>NC_137888.1:127436426-128138707 GCF_963455335.1 Martes martes
ATGAAAAAATGCAGAACATCACTTAGCAGCAGGGAAATACAAATCAAAACCACAATGAGATAGCCCCTCACACCAGTCAGAATGGCTAAAATTAACAAGTTAGGAAAAGACAGATGTTGCATCCCTTTTACGAAGATGGCGCCGAAAGCTAAGAAGGAAGCTCCTGCCCCTCCCAAAGCCGAAGCCAAAGCAAAGGCTTTGAAGGCCAAGAAAGCGGTGCTGAAAGGCGTCCACAGTCACAAAAAAAAGAAGATCCGCACATCACCTACGTTCCGACGACCCAAGACTCTGCGTCTCCGAAGGCAGCCCAAATACCCTCGAAAGAGTGCCCCCAGGAGAAACAAGCTTGATCACTATGCCATCATCAAGTTCCCCCTGACTACTGAGTCAGCCATGAAGAAAATAGAAGACAACAACACACTTGTATTCATTGTGGATGTCAAGGCCAACAAGCACCAGATCAAACAGGCTGTGAAGAAGCTTTATGACATTGATGTAGCCAAGGTCAACACCTTAATCAGGCCTGATGGAGAGAAGAAGGCATACGTTCGACTGGCCCCTGACTATGATGCTTTGGATGTTGCCAACAAAATTGGGATCATCTAAACTGAGTCCAGCTGGCTAAATCTAAATACAGATTTTTCATGATAAAAAAAAAAAAAAAAAAAAGACAGATGTTGGCGAGGATGCAGAGAAAGGGGAGCCCTCCTATACTGTTGGTGGGAGTGCAAGCTGGTACAGCCACTCTGGAAAAGAGTATGAAGGCTCCTCAAGAAGTTGAAAATAGAGCTACCCTACGACCCAGCAATTGCACTACTGGGTATTTACCCCAAAGATACAAATGTAGTGATCCGAAGGGGCACCTGCACCCCAATGTTTATAGCAACAATGTCCAAAGTGGTCAGACTATGGAACAAGCCTAGATGTCTGGATGAGTGGATAAAGAAGATGTGGTATATATACACAACGGAATACTACTTAGCCATCAAAAAAGAAATCTTGCCATCTGCAGTGACGGATGGATGGAACTAGATGGTATTATGCTAAGCAAAATAAGTCAATCAGAGAAAGACAATTATCATCAGATCTCACTGATACGTGGAATTTAAGAAACAAAACAGAGACTCATAGGGGAAGAGGAAAAAGTAAAACAGGACAAAACCAGAGAGGGAGAAAAACCAAAAGAGACTCTTAATCACAGGAAACAAACTGAGGTCTGCCGGAGGGGAGGGTGGTGGGGGATGGGGTAACCAGGTGATAGACGTTAAGGAGGGCACGTGATGTAATGAGCATAGGGTGTTATTTAAGACTGATGAATCACTGACCTCCACCTCTGAAACCATTAATTACATTGTATGTCAATTAATTGAATTTAAATTTAAAAAATTAATTTGAAAAAAAATTCCTGCAAGGACACAGACTGTGGGAGTGTGTGTGTTGGGGTGTTTGAGGGTGATTTCTCCTTCTTACCTTAATTGCTTCTCTAGGGTTTAACAAACTTTTAATTTCGAACCTATGGGTATGTATATGTGTCACAGGAATGAGGGGCCACGAGAGGCTTACCCGCTCTCCTCCCTGTCCAGCAGGGCGTGGTAGGACGCCACGTCCCTCTGCAGCTGCGCCTTGTGCGCCAACAGATGCTCGCGAGCCTGCTGCTGCTGTTCGGCCTCAGAGCGCATCTCCCTGAGCTCTGCCTCCAGCCGGCTCACCACGGCGCCCAGGTTCTGGAGCTCGATGTCGTGCCAGTGCTTGGCGTCGTGCAACGTGTTCTCCAGGCCTCGTTTCTGCCAAAGAGAGAACTCGGTCCACACCCCACGCCGCACGCAGGGCCCTCGAGGAGGGAGTTGGGCAGAGCTGCGGGAGGGGCTACTCTGGGCCTGGGCCGTCCATTAACTCCAAGAACAAGGGCCTGGCTGGGTTGCAGAGGGAAACGATGACTCCGCCTCCAGAGGCCAGTCTCTTGTTTGGTCTCATTCACAGATCCTTCTGCTGAGGGGGTGTGGGAGGAAGACAGCCAAGAGGGGAAGGAGAGGGAGAACGATGAAGTGTACTGATGAGACAGAATGAAAGAGTGTGAAAGATAACGAGAGAAAATACGAGAGTGAGAAACTGACACACACACAGGAGAGACAGTTTGCAGGTGTTTTTTTCAAAGAAATCTTGCTCTCTGAACTGCCTCTGGGCCTTTCTGCTCATGATTTCTCACTCCCTGCGGGGCCCTTTCCTCCTCCACTGCTGAAACCGCATCCATCATTCAGCTAAAACGCCTTCTCCTCCGACACTCTAGGCCAGGTTGCCAGAGTTCGAATGAATGTCTCTGGCCATTGTACACTCGACAGTGTTTTTCTTCAGTGTGTTAGTAGCACACCTTGGCTAATGCCTCTTGCCCTATCTGCCCCTTCACTGTGGGCTCCCCAAGGCCCCATCTTGAGCCTGTTCTCTCTGAGCTCTGCTTCCTGGGCCTGTGTTGGTTGGTCTTTGCCACACTCATGATTTTAGTTGTCTCTCTCCCGATGACTCCTGCATTGATGTTTCCAGGACAGATGTCTCCCCCCAGCATAAACCTGCTTCTGAGTTTCTTCCTGGAAATATATACAAGTCATGGGCACCTCAAATCAACGTATCCACAGTGGAGCCACCGACCTCTTTCTGAACCTGTCCACCTCTCCTGTGCTTCCGCTGGTGAATTCACCTGGACTAGAAACAAGGGAAAGGCATGTTCCTCATCTTCCTCCCCTCCGCAATTCAATCATCACGGAGTCCTGTCTCTTGTGTATTCTGGAAAGTTTTCACATCTGTGCCCTCTCTCCCCCCAGCCACCAGTGCCCAGAATGGATGCTTATCACTGCTCCCCTGGGGTAAGCTCAGTAGCTTGTAATTCATCTCTTGGTCTCTAGTTCCTCCTAGAGCAACTACTGTGCTCTGTCGAAAGTCCAAATCTGGATTTGTATCTCTCCTTCCTTCTCACCTGGATCATTCCTACTCATCCCCAAGTCCAAGCTTGGGGGTCACCTCCCCCAGGAAGGCTTCCTTCTTCCTTGATAGTCTCTTGCCCTTTCCCCCCACCAGGCTGGGTTAGGGATCCCTCCTCTGGCTTTCCATGGCTGCCCAAGTACATGCATGCCCTTAAACTTGTCATAGTGGGCTGAGCTGCTTAGGGGCATGTTATCTCTACCAGACAGTGAGCTCTTCAGAGATGAAAGGAAGTTTCTGTAACTCTCATGGTAAGACAGGGGCTGGCACAGAGTAGGTGCTCATCTGGGTGTGTTGCCCAGGATGACAATACTTGTATTATGGTTACACTTATTGCTCTACCTGTCTCCCCATTAGACAGAAAACCTTGTTTTCTCATATAGCAAGCCCTGCAGACTGTAGGGCTGACCAACAAACACCTTTAAAAAGCTGTGTGCATCTATCTTTAACATTTTTAATAGTTGTAATCATGGTGTACCTATAATTTAGCATCTGGCTTTTTACATAACACATAAGAACAGATAAATATCTTTTCAAATTGAGATAAAATCTCATTAAAACAACTTTCTGTACCCTGTCTCCTAGGAGATTTTTCATACCTTTTTGATTACTGTGGTTGAAATGGACACTTTTTGGTCATGATGCCATCTTGAATTATGGCTCCTGTTAAGCCGGGGCCACCATATCACCTTATTTAAACCATCTTAATTCCATAAGACATAAGAATATTGAGTCACATTCCCACCCTAGGTACATTTACAGGTGGCAAAAATGTGACTAGTAGAAAATAAATCTAGATCAGTATCTGGTCTAGGGTTATTATTTTGGTGAGATCTGAAAACCCCTCTATGGCAAAGAAGATGTGGAAATGGCCACCTGCACTTTGAGAATCACTCGTTCCAAACTCTCTGGGTTTTCCCACTTTGCTCATCAGGAAATTCCTTGGTTTGTAGTGTTCAGTGTTGATGTTGTACCTGTAACACCTGTTGTTTGGAAAGATCTTTCGTGGAATCATGTGTGGATCATCTGTCTAGTTTTTGCTCCATGTTCACAGGTGACTTCTCCGTTTGGCCTGAAGTTTGCTCTGATGACTTAGGACCCATTGCCCAACATATGTTTGTGCAAATGCCTGTCAGAGGTCCTCTGTCTCTTCCATCCCATCCTCAGTGTCTCGGTCCAGCTTCTTCCCACCTAAGTCCCTGACATCCTCGCCTGGTTCTCACAGAGATGCTTGGGCTCGAGCGATGGCAATCAGGCCACTGCTGCCCATCTCCCCACTCCAGCTCCTGCAGTAGCACAACACTGGCAAGCAAACCCAGGTCACAGAAGCACACTTATTCCCCAGTTTCCGGAGATTTGAAGGGACTTCCTTGAATTGCTAAGTCCTCCAGAAAATAAAAATAGTGACCTTATGTGATTTCTGGTCTTGAACTCCATTCCTGATTTGAGTTGACTGAACACAGAGCTCAGTAGGCTTTAAGCACCATTACTGGTGCCTGGTTGCCAATATAAAGAGGGCCTTGCTGGCCAAGGGGACAGCCAGTGCCGCCAGCTCACCTGTCTGAGGCTTAGATGAGCTGTGGAGCCTTGTGTGTGTGCAGGTTGCTCTGACCAAGGATAACAGGTGTGGCTGGATGGACTGAGCTGTGTCTGAAAGCTGCAGGAAGGTGTGCTCCTTATTCTGGCTGTCTGGGCTCCTATCCTCGACTGGAAGGCCCAGTGACCAGAGCTCTGATCTACTAGCTCGCAGGGGACAGAGGCTGCCTGTCCTGGATCCCAAGCACAGCCAGCATGTCACTACTCCTACATCTTCTGGTTGGGGGTGTGAATTTTCTTCCAATTTGTTCTGGTAGTCAGGACGATGGGGTTTGAGTGAGGTGATTGGATGATGCCAACCTGGGATTACTATTTCAGTGGTTATAATAATAATTTTACAATGGTAGGCAGTAATAGATACCAGTTATTGACTGCTCACTCTGTGCCAGGCACTGTGCCAAGGGCTTGACCTGCATTGTTTCGTAAGTCATCATCCCCACGACTTTATGAAGCAAATACTGGTCGGTCCAGCAGCAGAGCACATTTCCAAAGGCAGGTGCAATCCTTATCTCCATCCCACGTGTTCTTTCTCTAGGTGGCCTTGCCACTGCCTCGTCAAGAGGTGGAGTTTCTTTCCCTTCCTGTGGGATCGGGGATGGCCTTTGACTGCTTAGACCAACAGAGTTCTGTATAAGTGATATTCAGGGATTTTTCAGGCCAGGTGGTAAGAGGCCTGGTAGCTTCTGCGCTGATGCTCTGAGGGAAGCTGGATACCACAGCAGCAGTCTGGCTATGTGACTGCCATGATTTGAGGAAGTCACAGCTAGCCACCTGGAGAGGCCCCATGGAGGAAGAAAAAGAGATGCACCGCTGAGGCCCCACATATGCGAGCGGAAGCCACCATTCTTGGAAGGGCCGGCCCCAGCATAGGCCGCAGCTGTCTCTGCTGGACTCCGCCTAAATTGCAGACTGGATGAACACATTTTTTACTGTTGTCTTAAGCCACTAACATGGCAGATACATATGATAACCTGAAGAGATCCTCACTTCGCAAGTGAGAAAACAGAATCTTAGAGGCATCACTCCACTGAGTAGAGGAGTCAAGATTCCAGATTCCAGAGTGAGGGCCAATCTCCAATTCCAGAGGCCTGCTGTGGTCTAGAAGAGCAATAGAGCCAGAAGGGCTTGGCCCTCCCACTTGTTACTCATGTTCATGGGCAAACCCCCGAATCACAGTTTGCTCTTCTGCAAAATGGGTTGTCAGTCACCACACTTCTCAGTGTTTCTATGAGTGTCTGATGAGAGAATGCATGCGAGCATGCTCTCCTTACTATTAGTATCATTTTGAAGAAATGACATTCTGGACCCTCATCAAGGGCTTTGGGGACATGAAACAAATGAGACATGGTCTCTGTCCTCAAGGAGTTGATGTGATGTCGGTAGATGAACTGAGAGAACCACGTGAACCACAGGGCTGTGAAAGCGAGTGGTGGCAGATGGAGAGGTCACCCCACCTGTGGGAGTCAGGATCTAGGCTTTCCGCTGTGTGTAGCACTTGTGTATCTTCTACCTCACTTGTACCAACAGTGTGAGGACAGGTAGGGGTGGGCAGAGTTGAGGGGAGGGGTCTCCTTGCAGCCATGGGAAGAACATGTCCAAGGGCTCAAGTGTAGGAGACCCCCCACCCCAAAGGGTGGTTCTGGGCATTTCCCTTCCTGTGGAAGCCAGGCTGGTCTGTAAATGAAGCCTAAGCACTGGGGGTGCTAGAAGGTCTGGAAAAGGAAGCTTTCTATTTTACCCCCAGGCAATCCCCGTGGAGGGAGGGACACTGAAAATGCAGGAAAGGACAGTAGATAGAGAAATGCCCCACGTGGAGCAACAGTGGACAGGGGAAGTTAACTGAAGGGAGTAGAGAGGGGATAAAACTTCAGAGGTATTTTGGAAACAGAGGTTGGAAACAGAAGACAGAGGATCTCGTGTTTGGGGACCTTAATCCTACCTGCAGAATGGTGCGGGTGACAGCATCTGCTGAGGGACAGAGGTGAGGGCAGGCTGGCGCTTGATGAGAATGGAGGCTGCTAGGAGCAACCGCTCTGGGGAGCACAGTACCCTCTTCTGTGTTCGGTCATTTGGTTGAACCCAATGTGTTTATGAGCTTCTAGAGGATGGGAACCATTCACTTCATGGTTGCGTCCCTGGGACCTTCCTCATGGAGGGCTCAACACACAGCTGGAGCAAGTATATGTGTGGAATGTTTGCTGAGTGACGGGCTGCCTCCCCTCAGGTGCAATTCATGCAGGATTTTCTGATGATGTGGGCTTGAGTGTGTGTCCCCAGCGTTTTGCCTGGCACTTTTTGTTACTGGAAGAGTGGAGTTTTGGCAGCCACAAAGACATCTGGGGAATAAATGGCAGCCCCCTTATACGTGTTTAAAGCGACTTGGGGAAAAGGCAGCACCCTTAATATTAGGATCAAGGGTTAAGGCAAGGGAATAAAACTGATGAGCATAAAATTCACATAACTCTGAGTAAATAATGCAATTGTCTTTCAGACAATTTAAAAAAAAAAAACTAAAATGGCATTGCTTTAGGCTGTAGTTTCCTGATTTTTCTCACCTCAGATCCTTTATCTCACATCCCCTTGCAGTGACCCCAATCTCATCACAGAATGTGAGGGAGAGCTGTGGCAGTGAGATGTGTGTCATGTGCTATGCTGTGGCAAGACAGCATCTTCCTGAGCTGACTGGGTATTTTGTGACCTTGTTGTCTAGAGGATGATGGACCCAAGGGAATGGAAGACACATGATGGTTGATGGAATGATCCTGACCATGGGTAGTGAAAATGTGTTTCTGAGGGAACGAACTAGAATAAATCCTTGAGCTAACTTGATGGTAGGCTAAGACTGCATTGGGAGGTGGGTCTGCCGGTTTGGTGATGGAATGGATTTGGGTGGCAAGATTGAGATGAGGAGGGTGTATGGGGAGTGGTAGAAGAAAGGGGCACCAGCGATAGTACTGGAACTTGAAGCTGATGAGAGATGGGCTCCTTGGTCCTCAGTAGAATCCAGACCACCTCAGCTTCATAAGGATTACATGAACTATCCCCTCATGAACTGCAGTGTGGACAAAATGCTTATGGTTCAAATCGGTACACATGGGCCCCCCCGCAGGGGCCATCAAGGAGGAGCTGTAGGCGTAGTACCCTAATAGAACTTCAGTTCACCCCAGAGAGCAGAGGGTAAATTCCTGTATTATTAATGATTATTTTAATTATTAATAAGTAATGCAAAAGACCTTCCCACCAATCCCAGTGAGTCTGAGGAGCTTCCTAGTCTTAATTTGGCTTTCCCAGAAGCAGAGCCTGAGCCAGGGATCCTGGTACATGTAAAGAGTTAAGGGGTTGCTCTCAAGAAAAGGGGAGCAAGGAAAGCAGGATAGGACAGAGGAAGGCGCTAAGCCAGGAGGAAGTCTCGGTTGGAGTCTGGCACAACCTGATCCCACAGGGAGACGGCGAGGGTGAAGTACAGGGCGAAACCCATTCCACTCGGAAGCCAGTGGGCTGGGCTTTTAAACCCCACGTCAGCCAGTCATTGGCTGAGGGCTAGAGGAGGTGGGCCTAACCGCCCAGGCCAGGTGTCCATTGTTTGGCTGAGGCCAATTCTCTGGAGAAGTGGTACATCTGTGGATGTGAGGGGCCAACACTCTCAGCAGTGGTCTGGGTCGCGTATTCCGGTGGGACACTAACAGAAGTCACTATACTGGTTGTGATTCGGTATCAGCTGACCCTTTGGGGGCCTCAAGACTCTTGTGAACTCTAACCCAGATGACTACAGTGCAACAGTTGAGAGTAAAAATTGACATAAGAAATGCCAGGGCTCTTCCCAGCCCACTCACCAGGGCCCGCAGGGATTCCGTCTCCGCCTGGAGGCTCTGGACCTGGCACGAAGTGTTGTGCAGCTCCAGCCTGAGGGCAGCGGCCAGCTTCTCTTCCTGGGTCTGTGCCATGCGGGCCATCTCTGCCTGTTGCTGGGGAGGGGCAGGTCTCCGCGTGAGCAGGGGTGCGTGGGCAGCCCGAAGCCCGCCTTCCCTCCTGCCTTTCCCAGGACTTACTCCACAGACTCTAACTCAAACGGTTGGCCGATTCAAAAATCCCTCTTTTTCCACAGGCACCATTCCCGATTTGCATATAAGCATTTATTGAGTTTGAACATATAGTGCATGCAAGTAGAACAAAATTCAAAATCTTTTTCTGGAGGATTTATGGGAGAAAGTCTCCTTTTGTCCCTGTGCCTTAATTACCCAGTTCTCCTCCTTCCAGTTTCTTATACCTCTTTCCAGAAATTATACACACACACGATATCTGTATCTATCTATCTATCTGTTATATTCTTTTTCTTTCTTTCTTTCTTAAAGAGAGAGAATGAAGAGAGAGAGAGCACAAAATGGGGTGGTCAGAGGGAGAAGCAGACTCCCCTGATGAGCAGGAAGCCCGATGCAGTACTCGATCCTGAGACTCCAGGATCATGACCTGAGCTGAAGGCAGTCGCTTAACCAACTGAGCCACCCAGGCACCCCCCCCAAATATTTCATACATTTATAAGTAAATATATATAATCAACCTCTACTTGCGTTGGTACTTAATATATCCTAGAAAATATTCTCTACCAGTATATATAAATCAATTACATTCTTTTTAATGGCTCCAGAGTATTGCCTTGTTTGGAAGTACAGAATTATCTAGAAGCCCTGCACTGAGGAGCACTTAGATTGTTTCCAGTCTTTGCCTGTTACAAACAATGGTGTAAAGAATTACCTACAACCCTCATTTTCCACACGTTGGAGTATCTCTGTGGGATAAATCCCTGCAGTGGGACTGCTGAGTCAAAGGGTATGCATCTGTCATGCATCCATCAAAATGATGGATGTTGACAAATTCCCAACCCGTCCCAATACCGTCAGGCAGTGCCAATTGCCTCACACCTTCTTCAAATGTGGAACTATCCAACTTGATCTGACAGTCCCTGTTTCCTTGTAAAAACCAGTCTGGCCACAATTGTGAACACAAGGGGAAGGTCTGTGTTTTGCAGTTTCTCTCTCAGCAAGGACATAGTCTGATTCTTTCCCATACTTTCGGGGGAATAGGTCATTCTTTCTGCTGGAGAAAGGGGGAAAACTAGAGATCACCTTCATTCATCTTTGGTACAGCCTGACTCACGTCTCTAAGTCAGTGATACGGGAGAAAAAAACCTGTTCTGGATTGACCATTTTTACTACATATGAATACTTACTTACAGGGTTATGCAAAAATAGTCCAGTCAAACTGACTGACTAAGAAAACTGGGGTCAAAGGGCTCATATCCCAGGTGTAGTTCTTCCTGTATGAGGGTTAGACAGAGCTTAACAAAAACATCCATTAAGGGTCTGGGATCAGCTATAGGTGAATGAAAGCTGTGGGCCCAGCTCGGACCAGTCAGCCCATGGCTGTGTGTCCCTGGACCATCATTCAGCCTCTCTGAGCCCCAGTCCCTCCCCACAGAATGCAAATGACAATGAGAGGAGACACTAGGACACTTCCAACACGTTATACATGTGGAAACTTGTAGAACCTTAAAAGCATGCAAATAGTGACTGTATATACTTTTCTATACATAAAAAGTAGTATCGGCCAAAAATGAGTTTGTAAAAGCCACTCTAGGTTGGGTACTACTAATGATAACTAACAGGCGCTGAGCACTTATTCTGTGCCAAGCACTCCATTAACTGCTTAAGTCCATTATTTCAGCTCATCTTCAAGACCCTATGAAGCAAGTTATTCCTATTTTACACGAGGAAACCGAGGCAGAGAGACTGAGTTATTTTCTCGAGATCGCATGGTTTGTGAGATGCTGCGGCCCATGCCAGAGCTGTACTCTCAACCAGTTTTGAAAGCCACTGCTTCCACCAATTCATTTCCACCAATTCATCAAGAGCCCCAAAAGTGGGGGCACCTGGGTGGCTTAGTTGTTAAGCATCTGCCTTCGGGTCAGGTCATGATCCCAGCATCCTGGGATTGAGCCCCGAGTCGGCTTCCCTGCTCAGTGGGAAAACTGCTTCTCCTTCTCCCACTTACCCTGCTTGTATTCCCTCTCTTGCTGTCTCTCTCTTCATCAAATAAATGAATAAAATCTTAAAGACAAAAAGAGCCCCCAAAGTAGAGCCATCTTCCCCAAAGTGAAGGTGGACCCCTCTAAAACATCCTCATGGTCTGTCAAGTCCTGCTGTGATGGGTCACCCCATTTCTCTCCCTGTCTTTGGGGTTGGGACTTGGCCAGGTGGGCTGTGTGGGTGGGCAGGCGGGGTTCCGGCAGACAGATGCAGCTGGAAGGTGCAGGTGCATAGAAGGGCCAGGAGCAGCCGGCAGCCGGCAGCTGGAACCCATGCCTGACAGCCTGACAGGGTTAAATTTTCGGGAAGTTTGTAAGCTGGTTGGTAAACACAGCCATCATTAAAAATTAAATTATATCCACTTACAATTAATATATATTAAAATGGTAATACTCCAAACACATCACTTGCTAATTTATTTACATTTTATCATTATCCGTGCTATATCAAAGTTATTTATATCGACGGTACCTGTGGGGTAGGAATAACATTTAATGGTGAGCTTCTGAGCATCTCTTCCAAACTCTGTGCTTATTTACATCAAGTTAGGAGTTTGAAACAGCTGTGGTGAGCTTTTTTACCTCATGGAAATTGGCAAACACTACAAATCAGGGTTTGAATTGTTTTGCTGACTGTCTAGACTTAAGAAAGGGATGCAGAAAATGTTAATAATGCAGATTAAACTTAAAATGGGTCATGTCTATAGCTGTCAATTATGAATAGCAAAAAAATTAGAGGTAATATCTTTCCAATATTTATAAACTATTATCTGATTTGCAAAGAAGTTACTCATGTCATTGATGAAAGGACTCATTAAGGTCAGTGGAAATATCAACCAAAATTCATATTGGACCTATTCTTTTTTTTTTCCTTTCTTTCTTTTTTTTTTTTTTTTAAAGATTTTATTCATTTATTTGTCAAAGAGAGAGTACACACAAGCAGGCAGAGAGGCAGGCAGAGGCAGCGAGAGAAGCAGGCTCCCCGCCGAGCCAGGAGCCCGATGTGGGACTCGATCCCAGGACCCTGGGATCATGACCTGAGCCGAAGGCAGCGGCCCAACCAACTGAGCCACCCAGGCATCCCTCTTTTTTTTTTTTAATTTCTTTTCAGCATAACAGAATTCATTGTTTTTGCACCACACCCAGTGCTCCATGCAATCCGTGCCCTCCCTAATACCCACCACCTGGCTCCCCCAACCTCCCACCCCCACCCCTTCCAAACCCTCGATTGTTTTTCAGAGTCCATAGTCTCTCATGGTTCACCTCCCCTTCCAATTTCCTTCGACTCCCTTCTCCTCTCCATTTCCCCATGTTCTCCATGTTATTTGTTATGCTCATATTGGACCTATTCTTATTTATCATTGATGTAAATGACTTTTTGCTTAATCGGATATTAATAATTGAGCATATTTTGTAATCTAATTTTGGACATTGTCGATGACAGAATTATAAAGACAGTTGGCAGATTTTGCAAGAGATAGCTAGTCAGTCACATTGAAGGTACAGGTGCAAATGCAAAAGCAAAGTATGTGTTTTATTCTAAAATTTAGGTTATCTCTAAAATTATATAAAGAACACATCCTCAGAAACTTCTGTGTTACCTTGATATGATATTGTGAATCTGACTGGCACATAAACACAGATGCTTACATTTGTCCTTGGAGAGTCAGAAGCGGGCATGAGTGGAAGTCAAGTCTCACTGAAGGCAAATTGCAAAGCTTAGGTAGGTTGGTCTGGTGTAAATCCGCTGGTCAAGGCTATCACCACAGGACTGCAGGTGATCTGCCCTCTTCTCAACCCAGACAATGAGGGGTCTGTATTCAGAGGCACGTGCAGCTCTTGGGGGGAGTGGGATGATTGCTGGATTGCTGGATTGCAGTGTTTCCCAAACATTCAACAAGCAGCATGGTTTTTTGCATATTCGAATAATGACTTAATTTTTATTTAAATTGATTCATGTTTCCTTTGTAAATAAATGTGTTTAAAATGGAAGCTGTAGATAAGATCTCAAATTTTATGTGCATCAGGATGATCTAGGGAACTTAAGAAAATGCAGGTTCTGATTCAGGAGATCTGAATGGGCCCAGGAATCTGCATTTAAAATTCCCATGTGATGCCTGGTCCATGGGAACAAAGTTCTAGATTGCTAAGGAAACGGATAAAACTGTAAAACTGTTGGTCATAGACGAAAAATAGCTGAAAAATTAATAACATTAAAATAAACCAATGTTATTGTATTTGAGCAAATGTTGCCCACCACGCAGCTGAGTCCCAAAGCCTGCTTTCTCTTTGTTGAAAGGTGAGATTGATGAGTATAAGAGAAGTGTTGATGACCTACCAGCACCCAATGAAAACTTTCTTATATAGTTTAATTAAGATTGAAAGAGAAAAAAATGAATTTGATCACTATGGGATTCAGTGTCATTTTATATCATGCCCAATACCTTCTCAAATCAGCTTATGAATGGTACTTGCCCTCCATCTGGGGGCAGTCTGCTGCTTTAACTCACCTAAAAGTATTACTTGTTCTTCTCCAGTGGCTTTTTAGAGTTATGCTTTCTGATTAATAATTACTTCTGTTTCCATTTCCACCCAATGCCTTCAAGATTTCTCCTCGCAGACCAAATAGCAGGTGTGCCATTCTAGACCTGAGTCTAGGAAGGTAGGGCTGTGCTTTGTTGCTGAGTGCAGTTGCTAGGATGTGTAATGAGATTCAAATATGTTGGTCCCCCAGACTTACAAACCAGCTTGAAATCTTGGCTCTGTTGTGCAGGGGCCAGCCTGCGCCTTTGCATTCCAGCTATATTTCTGGGACAGGAGAGCACATAGACACTTTGAAACACAGTAAAAAATTGCAAATTAAAAAAAATTAAATTAAATGTACACGTTAGTGCACGTGAAAGTGGATGGACAGCATGCTTGGGAGTAAGGCAGAAGGAAGTATTTGAGAGACTCCATGTGGAGGGGGAAAAGGGCCATCTCTAAACCCACCCCTCTGCTACACAGGTGTGTTCCTAGCAGAACACGTAACCAAGATGGGTGCTGAGAGGTTGAAATGTGTACTCTGCCTTTCTTCAGCAGTTGCTGTGTGGATTTCAGCCAGTGGTTTGAGCTCTCTGTTTTTGCAGCCTGTGAACAAGAGCTTTACAAGAGCCTCACTCTGCTGCTGAGTATAGCTGACCGCCTTGCTCTGCAGCCTCTTGGACCTCATGGGATCACACTAACCTCATGACGTTCACTATCACGGAGAAAGGGAAAGCAACGGATTCCTCGCGGAGACAGGCATTCACCATCTTATATCAAGGAGGAATCTTATCCCATGGGGAGGGCACAGAATCATGGTTTTGGAAGATCATGACAAAAGTCTGGCATAACCTTCTGGACCCTCAAGACAAAGGCCTCTCAACCTCACATTTCACAAGACAATGCATCAAGACTCCCCCACACTCCGTGTGATCTGTCCAGGCCAACCTAGCAGTCCAAAGTGATGGTTCTGGAGGCAGAATGTGTGGTCTGAATCTCAGTTCCACCACTTTGGAACCGCGTATTCTCAGGGAAGTGACTAACCTCTCTGTGCCTTAGTTCCTTCCTCTGTGAAACGGAGAAGATCACAATACCTAACTCATGTGGGAAGATGAAATGAGAACGGCCTGTCAGGTGCTTAGGGCATGGTCTGGGCACTTGGTACAGGCTTACTAAATACTCTGTTGACTCTGCTTGCAAGCACATGGTATTCTGCCATGTAGAAGAATGGTCTTTCTATCTGTTGCCTGCCACCTGCCCTCAGCCAACCTCGCACTAGATTGTAGTAAGCTTGCGTGCAAGGACAGCTTCTTACTGATGCCTCTGTCTGCACTGGGGACCTAACATGGTGTTTTACACCTTGGGCACTCCCAACACATTTACTAAAGGTCTACAATGTGTCCTAGGCACACGCGAGGGACTGTAGAAAGGGAGGGTCCCCCGTCAATGGAATGAAATCACACCTCCTTTTAATTAAGAGGATTAGTTTATCAGTATTATAATGACCATGGGGATTATATAAATGTTACTTAGCTAAGGATAGCTTTAGACAAGCAGCATCCACATCCCTGACCTACTCCAGCCAGATGTAGGATTTACTTGGCTGAAGGCCAGATGCCATCCAGTCTTCACCTGAGACATGAGCGCTCCTTAGCAGGAGCTAAAAAGAAGTATGTGTCTCACTCAATGGAACTTTAGTGTTGGCAGGAGGGCTGACCTGGCTAGGCTAAGCCAAGTGTCTCCTTGAATTGTTTGACACAGGAATTGCCTGGCTATTGAAGCTACTCATGAAAGGCTATGGGACCAGTTCCCAGCCTCAGTGGAAGCTGCCCAAGGATACAGTGGGGGACACCCGGCTTTGTGGACTTGCTGCCCCTCGGTCATAAGGAAGGGTACCCCACTGATGAAGGCAGCAGGAGAGGCTCGGTGGTGAGTGGAATTCCGAAGAGAAAAATATGTTTTTCTTCTTGAAGTAATTATTGGAGAAGTTTAATGATGGTATTTTTCTTCTGGTTCATGGAGGTCATTCCATCCCAAAGAAGAGTCTCCTCTGCTCTGTCTCTTCTCAAAGACCGGTAAGCGTTGAATGCAAACACTACTACTTTAATTTCTCAGGGATTTGGGTTGTTTTATATTTGCAAGTCTCTTATTTTAGAAGTAAGATCCCTACCCTTTTCATGGGAAAGATCTACCATTGAGAAATACCTAAGATAGCTTTGAGACTGAAGAACTGGGTGGCCAGGGACAGGCCAGGACTTTGTGCCCAAGCCCCATGCACAGGGCCTGGCCCCTGCTTTTTTTTGACATTTGTCAAACATTTGCTTGGCAAATGGAGTCTGCGTGAGTGAGTGAGTGAGTAAAGATTTCTTGGTAGCATGTGGAGGTTACAGTGTTGGGTGATCCCCAATATAGACAGTCACTCAAATATTGGTTGTCGACCAGTTGTGGGGTTGGAAACACAACATGGAAACTGAGGGTCTGGGTGTGGCCTCTACAATATACATGTTGTATTGGGTAAAGAACAGGTGAAAGATAGGCAGGGCTTACCTCAATGAGACAGTCTCTTCAGTTTCCCTTTTAACTACTACTGATTCCCCTTACCCTGTCCCCCAGCTCTGACCAGCTTGGCTACGCTCCTGTAACACACAGTGACCGGAACCAAACCCTGGCCTCCTAGCTCCTATAGCAACCCTGCCCTACTGGCTAACAGTATCTTTTGAAAGCCAGCTGGAACTACCATAGCTTAAATAGAAAGACAATTGATAAGCTGGGGAGATATGTACAACTCACTGCAGGGAGAGGATTAATTTCTCTAGTGTACAAAGAGTCACTACAAACCAGTAATAAAAAGTCCGAGACCTAATAAAAATGGGCAAGGGATATGATCCGATAGTATAAACAAGAGCAGATATGGCCGGAATTCAGCATGTAAAAAAGATGTTCTACCTTCCTTATAATATGAGAAATGCAAAATAAAACTGCACTGAAAAACTGTGTTTTGCCTCTACTATTGACAAGGATTACAGGGTATGAGAACTCACAGTATTGGTGAGGATATGGGAAAATGGGCACTGTCAAACACTTCTGATGGGAAGGTAAATTGTTACAACCTTCATCGAGAGTAATTTGACAATATTTATCAAAATTGCTAGTGTGCATAATTTTTGACCCAGAAATACCACATTTAGGAATTTATCCAGCAGGTATTTTTCTATATTGCGAAGTGAGGGACATATGCAGTTAGTGACTAGTCTACTGTATAAAAGCAAAATATTGGAAGCCACCTAAATATCGATCAGCAGGGCATTAAATAAGTCCTGGGATATCCATTGCTAGAACATTTTTTTCTGTCGAGGGCCAGATAGTGAATATTTTAGGCCTAGCAGACCATATGGCCTCCACTGCCACTATTCCGCTCTGCTGGTATATGCAAATGCAGCCATAGACGATATGTAAGTGAATGAGCATAGCTGTGTTCCAATAAAACTTACTTGCAAAAAAACAGGCAGAGGGTGAGATTTCGCTTGTGGGCTATAATTTGCTGCCCACTGTGGCTTAATATCATGCATCTAAAGAGCAGTATGTTCTGTATACTACTATTTGTGTAACGAGAGAGAGAGAGAGAGGGAGAGAGAGAGAGAGAGAGAATTTACACATATTTCCTTGTATGTGCATAAAGTATCTCTGAAAAGACTCATAGTAAAAGGATAACATTGATCGACCCTGTAGAAAAGAACTGGGGTGGCTGGGACATGAGTTGGATGTCATTTTTCATTGTATGTCATTTTGTATATTTTGAACTTTGAAACAAGTGAGGGTATTATAGATTAATAATGTTTAGATAAAAGCCAAGTAAATAAAAAATGAAATGAAAGTGGGCTGGGGCCCTTTGCCAAGTTCTCCCTGTGACATACTAGGAGGTGTAGAGAGGCTAGATGACTCCCTTCAGTGCTTGCAGTAAGCACGCCAGAATAGACCATGGCTTATTTCACTGAAGAGACATCAGGGATTATAGCTGACTCGTGAACGCACAGGGACCCCCTAGATTATAGATGCTTTTAGGGGTTCTGCTCTTTCTATTCTCCTTGAAAGGAACTCTCCTTGTTGGTTCTCATGGGGATATCACAACAGGCCATGTTGTTATCTAGAGCCAGTGACCTCAGTTGACTAGCAGAAACCCATTCCATACAATTTCATATATTCTAGAAAATATTCACACTTCTTGGCACAAGCAAGCAAAGAGTGGGCATTGCTATGACAGCCTATGTAATTATTGTTTGTGAATGTGGATGATATGGAGACATGTTATCCAAGGTTCCTAGTCTGCTCATGGATAGATCTAGACCTGTGTTGTCCAATATGGTAGCCACTAGCCACACATAGCTATTTAAATAAAGATTAGTAAACATTAAATAAAATTAAGAACTCAGTTTCTCAGTTGGATCAGACACATTCCCAGTGCTCAAGAGCACATGTGGCCAGTGGCTGTCATACTGGATAACTGCGCAGACCTATGACAGTCCCATCCTCACAGAAGTTGCTATTAGAGGGCACGGCTCTAGTCAGTGGCTAATGTCTCATCCAGCTCTAAGACTATCAATAACCAGAAATCTCACGATTCATCTCTATCTGTTTACCTCTCTTCATTCTTAACTGTCTCCATGGTATGTCATTGGAGCTGTTTGAGGCATGGTCGTTATAGCTCCCATAAAATTCCTGACCACAAATGCCTTGAACTGATTCGAGGCAAGCACAGACCACTGTCGGAAGAGATAGCATGAGCGCATTTGCTGTGAGGTTCCTGGCCCCTGGGGGTATTGAAAGGAAGCGGAGTTCTCTTTTGTTGGCACTTCCTACCCCACCACACCAGCTGATGCTGGCAATTGAATAAGCCTTTGGTTATTGTACACACCCTCCCACTGCAGTGAATAAGGGACAGAGATGAGGCATTACGAGTGATGGTGTGGACCCCTTCCCTGGGAGGAAGATCCCAGGGAGGAGGTTAAGAACGCAAGTTGCCTGCTACAGAATGGAAGCATCTTAACATAGGCATGCTAGGAAAAAGCTGAATGATAGGGGTTCTTTCATATTCTCCCAGGTGGCCTGTTTAGGGTCTGTGGGGAATGTATTCCATGGGTAGCCAGGAGGTCTGGAGGGTGGGATGGCATGTTGTCTGCGGTTCCCCAAGCATCCCCAAATACCCAGGGCTGGGTAACCACAACAAGCAGACAAGGGAGGGCCGACTTGGAAGACCCTCCAAAAATTCTCTGGACCAAACGGACCCTCCCTGGCTCAAACATGGAGTCACAGAACTTGAGAAGCTCTGAAAGCTGGACTACCAAAGTTCCTGACATCCATGACTGAGGCTGGAGAGAACCTAGCCCGAACCTCTTTATAAGCTTTTTTTTTTTTTTTTTAAAGATTTTATTTGTTTATTTGACAGACAGAGATCACAAGTAGGCAGAGAGGCAGGCAGAGAGAGAGGAGGAAACAGGCTCCCTGCTGAGCAGAGAGCCCAATGCAGGGCTCGATCCCAGGACCGTGGGATCATGACCTTAGCTGAAGGCAGAGGCTTTAACCCACTGAGCCACCCAGGCGCCCCTCTTTATAAGCTTTTAATGACTTAAAAATACGAGGAGTTAGCAGATAACTTGGGAGTAGGTGCTGATGGCATCCACCTTTATCCCTCGGGAACCTTTATTCCAGAACCTTTATTCTCCCCACTCTTCTGTTTCACTGCCAGGTTTTACCCTTCTTTGGCTGGGAGAACCTTTTCTGAAGTCTTTGAAAGGTCACTCTGCTAGCAGACCGCAGATGTCTGATGGGGATGGTATTACTACCCAGCTTCCTCGCCTTTCCCCTCTCTTAAATTCTGTACTGTTACCCAGAAACCCTGTGGGTGCAGAGTCCGGTCTCCCCCAGTGGGTGCGGTTGGATAATGAGTTCTTTGTTGGTTCCCTTCTTTGCTTCTTCCCTACTGGTATTTTGGTTCACTCCCTCCCCCAGCTTCCAGATAAACCATTTCCTCTTTAATATTTGTCTCAGACAAGGTCAGTTTCTGGGGAAACCTAAACAAAGACATAAATTAATCATGTCAATTAATTTTCAGCCTCCCAGCCTGAAAGGTAATTAAATACATGTCTGTATGCTCTGCAAAAGGTTTGAAAGGAGTGTGTGCTAAGCCATTTTACATTTATGCTTCGCTGCCAAGAAACCGACAAGAGGTGCTCAGGACGGGCAAATGTCAGCCCCTAAGGGCATGACAGCAACTGACAAAACTATTTATTGGAGGACTTCTGGCTGTCAGTTCTGATCTCTGCTGATGATCAGAGGAATTCACTCATTCTGCAAATATTTTCTGAGCTCTGCCTTTCTGCAAGAGGCCCCAGCAGCATTAGCCAAATGAAAACAAGTATTGTCTGTTTTCTCTGAGATGCAGCTTTCAGATTACTCTATTAAAAAAACACTAATGAATCTGTTCGGAATTAATGTTTGAATTACTGTTGGGCTGGTGATGATTCTCAAGAGGGTGAAGGGTGAGTAATAATGGCCAGGATTTTTTTCTTTTTCACACTACGCAGATTTTTTTCTGTTATTTACAATGCCCCCCACCACCCCCCCCCCCGCTTCCCCAAAGAAATAATCACTGCAATGTAGGGTATGCCCCAGAAGTGTTGGGACAGAAGCAAGGCTGCAAAATCCTGGGCCACAGAGCTCTCACTTTGGAGACAGAACGGAGGAGGAACGACTACCCAATGTGGAGAAAAGGTGCCTGATCCAAGAGCCAGGAGGGCCGAGCGACAGTGCTGCCAGCCAGCTATGTGACTTCAGGACATCAGCTGCCCTCCCTGGATCTGGATCCTCACCTCTGAAGTGAGGAAAGGGGATGCTGTGGTGTCTCAGGTCATGAATTATGAATATTCATGAATCTCCTAAAAAAGAAACAATGGACCCACATCAAATCTATGATTTGGTTTCATTTTTCCCTTTGTGTTGTTCCCCCTCTCACCTGGTTGGGGTGGGAGACAGCTTGTTGTGTCGTTAGTAGGCACTATTTGCCATAGTAAGAGTTTGTAGGGACCGGGCCCAAGGAATTAAGGTCAGAAAGAAAAGGGACTGTTGAGAAGGGATCTGGGTAGAGAAATGGGGGAGTAAAGATGTTTTTGAGGCTGGAGAACATTGGGGGATCCAGAATTGGTGAAGACCCTGCTGGGAAGGTTCCTGTTGATACTGAGGGGCAGGGGGCTGAAGGGACATGGGAGAACAAAGAACAGAAAAGGTCTTCCTTGGGGTTTTTTCTGGTAGCTTTTATAAACTCTGGTGGCTCTCAAACCTGGCTGTATATTAGAATCATCCAGAGAGTTTTGGCCTGGGCATGAGCATTCTTGACAATGTTCTGGAATAATTCTGCTGGGCAGATGGGCTTGAGACCCACTGAACAGTAACCCAGAGCATAGAAGCTGCCCGCATGCCTTCTCTCAAAAACAATAAGCTACTTTATTACTCATACTTTCTCTACACTTTCCTTCCTCTTCTGTTCTTCTGGTCCTGTGCCTCAGAATCCCCAAGTCACACAGGGATGGGAGATGGAGAAGGGAAGAACAAACCCTGTGTGTTCTGTGTTCTGGTTAATTTCTTTATTATTTATGAGGTTTTTTTTTTTTAAGATTTTTATTTATTTATTTGACAGAGAGAGATCACAAGTAGGCAGAGAGGCAGGCAGAGAGAGAGAGAGAGAGAGAGAGAGGAGGAAGCAGGCTCCCTGCTGAGCAGAGAGCCCGATGCAGACTCAATCCCAGGACCCTGAGATCATGACCTGAGCCGAAGGCAGAGGCTCAACCCACTGAGCCACCCAGGCGCCCTATTTATGAGGTTTAATAAAGAGAAATTTCCCTCTGTGAATAACTCATACTGCTTAAAAAACACTTGAAAAAATATACTCAAAAGCAAGCAAGAAAAAACCTCTCGACATGTCAAATAGGTCCCTCCCTCAAAGACAACCACTGCTAACACCAATACATTTTAGTGTTTTCTTTTGAATTTTTGCTTGATGCCTCATTTCTTTGTTTGAATGCTTTCTACTGTGTCTACCAGAGGTTGGCCAACTGAAGCGGGCAGGCAAATCCAGCCTACCTCTTGTTTCTATAAATAAAGTTTTATTGCAACACAGTCATGCTCATGTGTTACCTTTTGTATTTCAAATTGTTGTAATAGACTGAATTGTTGTAGTAGACTGTCAGACCCAGGAAGTCGCATATTTATTTTCTAGTGCTTGACAAAGTTTATTGGTTCCTGGTATATACGCTTCTGTACTCTCTTATTTTCCCCCATTTGACCTTATTATGTGAGCCTTTCCCATGTTGTTATAAATACTTCATAAATATTTCTAATAATTACCTGGTATTTCATCGTCTGGAAAGGTCGTAGCTTAGCCTTACTCTTATTATTAAACATTCATGTGCTTTTCTCCCAATTTTTTTCATTATTATAATGAATGCTTCAGTGAATACATTTAGATATAAACTTTATATTTTCAATTATTTCTTTAGGACAGTGTCTAGATTATTCAACTGGTAGGCAGGGGCATTTCAAGATTCTCGATGCATATCATCAGTTCCCTTACTCAAACATGTCATACTAGTTTACTCTCCTCAGTAATATAGGGAAGAACCTACTTCATCACGCACTTGTCCCCATTGCATCAAGTATTACCGTTTTAAACATGTTAAGGCTTTAGACAGGGAAACAAAATGTTATTATTTTAAATTGTATTTATCTTATGTCTAATGAGATTGAAACTGTTGCATTTCTTCTTTCCTATGTTGACTGCCTTTCACCTTTGCTTGGCCTCCTTCTGCACAGGGAAAAGTTTGCCTCACCTTGGCTTGGAGCAAGGCTCCTGCTTCCGCCCGGTTCTTTTCGACATCTTTCTCCCAGTGGATCCTGATGGTCTCGAGGATGTCGTCCAGACCAGTGCTGATGGGAACACCCATTTGTTCCAGCTCAGACCCTGCCAACTGTTTGTACAGCACTTTCACATCCTGCAAAAGACAATATACACTCTAGGTGAGTTCCAGAGGACAAGGAGAGCACACAGAATTTTTGCCAGCAAAAGCCCAGGTCTATGGGCACCCCTGGTGCTTCTCATTGTGCTCCTGCCAAACATGGGGCTTCCCAGAGCCTGGCAAAATCCCCGACCCTCTTGCCAGCATGCATGCCATGGTCTTTTGCAAGAAGGAGGCATTTCTTAGGCTGGTGTTTGAAAGCCTGGGCCCACTCAAAGCAAATACCAAATGCATAAATAGCAAAATAATTCAGAGGAAGCAACAACAGCAAGATGAAATGTATGAATTTCGCTAAGTCAGAGTAGGCTGGGAGAGATTTAGAGGTCACTAAAGGGTTAGTGGTGGACAGTGGTGGCAAACGACTGAGCTAGGAGCAGGGGGACGTGGACTTAGGGCTCCTGGTCAGCCTAAGGTTGGACAAAGGAAGGAACTTCTCAAGTAAGCACAGTTAAGTGGGTTTTGACTTTTTCACCTGAAAGCACATTCGATGTCTGCTCAGACAGTGACATGTGTGAGGTGGAACAGAGTTGGGGCCGTTCTGCAGCCAGCTGGACCGAATCATGATTGGGAGTTCGCATTGTCCCGTCGAGTCCTGTCACTCCATGAGCTGACCTAATTTCATTAACGAGTGTGTGCAAACCACAGCCTGGATCGACCATCAAAGTTATTTTGTTTGTTCTATGCAGCGTTAAAACAAACCAACAAACCAACCAACAAACAAAAAAGGCCCCAGAGTACAAGGCCTTGAGTTAGGGGATGCCTTCTCTGGCTCAACACAGCTCCCTCACTGTCCAGCGTGGACCTGCCTCTCCTTCATTTGTGTCCCAGCCTGGTCCTGAAGCCATCTGAATTGGAGACTCCCAGCATCACCTTACCCACTACAAGGATTTGGAAGTATTTTACTCGTGTTTTGCCCACAGCCCTGGGCAAGTGAGGCGGAGAGGTCGACAGCAGCTACCGTCACCGACTGCGAGCTCACCAGAAAGCTGCGTGCCTCTGGGCTGCAGCCAAGCCAGTGTCGCTCCGGCCCCCACCTACCTCTTCGTAGCTCCTTGACAGAAAGCCAAGTTCTTCTTTCAGGCTTTCTATTTGACTCTCCAGATCCATTTTTGTCAAATTAGCTTCATCAATGACTTTATACAGCGAGTTAATTTCCTCTTCTGCTGCCTTTCGAAATGGCTGCTCATTTTCATATCTGCAGATCAAGGAGCTTAATCAGCATAGGTGGGCAACCCAGAAGGGGAAATAACCAGGTTACAGATGTTACCGACAGGCCAATTATGTGATAGACAAATGAATGTTAGAAGTCACTGTTCCAACGGCTTGGAGGGCGCTGTTACTTCAAGTGTTACATGTTGATTTATTAAAATGAAAGCGACAGACAGCCAACTTCTGATAACCTAGCTTTACAGGCTGTCAGGCTCACGGGGCACTGGAAGCATAGAACTCTAGGGAAACCTCCAGGAGCTGAGATCTGGGTAGGGGGATCTGGCACGTCACCATTATTCTGATTTGTCATCCTTCCCCCGCCCCCACCCGAGGATCCTTTACCAAACATTACTGCATTACCGAGAATCTGCTAAGCACCAGACTACGCACTAGCAATCCCCAAACGGAAAGCATGGTTTCTGTCTCCAAAGAACCCATGTGAAATTTTAAAACTGGCTGCAAATCCCAATGCTTTTAGAGGCCAAGTGGGGAATATAGATGAGGGATGAGGGTCGGGTCTGGGAAGCAAGGAGAGATAGGGATTGAAACCCACAGCATCCCTCATCCTTCATGCAAGGGGACCTGGTGCTCTGCTCCTTCCGTTACCTCTGCCTGGGAAGGGCTGTGCCAGTCCTCTTCAAGAACAATGGGAAACCTGGATTTATATGTGAAATATTCAGGGTTTTAAAAACTTGCAGCCTATACAATAACACACACAAGCACACACATCGACACAAATCTGAAACTGGCCCCCTGAGGTCTTTCCATCTCTGGTTTGCACAGAGCCTTCTTTTTATAAACCGCCCAACATCTTTGCCAATTTCTCTCAGTGTTACTCCTTTCCTTCTATGGCTTTCCACCAGCTGCACGCCTCAGCCACACTTCACACCTTAGCTTCATCCATCCACAGAACAGAGAAATCTCACATCATTCACTGAAGAAAGCATCTTAGGATTTTAGAGTTTTAAGGGAATTTAGGATTCAACTATTCAAACTCTTACCCAGTGACAATCCCTTGATAGCATTCTTTAAAAAAAAATATTTATTTTGAAAAGAGGGTGCTTGAAAGAGTGCAAGCCAGAGTGCGGGAGCAGGGGGAGGGACAGAGAGAAGGAGAAGAAGAGGGAATCTCCAGCAGACTCCCCGCGGAGCATGGGAGTCTGACCTGGGGCTTTATTCCAGGACTCTGAAATAATGACCTGAGCCAAAATCAGGGGTCAGTCATTCAGCCAACTGAGGCACCCAGGCATCCCTCTATAGCACTCTTTGAATGGGTGATTTTGTAGCCTCGACTTGACTACTTCCAGTGACAGGGAACTCATCACCTATCATCACTACCATTCCATTTTGGGACAGCTCTAATTATGGAAATGTCTTCCTTCAAGAGCTTAAGTCTTCATTCCTGTAAGAGTCTGAATTCCACTCTCTGGAGCATTTAAAGTCAGTTCGATCCTTCCTTCCGGCGGTCCTATAAATATTGAGAGTCTAGTCTCTTATATCACTCTCTTTCCCCTCATTCCTTCCTCCAAGCCTGTTGTTCCTCAGGTTAAACATTCCGAGTTCCTCCATTCTTCATATAAATTGGTTTCCATATCCTTCATCATCAGTGGCAGGGACTATGACCTTCCTATCTTTGTATTCTAAGCATCCACCTTCGGGCTTCAGATATATGTGGGAATGATTAGAAATGCTCTAACTGGTCCACATCTTTCTCAAAATACGATACAGAGACTGGAATGCAAAACTCCAGATGTTGCCTGATCAGTTCAGACTCCCAGGGGACTGTCTGCTCCTTTGTTTAAACTAATTCTATTCATCATGGGCCCTAAAGTTTGCTTTGTGGGTTTTTCTTTGCTTGCATATTTGTTCATTTGATTTTGACCAGCTATATTTGCTGCCAACATTGGGTGTCCTGTCAACTAGAGTCCCTGAGCATTTTTTGCAAGTCCAATTACCCTGTCCTTTCTGGACGTACCTGGTATTTGGCCCCCAAAGTAGGAGTTCATATATATCTCTTTCAGTTTCATTGGTCCATTGTTCCAATGTGTTAGGATCATTTTGATTCCTAACTCTATTCTTCTATTCTATTCTAACCCTACTCCTATTCTTATCCTTACCAGCCCTCCTGGCTTTGTATCTTCTGCCATTTTGCCCTTTCATGCCAAGGCAGCTTTCATACACCTTACGGTTAAAAATAGTAAATGAAGGAACCAAGGACAGAGCCCTGTGGCATTCCACTAGAGACTTACCTCAGAGTTGGACCTGTACACTTGAATCCCCCCAAAGAGCTGGTTTTTGAAGTCATTTTTATGTCCTCTATATGTAGGATTGATTTTCTACCCAAATGTATTCTTCATGAAGGACTGTATTTTTGTTAACATTCAGTCCTTTCGGAATTAAGTCCTGTACTTCCAGCTGGAATGAAAATCCACCCGTCTCACTGGGATTGGTCCCTGCTGACCCAGGCTGCAAGAGTTCCCCTGTGCCTCTGAAGTCCTGTTTTGCTTCTCTCTCCAGGGAGCCTAGCTCTGTCCAGGGTGGGCTCCATTCAGCATTATGGGATATCTTAGGTGTCCTATAGACCATTTTTTGAAAGTTCTCTAAGCATTTGACACATCTCTGTGATATTCCCCAAGGCTGCTGCTAAGCTTTTAGCTTTCTCTTGTTATCTTTTTTCCCTTTACCCTCCATTTCAAAGTCTCCAAATAGAATCTCTTTGCTCATGATACCCAGAACTTTCTGTCTTGACCTGCAGGCCCCTCTGGCCCAAAATCTTCAGTGGCATACCGCAGTTTCTGCTTGGTTGCTCAACCATTAGCTCAACTCAGCTTGATCAAAGCCAAACTCTTTATCCATACCTGAATTTTAGACCAGCTTTCCTTTCACAGTTTTCTATTTTAGTCAATAAAATAGAAATAGAATAGCAAATCTTCTAAATTACCCAAGTTCAAAACCCAAAATTTACCTTTGTTTTGTATTTTTTTTAAAGATTTTATTTATTTATTTAACAGACAGAGATCACAAGTAGGCAGAGATACAGGCAGAGAGAGTGGGGGAAGCAGGCTCCCTGCCGAGCGGAGAGCCCGATGCGGGGCTCGATCCCAGGACCTTGGGATCATGACCTGAGTCAAAAGCAGAAGCTTTAACCCACTGAGCCACCCAGGTGCTCTTGTTTTGTATTTCCAGGCGGGATATGTCAAGTCCTGCCAATAATTTCCTTGACCCATCTCTCAAGTCTGCTCATGGCCACCACCCCAGGCAAACCTTGACCTATAACAGCTTCTGATTGTCTTCCCACAACTCACCTACAGTTTTGCCCCCAGAGGGACCATCCTTAACCACATTGGGTCATCATCTGCTGAGAGACATAAGTGTCCTCCTCTGGCCCCTTAGTAATCTGATCTTGCCTTCCTTTTCAACCTTGGCTCCCAGTACAGGCCCTACCCTGCCATCCGTCCAGCCTGTTTGCTCCCATTGCTTCTGGCTCGTTTGCTCCACCTCTCCTCTCTACCAACACAAATCTCCCTTTAAAGGTGAAATCTAGTCATGATGAACCATTGCTCAGACCCCTTCTATGGGTCTCCTCTCAGGTCATCTCTGAATTCTTTGGTATGGCTGACATGGTCTTCCAGGATTTGGAAGATTTTTAAGCCTCATTAGCTGTCCCTCCTTCCTTCCCTCCACATGCCCTGGTTATAATGAGCTACTTGGTGGCCACTGATGCACCTCCTTTCTCATGCCCTTCTGCCTCAGCACATACTACAGCCCTTCCTGGAAAGTCATGCTTCCTTCATTGGCCTGGTCAACTCCTATACCAGTTTAGGGACCAAATCAGGTGACACCTCTGTTGTCAACCCTCCCTGACCAGACTGAGTGTCGCCATTTCACTTGTGCTCATCTCAGTGATGGCACAACCACTCTGTGATGCGACTGTCTGTTCACTCTGCCATCTTTGACACTAAACCATGAGCTCCTGGAGGTCCCGTTCACTTCATTCCCAGGGCTTGGTCAGGGGCCTGGCAGATATTCAAATACTTGTTGAATCCATTCATTCATTAACTAATTCAATAACGATTTGTGGTTATCTATCTTGTGCGTGGCACTGTTATAGGCACTGGTAACACAACAGGGAACAAAATAGACCCAGCCCCTGATACTCTGTTGAATGGCTGGATGAAGGCATGAATGCATAATGAATAAATGAATGAGCAAAGGAAATTTCGGTCAGATCCTACCTTAACTTCACAGTTAATTAAATTCTATCTTAAATTTAATACAAATGGCTTCATGTCTATTGGCATCCATCTTTAAGTGTGCAGTAAGCTGTCGGTGGATGGATGTTGGCTTCACTTTTTTGTGCTCCTGTGACCTTGGTGAACACAGTGTTGTCTGAGACAGCAACCCCAGCTAACTGAAAGTCCTCTTGACTCCAGAGTGGCTGCTAGGGGAGACCGTTCTAGCAGATAGAGAAGCTTGGTCTTAGAAAAAGGAAAGGACCCTGGGTCTGAGGAGATGGTAGAGATTTTCCTTTTCATCACAACGCTCCTCTTATTCTAAGATAAGCACGGCAGTGGGATGGGTCACAGTCCTCACTAGAGACTCCCAGCTACATGCCTTTCCTCTTTGTCTTTACCAGTTTAGGGAAATGTTCCCTGAATAACTGTGCCATCACCCATCCAATTGCCCAACATCCAGAACACCTTCCTCAGAGCATATTCTCAAAATAGCTGTTTTCATTAATGAAAGGTCTTTTTCATTTCGTTTCTCCATGAGACCAGCATTCCCCAAACCTTACGCGCCATCGTGATTTAGCCCTAAATGCATCTCTCTCCTTCATTATTTACTTTACATGGTTCCTTAAATTCATCTACTTAAAAAGTAAATGTTAAATCAGTAAACTTGAAAAGCTCTTTATAGTCAATAAATTTTAAATTGCCACTACAAATTGTAGTGCTGTAGTGGAAAAACAGTTTCATGAGTCATAAATAGAAGGTAACTCTAAAAGTACATAACTATTAAAAATAAAGTGTTTATCCCTATATCACTTAAAATGATCTTCATCAGTGCTATATATGCCATATTTTAGGATACCCTTCAAAGACGTGTTCAAAGAGGCTGGGAGTTAAAAATACTGAGGCCCAGACCCCACCCCCAGGGACTGTGGTTTAATCAGCCTGTACGGCTTGCCTGTTGGCATTGTGAAGTGGCCTGGTAATTACAACACAGGGCTGCAATTGAGAAACATTGCTCAAAACCAACAGCTTTTCAAGTGTGCTCCCAGGGGCAGCAGGATCAGCATCATGGGGAACTTGTTAGAAATGTAAATTTGGGGACCCACCCCAGATTACTGAATCAAAAACTCAGAAGGTGGGGCACAGCAATTTGTGTTTTCTATAAGAGCTCCCGGTGGTCCTGAAGCATGCTACAATTTGACAACTCCACTCTGAACCAGGAGACATTGGGCAACATCTCTGAGCCCTTGGGACCTGGTTTGTGTCTATAAGGAGGGTTTGAGCTGGGCGATCTTTGCTCTGGATTCTCCCAGGACCTCTTTGATCTCACTCCAGCCTCCTGTGCTGCAGGCAGTGAATGCTGCAGATCCCAGAACAGCATCACGCGACTTCTGGAGTCTGGAGGAGCAGAGGGACTGTCCCCTCTGTGGCAGATGTTACCTCTCTTTAAAGTCGTCCGCACCCGCCTGGATATTCTCTGTCTGAAGCATGAGCCGGGCATTTTCCAGGACTGCCTCGCCCACCTAGGAAGATCACACACATCAGAGGAGACAAGGTCACTGGACCGTCTTCCCTCCCTTCCCACTGTGACTAGCACTGGGCACAGAGGTTCTGGGGAGCACTTAGAGCACCTTTCTCAAAGCAAATATTTTTAGAATCCAAGTGTCTCTCTCCAAAAAGGTGGAGAGGAGATAAACCAGAAAACATAAAATCTGGATGCCTTTTAAGAGCCTTTAGAGTTGGATTTTTGGAGCTAAAATATTTCTCAAAGGCAGACTTGTTCATAGCCTCTGTCATAATGCTGAACATTCAACTCCCAGGGAAGTTTCTGGCTCCTTAAATGAATATTCCCTGATTTGACTTAGTGGCTTTTCACATTTTCTGGTCATGTATACCCTTGAAAAGCTGATGAAGTCTCTAGTTCATTGCTGCTCAATAGAACTTTTTGTGATGATAGAACTCTTCTTTGTCTCCACCATCCATCATGGTGGCCACACATGGCTACTGAACACTCAACTTGTGGCAAAGATGACTGAGGAACTGAAAATTTAATTTTATTTAAGTTTAATTTATCATTATTTTTAATTGATTTTTGGGGGGGCAGGAAAGAGTGCACATGAGCTGGGGAGAGGAGGGGCAGAGGGAGAGGGAGAGAGAACTTAAGCAGGCTTCATGCTCAGCGTAGAGCCTAACTTGGGGCTTGATCTCACGACCCTGAGATCATGACCTGAGCTGAAATCAAGAGTCTGATGCCTAACCCACTGAGCCAGCCAGGTGCCCTTATTTAAATTTAATTTAAATTTAAATATCCACCTGTGGCCAGTTGCCAATATATTGTACAACTTGGCTCTAGAATTTCATCCACTCTCAAAACATACATATGAGCATCAACACTGTGCATACAATTTGGGGGTTTCATAGAGCCATGAAAAGTGGTTTTTCAAAGCCAGCTCCCCAAACCCTGCAGAATGTACCCAAGATTTTGTTTTTATTTAGGTATGGTGAGGCCAATAGATCAGGAGATGACTGACGTTGAAAAGCTGTTACAGTTCCCAAGGGGTGGGGCAGCCCCACCACACAGGTCCAGAGGAGGAAGTACCAGGGTTGGTCGCTTAAGGATGAGGGGAAAGCGTGGGCAAAAGCCTTTATAGTGGCTTTCCTGGGAAGGAAAGGGTGAGGCAGAGTTAACAGTTGAGCAGGTTTAGGATTGGGTAGCTTGAAGAATTTCAGCGGTCTCTGGGCCCCTGGGGTGGTCTCCAACCCTCCGGGATGCTTAGGGCCATTTTTCAGATGACAAATTCGAAGCCAAGGGCTATCACCCTGCTCGATTTCTCACAGTGATGCCCATGGCAAATGACTCACTCTAGTGCAGGACACCAAATCAGAGCAAGTGTCTAGAAGGCTTTACTAACACTCTAGACAACGTGGCCGGTGTGGCGCAGGGGGGTAGTGGTGGGGGTGGGCGGCCACCTGTGGGCAGATGTGGGGCCTGGGGCTTATGCAATTTGGGAGACTGCCTTTAAGAAAAAGAAAGAAAAAAGACTAATACAAAGGGGTGTGCATGAATAAGGGACCCTGAAGCTTAAATTCTTAAAATTCTTCCCCTTGGTACAGCTTAATTTTGTCTGTGAAGGTTTCTGCTTTTTAAATGTGGGATCCAGGCAGATGGGCAGAAAAAGTAAAAACCAAGCAACACTCCAGAGCATAGGTTGGATATACGTATTTGGAGTCGTACAATTCTGAAAAGGCAGAGAGATGGCTGAAAATGCAATCACCCCAAATCCTGCCTTCCAGAATAAGCACGGCCAGCATTTGGATCTATCGTACTTCCTTTCAGCCTTAGCTTTGCGCAGCTACAACAGTAGCCCGTGCGTTAATTTGTAACATTTCCCTCCTGATTGCAAACTCTTGATGAAGAAGAGGCTGCAGGGAGCAATCCGGGAAGGAGTCGCGTAGGAAGTGCCCACGGCTTGAAGACGCACCGCAGCGAGGGGCTGGCTACTCTGTGTCCTCCCTCCTCCTTCTCACTTGGGGTTGAGGGCAGGAGCACTTTCTGGGGTAAACTGGACACTGTCCAGCAGAGAGGGTAGTTCTGTCCAAATGTCTGTCCTGGGAAGCTTGTGCAGCACTTGGCTCAGGGAAGCTGGAGGCCTTCCTGCTCTAGCTGATGTTTGGTAACAACCAGGGGCTTATTCAAGCCTCAAGCTAGGCTAATTATAGGTCCTCACTTGCCAAAGCTCAGTGGCTGGCCCTGCTTCCCCATCTCCTTCACAGAAGGATCTTAAAATAACCTGCTAGCCTGCAAGTCAGCCAGAGAGCCCCTTCACTGTTCTCCTGTAGGTACCTCGGCTTAGCAGGGGGAGGGAGGGGCGGCTCTGCCTCCTCCACTGTAGAAAGGGCAGTGAGGTGGCAGGACGAGGGGTGGGACCTTGGCTGAGGTTTAGCATAGGCCCAGGACCGGGGTGGTGGCCAAGGTCAAAAGTAAAGCATGGAGAGCCGGCCATGGAGGAGGCTCTTTGTCTCCACCTGGGAAAGCTTCATGAAATCCTCTCCAGGGCTGAGGACAGGAACTGTGGAGAGGAGGGAATGTCCTGACCGCGTACAGATGTGCCCAACCCATGTGCTGGGGCGGCTTGTCCTGGGTTTCCAGGGCAGACTGGTAAAGATTCCAGGAGTTTTGGGAGCCAGTGGTTAAACACAGCCATCGTGAAAGTTGTAATTATGTGAACTTACAATTATATAAATTCTATGAAAAATCCAGTTAATACATACTCAAAATGAAATGTCCTAAATACGTAACCGCTTTGCTCTGTTTGACTGTCAGCCCTGCTCTGGAGGTTATTGACTTCTGTTGGATCTGTACCCTGGAAACCCTGTGTAATGGTACATCCCCGTGCATCTCCTCCTGAGTCTGTACTCGGGAGGGATAGCATGGTGGGAGCTCGCTATCGGCCCCTGTGAGAGGATTTTCATCAGGGAGATTGGCCAATGCTAGAAGCCAGAGCCTTCTGTTCATGGAAGACTGCTTATTACACAGCAGCTCAGTGACTGTGCCTGACATGAAACTAAATACTCAGCACTCATGAATTCACGACATGCTCATGATCTCTAACCCTGACACCAGCACACCTAGTGTACAGAAAACGGTGCCTAGGCTCATATGTAAATTGCCCCACATCACCCAGATGGAGAGTGGCAGAGCCAGAATGCACCGCCAGGTCACTATGACTCCACAGCGTGCATATTTCAGTCACCAGCCTTGGAAAATAAAAGGCCCATCAGAATCAAGAGAGAGACTCATGGGGGAGGATTGTTCTCTTTTTCCTGTAATAGGACAGCCGGGACTCCTGGTTCCTCTTTGGGCTGCATCACAGAGATAAAGAGCTATCTATCCCACCTGCACGAGGAAGCTCGCCAAATCAAACCAATCCAAACCATCTCCTGCACTGATCTCCTGAGCTTTCCTTGCCGAGCCCCGTAAGAGGAGCAGTGCTGAGCAGACTGTGGGCCCAACTCTGAAGGCCTGGAGAACGTCGGTGGCTGAGTGCTCGGCGTCAGGCCTGCAGAAATGCCATCTGCATTTAAAACTGCGGGACCTCCACATTAGCTACCTGGTCCTCTCACTTTTATGGTTGAAGCGGATGCAAATTAACCCCACTTCTCTGAGCATCTTCTCTCTCCAGGAGCAAAGGCAGGACGAATACCAAATATGAACATGTACGGTCACTAGGTTGATACTGTGAGTACGAGCACCCTTGCTCATAACCCTGGAACCGCTCCTGCCCTGTTTTCTCACTGGAAGAGGGTATGGACCAATGTCAGAGTTGCACGACAGGGTGAACTTGAAGAGCATGGCATGCCAGGAAGGCCAGCAGGGGAGACCTCTCCTCCTCCTCTCTTTCCTCAGCCCAAACAGAGCTGAGTCCTTTGCTCAGCACATGACAACCGTTTCCTCTGTGCAACATGACTTAACACCAGGTCTCCTGTCGGTTACAGCAACCTCAGTGTGAATTGGAATGTGAGATTAGGTGGTCTGGAGGGTGTAGGACTCAGGATTTGTAAGTTTTGCTGGAGGAAACAAAAGATACCTTCAGAGGATATAATTCACTGGAGGAGAAGAGCAAGGCTGAGTGCCATGGGGAGGGATGGTCAGAAGCCAAGGTCGGCACAGGCTTCGTCTGGAGAGGGATGGTACAGGCAGGGGTGAGGGTGGGTTCACTGCTGGCTGGTGTTAGCTCGAACTGCTCTTGGCTCAGTGTGCGGCTGCCTCTGCCTTAAGTTACCTCCCGGCAACTGTCTTGCTCTCGCCTCCAGGTGGAGGATTGCTCGGCGCACTTTACACCAGCTGTTCTCCAAGTGCGGTCCCTGGAGCGGCCGCACCAGCACCACTTGAAGCCCGTAAGGAAGGCAAACTCTCAGACATCTACCTCAGATGTCAGGATCTGAGTCTCCGGGGTGGGCCCCGACAATCCGTGTTGTAAAGCTTTCCAGGGGCTCGCAGCGCACACTTCACTTGCAGAACCGACCTGCCTCCGGTCCTGCCCATGCTGCCTCCCAGGCTGCTCCCGGCATTCCTCCACGTCCTTGCCTGTGTCCTTGCCCATACGTAGAAGCCCTTGCTTTGCCACCTCACACCCCTGGGCCTTGCCGCCTGAGAAACCCTACCCTGCTTTAATGTAACGCTCATCTCAAACACGCCTTCCTCTGCAAAGCTTTTTTACTTATCTACTCTCTCATTCTTGCCTTCATTTCATTGGCACATTGTTTCCTCTATGCCATGCTCTGTGCTGGTTGCGGGGGAATCAGCAGTTACTGCAGGGGACGTAGTTAGAAAGGCAGGCAAAGGCAAGATCCAGGAGCAGGGCCTCTGGAACAAGGGAAGGGAGGCGGGATTTGCTGGGAAGCCCCTGAAAGGCTGTGAGCAGGGCAGGTGAGCAGGTGTGATCTGCGCAGTAGGTGGGCCCCCTGAGTCCTGAAGGAAGGGGAGATTGTTGGGCACAGGGACTGTGCCGAGGGCCCAGCTAAGAAGCTCTACAAAAGCCCCAGGGAGATGATGGCAGCTTTGACTAGGGCGGTTATAGGGGCCGCGAAGAGAAACAGACAGGTTTAAGACTTACTTTGCTGATGGAACAGATGGATTTTCGTGACAACAGTTGTGGAAAGAGGGAAAGAAAAGAGTTAAGGGTGACTTCTAAGTTTTTAGCTCCAGATCCTGGGTGCACGGCGCCCCTGCTGACTCTCTTCCTCCCTCCTTGGATCATTTCTGCATCGGAGTCACACCCCGACCTGCATCCCACATGGAGTAGACAATGATCTCATTCATGAACCCAGCTCCTCCACTCACCGGCTTAGGCCAGTTGGTGAATTGGGTAATTCTAAGATTTGGTCCCCTCATCCCTAAAATGAAGATAATACTGCTTCCTACCTGCTAGGGAGGCTCCAAGGAGGAAAGGAGCCCCTGTAGGTAAAGCACTGGGCCAGCTGCCTGGCACCAACTAAGTATTCCTTGCACGGCGGCCATTGTCATCACTGCTGTGTGCCTTAGAGCAGAGCACTGGGCCAGTGATGGTCCAATGGACCTGATGGGTGTGTGCAGTCTGGCACCATTCCTGCCACCCGCCCCTCCCCGGCAGCTGAATGAAGACTTCCATCTAGTGGCTTGGTTTTTGTTTTTTCTTTTGTTTTTTTTCCCTGGCCATAGTCATTTGAGAAAAGCTCTGGTCACTGGTACTATGGTGATGAGGATCATATCCCTTCCTACTGCTGTTTCCTTGCTATGGCTGTAGTTATTAAAATAAATGATGCCAGTGGGGGCAGGAGAGAAATTTGATCGTTACTATGGTTTTAAAAGGTGAGGACAAGCAGCATTTTTAGAAGGGTTATCATTTGGGCCCAAGGGTACAATTAATGTTTTATTTGGAGTTAAAGATATTGGCATCCCAGCAGCTAGAGCTGCAGGTGTGGGGAGGATGTGGGCAAGACTGGGCCCCTGGGAAATTAGACTTGACGGGGGCTGTGGCAGGGTATAAGAGTCCCTGGAAACCCTTTACACATTTATTTGACTTTCAAGTTTAGGATGAACGCTCAGCATAACTTGTCCTAGTAATAAATGAACAAGAAGTCATTATCTCTCCCTAGCCCCCCACTGAAACTGCATTGTCACCATGATGGCGGAGACCGCCATGTTACCAAGCTGGACAGATGCCCCTCTGCACTCGTCTTGACCTGCGCGGCACACTCGTCACAGAAGATGGATTTTCCTCTCTTGGCCTCCATGATGGAGCTCTCTCCTGCTCTTCCTTCTACTTCACAGCCAAGCTTTCTCGGTCTCCCTCACTAGGTCTTTCTCCCTCATGTGACCTCCATATGCTAGAGTTGCTCAGGTTGTGTCATGGGACTTGTTCTTTTCTCCTTAAGTGACCTGGGACAGTAGGTATCAGTTGAATTAATGAGCCCAGGATTAGTGCTGCCTCTCCATGGAGAACCAAAGCAGGAAAGACATGGTTCCCACTCTCAGGAACACCCAGGTTCCTACCTGGTTCCAAACTGAGATCGCCTCTAGCACCTTCCTCTCCCCGCCTCCCAGGTCAGAGTGCCATCGAGCTTCTGCACCGACGTGCCCCAGTTCATCCCTGCCGCACTGCTCAGCCTTGGGCCGAGTCCCAGTCATCTCTCTGATGGTTTTGCCTGATCGTTGCTACCCAGGGTTGGACAGTACAAAGCCTAAGCACACTGAGTTTAGATCGCAGGTGCAGGTGGAGTTAGGGAGCATGCCCTAAGGCCCGGATGGAGAGGTTGAACCATCTCGAGCATAGTTGACTCCTGAATGCAGTCACAGACGTTAAGGATCCAGGGAGGTTCAGGGGCACCTGAGAGCTAAGGTTGGATCTTTCTTCAGGAGGCCAGGACGGTGGACAATTCTGTGTCTGTACTGCAGATAAATGACCTCATCATTGAACTGTGTGTTGTCTGAAGAATGTCTTTGTTGAAGGGGTCAGATGAGCATGGCGTGAGGGGCCAGAATGGGTGGGTGGTGTTATGAACCATTTGGGGGCAATCGGGAACACTCTGCTCCCTATGGGTTGCTCTCTGTCTTGATGAGGACAAGGCCTTAGGCCTTCTTAGGCCTCACCTTCCCCCAAAACCTCTCTACCCATCCCAGGACTAGTTCTGAGCTTACCTAGCATTCTGCCTCCAGCTCCCTAGGAAACAGGAGGGCCTGATTGGGACAGCAGCACCACTGCTGGGCACTAAAGAGTAGCTACCACTGTATATTCCTATCTCGTCCTGGGTGTATGTATCACAAAGGTTTCTTTGTCATGAGCCAGTCCTCCAAGGTCTAATTTTCTACAGACTACTTAACAAAATCTGAGTTTTGAGTGCTAGGCACATCAAGATATAGTGACCCTTGGAGGCTCTGTTTGGGCAGCCACCTGATCGGTCTCTCCTGTTCTTTCTTTTCTAGATTTAGAGCAAATGCATTTCAACCTCCCATTCCCTTTTTTACTGTAGTGACTTAGTTAAGATGCAAATTTGAGCTCACATTTATTCAACAGTGTGCTCTTGAACAAACCCACACGATTCGGGCTTTATCTCTTCTTCACTCTCCTGCTGCAAACTGAACTATTTTTCTGAACAGATTCAGGCCTTTCCAGCTTTCAGAACCATAAGTCATGCTTCTGCTTCTGTATGCCGTGGCCTAACCATGCCACCTGGCTGCCGTGGTAAACTCTTAGTCATCCTTCAAAACCCAGCTCAGGCTGCACTGGGCATCCCATGTACACCCCAGATCCACTGTGGGCATGTGTCTATCACTGAAAGTTGTCATGCTGTATTTTATTCTGGACTTTTTCTCTTTCCCCACCATTGACACCACTGTGTCTCCTGGGACCGGGGCAGCCTCCTCTCTCTGCCTTCTCAGCACCCAGCTCAGTGCCTGGCATGCGGACACTGGATGTTTGTGAACTCAGTAGGTGAAGTGGGCCAGCTGAGGAACGCAAACGAACACAAACAGGTAAGGCGGGACATAGATTGGTGGGACTAAGTGCAGCTTGCCTGAGAAGAACTCAAAATCTAGAGCCAAACTTCATAAAACCCAATATAGAAGTAACCAAACAAATCAAACCCAAATGCTTTCACCGCACTTCCTACACTTTATGCCACGATCGGCCCTTCACAGGCAGGTTGTCATTTAACCCCTGTGCCCAACACCAGTGGCCACACAGAGTGGGTGCAAGCTCAGTCCACACCTGAGAAGCCGAGACCCAGAGAGTTCAAGTGACTTGCCCATAGTGCTAAGAGGCTCAACTGAATTTCATCTGTGTCTGCCAGACTCTGCAACCCACGCTCTTTTTCTTTTCTTTTCTTTTTAACAAAACCCCCACTTTTTATTATGGGACATTTCAATGAGGTAAAGCTACATATAAAGGTAGAGAGACCCTAGAATGATGGCTCCCTTTCTCCCCACTTCCATAACTGAAATCTCATGGCTAAATTTAAAAACTTCTATTCCTGCCCCCCCACACACGTGTCTGAGATGATTACATACATATCACTTCCTCTATAAATATTTCAGGAGTCATGCTCTATTTTGAACTTCTGCATTTTAATTTAAAAGGTATCAGAGTAATGCATACATTTGATCACAAAATGAAACAAGGCTGAAAAGAAAGGCTGGGGCCGAAAAGTGTTCCTGACCCCACATCTGCTTGCCCCACGGCCCCAGTCCCTGCATCTTCTGCTTTTTGTTTGTCCAGATCTTGCCCCATATTTCTACAAAATTTTGATTGCTTGAGTTATCAGCCACAGATATCATTTATTGACTTCCCAGCCGACAAATGAAGATTTAGCTCACTCACACTCCACTGCCCTTTTCCCGTATTTATTGGCCATCTTGGTGACTTTAAATAAGAAATCTCTATTTCTTGCTGTGTCAGTCATGGAGCTTCTCTTTCAGGCACTCACGCGCTCTCTTATAATCACAGGTGTTTTATTGTCTCAGGTCAAAGTGAGGACACAAAACCAGCTTAATTACTAACCTACTTTACCGATGCCTGTGTGAAATATAGATCCTTTCTGCTAGGAATTATGACACAGGTGCCCCTGCCTCGCAGAAGCTATGGGCAGACAGCCAAATTGTTTTATGTCTCAACTGAGCACCCTCAGGCCTGCAGAATACTGTCAGCTGCCTGATTCGTTCTCGCAGTGCTGCCCTCTTCAGGGCACTTTTACACAATCCCCCGTGCAGCCATATAGCCTTACCACCATGCTTGAAGCATGTGTTTGACATTAGGGGGCTCCATTTCTTCTTTTGTGAAATGGGGCCGCTTTAGTTTGGTAGTACTAGGCACACAGTAATCCCTTAATCGGTGTTTGTTTAAGTGAATAAGCTATATATGTCTAAAGAGCCAAACATATGAAATAATGATGAGACACTGATTCACAAGCAGCAGACCAGCAAACCTTTGGGAAAAGAGGGTGTGGAGGAAGGGAGGTCTCACTCACTCTTCCAGGAGGACAAATTCAGGTAGCCACTTTGGGGAGCAATTTGGCAATGCCACGTAAGAGCCTCTGACAGACCCAGCCCAATCTGTTCCTAAGTACTTGCCAAGAGCAGGGTCAGACACTTTTTCTATGAAGGGCCAGAGAGGAGATATTGTAGTCTTTGTGGGCCCGCAGTTTTTGTTGCAACTAAACAACACTGCCCTTGTAGGATAAAAACAGTTGCAGACAATTAGCATGTGAATGGATGTGACTACATTCCAGTCAAACTTAATCAGTAAGAGCAGGTGGTACCTGGTTGAATTTGGTCTGCTTACAGTAGGATGCCCAACTCTGACCTGGGGAAACTTTCCCATATGTGCATGAGGTTTATGCCCTCTCCTGTTTGTGACAGAGACAAGTGGAAGCAACCCACAACCATTAACAAAAAAAATTATAACCTATGGAAAAAAATTCATAACCTATGGTGTATATACAATGGAATGTTATCTTGGTCACCATGATAAATCTCAAAAACAAAATGAGAAGTGAAGAAAGCAAGTTGCAGAGGGAAATACTATGTGGTAGTGAATTTTATGTATCAGTCGGCTATAGTGGTCAGATATGGTCAAACATTATTCTAGATGTTTCTGTGAGAGTGTTTTTGGATGAGATTAATATTTAAATCAGTGGACTCGGGGATGCCTGGGTGGCTCAGTCGGTTAAGCTGCTGCCTTCAGCCCAGCTTGATCCCAGGGTCCTGGGATTGAGTCCCACATCGGGCTCCTTGCTCAGCGGGAGCCTGCTTCTCTCTCCGCCTCTGCCTGCCACTCTGCCTGCTTGTGTTCTCTCTCTCTCTCTCTCTCTGACAAATAAATAAATAAAATCTTAAGAAAAAAGTAAATCAGTGGACTCTGGGTAGAGTGAATTGCACGCTGTAATGTGGGGTGGCCTCATTCAACCAGTTGAAAGCCTTAATAGAACAAAGACTGCCCAATACCCCACGCGGGGGAAGGAAATCTGTCATCAGATGGTCTTTGGACTTGAACGGGGACATTGGTTCTTTCCTGGGTTTCCAAATGGCTGCCCTTAATCTGGAACATCCAGCCTCCATTATCCTGTGAGCCAATTCCTTAAAATAAATCTTTCTCTCTATATAAACATCCTATGGGTTCTGTTTCTCTGGAGAGCCCTAATACACAGTATGATACAACTTAATATAAAGTTTCAAATCATGCAAAACAATCCCACAAAGGGTTTATATACATATATAGTAAAACTGGAACAACATTGGCGGGAATGATAAACGCTGAAGTTAAAGCAGTCATCGCCTCTGGGGACAGGAACGGAATCAGGACAGAGCACAAATGAGGTTTCCATTGAAATCTTTGATTTCATATTTAAATATAAAAGGTCTATAGCAAATAACATTAAGATTGACAATTCTGGATGTTGAAAACCCGTTTTTATATGTTTGAAATAGTTCCTCATCAAGAAAAAAATGAGGTAACATAAAACAACCAGGAGAATAAACCTAGCGCAGCAAATGTAATGCGGTAGGTGCCTAACGTGCAGAGAGAAAGACTGGCTGGAGAAGGCAAGTCAGAGATGGGTAGATGAAGCAGAAAAGGCCTCTTTGGGCTGCAGGGATGGCGATGGAGTGGGACTGGCTGTGGACTAAGATCCGGGGTAGGCAGGGCGGGACAGGAGGTGTGAGAACGTAGGAACTAAGAACAGTGTGCAAGTGTCTGCGCAGGTGTGGGTTCGCCGTGGGGTCACGGTCACAGTTGCTGGAGCTTTCCCAGCGGCACTTTGTATTTACCCCAAGGGGGCCGTTCAGAAATGGTTATTTCTGATTTCCTTTGGACAAGATTTGTTTCCTGGGCGCTGGCCAGAGTTAGAGGAATTTGCCTTCTCACTAGGGACTTGTTGAGGCTTAACCTAAATTAGGAGCTCTCCTTTCCTATTTCAGGGGTGGCTGCTGGAGGTTTTTAAAAACATGTTTGTATGCCCCCTAGGCACCCCGCTTTTCCCTTCCCACAAACTGCACTTGGGTTCTGCTTCTTGGTAATCTGTTGGGACAAGTGGGCTTCTCTCTCTCCTGCCCTGCATCCCAGAAGACCTCTGGGGTAGGGCTGCCTCAAACTGGTCTGTCTCAGGTAGAGCAGGGCACACAGGCTCTGGAACTAGACTGCCCAAGTTGAAAGTCTTGTCTCTATCACTGCCTAGTTGTGTGACCTTGGAAAGAGTTATTTAACTGCTCTCTCCCTCAGTTTCCTCATCTTCAAAAAAGGAGTCATAGAAGCAGTGGCCTCATAGGGTTGTTGTGAGTTTGAGTGAATTAAGATGTGCAAGAACCTCAGAACAAATTCTGGCACATAGTAGGTACTCAGTAAATGTCAGCTGTGTTGGGGCGCCTGGGTGGCTCAGTCATTAAGAGTCTGCCTCCGGCTCAGGTCATGATCCCAGGGTCTTGGGATCGAGTCCCACATCGGGCTCCCTGCTCTGCGGGAAGCCTGCTTCTCCTCCCACTCCCCTGCTTGGTTCCCTCTCTCGCTGTGTCTCTCTCTGTCAAATAAATAAATAAAATCTTAAAAAAAAAATGTCAGCTGTGTTCATCTCCACTGAAGATTAACATGGGGGGAGCAGAATGCTAGCACTATTTAAACGGTGTTTCTCTCTTCCCCATACTTGTTTAAGGTGCACGTTCTTAGGAGACATAGGGTATTGGAGCAAGATATAAAGAGCTAAGCCATAGGCTGGGTGAGTGAGTCCTATGCAGATTTCTCTGCCATCTGCTTCCAGGAAATCTCAACTCAGCAATTTCATCTCACAGTCTTGGAATGAAAAGTGCTCTTGGAGATCGTGGAAGATGAAGATCTGAGGCCCAGAGAGGTGTGGAGGCTGACCTCATGCTTTGGGGCAGGTCCTTTGCCCTTGAGAATACAGTAGCAAGGACTCACGGGGAGACCACGGGCTGTGATTGGAGAGGCAGGGCTTCAGACCCTGTCTTTGTTCCTTGGGGATTGTGATGCTCTGCAAGTCTCCCTGTCTGTAGACTGGGGATAAGGAAAGTTGTTGTCCAGGATTGCAAGATGATTAGGAGAAATATATGTGTCACAACACAATGGTAACTGCACTGGGAGGTCCCTGCCCTCCTCGACCGACCCCGAAGGGGCACCCATCCCAGGCATAGAGGTGGAGCCTGTGACGGGCATGGCAGCCTGAGCTCATTTGAGAGGGGTCCAGCTCAAGAGGGCAGGCAGCCAGCAAGGATGAGGGTTGGCTGGAGGTGGGACAGCACCTGAAGCGGGGGTGCTTCTCCTTGCAGTGGGTCCAGTAGGGAAGTCTTACAAGAACCCAGAAAAGGGTCCACAAGGGAAAAATTCTGGTTTACATTTTAGCCAGACCCAGAAGCTGCAAAGCCACCTCACAACAGCATGTCTCAAGGAAGAACTCTCCAGTCATCTTTCCCTCTCCTTTCCCCCTGCTTGCACTTTGGTCAGGTTGAAAGAACAGTGGGAAAAGAAAGATCTGGGCGCTGGGCGTAACCTGAGGGGAGAGGGGATGAGGGTGAGGGTTGACATGTTGAATAATATACTGACTAGACCGTCTATTTACTGGCTTCAGACTATGCTTTGGGACTAAAATGAGCATGGAATTTTTAGTTACCGACAAGTGATCAGAAAAGTCATGAGACCATCCATGTTATCAACCAGGGGTAGGAGACAGTATTTACCTCCTGATGAAAGGATCAAAAGGGACCTTGGAAGAGGTTCCTCTTGAACCAAAGCCATTTCTTGTTTTTATTTTATTTTATTTTTAAAGATTTTTAAAATTTATTTGAGAGAGAGAGAGAGGGAGGAGGGGGCAGAAAGGGAGACAAGCAGACTCTCTACTGAGCAGGATACCCGACTTAGGGCTCCATCTCAGGACCCTGAGATCATGATCTGAGCTGAAACCAAGAGTCAGATACTTAACTGACTGAGCCACCCAGGTGCTCCCAAACCAAAGCTTTGCTTTTATAACTGCCTCCTGAGTCCTTCCTGTTCAATGTACAGTTGACGTCCATCAGATGCCTGGCACTGTGCTTGGCACATAGCGGGCACCCAACAACGTGTGGATTTAATGACTCATCATCCCCCTTAGACCTTCGGGTCCTGGAGTCTGAGAATTTTGACATGTTCTATTTGAATTCTCATAGTTCCCGGCACACAGCAGACCCACTTTCAATGCCTGATGAATGAACATAATAAAACTGAGTTCTGTGCCAGCCTCATAGCAGCTACCGTGACAAATATTACACTGTCAGGACTGCTGGGGAGGAGGGAGGCTGGGCCAATGCATGCCAACATCACTAAAGATTCTGCACTTACATGTGACACTAAGTACACCCACGGACTGAGGATCTGCAGCCTTATCCGACACTGACAAAGCCTTTATCCACTCACGTTATTCTCCTTAAATTTCAAAAGGGTCGGGGCCATGGTGGCAGGTATAATTATCTCCCTCTTTTTGAAGATAAGGAAGCAGCAGGTGGGAGAGATTAGGGACCTGGAAGAAGCATTTGGTGAGCTGAGACTTGGGTGGGGGGACTCAGGACCCCTGACTCCAAACGCAGGTGCTGACCTGAAACCCAAAGCTGCAGAAAATGCAACTAACAGAGAAAAGGCGGGGGTGGGTTTCTCTATCATAAAAGGAAGCAGGGCAGAGTAAGAACAAATTTGCTGGCTAATATATGCAAAGTCTCAGGGCAAAGTGAAATTTTATGGTTGATTTATAATCCTCAGGAAATTGGGAGCCATCATGGAAATTCTGCCATAAACAGAGAGACTGCAGGGCAGCATGAACTGCATGGCTGGTCTTTCAGATCAGGGTGGCAGCAAAGGGATGATGATAGGCATCCAAAACTTAACACAAATGACATTTTGCAACATGGGTTACTAGATACGCAAGCTAGCGCTCAGGGCAGCTAGAAGGTGATGCTATTTGCCAAGAGAATTCAGTCAGAGGCAGCAATGTGGGACTCTCCCATCTCCAGGAGCTCCCCCACCAGTTGGAGAGCCCTGGGGGGGGGGAGGGGAGGCTAATAAAACTGTTGGTTCACCAGCGGTGCTGCATAGGACACTACCTGACCCTCGGAAATGAAGTAGGTGGCCGGCATGTACTGCCTGTACTTGGCCCCAGCCAACCCATCAGCTGAACCACAAAGGCTGAGGGAACTGGGCTCCACGGTGGGCTGCTGTTTCTCTTTAGGCTTTGCACTGCTCAGAGCTAATGATGAGCCGTGACAGACAGGTGTATGGCTGAAGGCTTGGGAGACTCGAGAATTCCACCCTCTCATTTTACAGAGGAGGAGCCTCAGAGCAAAAGGGGTTGCTGCAGGGCACTGAGCTAGCTAGCAGTCAGAAGTGAAGACAGACACAGGGGGCGGATGTACTTGGTGTCTTCCTGTCCTTGAAGGAGGAGTAACGTGACCACGTGCTCACCAGAGTGGGAAGGGAATCTGGCCTGTTCCTTGTGTCTGCAGGGAGATGACAGTTTGACCCAATCTCTTCATTTAACAGTTGAGGAACCTGAGGTTCAGAGAGGTGCGGTAACTTGTCCAAGATCACACAGCAACTTAGTGACGTTTACTCTATTTCTACTGTGTGGATAGTACTCTCTCAGTCTCTCTGTACTATGGCTTTCTTTTCTGAATCTCAAGCTCCATGTGGTTCAATAAGGTTTGGGATTTGATGCCAAGTGCCAAGGAAGTGAGGGTGACATGAAGTAGGCACGGTAATATTGGTCATTCTGGAACTGTTTAAAATGACATTTGAGGAAATAGGATAAAATGTTGGAAATAGGGACTATAACATGAAAAGGACCCCAATAGTTACTCGTATGGGTTGAATTGGGTATCACTCCAAAGACAGGTTGAAGTCCTAATCCCCTGTGCCTGTGAATGTGACTTTATTTGGAAGTAAGATCTTTGCAGATGTCATCAAGTCAAGAGGAGCCCATGAGGATGGGCCCCAGGCCAGTGTGACATATAAGAGGGAAATCTGGACACAGACCCAAAGGGAAAGTGAAGGCAGAGATAGGAGTGATGCATCTACAAGCGAGGGAATGCCAAGGACGCCGGCCACCACTGGAAGGTAGGAGAGATGTTCACAACAGAACCTCCCTCACAGCAGGAACAAACACTGCTGATTCCTACATTTCCAACTTCCAGCTTCCAGAACAGAAGAGAATACATTTCTGCTATTTCATCCACCCGGTTTGTGGTGCTTTGTTCTGGTAGCCCCAGCAAACTAATACAGCTACCTTTTATTAATTGATTACTTTGCCGGGTCCAGCCATTTGTTGATGTAGCCAATATTTCCTGTGTATCTGTTGTGTGCCAGGCACTGTCCTGGGTGCCAGAGAAAGACTGGGGAGTGAGAGATGCTCATTCCTGCCTTCCTGAAGCTTGCATTCTACTTACCTCTACTATCTTCCAGAGTCCTTACAATATCGTGTGAGATAGGGATCATTCTCTCACAACTTAGAGATAAGGAAACTCACTTCGGGGGTTAGTACCTGGGCCAAGGTCTGACTTCTGGTAAGGGCAAAGCTGGGCCTGGGCTCAGCTCTGTCTGGGTCATGGCCCTGCACTTACCCATCACTCTGTTCTACCTCATTCACTGCTTGTGCACATGACTGTGGAGATAGACTCCTGGGGGAGAGAAGGGTGAGGCAGGGGGGACTATGGGTCCCAGAGGCACAAAGTGGGCCCTAAGTCATATTACAGTCAGAAAACCACACCTCAGCCCCTGGCCTTGAGAGGCCCTATTTGTAGCTGTATGGGGCAGAGAGCTCTGGCACTCCTGTTCTGTCTCCATCAGCCCCCCCTCAAGGTGAGGATGCGGGGGCTCAGGAAGCCCAGTTTGGGTGGAGGAGGTAAAACCATGGCCCTGGCAGCTAACAGCGAGGCCCTGGTACTCTCACCTGCTCTGAACACACATATAGTACCAGTGATAACCAGACAGGGTCACTCTGTGTTGGTGGTGAAAAGAGATAGAGACAAGTCCGGCTGTAATCACAGGGGAAGAGAGAGGACAGGATGCTCTACAGCCATGAAACTCAACATCCCGCTTTCGGCCAGTACGGGTGATGAGGTTTACTGCTGCTTTGTACTGCCCATTCTGCGCCTACTTCATCCCTCCCATCTCCTGCATAAAATCTGAAAGATACCCACTCATCATCCTGCCCCAGTTTCTGGCAGCCTCAGAAGCAGAGCAAATCCTTGTTCTGAGCCTTTCCCCCAAATCACCCAGACCTTCCAACTCCCTCTTCCTGAGAAGTCCCAGGTTCTCCCCTCCTGCAGCAAGCTAATAAACTTGACTTTGTCTACCAAGAGGTATGTTCTCAGTGGTCTGTCTGGCTTTAGCAGGTGCGTGTCTCATCCCCCAGGATGAGACAGGAACCCTGGGGATTGGCACTGGGGGCCCCTCCCACTGGGTGTGAATCTTGCTGAACCCTCAGCTCTCCAAGTAGTACTTGGAACTGGGTAGGGGAGAGGACTGCCCTGCAGGGGACAGGGACGCAGCCCAGAAATCTGTGGAAAGCACTGACTGATGCTGGCATGAATTTGGAGAGGAGGCCTCCTCCCACCCATGCTGGAGTGGTGCATCTTGGGGAGTTCCTGAACTCTGCTCAGATATAGACATTCTGCTTCAAGGGCCGACTGCTCAGCACGTTTTTTTCTGAGCATTGAAATCACTGAAAAAGAAAAGTAGAAATTCCCGGGGCTCGGTGGGGTGGGTGGGTGCTGTGCCATTTCCTGGCAGCAAAGCTATTAAACTTTCAAGTCCTCATCCCAAGCTGCCTGACAAGCTGGAAGCCGCCCAGCCTCACGCATCCTAGCTGCAGCAGTTAGTTCCAGTTCCAGTGTGCTTGGCTAAGGATCAGTCATGGCTTCTGACAGTTTTTTCCAAATTAAAAGAGAGAGAAGAGGAGAAAAAGGGGCACATCTTGGTGTTTAAACTCCTCACAGAGAATAGCCCTTGTTGACTATGACTCTGTCTTATTGAACAGTGGGCATTCAAAGGGCCTGGGGTGTGAGGCAGGACTGACCCTGGTCTTATAAATGAGTACAATAGGAGGCTTTTCATAATATTTTGGGGGTGGCAGTAACATTGAGTGGTTCCTGGAGGGGACACTAAGTCAACGGGGAACTTAATCTCTGTAGACCTCAGTTTCTTTGTCTATAACATGGGGATTATGGGCTGAATTGTGTCCCCCTCAGATTCATATGTTGGAGTCCCAACTCCCAGGACCTCAAAAGACAGTTGTACAGAGAGGTGAATACATTCAAGAGGTGAATACATTCAAATGATGCTCTGGGTGGGGGAGGCACTAATCCAGCTCTACCGGTTCTGAGAAGAGGAAATTTGGGCCCAGATGTACAGAGGGACGACCCTGTGAAGACCCAGGGAGAAGCTGGCTATCGACAAACCAAGAAGAGAGGCCTCAGAAAAAGCCCACAACCCTGCTGCCTCTTCCATCTCAGACTGCCGGCCTCCAGACCCTGAGGAACTAACTCCCGTTGTTGTTGGAGCTGGCCTGCCTGTGCTGCGCAGTTCTGACAGTCCTTGCAGACATTTTCAGCGGACACAGTCCCATCGTCCTGGGTGACACAGACGTTGTGGAGAGAATCAAGGACATGGTGAGTGAAAGTTCTGGCTAACCCTTGTGTCACACAAAATGAGCTTCATGCCCAAGGCCTGCACTCCATAGTGAGAGTATGGACCATGTCATGTTCATGAGTCTTGTCACAGTACACGGTTTTGTTAGGAGACACTGGTAGCTCATTTACTCCTCTCAACACTGCTGGAGAGAGTTTTCACCATTATGCAGATACACCGAGGTTCTAAGTTAAGAGTTAGGTCCAGGTTTCCTTGGCAAGTAACTAATAATACACCCAGGTATGAGATCAGCTTCCTCCTCAGAGTTGGCTGGGAGTGGGCCTGAGGAAGGGACTCTTACCTGCATAGTGGGAAGGAAGAGGAAGAAGGTGTGGCCCAACTGCAGGCTGGGGATGATGCTTGGAAGGGCTCTGGGAAGCAGAGCCAGGAGGAGGGGCTGTGAAGGGGTACATGGAGGAGGGGTGGCGTGCAGGGCGGGGCCGGGTGCTGGCGGGGCAGGCAGGTGTGGGCACTCAGAATTCAGGCCTGGTTCTCTTGTACAACTTTACCCCGAGTGTCCTGAAAAAGCCTTTCTAACTTCATTTCTCTGTCCATACTGTGGTGTTTATTTAGATAGTTATTCATTAGCTCTTGAAAAATATAAATAAAAATGATAAGTTGTTTTCTGGTGGTGAGTTGGTTTTGTGATGGAGTTTTCTAGTCCCTGGGCTCGGCTTTTCATTACCTACTGATAACAGCTGAAGTTAACTTCTCATTTCTGCTGAATAATGCATTTGTGGCCGTCAGCTCTATTAGCTCATTTACAACCAGATAAATGAGTCTTTATGTGCATTTCCCCAGCCAGACGATGATAAACTAGGTTTTATTTCCCGAAATCGAGTCCTCATCTTCAATGGATCTGCACAAACCCTCTGGAGAAACCCTGGGGACCCTGTGTAACATTCTGCTTGGTTCACCCATTCTTTCGACAATTCCCTGTGAAGAGCCACTATGCTTGTCCTCGGCATTTGTGCCAGCTGCCTGGATTAAATTTTAATTTAGTTCTTCTGGAGAGTGTAGCCCACTACGTGGTCTTTCCTATTACTCTTATACATGCTTATTCCATTTGCTGGATTTTTGCTTTGAGAGAAGAGTGTGGAGATAAGTCTTCTCCTCTCCCCCGGGGACATGCCAGTAGCTTCTGTGAGGCTGTGAGGGCTTCACCTGCCCTGGACCTGGTTGGAACACCCCCACTCCCACCCCAGGTCCCTGGCAGGAGTTTGATTTATTATTGCATTTTTTAAAATGTAGGGAAAACATCCCAACACTGCAAAAAGTATACATAGCCCAAAGTACACCTGCTCCTACTCTTGTCTCCAGTCCTCATCAGAAGCATACCTCGCTACCACACCGTGTAGATGTTTCCAGACAGTTTGATCCTTCACATAACAGAGATCCAAATAGTAGCAGAGCATACATGGGGGTTTGCTGTGTGCCTTTTTCCTCAAAAATATACATACTGGTGTTAGTCCTACCTCAGTATGTAACAAGATTCTTTTCTTTTCTTTTCTTTCTTTCTTTCTTTCTTTCTTTCTTTCTTTCTTTCTTTCTTTCTTTCTTTTATAGCTGCGGAGGATTCTGCTGTGTTATTTAGCTGTGTTGGACGTTGAGGTTGTTGCTTGTATTTCAGTGTGGTGTGGGATTTTAAGGGAGCTCCCTGTCTGTAACTTCAGGGTTCCTATGGAAAACCTTGAGCCTGGTTCCGTATTCAGCCTTGGCTGCCCAAATATTTTTTGGCCGCCTTTTGTGTACCGTGGCATGGCCTTTCCACAGTGGGTCTTGGAATAGAGAGGTGAGGGGGATAGAGAGAGACTGGGAGGGGTGGTGGTGCTTGGTGCTTAGTGGTGAGAATGAAAACTCTGGGCATAAATGATGCCATAAATGATGCCATCTAGTCCCACATACTCTGGCATGGCTTCTGTTGGCCCCAGATCAGTTCCCTAGCATGAACCTAGCCTCCATAATATGCTCCTTGAGGAAGGCCAATGCTGCCGAAAGAATTTACTGTTCTATTCCAGCCAACACCTGACAGGAGGCCCCTGACCTCCCTTTTCCTTGAGAGTTATTTTAGGAAACTTGGAATTGTAAATCCTTTATCTGCTCCTTGGAGATGTAAGTCTCCTACAACCCAGAATCTTTTTCCTCAAGGACCTGGCAACAATCTCTGTGAAATGCACACTTCTAGCGAGATGACTCCCTATCTCCCAGCTCCTGTGGGAGGGTCGGATGCTGACTTTAGTGGGCGTCTTCCTCTAATTTGCTCCTGTCATAAAGCTATGTGAAGTGTGTTTCTCCTCTGGATAAGCAACAATTAGCAAACACAGATGGCCTAATCACATACACCACCCCCTCCCTTAACCTCCTTCAGTACTTTTCTTTCAGCACACCCAGCATTTAAAAAGCTTTTCTTCTGTCTCTTGTTTCACTGGAGTTGAGCTCAGTCCATACTGAAGTGTCTCTCCCCCACTGCAGTAGTCTGAATAAGATATGTCTTGCTGATTTTAACAAGTGTTCAGTGCAAAATTTCTCTTTGACGATTGTGAATTCTGCCCCATTCATAGAATGCACTGCAGATGGTCAGACTGGATCCTGACTCCCAAACTTTGTCCATGCTGGTCCCTGGTCTGAAGGGCCATCTGCTGGCAGGTTCTTTGGGTCTCACATTTAGACTCAATCTCCTGGGGTACCCTCACTGAGGCCCAACCAATACCCTGCCTCTTCTCTAAACTCCTGTAGCATGGGTGAGGTGAACAACTCACAAATACATATATGTAAGCACAGTTATTTGTGTTACTACTCACTTAATGTCAGTAGCTTCTCATTTATTCAATTCCACGAACTTAATTGGGCATTGATTATGCATATAGCAATTTACATACACTATTTCATCCATATACCCATCACCCAGCTCCACTGATTACCAATGCTTGGCCTGTTTTGTTTCACCTATATCCCCTCACATTTCCACTCTGCCTTGGATTATTTTGAACAAATCCCAGGTATTATTATTTCTTCTTCAGATATTTCAGTATGCCTTGTTAAATTATAAAGATGCTTTAAAAAATAACTTTTGGGGCACCTGGGTGGCTCAGTTTGTTAGGTGTCAGAGTCTTGATTTCAGCTTAGTCTTGATTTTCAGCTTAGACTCTCCTGCTCAGCGGGGAGTCTGCTTCTCCATCTGCCCCTCCCCCTGCTTGTGTGCGCACTCTCTCTCTCTCTGTGTCTCCTTCTCAAATAAATAAATAAATAAATAAATCTTTCAGTGAGAAAAATACAAATCTTTAAAAAAATAAAAAATAACTTACAAAAATCTAAAAATAACATCTAAACATTAATAACAATTCTTCAAATACCCAGTTTATCTTTCCTCAGTTGTCTATTTTTTACAGTTGCTTGAATAGTGGTTCAAATAATTTCCATTTCAGTGGGTTGATTTGTCAGTTTAATCTCTTTTAATTTATAGGCCTCCTCCTCATATCCCTAATTGTCCCTTGCAATGTTCGCTTGTTGAAACAATTGAGTTTAGTTTTATAGTTTCCTCAGAGTCTGGGTCTTGCGGATTCCATCTCACTGGCATCATTTCACATGTTCGTCTGACTTCTGTATTTTCTGTAAATTAGTAGTTTTATTTCAAGGTTCAATCACATTCAGTTTTCTTTTTCTTTTTTCTGGCAAGACTATGACATAGGTGATGCTGTGTACTCCACCAGGAGGTACATGTCTGCTGATCTCTCTTTTTGTGATATTAGTAGCCATTTGATGATTGTTATTGCCTAGATCCATTATTTAACTGTGGTTGCAAGTGGTGATATTTGAATTCTACTTTAATGATTAATACTAGTTGTAAATATAAATAAAATAATCACATTATTTTTTTCTTGGTGTGATATTTCTATAAAAGGATAATTCCTCTCCTGAGTTCTTTTTTTTTTTTTTTTAAATGATGATGGATCCTCAGTTCTTATAGGAAAGGCGGGAAAAATTCCTAATTCCTTCGTATTATTTACCATTTTCAAAATAATGAGTTGATTCCCCAGCAGACTCCAAGGCAACTAATAAGCGGGATTTTTTTTAATTACACTGAACTCACTGATTTAAACATATTTGATGTGTTTCAATCCATAGCAGTTAACATTCTTTTTTTTTAAGCAGTTAATATTCTTATTGATATGTAGCCACCTTTGATTAGTGGGAGCTTATTCAAATTGGCTCCTAAGTCTTTTGACATGACTCTAGTAATTCTTTATTGTTTCCTTGGTTTTGGTATGAGATGTTTCAGATTCATCTCTTACGCTTCCTGCTCCTAAACCTGGATTCAGCCATTTCTCTAAGGAGCCTCAGTTCTTGTAATGAAAGACGGTAGTTAGTGACCAAAATCTGAGGCTAAAAATGCTCATTGCTACTGGGTTGGCAATTGTTTCTAGTTCTTTTCACTGGCTGGAGCGAGGAAGTGGGTATATATTTATTTTAGGATCACATACACCATGATTTTATACTGATAATTCAAATTCAAATTCAGGATTAGAGAATTATCACTAAACTTAATCTGCTTTACAAATGTATCTCCTTTTACCAATACTAAAAGTCTTGATTCTCAATGACATGAATATAATTACTCTTTAGCTTTATCCCACAGGACACACACATGCACACACCAGTGTTAGAATAATACGAACAATGCCACCAACAATATGATTACTGAAAATGACTTAAGATTTTTTTTCCCAGCACTCTTTTGCATCCCACTAGAGATGTACAAATTACTGTGGTTTAAAAGTCACTTTTATAATTCTGTAAAATAATTCCATGGTTCCAAATTCATCTCCACATAATAAGATAAACTGAAAGAATTCTAGTGTCTATTCCTTTCCCCTCTATCCTACTCTCTCCTTCTCCTATAAGTGATCATTTAAAATCATTTGTGGTTGGTTTTTCCAGTTACAAGTGAATATGTATGTATATATTCGTATATCTTCCTCTTTCTCAGATAAATGATAGAATGAAATACATACTCTCTCCACGTCACTTTCTAGTTCAACAATATATCCGGGACATCATCCCTCCATAATACTTATAGAGCCCTCCCTCTTTCCTTTTGTGAATGTAACATTGCTTATTCAGCTAGTCCCCTATTGCTAGGTATTTGGGTTGTTTCTGGTCTTTTGCCATTATAGATATAATTGAAATAAACAGCCTTGCGCATACTTCTTGTTCGTGTTTTGCCAGTGTGTCATCAGGAGAGATTCCTAGAAGTGGGATTGCTGGATTAAATTACATGCATATATAGTTTATCTAGATATTGCCAAGTTCTTCTCCAGAGACACTGTAACATTTTTTCCCCCATCGGCACTATGGAATTGGTTGTTTCCTGATCACTTTTCCAACAAAACAGATTGATATACTTCAGGAGTTTTGCCAGTCTGATAAGTGAAAATGGTATCTCAGGTAGGTTTTTGTTTTGTTTTGTTCATATTTCTCTTATGATGAGGGAAGTTGAACATCTTTTTTTTTTAAAATGATGATGTAGGTAAGAGCCATTTTCACATATTTTTTATGTCAATTCCCCATTTATATCTCCAGTCTACTTAACAGTAAGCATGTTTTTAGCTATTATTTTAAGACTGCAAATTCTAAATGTTGTTTATAGAGTAGGGACATTAATTAACCATTTGTATTCAAGAGTTGCAAATAGGTCTGTCTAGTTTGTTATTTATCTTTTAGTTTTGCTTATTGTGCAATTTTGTGATGCAAAATTTAAAAATTTTTGATAATCAAATTTATTGATATTTCCTTCATTGCTTTTAGATTTTGAATTATATCAAGGAAAACTTCTTTTGCACCCAGGGTATAAAGGAATTCAGTCACACATTCTACTTGTATGGTTTTCTTTTTTACACTTTAATCTAGGATACATTTGGAATTAATTTAGGGTACAGTGAAGGATGGATCCAGTTTTATTTTCCTTATGACTATCTAGTTGTCTGAATACCATTTATTAAAAGTCCATCGTCTCCTCCATTGGTTTCAAATGCTGCATTTATCAATACTAAATTTCTATATGGAGCAGGGTTTATTTTGAATTTTATATTTTGTTCCCTTGGTCTTTCCGTCTTTTATGTGTCAACAAGAAATTGCTTTCCAAGTGAGACTCTCTAGTATGTTGCAATGTCTGAAATAGCTGCCCCTTCCCTCCTTGCTCTCTTCCTTCAGTTATTCTTTTCAGCTATTCTTGCCTTTTTGTTTTTACAAATTAAAATTTATAATTTATAATTTATAAATTTATAATTTATAATAAACCCACCTAGCTTAAAAAAACCCCTATGATATTTTAAAAATTAAGATTGCATTAAATTTGTAAATTAGGGACAACTAATATTTTTCTTGAGTTTATATTCAAGGCCATGGTATTTCTTTACATTTGTCTTTTCAGGAGAATTTTATTATTGTTTCATATACATTTTGGACATTTCTTGTTAAGTTTACTCAGAGGTATTTTATTTTTTGCTATCATAAAGGAGACGGTAGCCATTTATATTTATATAGATGTGTGTATATGTGTGTGTGTATATATACTCACACTCAGCATATGTCTTTAATGTTATTTTATAACCTGCTACTTTACTAAATTATCTTATTGTCTGTTGTAGTTTTCACATGGATCCTTTTGGGCTTTCCAGAAAGACCAACATTTTCCCTTTTTCTCTCCAATCCTTATACCTCCAATTACTTTCTTTTGTGTGGCATTAACTACTACCTCTGACCAATGTTACATAACAGTAGAGATAGTGGGCATACTTATTTTGTTCTTCATTTCTATGGGAAGCACTCTAGTATTTCTTTCTTAGCTATTTTATCATGTCAAGAAACTCTCCAAACTTCCTTACCATCCAGGTAAGAAATCATGATATAGAAAAATCAGCAAAGAACTTGCTGGACCTGAGTATGACCAATGGACTCTCTGGCTTCAGTCTTATTAGCACATTCCCTATATTTTCATTACCAGGACTCCCCTGTCCTCTACTCTTCAACATGGCTCTCACATTTTAAGAGATCTTAGGAGATTGAAGTGTGGCCCCAGTGACAGCACTTATTCTCTCCCCTGTCTTCTGTGGCAGATATACTCTACTGGGCTTCTGCACAGATATACTCTACTTAGCAAAGCAAGACCCTCTTCCCTGTACCCAGGAAATCAGAAACCACCCTTCTCAGAAAGGAATTTGGTGACCACATGTATTACTCCACCAATACCCTTAGGAGCAGCCTCATGCCTCCTTCCCTTTCCCTGCTCCATCAAAAGATTTCCTCCAATCTCATATGTCACCCTGCCTGAGAGGAATTCTCCTGAATACACTTTTTTCTCTGTATAGTTACATTTCTAATAATACTTTAGTGTCCCTGTTAGTGGCTAACAAAGTGACTACCTTATTGACCTGCTCTGACCAAACAAAGTGCATGTACAGTATTAAGAAATAGATGGGGTGGTTTATCTTGGGTAAATGTATTCAGGCTGTTGCAGATACTCCAATAGCTCATGGTTCTTTCTCTCTCCCCCTTTCGGGCACACCAGGTTGTGAATCATGAACAATGATCCTGTTGCCCTCTTTTTTTTTTTTTTTAAGATTTTTACTTATTTATTTACTTGACAGAGAAAGAGATTACAAGTAGGCAGAGAGGCAGGCAGAGAGAGAGGGGGAAGCAGGCTCCCCACCAAACAGAGAGCCCGACGTGGGTCTCAATCCCAGGACCCCGAGATCATGACCTGAGCCGAAGGCAGAGGCTCAACCCACTGAGCCACCCAGGCGTCCCCTGTTGCCCTCTTCTTATTCAGGACCTGTGGGGGATGAGGCTTCAGGGTGGGGAGTGAGCAGTTGGTCTGTCTGTCTTTCTTTCTTTCTTTCTTTCTTTCTCTCTCTTTCTTTCTTCTCTCGTTCTTCCTTTACACTTGCTAGGACTACAGGTTCTGTGGGGAGAGAGCTGGCCCTCACCTGGATTGCCTGAGTTTCCAGCAGTTTTCCCAAATAGTCTGATCCCCAGAGTCTGGGCTCTCTCTCTGCAAGGGACAGAAAGAGGAACTGTGAACAGCAGGAAAAATATTCAAATCAGGTCCATTTTAAATTCTAATTCTCCTGCCTTTTAATAATTTTGATTCCCCTTTCCTCCAGCTAACAATCTCTGCTGTCTGAAGATCTAAGTTGCGGTTTTCTCCCATGGAGACCAATAATTTCAGTGGAACTGAAGCCTCCACATTCCCCTTTCCTCCCAGGCAGCATCTCTCTGGCCAAGGCCTTGGCTTACTCGTTGTGCTTTGAGACTCCACATCCCTGACTGCACCTTCTCTGTCCCCACTCTCTTTTTATCTGCAGCTCCAAGACAGGGAGGCTGCCTAATTCCAAGCTTGTGTTTGGTCTATTTGAAGATGAAAGAGTCTGACATTGCCGATGGAGTTTACTGTGAGCGTCATTCACTTGGCAAGAAAGGTCAGGAGCATTCAGCAAAGCAGGAGAGGGAAAGAACCATTTTCTGCCCAAGCAATGGGTGGGGGCTGTGCCCTCCTTGGTCTCCATGGCTATCACCTGGGAATTTTCCTGTCTGTTTTTACTGCTTAGCAGAAGTGTCTTGAGGGTTTCTAACACAACTGAGGAGTGGGGAGTTAGAGGTTTGGAAGTGAAAAGGAAATTCATATACACTACCCCTGGCCAGGGTTGGCTACATGATTTGTGGGTCCCAGTGCAAAAGGAAAATATGGGGCTCCTTGTTCAAAAGGCAGGGGGAAAGTGCTTTGAAAGGTGGTAAAATATAACTAACTAAATGTGATAAAATATGAAGCTTTATGGTTTTTCTCTTGATTTGTCATGGTAATTTTTGCTATTTAATCTTGCACATCCTCAGACACAAAGATACTCAAGGGGACAAATGCAAACTCTCCTAGGCCTCCCAGGGGTACTGCCTTGCCATTTGGGACACTATGTTGCCCACCAATGGCTGGGTGACCCTTCCTGCCTGCGATGGCATTTATGTGTCTTGTCCTGGTGAGTTGGGGAGAAAGGAGGAGCAAAGCCAGGCATCTCCCTTTCCCACAGACTGGCCACTCCAACTCATGGAGGACAGATAATCTCCAGTGCATTGAACCCTAGTGCCACTCTGGAGGTAGCTGGATCAAGGGTGTACAAAAGGTTTGCCCTTCCCCTATAGTCGCCTGACAAGTACACTGTGGTGTTGCCAGCCCACATCCATGCCCCACTCCAAGAAGCAAACCTGACCCTCCCTGGGTTTATGACCAGGCCCTTGCTGGAGGTTGGTGTGGGTGGATAGAGGTGAAGAGGAGCTTGGAGTTCCTGGGGTCATGGTATTGGGCAGCTTAGAGCTTTGGATTTCTGGAGCCCAGAAACTCTTAGCATGGCACAGCTGTCTCTGAAGCCCGTGAGAAGGAAAGGCAGCACTTTCTGAAATAAATGAATTGCTGGTGGTCTTTTCTCTAGGTCTAGGTTAGAGGCCCTGATGGAGGTGGGTCCCTCTTGCAGTTCTGTGGGAACTGACTGGTTGGTGGCCCAGGGCTCCATGACAAAGCACCCTGGAAGCCAGTAGGGACCCCATTCCCCAGCGGGAAAGTCTTTGCTTCTGAGTAGCCAGAAGTTGGGGCTGCCGTTTGGAGGCAGATGGGACTTAGAAGGAAGCTGTCATCTTGTGGCGATTGGGTTAGGAGTGGAGAGAGGAAGAAAGGGTCCAGCCAAGGCCCTGAAGGGGGCCTGTGGCCTTCAGAGGCAAGTCCCTTGGCCAGAGACCTGGTGCCTAGAGGACTGAAACTCTGACTCAGGATACCCTGCTGCATGTGCACAGTACTTCACAGTTCCTAATCTGCCCTCCCACCATAGAGAGAGAGTGAGCACATGACAGCAGGAGTGGGGGTAAAGGGAGAAGGAGTGGGAGAATCTTAAATAGGTTCTACACCCTGCATGGAGTCCAACTTGGGGCTTGATCTCATGACCCTGAGATCATGACTTGAGCTGAAATCAAGGCAGATGCTTAACCGACTGAGCCACCCAGGCGCCTTTCTCTAATGTTCCTTTTCGCATCTTATTTCATTTCATGTTCACAATGACTCTGGGAGGTGCTCATCCATCCATTATATAGATGGGTAAAGGGAGTCATAGAGCAGAGGACTGGCTGGTCCAAGTAAGTGGCAGAACCAGGATTTGAAGCAGGATCCTGTTCATTTTGAGTATCAATCGTGTACATGGCTTAAGATATCTGCAATGCCATGAGTGAAGAAAGTCTTTCTGAGCTGTTAACCACTCATTTTACTGGGTACACTATATTCAGTTAACCCCCTTAACAGTTCTGCTCAGTAGATAAAGTGATCTCCACATGGCAAATGAGAAGAAAAGTTAACAGAACTGACCTAAAGTCACCCAGCTAGTGAGTGGCAAATCCAACATTCAAATATAAGTTCACCCAACTCCCAGATGAATTTCCAGTTTATGCTCTATGTACTCTTCTGTTCGGGAGACCTGGTCCTTCCTAAGTGGGCCTAGAGTGGGAAGGCCTGGACAGACACGTGACCAGAAGACAGCATGGTAACTACCACCATGGATGTGTGTCCAGGTAGTCATGAGATCACAGAAGGAACAGGGGAAGCGTTGCAGAGGAGCAGGTTGAGGACATGTGCAGGGGCTCCCAGGTAAATGGTGGGCCTAGGACTTAGAGGTGGCTTCACTACTTAGAAGTGGCCTGTAGACTGAGCCCGGAGGCATGGGTTGTGTCCTGTCAGCGATGAGGAGCCCAGAAAGGTGCTGGGCAGGGACATCATATAATCAGATCCCACATGTCCAAAAGATCACACTGCTCACTGGGTGGCGAATACCAGGAAGGAGAACAGGCATCAGGAAAGCCACCTTAAAGTTCTATGTTAAAGTCAGGAGGGGTGGACAGTATAGGTCAGTTTTGTTAACTATAGCAAAGGAAAATTAATGTGCATTTCTCAAATATGTAGAATTTTCTTTGGTTCTTTTTGGTGGAACAGAGCTTAATATGGCTGGAAGGTGAGGCTGTGTGATACAGAAATAACTCCATTTTATGGGTCTAACTGTATCTTCAGGTCCATGTTTTTAAACAAAAGAAGAAAAAGAGAACTCTGGGTTCGTATGAAGGATCTCACTTATGGTCAGTGAAGAGGAAAATGACCCTTGTCTGGGATTGTGACCATCAATGGAAGTCCTGCATGTCTCTGTGTCCAGCCTTGGCTCTGGCAGCAGGGGGCTGTGCTGTTGTCATGGTGCAGTTTTTGAATCTTTAGTCTATCTGTAGGCAGGAACCATGCAACTCAGATATCTATGGATTTGCTAGAGTAGCTGTGGCATTATACTCATTTTACAGATAAGGACACTGAGGGTTAGAGAAGTTGGGCAAGTTGCCCAATCCCCTGGAGCTAGCTAGCTGAAGCCTGACCATGTCAGTATCTGTTCAATATGAACTAAGTTTTGTGCCGATACTTTTTGATTTAGAAATTGGGATGCCTGGCTTCTCGTGAAAAGTCTATGTGGCATTTGAATGCAAGAAATTGTCCTGCAGATGCCGAAATGTTAGAATATCTAGGGATGGTCTGCTGGTTTATGGGACATAAATATTTGGAACCAGCACTGCTTGGGAAAATCCAGGAGGGATGGCTGTCTTAGATTTGACAGCTTTAAGTCCCAAGCTGCTCTAAAAACGGCTCTCCCTCCCAGCCCAGATGGATGGAAGCAGAGCAACAGCTCCAGAGGAAAGCCAAGAGGACAGTGTTGTACATCACATGTCCTGAGCTGACGGCCGGGCACTGACTTACGATGAAGCATTCCAGGATGAAATGGGAGGCAGGAGGGGGAATGGGGAGACTCTGAGCGTGCCTGCCCTGTATCAGCCGGCCATATGCAAATGGAAGTTTGTGACCTCTGCTTGGGGAATGCATGCTGGGCCCTAGGGGGTCCAAGGGGTCTAAGCTGGCAGTTCCTGTGGATTTGGAGGCTGGTGTAGCTCAGAGGGATCCCAAGGCCAGCATTTGTCACATGGAGGTGGGGGAGGGAAGGGAGAGGAGAAGTCAGCCACCAGCAGGGACCTGATGAGATGTGCGATGCTGGCTGGAGTCTCAGTGGGGGAAGCTGCAGGCCAGACATGACAGATGAGCTCAGCGCTCTGCAGAAATCACCCTGGAGAGCACATCCTGACCAAGCAAGGGAGAAAGATGCAACCTCTGTGTCCTGCCCTGTCCAATAAGATGGCACTGGCCCCATGTGGCTAATGAAATAAAATGAAATAAAATAAATAAAGATAAAAATTCAATTCCTCAGTCTTACTAGCCATGTTTCACATGCTCAATAGTCATATGTGGCTATTGGTTACCAGACAGGATGGTATGGAGATAGGACATTTCAATCACTGCAGAAAGTTCTATTTCAGTGTAAACAGTCTTACTAATATTTTAAATATTGATCATCTGTTGAAATCACATTTAAAATATACTGAGTTAAATAAAATACACTAATATGAACTTCACCTGTTTCTTTTTACCTTTTTTACTGTGGGTAATAGAAATTTGTCAACTACCAATGTGGCTCATATTTCTATTGGACAGTACTGCAGCAGATGGATATAGGAACACACCTCCATTTATCCTTGTTTTTGATGTCACAACCATTCGATGGTGTTCCATTTGATGATGGCTATAAAAAACTTCTCTTAGCACAAATGTTACAGAGCCAGCCCAGGGTAATGGGGCAAATGCAAGCTTTGGAACTGGAACAATTCAGGCTCAATGCTCAGCTTCCCTACAGGCTGCACGATCTTGGGCAAATTACATAATCCGTTTGTGCCTGTTTTCTCCACTAAAAAAATGCAATCAGTGAATGAGCCAGTGCATAGTGTTGCTTTGAACACAGGAGACAGCGCATGTACAGGGATTATTGTGGGCCTGACCCCTAGTCTACCTCAGTAAAAGTAGCTCTTGTTGTTGTTTTCATTGTCATTAGTATTTTTTAGCAATAAAGGATCAGAGTTATGGTCAGTTTCTCTGGTCTCAGACCATTCACTCTCCTGCCCCTGCCTCAGCATTCTTGCTCTCTGATAATGACCCCTCGTACAGCGTCAGCATCCTCTCCCGGGCCTATGCAAAGCCCTTGGGCATGGCCAGGCACTCACCTGATGGCAGCTGCTGGCCCAAGAGGCCCTGAGGGCTCCCCAGCTTTCTGAGCGTGTGGCCTTGCTCTCCAGGTGCATCCGCAGTTGTGCCTCCAGCTCCTGGCTGACGCTCTCCAAGGCATGAACCTTGGCCATGTATTCCACCAGGCAACCCCCCAGGTCTTCAACGGTACTGAGGTTCCTCTCCAGACCTGGAGCTGGTGCTGTGGCCAGACCTGAGCTTCGCAGGCCCTGCAGAAAAACACTGCTGATGCCCAGGGCCCGGCGTGTCACTCGAGTGCCCAGGCCACTTGCGTACCCACTGGGCGCCATCCCTACATAGACTCTGGGTGCTCGGATGAGACCACCCATGGCATTGGTCCTGGAGGCTGGGGGGCTATCCAGGGAGGATGATGACCATGTTCCCCCGAAGGATGCCCTATGCCTCTGGAGGGGCATGCTGGAGCTGGCCCCGGAGGGCATGTCCACCACCACCCGCCTTGTGCTCATCTCCCCTTCTGTCTCTGCTCTGCCTAGTGGGTTTGTAGAGCCTAGTGGCTTTTGGTTTTCAGCCCCAGTGTCCCTGTGGCCCGGTCGTGGGCCTCTCTGGAAGCTCCTCTACCCCCAGGGCTGCTTTGTCTGCTGTTTTCCATGAGCTTCCACCATTCACACAGCTGAAAGAGAAACAGTCCCTGGCCAGGACTTCGTGTAGAAAAGCACTCATGCATTCTCTGCAAGGTCATGTGTCTGACCTCCCAGATTTTTCCACTGGTAGTGGGGGAGGCTGGATCAGTGTAGGCTGTGGAGGGGGCCCATCTGGTCTGTGTACTTCGCTACTTAAGAGAGGGCAAAGCCGCCCCATTTCACAGATGAATGAACCGAGGCTCAGAGATCTCAAATCACAAGTGTAGGGGGTGGCTGACCCAGAACTGAATCCAGGTGCTCCAGGGCCGATCTCAGAGCTTTCTACATCTTTGTGTGTGCTGTGTATGTGAATGTGTGAATGAGCATGCATGGCTACACAGATAATATATGATGGAAATGGATGTGAATCACCTATGGTGGGAGGCAGTCCCACGAACTCAAGAGAAACAAATGAAGCCTCTTGCCTCTCTTATCCTCCCTTAGTCTTGGCAACAGCTTCAGGTCCTCATGTGGCATTTTTCTTACCTCGAACACTGCTGTTATCAGCTGCTTGACCTTGGCCATGTTGCTCCACTTCTCTGGACCTTACTTCCATGCACTGGCCTGAGCTTTCTCTAATGCACTAGACGAGGGATCCTGGGCAAATTCGGGTCCCACACGTTTTGGGCACCTATTATGCTGTAGCTGTTCTGTACACTTCTGTTTCTCCATTTGCCAGAAAACTAATAAATAAGAACAAAGAGAAGGTTTTCCAGTAAGCTCTTTAAGGGTGCTTTGAGTTAGGTTTTGATGACACACCCTGGGTTTTAATTCCTACGGTAAGCATCTACTAAGGCATGTTGAATTCACATCTTCAATGATTTTCTGGGTCTAGAAAAGATCTTCTGAGATCACAAAATGGACCTAAACCCCACTGCATTTAAGTTTTATCCCAGAGAAACCTAGTAGCCAAAACCCAGAGCTGGATATTTCTCCCAAATTCTGCAACATGGGAACATACCTCAAGTGAAAGAAGGGGAAGGGAGCCAACTTCTAGTATGTATTGAATCTATCCTAGTGTTGTATGTGGCTTCCATACTTTATTTCACTGAATTCTCAAATCAACCTTAGGAGGTAGATAGAGGGTTGACATGTGCTACTATTTGAGTTGTGCACTGCACAACTTCAGAAATACCATCACATGTCAAAAGATGGTTTATTAATTCCTTATGTGATGAGGACCCTGAACGCTCCAATGGCTTGTCCAAGGTCTCCTGTTCAGAAAGCAGCAGAGCTGGGATGAGAAGGCCTCTTCTGACTTCTAGTCAGAAGAGTCACTCCTAGTGACTTATCTAGGACCCCCTTGGTCTCTGAACACCTAGATAACTAGGGTAGCATCCAAAATCACATGAGCAGAGTTTAAAACTACTATTACTTACTGGAATATTCTATGTGCTCTTCCTTGCTGATAAAGACACCACAACTCTTTTTTCCCCTTCTACTTTATCTATTTGAGATGACACAGAAGATACTTTATAAATATCAATGTTGGTTGTATGATTAACAGTTTAAGGAACCAACTTGATCAAGTAAAAGCTGGTAGTGTCCCTTATTTCTTTAGATGTCTACCTCTGGTACACCCTGTAGGACCTACAGCACCCACCAGACTGTTATAATAACATCCTCCTAACACTGGGTCTCGAGGAACTGTAGGAATTCCAGGGTATGTCATCCAAGGCTAAATAAAGGGTTAGGATACTGATTAAGTTGTTTGCACAGGTGTCATGTTTACGACTGTTATTTTCTACAGAATGATAACTTCCAGTGCCCAGGTTAACTCCAGCTTTCTCTTACCCAAAGATATGTACAGCAAAACCCCCAGCCCCAGGGAAGGAAGAGGAGAGAAAAGGGATGTACCTTACTTGACACCAATGTTTTCAAAGACCTAGAGAGAGATGATTCTCTTTTGAAGAAATCACAAACATGCTCTAAAGGATTTGTATAATCAAATGACAAATTGCTAATCCTATTAGCTCATTACACTCATAAAACCCAACTTATTGTTAAAATAGATGAAAAAATACAGATGAATATTAAACAGTGTCAGTCCTTAAGGAAGACTTAAAAATTATTTAAAAATGAAAAGAATGCAAAATGTATTAGCAACTTAATCCTCTGGCTAATAAAATAAGTTTATTTATATATACATGTTAGTTGAATTCTGTGGATAAGGAAAAATAAGTCATACATCCACATATATATATATATATATATAACATATGTATCTTTGATTACATATATTATATATAGTTTTACTTTACAAACAGATTTCTTTATATACACACACACATTGCTATAGTAAATGCAATAGCTGACAGAAATATAAGGTTAAAAGATCAGACAGCAGCACGCTGGCAAATGAATCTCAGAGCAACATTTAACCTGCTTCGTTGTGGGTTGAAGAATCTTTAAAGAGAGACAACCACCAAACTCATGTTAAGTAGATCCATACAACATTGAGAACACACATTTTTGAAGGCCATCTTTTTTTTTTTTTTTAAAGGAAACGTATGAAGAAAGGAAAGTTATGATAAAAAGACCACAGTAACAACACGAACATATGAATCAACATTCAAGTCAATTCCCAATCTGACTATAAGAACATCTATATTCAAAATATACTATCAAACTAATTTTCTTTTAGAGAAAGAGTCAAAGCAGTTCTCTTCTCTCCCCACCATCTACTAGGAAAAAAAGTAAGAAGCAGCCATCTGTGGAAGCCCCTGGTACATCTCTACGGGTCTGACTCCTCCTGAGTGTGGGCGGGGGAGGTGGCTGGCTCACCACCTGTGAAGACAGCCATGCAGGGGAGACTAGGAAATGAGCACTGGGTAGGAAGCCCATCTGCGGACCTACTAGCAGGTCTGCAGTGCTGAGGAGGGAAAAAATGATGTCTTCTCCCAAGTGATCCACTTTAGCAATCTTGTTTTTGTAAGATCGCAGGAGGGTTTAGAAAATTACAGCTTCACGCTTCAAGGTCTCTTACATAAGCATCTTCCTCAGGGGCACAGTGAGATGCCTTTTGAGAAAACAAAGCTGAACCCCAATAAACATTTGATCCTTGAAGAAGGGCAAGTATTCCCAAGCTCCAGGGTTAGGATCCACATCTAAACCATCTCCAGAGAAAGGCACAAGTTTGAAAGCAGATGTGGGTGATGGAGAGGAAGCAGGAATGTGCTTGGCAGGGGTGGGGGGGGGTGGGGGGTGCTTTTTTGTCCGCCAGCGCAAGGCAGTCCTGTTGTTTAGCATAGTGGAAGCTCCCTGTCGTGTGACGTTAGGGGGATGTGGCCTTGGGATGCCGGATGTCCTCCACAGACTCCTGAGGGCTGTGTGCTCCTGCCTGCTGTCCTGAACTCAGACAGAATTAGCCTTGACAGCCAATGGTGCCACTGTGCGAGTGCAGGGTACTCATTCACGGGGGTGGGGGGTGGGGTGGGGGGGTGATGAGATGTTCCCTTTTCCTGCTCTGTGTGCGGGTCTGCTGCTTCTCCCTAGGTGGCCCAGTTGCCTTCGCTGGTGTGCATAAGGAGGGGAGGAAATGGGGTTCCACTGAATCAAGAAGAATCGGAGCTTTAAGAAGCACTCGAAGGGCCGTGCTTGTGACCATTTTAACATTTCACTTCTACAGGTCTGTCTCTTCCCTCACCTGTCTGGGGCTGCTGGGACCCCCAAATGCTCAAGGACAGTTATTAAGAGAAGCAATCAATGCAACTGCTTTGCTTAGAAATACCTTTATTTTATAAAGCCACAGATCAATCTGTAAAGTTTTTTTTTTAAACCACACTTATAAAAAAGATGTTGACAATTCTTAGGAAAAAAAAGCTGAAAATGTTTCTTATTAAGTCAGGGTTACACAAAGATTATATTTATAATATATATTTGTATATTTATAATTTAGAGACGAAAGGTAGGGAACAGCAAAGCGAGGGCTGCTGCGGTTAGATCTCTGATACTTGATCATTTCCCACAAACAGTGTTTCTTGGCAGAAGGGGTTGACGAGGACCATCCCAGTGTCTCTGTAGTCACCATTGGCTGGGGATCGGGGTTCCGAGAGCTGGTCCTGGGAGGAGGGAGGGAGGAGATAGTATGTACTAGGAGGTTTCAGGTGGTGGCCATTTATAAAGAAAAACACACACAAGGACATCCATTTCCACATGAGATTGCTTGGTAAACATTTTCATTGTCCTCACTGCCAATGCTGAAGTGCAGAGCCCTCTCTGTTCTTCCTTCAGATTTTTATAGTAGCTTCTGGAAAAGATTTCCTGCTCCCTGAATGACTCCCAGCTCAGGTTGCCAGAGATGGCATTGCTCTCCGTGTAGAAGTCCGAGAGGGCTTGCCGTGCATGACACATAGCACATGGCTTACTGCCCTCGTGGGCAAAACTGGGTCTGTGTGGGCCCTGGACTCTCATTCCTGCCTCTTTCTCACAGCTTTCTGGGAGACCTGGCTGCTTTTCCTCCCTGCACTTTCACACCCTAAACTTCTCACCTCTTTCCTCTCCTAGCACCCACCTGTCTGAGCCTTTAAGGGCTCATTCCTCCCCCTCCTGAGTCCTCCCAGAGCCTGGTCAGAATTATTGCCCCATTTCTTGTAGCACTAGATGTCCTGAGGTGAAGAGATATGAGTCTCTACGTGACAGTAAGTGGTTAGTGAAAAATTCAGTCTGTCTACACAGTCCCAGAAATGGAAAAGCCTAGAGATAAGCAATTCACTGATCAGGTCTTCTGAACAGTCTTGGCTTCAACGAACAAGGATTACAAGCATTTGTGGTCCACTAGACATCTGTACTCAGGGTCAGGCCCAGGGATTAATTCAGGGGAAAAATTAGCTTGTTCCAATTCTAAAAAACTGCTGTCTCAGAACCTGTAGGCTACTTCAGGGCAAAGACTCAGTAATATGCCAAGGTAGAACTGGCTTAGGCCAGACTTGCTTAGATGTCTTCACTTGAAGAAGATATGATTAATTCTCTGAACTTTATTTTAAGCAAAACATGTATAATTTTGGGGGAGTACATATTGCCTTATGGAAAATAAGGAGAGAAAGGAAGAAAGGCCATTTGTTGGTGAAATGCCTTTTCAGAAGATAAAAATTTTCTTCAATGTCTGGAATTGACTGAGTGTCCATCTGAGAGGTAGACATAGGGTCAGCCCTCTGAGTAAGGAAAACAGGGCATCCCCTTTCTCCACTTGGCTTTGGGTTGAGCTGTGGAGGGAAATTTTGCGGTCGAGATCTGGCGTGTCATTCTACAGTTCTTACAAAGCTAGTGTTCACCAAGGGTGAACTGTGTAGATACTTCCCACGGTGTGAAAGAGAAATTTACTTAGAAAATAACCGACAAGAAAAAAAAAAAAAACAAACAAAAAAGGAGGAACGGCTGGAAGAGGGGGATAAAAAGTATGTAAAAATTTCCAGGCACATTTTGAGCATTACAATTTTGCTTGTACAGCCTGGATTTGTGTTTTGCTGCTTTCATTAACCCAGACGGGGAGCAGGGCACCAGAGAAACTTGCTTAGGCAAAGCACTTGGCAGCCACCAAAGCTGGCAGCTACACAGCAGGCTGTGAGTGCAGCCTCAGGCTGTGGTGTGCGGGGCAGATGCCCTGTGACTGCATGACCGTGCTATGGGTGGTCTGCAGGGCCTGCGTGTACCCAGGGAGTTGGAACAAATTGTAACATTACTCTAAATAAAGCAGAATGAGGGCAGCCGACCTGCTGGGAGGGAAACAGTGATAAAACCCATTCTGAAGCCAAACTGACCTTCCTGTTGCTGGTTTTCTTGCAATCTCCTGACCTGGGATGGTGACTATGGCAGGGGTGGGTTGGGTGGATGGGTGCGGCAGCCTCTACTAGAACCTCTGGCTTTTGTCCGATGGCAGCCCCAGTGCTCTGGGCTGGAATGACTAACTGGGATGCTGCATAAGCATGGCCTTTTCTATAGTAAGCTCACAGACACTGTCCTTTGGCTTTGATTTTCATTTACCAGTTTGCAAAGAGAATATGAGAAATTTAGAGTTCAGAGATTCAGAGCCCACACTCAAAATGTGGCCAGCCCCTTTGCCAACTTACCCATTTTTTTACTCACTAGAATAGTTCTCAGGAACACTTTTAAAAAAATATTAATATATAATATATTATTTATTTCAGGGGTACAGGTCTGTGATTCATCAGTTACTTACATAATTCATAGCACATACCCTCCCCAATGTCCATCACCCAGCCACCCCATCCCTCCCACACTTATCCCCTCCAGCAACCCTCAGTTTGTTTCCTGAGATTGAGTCTCTATGGTTTATCTCCCTCTCTGGTTTTGTCTTGATTTTTCCCTCCCTTCCCCTATGATCCTCTGTCTTGTTTCTCAAATTCATCCTATCGGTGAGATCACATGATAATTGTCTTTCTCTGATTGACTTATTTTGCTTAGCATAATAGCCTCTAGTTCCATCCATGTCGTTGCAAATGGCAAGATTTCGGGTTTTTTGTTGGCAGCATAATATTCCATTATATATGTGTGTGTGTGTGTGTGTGTATACATATATATGTGTGTATATATATGTGTGTGTGCAATTGCTGGAGTAGTTCTATTTTCAACTTTTTGAGGAACCTCCATACTGTTTTCCAGAGTGGCTGCACTAACTTGCATTCCCACCAACAGTGTAGGAGGGTTCCCCTTTCTCTGCATCCTCGCCAGGAACATTTCTAAAAGCATTTTTATTTTTTATTGAAGCATAGTTGACATATAATATTATATTAGTTTCAGGGTTATAACAAAGTGATTCGACAATTATGTACATTGTGAAATGCTCACCACAATAAGTGTAGTTACTAATTTTGCTATGCAAGATGTATACTGACCACACTAAAGGCCAGTGCTTTCATGAAGCCTGTTGCTCTGTCCTTTGGTTCAACATTTTTATTAAGCTTCCACTGTGTGTTAGGCTTTGGCTGGGTGATGAGTCAATCGTGAATAAAACTTATGGTTCATTCATGTGATAAACATTTACCAAGTACCTACCATGTTCTGGGCACTGTTCTAGGTGCTAGGGATAGAGCAGTGAGAACAAACTTCTGCCCTCAGGCAGCTTATACTCTACGAAGAGACAGATAATGGGCCAGTCAACAGAGAATGATGCAGTGTCAGGTGGTGAGAAGTGCTCTGAAGAAAAAAAAAGCAGAAAAGAAGATAGAAAACCATGGGGTGGAGGTGGGCTTCTACTCTGTATAGAGAAGTCAGGGAAAGTTTCCCTGAAGATGCAGCACTGGAACAGAGACCTGAAGGAAGTGAGGGATGGAACCAGGAAAAGAACATTCTACACAGGTGCAAGAGAAATCTTGCGTTTTTGGAAAGACTGTGATGAGGAAGAGCCAAAGGCTGGTAGTGGCTCAAGTGTGTGCTCAGTGGGAGGTCTGGCAGGAGGGGGCCAGGGAGGTGGGCAGGGCCAGCCTGTGAAGGGTCTGGTAAGAAGAATCTGGATTTTGTTCGAAGTGTGAAGAGGAGCCATTTGAGGGTTGGGAGACATGGCAGACATGGAGTCCTTCCTTGAGAAGATCATTTGGCTACCATGTGGAGGACAGGAGGCAAGATGGTAGCAGATACCTTGTTTTCAGAAGTTACTGCAGCGATCCATGATTTGAGGGAGGCAGCAATGTGGGTGGTGAGAAGTACTCCTATATTGGAAGAACCAAGAGGATCTGCTGATAGACTGGATGTGGAGTGTGTGAGAGGAGAAGGGGGCTGGCAATGCCATTTATGTAATGAGAAACACCAGGGAACTTCTGGGTGTTTGGGTGGGGAGGGGAAGTCAGCAGTTCAATCTTGGGAATGTTGAATTTGAGATGCCCATGAGACATGCACAGCAGTAGCTAGGTACATGAGTCTGAGTGCAGGGGAAACGTCAAGATCAGAGGTGGAAATTGCAAGTCAATGGTGCAGAGATAATATTTAAAGTCATGAAACTAAGCAGAGAGAAGAGAAGCAGTGGGAAGGCTGACCCCGGGCACTGCAGTGATTAGAGGCTAGCCAAAGGACTGGGAGCCAGTGACGGAGACTGAGAAGGAGCTGCTGAAAGGTGGAGGAGAGCCAGGACAGGCTGGGGTGAAGACAGAAACTTTCTGAGGAGAAAATGACGGTGCTGATGCTGCTGGTAGATTGAGTAAGAGGAATGCTTAGAACTGACTCCTGGGTTTTACAGTGTGGAAGCAACTGGGTATTCTAGTTGGGGAGTGAAATATTAAACTAATTATCAGGTCAGCAGCTACATCCTTACAACTCTGGTAAGTGCCATGATGGAAAAAAGCATAAGGAGCTGCGACCATATGTTAGGAGAGCAGAGCCCAGCGTGGCAGGTCAGGGAAGGTCTCTCTGAGGAAGTGACAGTTAGACTGGGCCTGAACAATGGGTAGGAGTTACTGAGATGAACAAAGGAAGAGGCACTGAGGAGGGACAGAACACATCCCAGTAGAAGGAACAGTCATGCACAGCCCCAGAATGGGGTGTAACTTGGTGTTATAAAGAAATGAAAAGAAATCCAGGGTGGCTGGAGCTCAGCAGATGAGATGGAGATGTGAGGCTGAATGGTTGGGCCAGGGCCAGGCCCACCTCATGGGCCCTTCAGAAGACTGTGAACTTTAACTTAAGAGCATCAGGAAGCTACTAAAGGATTCTGAGTTTGGGAGTGATGTGATCACATTTATGTTTATAAAAGCCCACCCTAGATGCTGTGGGGGATGGATCCACAGGGGAAGAAGGGACTGTCTCCAGAACTCTTCGCAGCTCTCACTGCTTTTACTCAGATGTCTGCCATTTATCTCCCAGGCCATCTCGATTGCATTCTAGTTGGCCGCCTTATTTTGAGTCTGTCTTCCTGCCTGTCCTCCCATCCATTCATTCATCCATTAAACCACCCTACCTCTCTTTCCTAGCCGTTCACCAAGTACATATAGTGTACCTTCACCAGGCCATCAGCACAATCTTTTTAAAACCAGCTCACACAAAGCTCAAAACTTTCAATGACCCTCCACTACCCAAGACTGAAGTATAAACTCCATTCAAGCCTATTCAAGCCCACGCCTAATCAATCTACCTTTCCTGCTGTGCCCTGGCCTCTGCCCCCACCTTCTGTGTGAGAGGGGAAGGAGCACCCGATCAAATCCTAGTTCTCTCACTGGCCAGATGGGTATTTTGGGTAATATTTCCTGACCCAACGTATTCTGTTCTCCCATGATATGCTGCGTGCAGCCCACATTCCCACCTTTATTCAGGTTACTTCCTTTGTTGGAATGCCTGTCAAAATCCATTTAACCTTCCTAACCCCCACTGCAAAGGCTTTCTTCTCCTAGATTTCTACAGCTCTCTGCAACTCTTCTTGTATCTCCCCTAGTTTGTCCGCTTTTGAATGATGCTTGGGGCTCACACCTCAACCACATCTTGGAATCTGGGCCCGAAGCTCTCATCTTCATAATCCCCAGAGACTGTCTGCCACAAAATGGATTCTCAACGAATACTTATTGAATTGTTCCCAGCAACCCAGGGGTCTCAAGAACAGTGCTTCCCGAACTTTAACATGCATAGGAAGCACCTGGGAATTCTTGCTAAAATACAGATTGATTCAGCAGGGCTGGTATGGGGCCTGTAGTTTTCTGGGTGCTGCTGCTACTGGTCTATGGACCATTCTTTGAGGAACAAGACACTAAGAAACAAGCAGATGCTCTGTGGGTTACTCTGCGGCCTGTGCTATTCCCTGTGGTGGGGCTGGACCTTCCAGGGGCACCTCATGGTTTGGGGCTTGTTACCTCAGAGGTTTCAAGGGACTGGATCTCCCTTGGTAACTCCACGGCATGCTTGTTGAAGTAGTCCATGGTGATGGCATTGTTCCAGTAGCTCAGGTTGTTCTCTGGATTGGCCGTCTTTTTCTTCCTCCTCAGGCAGCACACTGTCAGCAAGACAGCTGTAGAGAGAGTCCAAGTTAGAGATGGGGGGAGGGAGACAAGCATGGGGCCAGCATTGCTGAGTGACAGAAGCAAGTCTCCAGGTGAATATGTGATGGCCATATATTCAGCCACTTACCCCATTTGTTAATTTGTTTGTTGGTTCAACAACTATCTACACACATTGAATGCCAACTTCAGGCCAGGTTCTGGGAGAGAGGGAGTGAAAAAAAGACAAGGCTGCGCTGTGTCATAAACATCCCTCCTAGTTTGTGTATGGAGGAGCACAGAGAGGGTCACATGATATATAATAAACAAAACGAATATAAGGTAAATTCAGACAGCAATAATTGTTTAAAGAAAATAAAACAGGGTGAAGTGAGGGAGCCAATGGAGAGGAGTTGAGGAGAGAATGCTTTAGGGTGATCATGAAAGGCTTTCCTCAATGTGTGATCCTATCTGTCCAATCTCTGAGACTTATGGAGCCCCAGGGAGGATTGAGTATATTTGGATGTTGTGAACGAACAGGTATGTGAACAGAGGGGCTTCAGCTTGCCAAGAGGGAAGGCTTCTGAGGTTGGGGAGGTAAGGTGGCCTGTCCAGGCTCACATAGTGCTGTGAGTAATGCTTTAACAAGGATGACAGCAGCCTTCTTGGGGAGAAGCCAGTAAATGAAAATTGGGCATTTCCCTGCCAGGATTACCATCATCATAGTCTGTGGGGTGGGTGAAACTCCAGGCCAGGGGTGGGCAGGGCTGCAGTCAACATCTTGGAGGTGATGACCATCTGTGCTGGGGAGAGGGGACCCCAGATCTGGCAGTTCAGAGGCTGGCGCCGTCATGGCAATGACCACCAGGGGGCAGCAGAGTGCCAGCTCTGTCCAAGGCAGCCTGAGGATTTGGCCAGCATCAAGGGGCCTGTACATGTCAGGGTGTGGGGTATCTGCTAAAGTTGGCATCCATATAGGCTGAGACCTCAGGGCCCACCGCTTCAGTCCCTGTGGGATAACAGGATTTCTGTAGCTCTCTTCTCAGCTGCTAGCCTTGCTGGCATCTCAACCTGAAAAGACCTCCAGGCAAGGGCAAGAGATTGGGCAAGTTTCTATTGATCTGATCTGCTTTGATCAGAAAGACTTCTCATTTGCTCACTATTTTTCTAGGTACCCTTAAAAAAGTTTTAAAGATATAAAGGACATTTCTGAATGTTTGAGCTAAAAGAAATTTCAGACTGGCTGGTATAGACTTCCAAATATTGAAAAATTTCCAAACTCAAGCTCTCCTTTTTTCTTCTCTCCCTTCCTTCCAAAGAAGGACATGATTGAAGGATGAATGGCGGTGAGGTGGGGAGTTGTAGAGCTCAGTCTGAAAATGCTAATGTAGGGCATCTCCTTATTTTACAGATGAGAAGACTGGTCCAAAGCATCCCACTGACTTGCCACAGGTCACAGGTCTGTGAATGGCAGGGCTGGAGCAAGGCCTCAGGTCCTGTCTCCCCTTTCTGGCACCTTTATTCTTCACTGTCACTACCTTTCCATCCTGTTCCTGGAACTGGGATGGTGAAACAGCCTGGGGGAATTCAAACTGGTGAAACAGAAGCCATAAAGCTACTAACCTGTGTTGGGACGGGTTGCAGAGTCTAGGTCCTCTGACCCCCAGTCCAGTGCTCCCTCAAGCCCACACTGCCCCTGGCTCCAGAGCCTGGGCCTGTTTAGGACACAGGACCAGGACTCTGCCTTGTGGGAAGAGCTGGCCCTGTTGCAGGATGGTCTGGGGGGTTGGAACAGGGAGCTCTGTTCCTAGTTTTCTCCCCTCAAATGTTGTTAGTGCTTCAGGCCTGATTGTTTCTCTCAGGGAATTCCCAATGCCTCTTGAGTGCTATTTCATTTACAATAGAAGCTGGCCTGGCCACAGAAAGAACTTGGGCATGGAGTCTAAAAGGCCTGGGTTCAAGTCTGACTCTGCTGCGTGTTACATTAGGTAAGTCACTTCTGCACACTTGACTACTATGGACTCACAGGGCTGTAATGAGAGCTAGAGATGGTGAACGCAAAATGCTGAGCGCACCGCCTGGTGCACAGTCAGTACTTATTTAATGAGAGTTTTCTTCTTCTTCTTACAGCACCCTCCACAAGAGAAAGAAAAACTGGGCTACATGACTATTGAGTGGCTCAAGGCCAAGGAACCACCTGTGATTTAGAACTTTCATTATTTTGCTGCCCTGAACTTTCATCCAAGAAAAAGTACAATTCAGACTTATGGAGTCGCTAATATATGTCCAGTGTTTACCTAGGCACTTTACAGTCTGAGTTAACCCACAAAAATCGCTCTCTCAGGAATGTACTGTTACTCTTCCTCTTTGCAGAAGAGGCAAATGAAGCTCATGGAAGTTAACAAAATTGATCTTGATCACTCAGGTAATTAATGGAACTTGACCTGGGTCTCTGTGACCCTCAGGGAAATGCTTGTTGTCTTATATTGCCCTGAACACTGCAGGGAACACATCTGAGGCATGGGGAAGCACTTGTAAATGACACAACTCTGTGCAAACACAAGCCCATGCCATCACCTGCCTTTTTTTTTTAAAAAAAAAGAGAGAGAGAAGGAGGCAGAGAGAGTGTGAGCAGGGAAGGGGAGAGGGAGGAGAGAGGGAATCCCAACTGAGCAGCACACTCAGTGCAGAGCCCAATGCAGGGCTTGATCTCATGACCCTGAGATCATGACCCAAGCCGAAACCAAGGGTCAGATGCTTAACCGACTGAGCCACCCAGATACCCCTGGCATCTGCCTCTTGAAGGCCCTGAGCTAACACAGTGGATATTAATTCTATTTGTATAGGTGAGAAAACACTGGGCCAATGGTTAAGTAACGTGTCCAAGCCCCACAGGTGACTGGCAGGAGAGGTGCTGTGACATATTTGATTCCATGAGCCAAGTCTTTCTATTATACCAGGCCTCTTCTCCAGGGATGTGTGCAGGTTTAATGTTTTAAAAAGGTTAGAAGACAGGGAGCTGTCACATATTTCAGTTTGGCTCCTTCACTTTGAAGATGAGAAAGCTGACATTTTGGAAGGGAGGATTTGTCCAGTGGTGCCAGCCTGAGGGACCAGCCTAGCTTGTGGACAATCACTTCCTTTCTTTGGGGGTTCGGGCAGGAGGCTCAGGGAGGCCTCAGGGTATGGAAGGATGCCAGGCTGGACATGAGGCTATAGGTCTCGGGAAACCAGGTTTGGGGGCTTACGGTCAGCTCCCCATCCTGGTGGGTGAGCCTAGAAGGCTCCCAGCAGGGGGTGCTGGTTGGGAAGCACAGAGAAGAGGTGTGAGAACATGGCACTCTGGTCCAGCTGAGGTGGCAGCCCCTGGACAACCCCACCTGGCCTTGGGGCTACTCCACATCCCCCTTGCTTCAGTTAGCTCACAAACCCCAAGGAGACACACTTCCTTCCACCCTTCTGGTCACACTTCCTTCTCATTCCAATTTATTCTACTCTTTTCATGGAAAGAGTAACTCTGACCCATGTTTTCTTATGTAATAACTACAAAGTCATTTGGGACCTGTAAGAGATACATATATCTAATGGCATTCACCGCCAATCTGGAATGAAGCCAGAATGCTCTGGGGCGCAGTGCACATGGACCCTCACACATCTGGGGCAGAGAGAGGTGTTACTCTGTTTCAGCCAGGCTCAACCTAGATTGGTGGTGAAAAACATCTGCAGCTGGTCTGGTTCCGGTTCTCACCATCCATAAAGTCTTTCATCTTTTTCAGGGAGGCGGGGTGAAGACACTCTTGAGAATGGATTTGGTATGTGCCACAAAACTGACCTCCTGATGAAAGCCCAGAGCGCTGACTGGGGTGTGTGAGGATCAATTCAGTGCTAGGCCCAGAGGGTTCTAAAAGAAGGTGGTGGGCTCTTTGCATCCTGATGGTGGCAGCAGAGACCAGCTCAAGAGCCACATGGCATCTCTGCCCTAGCCAAATGTGGCCTGGATCCAATCAGTTTTGGTTTTCAGCACATCTGAACCCCTGTGTGGCTGTCTCTGGCATGGCTCAGGAGACAAAGCATTTCTCAGTCCTCGCACATGTATCTTTCCAGCCATTGGATAGGGCTTTCGATCTGGAAGGGTTGGTGGAACTGATGACAGCCCTTTTTGGGCAGGCCTGAGATTTGCTATGATAACCCCCTGTTTCCAACAGAAGCAGGGGATTCAACCACCTGCCTAGCAACTCTGGCCTCCTGAAATCTGGTTTCTGGTACATGGAGGAAAGCAGGGACAAGGTCAGGGCTGGTCTAAAAAGCCAGATGTGAGGAAATCTATGCGTGCACTTTGCTACTGACCCAGACTGCCTGAAATATATGGCAAACTGGCAATGAAGACCCTTCTTTGAGGGCAGTAGAGTGAGCTTTAGGGATAAATGCAGCTGCTGGAAGAGGTCTGCTTATCTGATAACTGGAGTGGGATTAAGCTATGAAAGCAGCCTGGATATTTACTCATCTGTGCTTTGAAAGAGCACGGTATTTTGAGTCTGGACAAGTATTCTATCTTGATGTCTCTTGCATCAGGGTCTTCACCGGGCCCCAACAGGAGCTGGGGCCATGACTAAGGATAGGGAACTCTATGTGGAGGCAGCTAGGACTAAGGCAGGGATCTTGGCAAGTAGGGCTTAGGGGAGCCTCCCAAGTGCACACTGGGAATGCAAGACAGATGCTGAAGGACATGGAGTCTGTGGTTTCAAGGGGCTGTGAGAGTCCACTTTGAACAAAGGGTTGATAGCTAACTTTACAAAGTAGTACTTTCTACTCCAGCATCTGAAGCCTCTTTCAGAGTGCTGGAAGCATTCTCTATGTGCAGTTTCAGGCTGTGTCCTGGTTTCTGTCTTGGCTGACATTATTATGCATGGTTTAGGCAGCCCTTGGGTTTTCTGACTTTGCAGTAAGATCTAATTTCAAACTCACACATGGCAAAAAGGGCTGTAGAAGTCTTGTTAGAACTGTAAAACAGGTGGGTGTGGCCTGTGGGGTGAAGCCTAGATCTACTCTGTGCTGTCCAGCTCAGGCAAAGAGAAAGGCCTAGGTGGGGAGAAGGCTCTGGGAGCTGGGGGAGGCAGCCACATCAGATATCTCAATTCCCTAGTGCGTGGCATAGTGCCTGGCACACAAGGGGCACTTGGAAAATATTGTGTTGAATCACAACAGATTCTACCACCGGATCTGAGATGACTTATGTGATTGGGACCCTGGGCAAGTCAGTTCACCTGAAGACTTACTTAGTCCCTGCCTATAAGGTATGTTCCTTGCATAGCGTGTTTATTATGTTTTTTATTCCTCTGACTAGTCTGTTTTACAGATGGCTTGGTTAAAAATAATGAGAACTCACTTTGTAAACTAAAGCTTCTAGAGACACTTAAAGAATGAAAAATCTAAAAAATGGTCTCTAATGTGGTTACTTCTCAAATATGACTATTATTAATAATTTATTGGCTAATAGAACTACATTTTCTCATTATCATTCTTCTGTTTTAGAAGTGGACAATCACAGTTTTAAGCATTCATGTGTGTTTCTATGAGAGACAATAAAGGCACTTAATGAAAGAATAAAATATGCAACCTGCAAACATTTTCACTTTTCCTAAATTGGGTCCTTGAGCAGAAGTAGATTGCCCACCTTTGACATGAAAAGTTTGCTTTGCTTTTCAACTAAAAGAAAACAAAAAGCTGGGAGAGGTGACTTCTGGAAAGAATCCAGGATCTAGATTTTAAAAGATCTTGTTGGTACAACGCCAAGTAGAAATTATGCTCATGTTAAAGGCATATACCTCCTGGACTAATGTTCAAATGACCCATGGTATGAGGAAAGGCTGGGAGAGCAGCTTAACAGCCTCCTCTGTGGAAAGTTTCTGGGGCTTCATTCTTATTGAGATCAGCATGAGCCCATGGTATGATGTGATAGTTAGTATAACGGACAGAGCTGGTATCAGTGTTGGCTTCCTGAGTGTGACTGAAGTGTCCAGAACAAAGGAAACACCACCTGCTCTCCTCTGTCATGGCTGGCCATGTGGAACACTATGCTCCCTACTGGGAGAGCAGGGCTAAACTTGTGGTCATCCGGAGCGGGAGATGATGGGGTAGGGCCAGGGCAATGTGAGATTTGAAGCAATAGGGATGAGCGGCTTAGAAAAGGAAAAGCTGTCTTTGAGCACCATTTCAAATGTTTCAGGAATTGGTAGTTAGACTGATTTTGTATGGTTTCAGAGGGCATGGCTTAGGGCCACAGAGTGAAAATTACAAAGAGACAAATGTCAGGCTTCCAGGAGAGCTGGGTAATAACCTGAGGGAGTCAAAGGAGAATGGGCTGTCCAATGACTGAGGAGCATAGGGGGTTTCTCACCCCTGGAAGGGTTCAGAAGGAGGCCAGCCAATAACCGTGGAGGGGTGGGGGAAGCTAAAATTAGTGAGGATTCTTGTGAGTTTATCAGAGAAACTCTAAGAATCTAGGATCAAGTACATGGGGAAGACATAAAGGAAGCCCCAATATTCTGAGTGTTTAAATCAGGTACTTTGTGGTGAGGTCAGGAGGAAGGATTTCTCAATTTCTCATTAAAGGAGTGACAGGTAGCAGCATGGAGGTGGAAGCAATGCAGTCCATACTGCATCCAGCTCACACCATCCATGAACAAATAAAACTGTGGAAGAGGGAGAAAATAGCTAAATTCATGTGTAACTCTCAGGCTCTCAATTTAGCTATAGGAACTGCTGCTTTTACTAAGGCTAATAGAAATTCCTGCAAGATCAAAGCCTCCTCTCCTTTTTTGGAGAAAGAGAGAAAGAGCAGGAGGAGAAGAGATGAGGGAAAGGAGGACAGATAGGCAGAAAGATGGATGTGAAGTGGTAGAGGAAGGTGAGGGCTCTACTACTTGCAGGTTGTATGTTTAGAAGTGCCAGTGTTCCCCTATGGTGTCTTGGTGCCATGTCACTACAGCCATTAGCAGGCTGCCCTTGAGGGTGAGTGTGGCAGGATGGTGTCATGACAAGAGCAATGGGAAGGAAGTTGGTGACCCTCTATCCCAGACCTATCCCTCACTTAACTTTGGGCTCCTGGGTGAGCCATGGCACCTCTCCAGCTTGGTGTTTCTTTCTGCACAATTCAGAGCTTGACTGGACTACTTGGAAGGTTCTCCCCCACTCCTGGGAGCTCTCTTTTTATTATGAGTGGGCATCAGATCCATGGCCTGGCAGAGCAAGGGACCAGGGGTAGGGATAAGCCATGATTCTTGTCCTGCCACCTTGTTTCCTACAATTCTGGGAAGTTTTGCTGCCTGTTTGGTAGGGACTTCCCAGCTCTGGGGCAAAGGATCTCTGGGAACAGACAAGTTGATGTGATAGAAAGAGAGGAAGGAAAAGGGGAGGAGTAAGGAGAGGGTGAGGCACTTACAGCAGGAGGAGATGGGCACGCTGATGGCCAGGATCACCCAGGCGATGTCCATCTTGCTCAGGCAGATGGTGGCTCTGTGCTGGGGTTTGTCCCCTTCGGCCACATGGGATATATTCCCTGCTGTTCCAGGCTTCCAGGTCCCAGCAGGGACTAGGCGGTTGAGGAAATTTCCTGTGGCTGTGGACACCACTGTGGAGAGAGGACTGGGCACCCTGTTGGTCGTGGTGGGGGTGGTTGTAGCCTCCTCCTTGGCTTGGGAAACAGTGCTTTCTGAGCCCCTGGTGGGGTGGGCTGGGGCCTGCGAGGTTGAAGATGTTCCCTGAGGGGTCCCCTTGGAAGGGGCTGAGACACTGGCATTGAAGGCAGCCTGGGTGGGCCCCGCGGTGGCTGTGAAGACCCCAGAGCTGGTAGATGGAGGTCTGTTGATGCCGGGGGTGACAGTAAGCCAGGAGTCACTGTGGCTGGGGCCATCCTGTGGGTCACCGCGGGGGCGCTGAGAAGGCACTGGGGCAGGTTGTGGACTGGCAGGGGCACCTGAGGCTACTGTGGTGTCCGGCTCCCCTCCTTGGCTGGTGAAGGTGGAACCACCCCCCTGGTCTGCTCTGCTAAGGCCTGGCTTATCCTCTGCAGGCACCAGGGGGGTGGTGGGTGGTGCCCACGAGGTCCTGCTGGGCGCCATGGTTGTGGCCACTGTCTGGGGTTGTGGCAAGGAAGAATAACCCCAGAGTGGGTTCCTGGGAGTGAGGGTGGACAGGTCAGGTTCTATAGACCCTGTAAAGTTGCCTTTGTAGATCTGAAAGATTTTCCCCAGGGGCCGCTTCTGCCCCAGATGTGTGGAGCTCTGATTTCGTCCCCGCTGGCCTTCCTTCCTCCCAGAGTGGCCACTGGGTGCGGGCAGGACAGAGCGTGATGAACTGCTGGTCCCCTTTCGGGAAGAGCCTGGGGGCCTGGGAGGTCTGCGCGTGGTAGCCCGGGTAGGTGCTGTGGTGGGACGGCTGGTGGCTCCTGTTGACTTTGTCAGCAGGATGGTGGCCATAGCTTCCCCCTGGGGATGGCCCTCTGAGTGGGAGGATGTGGTTGCCATGGCAGCAGGAAGGGGCCCTGTGGTTAGGGGGCCTTCAGAATGTGGGGTGGTTGCTGTCACCATGATGGTGGAGACGGTGTTTGTAGGAGGGCGTCCATCTGGATGGGGCGTTGTCATTGCCATGGGAGCTGCAGCCTGTGAGGAGGATCCATCGGGATGGGGGGTCAGTGAGCCCACAGAAGTGGGGGCAGTTGCCATGGAAGAATGTCTGGTAGAGCTGAGGGTTGCTGTCACCATGGTGTCTGGGGTGGTGCCTGAGGGGAGGACCTGAAGAGATTCTCTGGGAGATGGTTCCTGGGTGGCAAATACCAGTGCTTCGGTCAGTGCCAAGATCAGGAGGAAGCCTTGAGAGGAAGACAGAGAGAAGAGGTGAAATACCTGGGGAGTTGCTCAGAGCCTGGACCTTCCTTACCCATGAACCTGTGGTGCTCTGGGAGCTAAAGGGAACACTGGGAGCATTCTGGAGGTCCACACTGCCACCCTGACCCCCAAGAGCAGCTTCTCAGAACAGGCTGGGCTGGGTGTGGGAAAGATTATGGCCTCCGAATGCCTGCTGCCCCTCTGCAGCCAGGGAGTGGTCAAAGCCAGGTTGATCAGAGGGAGGCTGGCAGCTCTGTGTGAGCCAGCCTGAGTCAAATGTGGAAGGCTTCTACGGGCAGAGCTGACCAACTCTTATGCTTTTTCTGAATATTCCATTTATGGACTGGACAAAGGCACAAATTGTCAGACATCTGTTTATTCAGTCCCATTCGCTGGGCAAGTAAGGAGGGTCTCTAACCTCTCCTTGACATTGGAGGACACAAAAATGGACAGAGCAGTCTCTGGTTCTGAGTGAGCTCAAATCAATCCACAAACAATCCTAAAACAAAACAGAGAAATCTCAGTGCCATAGGTCAGTGAGAGGCAGAGGGGGACAGAGGTCCAGTGGGTGACCAGATCTGGTGCCCACATAGCACTTAGCAGAGAGCTGGAAGAGAAGATGCACTCCAAGAACACCAGCTGGTTTTATGGTTGTCATTAATGTTAACTGCTTTTCCTGTGGCGCTCATGTGGCTGAACTCTCTGTGGAAAATCACTGGTGATGCCCAGCCTTTTGAGTAGGAGAACCTCTTTTGAGCATTAAAAGAAAATCATGAATTTCACATGATGATCAGTGTGTATGCTTTTGGTTCATTGAGAAAATGTACAGGAACAAAAACCTAGAAATTTAAAAATACTTCTAAATATATGTGGATTTATTAATCATAATAGCATACAAATAATACATCTCATATAAATGTGAGACATAGGATCTGTTCCTTTACAAATAATACATCTCATATACAAATAATTTACAAATAATACATCTCATATAAATGTGAGACATAGGATCTGTTCAGATTATAAACTGGAAAACTGGCCACTCTGGTACAATACATGGGCTGGGAAGAACTGGTCTCAACAGCTGATGGGTGGCCTGATCGACTTCTAAGGCCTAATTCTGACCTGTGAATTCCACCTTTTTCTTATGAAGCCCTTCCTGGTTACTGTCATGTACTTCCTTCAGCTCTGCTAGCCACCCAGACAATGGTAGAGATCTGTCTGGGATCCTCCCTCCCCCACTAGATTCAAGCACTGCATGGCCAAAGCAGGGATCCTGGCAGTGATTTCTATGTATCTGGGATGATCAGCAAAGCTGCTGACAGGGGAAGGCAGCAGTCCTGGTGAGCTTTCAGAAACAAAGAAGGGGAGATCATCTGGCATGCCTCTGAAACAGGCCCAGGATTACTAGTGAAGCCACCTCTATCTTGGGTGTGGGGTGGAGTCTGAGTGTGGACCAGCTCACCTCGCCTTGCATTTCTAAATTAGTCGGTGGAGGGAGGCCAAGGGACAAAAGATTGAACAGACTGTAGCACTGTTGGTCTCTAGGACCAACAATTTGTCCTAAGCAAACTATTTTTTTTCTAAACTTTCTTTGGTAATCTAAACCACATATTAACAGTAAGCTCTGCTTATTCAAGTCAATCTTAAAACCATTTTCTGAGCATCTGCTCTGGCCCAGTCTTTCATACTTTTTAATCCTCACAATCACTCAATGGGGTAGGAAATTGAGATCTCAGGTAGATTAACAAACGTGTTTAAAGTCCCATCATAGCTGCGGTATATGAAACCGAGCTGTGTCTAAAATGCATGCTTTTCCTGGCCAACCACCACTGATAATGCAGGAGGAGGAAGTTGCTGTGCTGCAATGCTCTGACCGGTTCAGGATTATTCCAACCCCTCTCTTGCAGCCAGATACCACAGGGACAATCCATTCTTAGAGCTGGGAGTCTTAACCTCTGAGGTTTTGAGGGACATTCTCTTACAAGCCTATGTTTTGCTCATGAGTCCCTTAGTTCAGTATAAGTGTTAAAGATTGAACTGTGTGTCCCCCAGATTCATTTGTTGAAGCTCTAACCTCTAGTACCTCAGAATGTCACTGTGTTTGGCAATAGGGCCTTTAAAGAGGTTATTAAGTCAAAATGAGGCCTTTAGGATGGTCCCTAATCTAATCTGACAGGTGTCTTTATTAGAAGAGGAGATGAAGACACAGAGTGATACCAGAGATGCTTGGACACAGAGGAAAGGCCACCTGAGGACACGGTAATAAGGTGGTCATCTTCAAGTCAAAGGGAGAGGTCTCATCAGAAGCCAATCCTGTCAGTAACTCGATCTTGGTCTTCTAGCCTCCAGAACTGTGGGAAAATAACCTTCTGTTGTTTAAGTACCCCCAGCCTGTGGTACTTTGTTATGCCAGCCTGAGCTAAGACAGATGTCTTACATTAGAGATCCCTCAGAAAAAGGAAAGGCAGAGTTGTGTTCAGGTAGAATATTTTGGGAAGTGATTTGAGGGGACGACCATGGCAGTCTGAGATGAGTCAAACAGAGAAAACCAATCTGAGGACAGGTTATGAGTTGATCAAATGTGATCCTCGTGTTTGCTGGGGACCTCTGAGGGGCTGAGTAGACTGCACCTCAAACTTTCTATGTGAGAGGAGCATTCACTTACCCAGCAGTTCTTGATGTGGGAAACAAAGGCAGAAGAAAAATTAAATTTCCTTAGTACTTACAGCCCATTGACAAATCCTTGATACAGGCAGTGACATTTCTCTAGGAACTCGGCTGCCTTGATGTTAATATTTTGCTAAGGGCAAGAGGCAATCTTATCCCAATCCCCCAGGATCCTTTAAGTCTTCTTTAACATATAAAAATTCCTTTGGAAACTTTGTTTCTATCCCCCAAGATACATGTTAGCAATCATCCTTCAAGCATATGGCCCACTGATATACATCTGAAGGGTCTCATGACTGAGTTTTTTCTAAACAGTAATAAACGACCTTTTCCTAACACTGGCTAGCCCCCTTAGGATCTTGGAAACCTTGTCTCCAAAATACCTTGGAGGCTGTGCTGTGTCTGATCCCCTCTAAACTTGAAAGTATATAATGAGTCACCCATCACAACCCCAGTGCAACCAGCTCTTTCTGCCCATGGGTCCTGTCCCCGTGCTTTAATAAAATCACCTTTCACATCAAAGGTGTCTCAAGAATTTTTTCTTGGGGGGCGCCTGGGTGGCTCAGTGGGTTAAAGCCTCTGCCTTCAGCTCAGGTCATGATCCCAGGGTCCTGGGATCGAGCCCTGCATCAGGCCCTCTGCTCAGCGGGGAGCCTGCTTCCTCCTCTCTCTCTGCCTGCTTCTCTGCCTACTTGTGATCTCTGTCTGTCAAATAAATAAATAAAATCTTTAAAAAAAAAAAAGAATTTTTTCTTGGCTGTTGGCTCCAAACCCCACCACTTCCTACATCACTCCCATCTCCACTGGCTCAGGGCTACTTCACTGGTGCTCGTTCCTCTGTATTCCTTTCTTCTGCATGAGGCCCATGGCCAGTATGGCTTAGTCAGAGAAGCCCCAGGCAACGGGCTCTTAGGGTACGCCTGTGCTCAGCTGGTGGCTGCTGCAACAGCTGGAGTTAAAATTAAGGGCCCTTGGCTTCCTGGGCTAGAACATCAGATATGTGAGAGAAAATCAGAGACCAGAGACCAAGGACATGGAAATCTTTCAGCAGCAGCACTAAGGGCAATGCAAAGCTTACAGACCCTGAAAGATCCCAGTGATAGGTGGGAGAGGAGCCACCCGGGCCTCCAGAAGAGCTTTTGCAGCATTCTAGAGGTAGAAGGGTTAACACATTGTAGTCTGTAAAATACTAGGGAAAGAAATGCTCTTGACTTTCTCACCAGGAGCATTCCAGGGGCTAAAATCCTCCTAGCTGGGAAATATATGATTACAATCTTTCTTGCTTTAAGACTTACTGTGTAAATAAATATTTGCCTTTGTTGTCCCCTTCTTCCTTTTTTAAATTAATTCCTTGAAGTTATTTTTCTTTCTAGGAAGACTGTTAAATTACCTCTCAGTCCTTCTTTAGACTTTAGAGTGAAACTTTGTTTGGTACAATGAATGGGTATTGCCATCTGGGTGCCAAGAATTTTCATTTGGAGGATGACATTTAGCTGTCACAGTAAGAGGGGCCCTAGAGGTAACTTAATCAAATTCCCTCATTTCACACAGGGGGCAATGGAAGGAGCAAAGTGACTTGTCCAAAAACACACAGCAGGTTGGGGGCACAGCCTGGACCACGCCCATTATTTCAAAGCAACTTTTCATTTGTATTATAAAAATTGCTACGATGTTGCACTGCACAAACACCTCCTTCAACCTCCGCTGTCATTTTCACTAAGGAAATCAGACATGACTTTACCTCCCCTCTTTGGCATAAAAGGTTAATAACTGAATGAAAGGGCGCATACTGTCACAGTAACTCTGCAAGGCCTTCAACCTGGGCTTCCCCTAACAGATGCAAATTTTCATTCAAGTCCCTTTGTGTTGGCCTGCTACTCTTCTCCCCACAATCTGGGGCTATCGCCTCTTTGCATATAATTTGCATAGATTTGCATAATAGCCTCTGGAGGCTCTAATGCCAAATATGTGAGAGAGACTAAAACTAAAATTTAGCTTGACATGCTTTAAATGTGGAACTGAATTTTAAAGCATCTTGGAAAATGGACAAGTGTAGGGTGTGGAAACCCACAGACTGATGGGTGTCCAGATGTTGTAGGAAGGCCTCCTCCTACCTAAAATTCCAATGTGTACATGATCCCAGGGCCCAAGGAAAGAAAAGGTCCTCCTCCTTCTGTTGATTTGGTTGGCTGCCCACAGTGTATATTGGGCATGATACTTGCATCTGGCAAAGGCAAGGAGGGAGCTGGTGAAAGGAGAAATGGCTAATTTAATGTATGATGTGCTTCCTATATACCATGCACTGCTTGAAGGGCTAAGCCTGTCCTGATATATTTAATTCCCAGAATACCCTGATGAGATAGGTACTATCAGTAACTCATTATTGCAACTGAGGAAAAGCAGCATGGAGAGGTACAGGAACCTGTCTCCTTTCACACAGGTAGGGTATGGTGAGCCGTGATTTGACTTGGCACCTTGGCTTCAGAGTCTACACTCTTAGGGGCACTTGGGTGGCTCAGTTGGTTAAGCATCTTACTCTTGATCCCAAGGTTGTGAATTCAAGCCCTGCACTGGGCTCCACACTGGATGTGGAGCCTCCTAAAAACAAAACAAAACAAAACAACAGAGTCTAGACTCTTAAAACATTTTCACTCACTCCCTTCCCCCACCTACCAGGCTGCTATGCATAGTCAAAAGCAATGATCCACAATCCTTTGAGTACTGATTTTCTATTATTAGTCTTTTGACTTTTCTTCCCTCTTACGTGTTTTCTTTCAGGGCTCTATATGACACATGTGGTGTTCTTTTAATAAGATAATCAATTAACTTTATCCTGTAAGTAACAGGAAACTTGTAGTGCTACAATAAAAGGGCTGGAAATTCTTGTTTTAAGCCTCTGCTCTTCTCCAACCTGACAAATCATGTAGAAAATCATTTAATTTTTGTCTTAAAATTGCTTACACACACACACACACACACACACACACACACACAGAAGACATATTTATTACATAGATAAATTTCCCTTACACTTATAAACAATTCTATCTCATTTTCCTTGTAATTTTGTTATTTTATTTTATTTTTTAAAAAGATTTTACTTATTTATTTGACAGACAGAGATCACAAGTAGGCAGAGAGGCAGGAAGAGAGAGGGGAGGGAAGCAGGCTCCCTGCTGAGCAGGGAGCCCGATGCGGGGCTCCATCCCAGGACCCTGGAATCATGACCCGAGCCGAAGGCAGAGGCTTTAACCCACTGAGCCACCCAGTCACCCCTGTTATTTTATTTTTTAAAAATATTTTAAGTAGGCTCTACGCCCAGTGTGGAGCCCAACACAGGGCTTGAATTCATGACCCTGAAATCAAAACCTGGACTGAGATCAAGAGCTGGATGCTTAACTGGGGCACACCTGGGTGGCTCAGTCAGTTAAGCATCTGCCTTCAGCTCGGGTCATGATCCCCACATCCTGGGATCAAGCCCCACATCGAGCTCCCTGCTCAGTGGAGAGCCTGCTTCTCCCTCTCCCTCTGCGCCTCCCCCTCCCATACTAGTACTCTCTCTCTCTTGCTCTCATTCTATCTCAAATAAATAAAATCTTAAAAAAAAAAAAAAAGAGATGGATGCTTAACGGACTGAGACATCTGGTCACCCCATCATTTTCTTTGTAATTTAAAATGTCTTTATCTTTGGGGCACCTGGGTGGGTCAGTTGTTAAGCATCTGCCTTTGGCTCAGGTCATGATCCCAAGGTCCTGGGATTGAGCCCCGCATCAGGCTCCCTGCTCAGTGGGAAGCCTCCTTCTCCATCTCCCACTCCCCCTGCTTGTGTTCCCTCTCTTGCTGTGTCTCTCTTTGTCAAATAAATAAATAAAATCTTAAAAAAATGTATTTATCTTCTATGTAGAGCTTTCCTCCCCCATTAAACTAGATTTCTACTAGATATTTCCCCCATTGTCGTCAAACCTTATGACAGAATCACAAAATTGGGAGATTGAGTAGTCTTCTGAGCTATCCCCCCATCACCAAGCCCCCAAGCAAGATGGCAGCTCAGCCACTGTCAGTAAATTCAAGGACACCCCTCCCAGAGGTGGGTCCGTTTCCTTCCCCTTGACCTGAGGTAGGCCTTTATGAATTCTGTGAGGAATATAATGGGGCAGAAGTAACATCACATGACTTCCAAGGCCAAGACAGGTTTCTCTTGGGTGTCTTTGGCCCCATATAAGAAGTCCAGTGGCCTTTAGGCCACCACATGGAGAGACTGAGTGGAGGGACCACTTGGAGAGGGAGATAAAGGCCTAAGGAGCCTCGGCTATTCTAACCCCAGCCAGGCATCAGACACAACAGTGAAGTAGCCTCGCTCCAGCCACTGTTGGATTGCAACCACACAAGGATACCAAGTGAGAGTCACCTCACTGAGCTCAGTCAATCCTAACACTTGGGAACAAAATAAATGATTAAGCCACTGTTTTGGGGTAGTTTGTTTTACAGCAACAAATAACTGGAACACTTAGGAATTTAGCTTCTGCATCCAGTGTTTTAAAAACATAAGGAAAGAGTATCCACAGCATATGAAGTCTGACCATCAGAGAGTCTGTTCTCAACATGGGCAGGAACATACCATCTTGCCAGGAAATGGGCTTTTCTAATTTCAAAATTATTATATTTCAGTTGGACGGGATATTAGGATTCTCTGGTATCCAACTCCTTCACTTTATAGATGAGAAGGCTGAGGCCCAACAACTGAAAAACTTACCCTGGGCTACACAGCTATACAGGGTTAGGACTATGAGTGACCCAGGCCAACTCACTGCCCCTCCAATCCCACTAATGCTCCAAACCCACAGTGCTCTCTTTATATCACTGGTCCTGGTATTCTACTGTGTTCCATCCTCTGAACTTCAATGTTTCCTTTTATTTTAAAGATCAAACATGAATTCCTCATCTCTCACAGCATGGTTTCCCTCAGAAATAAATATGCATCATTGCCTTCAGGGTGTGCTGGACAAATGCTTTTATGAGATAAAGTATGCTTATGACCTTGGCTTCTTTATGAAACCAGGGAGTTTAGGGTGCAGATCTTTGCTTTTATTCTCCTTCTAGGCAGTCACACCTGTGGTCTCCAGCCAGCATGACTTGCCTTGTGCTGCTCGGGGAAGTTGTTTGTTTGTTTTTTTTTTAAAGATTTTATTTATTTGTTTATTTGACAGAGAGAGCACAAGCAGGGGGAGCAGCGGGCAGAGGGACAAGGAGAAGCAGGCTCCCTACTGAGCAAGGAGCCCAATGTAGGACTCAATCCCAGGACCCTGAGACCATGACCTGACCCAAAGGCAGACACTTAACTGACTGAGCCACCCAGGTGCTCCCAGAGCACAGTTTCCTAACAAAAACACTACAAACACATGTGAACACACACACACACACACATGCATACACAGCACAGATTCTCTCTTAGGAGCAGGAAACAGGCAAGAACACCCCATTTGCAGTCTGGGCCCTCCTATTATATCCATGCTAACTATATGGTCAAGTTATTTGTCTAAGGTCAAAACAGCTACCATGTGGAAGTACAAGGATTTAAACCAGGTTCTCTGATCCTGGCTGCTTGAGACCTTAGGGACTGAGAGATTTTTGATCCAGGAAAATGTCCTACAGGAACAGAAGAATGAAGTAGAAGACAGGCAATGACATAACAATAATAACAAGAACCGTGACGACCACAATTAAAAAACAAAACTTGTGGGGCACCTCAGTGGCTCAGTCAGTTAATCAACTGCCTTTGGCTCAGGTCATGATCCCTGGGTTCTGGGATCCAGCCCTGCATTGGGCTCCTTGGGTCCACGGGGAGCCTGCTTTTCCCTCTCCCCTGCCTGCTGCTCCCCTGCCTGTATGCTCTCTCTCTTTCTCTCCATCAAATACATAAATTAAATAAAAATTTTAAAAAGATTTTATTTATTTATTTGACAGAAAGGGAGAGACCACAAGCAGACAGAGAGGCAGGCAGAGAGAGGGGGGAAGCAGACTCCCTGCTGAACAGGGAGCCCGATGCAGGGCTCGATCCCAGGACCCTGAGATCATGACCCGAGCCGAAGGCAAGAGGCCTAACCCACTGAGCCACGAGGCATCCCTAAATAAATCTTTAAAAATAATAAGGCTCTCCCCAAAGATAGCAAGACTTAGGGCAACTATGCTGCCTTTTGTCTTCAGCTGTAGATTTTTGCCTTATGCATTCAGCTCCTCTTAGCACAAATATTTTCCACCTAGAATTCCTCCTTGGTCTTGAAGGCCTTGTTAGAGGTCCCTCCGGATGGCTGTAACCTCTACGTCTAACCTATTCCAGCCTTCATGTCTCTGAATGGAAATGGCGAATGTCTTAATTGTTTGAGTATCTGAACTCTAAGCTGCCGGTGGGTAGAGACTGCATCTGGCTCAACGTTATAGCTCCATATCTAGTGCAGCACTGTGGCTACAACAAGTATTCACTGAAGGCTAAGAAGCCTAAATTACTTAATAGTCAGCTGTGTTTGTATTTTCCAAAAATAATCACCACAATACATCCCAACTGACTTACTCTTCCTAAATGGGACTTGGCACTCCTTTTGGAGAGGTGAGGTCTATGTTCTCTTCCCTTGAATCTGGGTGGGGCTGTGACTGTGGCTGACATGAAGCCACATGAGTTCTGAGGCCAGGTCATAAAAGGTGGGTATAGCTTCTTCTTAATTCTTATTCTTCAATGCTTGCTCTTTGAAGCCAGTCACCATGCTGTGAGGTAGCCTGAGTAGCCCACTGAAAAGCCCGTGTGGAAAGGAACTGAGGCCTCTGGCCTTCAGTCCCAGCTTAACTTCTGGGTAACAACCAGCACCAAGTTGCTATCCCTGGGAGTGAGCCATCTTGAAAGTAGATCTCCCAGCCTGAGTCAAGCTACCCTAGTTGAATCTTGATGGAACAGAGACAAGTGATCCCTGCCCAAACTATAGATTTATAAGCAAGATGAATTTTTACATTTGTTTTAAGCCACTAAGTTTTGGGGTGGTTGTTTAGGCATCAAAAGTAACTGGAATACAACCCATTTAGAAGTGAACTTAAAGCTCTTTCAGTGATCATTCTGGATTTAAGCATTAGAGTTGTTTTTTTTTTTTTTTTTTAAGTACAGGAACTCAACAGGCTGATTTTGATTTGGGTTCCTTTAGTTTCCTCCTTTCTTGCTCATACTAAAGGAAAGAGAAACATCTCAATTCTGGGCTCTTTCTACATCTTTCTACAATTTAGGCTACAAGTTTCCCCCAAAGAAGAAAGGAACATGGCATCCTAGGAGTGCCATAGAGCTTCCTGGCACACATGCACTTTGTGGCTTTGGGGACAGGGGGAATATAGCTGGAGGCCAGTGTATGGTGCCCACAGATTGGAGGATATGACCATTTCCTTCAAGGAACTGCTATTCTAGAAGGAAAGAAAATCCTCTAGGACAGGGACACAAAATACACCAAAGACATTCTCTTGAAGACTTTCCCCAAAGATTAAAAGGTTAACTCAGCTGCTGCTGCTTCTTCTTCTTCTTCTTCTTCTTCTTCTTCTTCTTCTTTTTTTTTTTAACATTTTATTTATTTATTTGACACAGAGAAAGAGATCACAAGCAGGCAGGCAGAGAGAGAGGGGAAAGCAGTCTCCCTGCTGAGCAGAGAGCCCAAAGCAGGGCTTGATCCCAGGACCCTGAGATCATCACGTGAGCCGAAGGCAAGGCTTAACCCCCTGAGCCACCCAGGTGCCCCTCAACTCAGCTTCTAATAAGATAACAGGATCATCAATATTCAGGGAATATCTTGTTGACGTCATGGGAAAGAACACAAATGCACTCCTGCTTGTACTCTCCCAAAACTAAAAGGAAAAGGCTAATAAAAAAAAAATGCTCCATGCTTTATAGTGGAGAACCTGACCAACACTACCTGAGCCAGGTGATCAAGGTCAACAATAACAGAGATAAAGTCATGGTGACCATATATGCCCTTCATTTGAAGATGACACTTTACCTCTGCAGTTTTCCTTCCCCTATAAACCCAGGCTAATGATAAGAAAAACAAATGAAAAATCCAAATTAAGGGACAGTCTACAAAGTATCTGACCAATAGTTCTCAAAACTGTCAAGGCCATCAAAAACAAGGGAAGTCTCATAAAGTATCACAGCCAAAAGTTGCCTAAGGAGACATGACCACTAAATGTGATGTGGTATCCTAGATAGGATCCTGAAACAGAAAAAGGACATTAGGGGAAAATGAAGAAAATCTGAATAAAATATGGACTTCAGTTAATAAAATGTACCATTTCATTAATTGTGACAAATGTACTATAGTAATATAAAATGTTACAGAAAACTGAATGTGGGGTATATAGGAATTCTCTCTTGCAACTTTTCTATAAGTTTAAAGCTATTCTAAAATTAAAAAAAAACATTTTTCTTTAAAAGTTCCTAGTGGGTTTTGGAGGGGGATTTAACTGAGGGGAGGTTTGCAGGCAACTTTTCTAGCAACTTGGTATAAGATCATGTGTCCACAGATGAGGGCATGCAGATAGGACAGTGGGTGGAAAGAAAGTCTGAGTCCCACCCTGCCCTAATGGTGGCTTCTGGCTCCTCAGATCTTTCTTAACTTAGTGGGTAGATTCTGATCTAACCTAGCTACTGATATGTTGTGGAGCCTACTTAGAGAAAGAGAAAAGGGAAAAAAAAATCCATGATTATTGCCACATCTTCCTATATTGCCTCTGATTCTCAGCTTTTAAAATATTTGCATTTAGAAACAAAGTGTAGAAGTTGAAGACAAAATGGTCAGAGAAACCAACAGCTTGAACACATAGTTTTAAACCTGTTCAAAATCCAATTGAGGGTTTAGGGTAGATGTCATTCATGTGATAAAAACAGTCACAACTTTCTTGATCTGGGAAGCAGGCTGCATGAAAATCAAAGCTTATTTATCATCACTACAGGGCTACACTGCCCTGCCATTTAACCTTGGGAGCCATATAAAATGTTGGATATGGATACCTCCATCCTCATTCAAAATATCTGTCCATACTCCTTTCCTGCTAGGTGATGATGTATCAATCTCTAAAAATCCAGCTTGACTGTCACCTTGTCTTGACAAGATCAAGGTCCTTCAATATTCCTGGTCAGAAATGATGGCTCCCAGCCCAGGGCTCCCAGGAAACTCTGTTCCCATTCATATTGCGGCTTATCTCTCCACAGAGCCCTTCATTCAAGAGTGTGGGGGGAAGGTATGAGCCTGGGGTTGGGCAGTGGTATTTAGGAACAATTCTGGCTCTGTAACTTCCAAGTTGTGTGACTTCAGGCAAATTAGTTAGCTTTGTTTTCCTCAGCTATACAATAAGAATGATAATGCCTAACTTCAGTTCAGGGTGCTTTCAGAGGTGGTATCGGAGACTTAGAGGTACAGGGCCCCACATGGTACTGGCTAAGTAGATGGCAACTGATGTTTTAGTCTCTCCTACAATTAGGTCACTCCCTGAGGCCATGACCTTCCTGAACATCTGGAGGCCTAGAACTTAGTTCACAATCTGACTCATACAAGGAACACAACAATGTTTTCTGAGTAGGGGAATAAATTAATACTTAACTCCATATATTTAAGTTACTTGCAACTGAATGTTAACAATAAAATTATAGATGTTTATTTCTTTGAAGACAATATCAATGATAGAAAGCGGTAAATAATGTGAGCCCCATGTCGTAGCAATATGATGTATGTGAGTGTGTGCATCTGTGTATTTATCTCATTTTTACTTTGCTTACTTTGGTGATTAACATTAACTAGTTCAAATGAACACAACATTGCATAAGACAGGGTGAGGCAAGAGAAGGCTGAGATGAACCCTACCTCCTACAGATTCTCTTAAGATCAATCCTCTTCCACAATTGTGTCCATCACTGAATGTTTTCCATTCCTAATTACAAAAGCAAATCAGCCTTTATTTCTTTTCAAAGTGCTAAACGGTTGTGTGAGAGTGTATGCCAGGATTTGGGCTTTACAGAGATATGTCTCAGCGTTGGCTTCCTGGTTGAAGGTGTATGTTCTCGGCAGGTTTTGATGAGAACAGTAAGGAAGCAGGACAAATAGGAGAACTTACTGTTGAGGAACAGCTGACAGGGCAGCCCTGTGAAGTCCACGGAGTCTACAAATGCTTGGTTCCTATAATCCCAATAAAATGATTCCCACAGGGCCTAAAGTCCCACAGCTTGGGGTCTGGTCTGGTGGGCTACTCAGCAATCAAAAGAAGACCTTCAGGATTCCTGAGGAATACTTTGGATACGCCTAGGACCTAAGCTCACCAGTATCTGTCTACCATCAGTTTCAAATTCTCAAAAGCAAAAAGGAGAAGAAAAGGCACAAAGTTCTGACCTAATCATGCCTGAGAATTACCTACCTAAAAAGAGCACAGAATATTACGCAGCCATCAAAAAATTGAAATCTTGCCATTTGCAGCAACATGGATGGAACTAGAGGGTATTATGCTAAGTGAGATAAGTTAATCAGAGAAAGACAATTATCATATGATCTTACTGATATGAGGGATTTGAGACACAAGACAGAGGATCATAGGGGAAGGGAGGGAAAAATGAAACAAGAGGGAGATAAACCAGAGAGGGAGATAAACCACAGAAGACTCTTAATCTCAGGAAACAAACTGAGGGTTGTTGGAGTAGAGGGGGGTGGGAGGGTTGGGGTGGCTGGGTGATAGACACTGGGGAAGTTATGTGCTATGGTGAGCACTGCAAACAGTGTTAAGACTGATGAATCACAGACCTGTACCCCTGAAACAAATACATTATATGTTAATAAAAAAAATTTAAAAAAAAGAGCACTGGGGCTTTTGACCTGACATCCTCCTACACTTGCTGACAGTCTGAAGCATTATCTCTCAGCACCCACTCCTCCTCACAGAAGAGCTTATTGCTTACTGAGACGAGAAAAAGAGGCTAGCAGGGACAGTGGCAAGTCTGGGAGCAAGGAGGTGGGCTGAGTGGAGAGGCTGACGTCAAAGAAGGGTGTCTGTTCTCTCTGGCAGACCAGCTTGCAGGCTCCTGAGCCCCCGCGGCTTCTCCATGAGCACTGTGCAAAGCTGCTTGGTATTCTCCCCTGGTTCCCTGATGGGGCTGGGCGCAGACTGTCTGGTACAGCTCTCATCAGTTGCCAAAGGTTCACTGCCTGTTCCAGTTTGCCTGGAACAAAACGGCTCAAGCAACACAGCTGTGCATCCTTGTGAAATTGCCCAATTTCCCATTTCAAGGCAGGATGCCCATACTCCAAGGTATAATTTAGGTTTTGGGCATGAGCTAGATTTCCACAATTGAATTCTAAAAGTCAGCCCTCCAGGCTGTGCATGGTTGGGGATTAAAGCTCTCCTCCCTATTCATCTTTCTTTCTCCCCAATATTGATACTGATATCTATTCACTAATTCTAGATTTTTTTTTTTTTTTTGAGAAATTGCCTGCACCTGGCCCATGCCAGCTTCCCACCACTACTGGTACACATCAGTCTACACAGCTGACCCAGCCTGGGCTCAAGATGGGCTCTCTTGGTCCCTCAACCCTCAGTGGGACAGATGGCTCCAGGGCTCAGGGACATGCTTAGGGAGATGGGAAGGAGGGCTGCCCCTCCCAGGTCATACCCTGCTTGAGCAGGCAGCCCTCCAGAACTGCTAAAAACCCACTGGCAGTTTTTTTTTTTTAAGATTTTATTTATTTATTTGACAGAAATCACAAATAGGCAGAGAGGCAGGCAGAGAGAGAGAGGAGGAAGCAGGCTCCCCACTGAGCAGGGAGCCCGATGTGGGGCTCGATCCCAGGACCCTGGGATCATGACCCGAGCTGAAGGCAGAGGCTTTAACCCACTAAGCCACCCAGGCACCCCTCACTAATTCTAGATTTCTACTTATTGATTACCTCCTATGTGCTAGGTACTCTACTAGGTGATTTTTATATATTATCTTATTCAGTCATTATAAAACCCTATGAGGGAGAAAAAACCAAATCTGAATCCATGTGATTACAAAGTGCCCACCCTCCACCTCTTTAATATTCCTCTTTGGAGTATAAATCCATGGGTGTAGGTACCCAAATAATTCAATGTGGACTTGGGGGTAGCTTTCTGGAGGAAAAACTAATAAAATTTTTTCTTATCCATGTCAAACTAAGGAGATAAGAACAACACACACAGAACAAGGAGGAAACAATGCAAGATGGTCTGTAATTCAAAACTATGTGGGATGTAACAGATTTCACGTGCAGTAGCTTGGCAGGGAACCCATGAAAGCCAGAGGAACCCAGGAAGGCTTCCTGGAAGAGGAAGAATCTGCATCCCCTTACTACCATTCCAGCGTTCATTCATTTCTTCATTCATATATTCAACAAACATTTATTGAGGGCTAAGCTGACTGTGACTTTGTGTTTCCCAAACTGGCATCCTGTCTCCCATGATCATCTCCATCATGGGGATGGCTGCTATTACCTCATTCCCCATCATGGGTACTAAAATGCATATTTGCAGAGAAAATTCTGGTAAATTCCGAAAAGGATTTTTTTCAGAATTTATCCATGAGTAGAAAACACTTTAGCACTTTATATTTTACACTGTACTAATGTTCAGAATCAGAACACACATTTATTAAGTATCTAATTATGTTTTCAGGGATTTTTATTCCTACAAACCCATTTGATACTCATATTTTATAAGAGGTGGGTCTCATTCCCTAAAACCAAGGTTCAGAGAGGTTAAAAGATTTATTCAAGGTCACACATTCAATGGGGAGCCTAGATGAATACATAGCATAGTTTAAATCCTGCCTCTGACTTGAACCCAAGATAATAAGATTAGGATAGAAACTGAAGCACATTGCTGAAAGATTCTAATCCCAGACTAAGCCTGGGGTGGTATAGGGACCACCACCACAGCCCAGCTTCAGAATGTTGTCTTTTGTAAATACCCTTCTCAGTAGCAAAAGGTAACTGCCCTTATCTCCTAAGCATGGGGAGGAGGGAAGGTAGTTCCTTGCCCCAAATTTGGTTAGCTGTTCTCCCCTTACTTTAGCCACAGCTCCCACAACTTAGGTATTAAAGCACATAGGTAAGTGATGTCCCTCCACCCAAATGTGATGCAAATTCCTTCTAGAATCTAGAACACACTGTTTTAAAACCTACAGACCCAGGAATAGGACACTTTATAATAAAGGGTGCTTAAGTTTTCTCCTCCACTTCTCTCTTCTCTTTCCTGGAGAAATATGGGAAGAAAACAAATACTAGAACTAGGTATAAATTCACACACTAGTTGTATGACCTTGTATCAATTTCCCAGGTAAGCTGGCTATGTTGGGATCCTGTCTGATACTTTCCATTCACCATCATATTCTCTCATTGGTTTTTTAGATTTTGCACCTAGCGGACAATGTAGCCTGACATCTAGATTCCTCTTTCCACTCCCAACAAGGAGGCTCTTATTCTATAGATAGTAGGAGCATTGGCAGTTGATGTCACATAGCTGAGTTCTTCTTCAGGAATTGCTCTCAGTTGAAGAGAGCTGCCTTGCTCAAGGTTATACCCCATTCCTAAAAAGCTTGGTTCCAAAGACTGGTTCCTGTGGGTAAATGGATTGATCGCCTTGCCTCAATTTGGGAGAACTGTAAAGGGCCGCTCCAGCTCTGGAGTTCCCCATAGGGTTGGCTGAGGTCTTTGGTGTGACTGCATCACAGGCCAACTTCTTCCCCTGCCCAGTCCTGCTTCTTTTACTCTACTGAAAGTGTTGATTCTGGGAACACTTCCAAAAAATGTCCTACATGCAGATTTGTAGCTCATAGTCTGCTTTCTGGGAACCATATCTGCAACATACAGTATATAATCAGTGCTGATGAAGAAGAGGAGGATGATCTCCCCTCTTGTCATTCCTTTCCTATGTATTACTCATATATTACCCATTATTTTGAGTGTCTTATCCAAATATTCCTTCTATATCATTTAATTTCCCCTTAAAGATTCACCACTTTGGGATAGCCTCTCTCAGTGTACCCCTTTCCTGGTTCTAGTCATCTTAACCATGAATGCCATGCTAACTAATAATACTTCAGACATATTCTTGTCATTGTGTACCTCTCACCTCTTTCCATTAGCCTGGAAGCTCCTTGAGAATAGACATCTTCAAATTTAATTTAAAAATATTCCTCTCGCTGGGGCGCCTGGGTGGCTCAGTGGGTTAAAGCCTCTGCCTTCGGCTCAGGTCATGATTCCAGGGTCCTGGGATCGAGCCCCACATCGGGCTCTCTGCTCCATGGAGAGCCTGCTTTCTCCTCTCTCTCTGCCTGCCTCTTTGCCTGCTTGTGATCTCTGTCTGTCAAATAAATAAATAAAAAATCTTTTAAAAAAAAATATTCCTCTCGGGTGCCTGGGTGGCTCAGTGGGTTAAGCCTCTGCCTTCAGCTCAGGTCATGATCCCAGGGTCCTGGGATTGAGCCCCGCATTGGGCTCTCTGCTCAGCAGGGAGCCTGCCTGCTTCCCTCTTTCTCTCTGCCTGCCTCTCTGCCTACTTGTGATCTCTGTCTGTCAAATAAATAAATGAAATCTTTAAAAAAAAAATTCCTCTCACTCAGATTTGAGGAGGAGAAGATGGTGACAGAGTAGGAGGACCAAGGCTCCTTTCATCCTAGGAACACAACTAGATAACTATCACATCATCCTAAAGACCCCAGAAATTGGCCTGAAGATTGAAAAAATAAACTCTCCAACTAAAGGGAGAGAAGAGGCCTCACCGAAGAAGGTAGAAAGTGTGGAGCTGTAGTCTAGGGAAGAAATGGATTGTATGTACTGCAGAGGGGAGGGAGCTGTGGTTGAGAAGGATAAGAGAGAGAGAGAGGTATACACAGGGGAATGCAAAGGAGAGTGTTTCCCCAAAGTCACTGGCTTGGGAAAAGGGAGGGACTGAATTTTGTGAGTCTTTGCAACCATCAGGGCTTAAATCTTTTTAAATTTTAAAGGTCAGTGGGCTTGGCTAGGAAAGAGCCCAGAGGGTCTTGCTCCTCTGTCTTGTTCCTAGAGAGAAGGCAGGCAAACAACATGGGGCCAGGCAGTGTGGAAGCAGTGATCTGAAGAATGTCTGGGGCACACAGTGGGGAGATGATTCATTTGTTCCCCTCAGAGAGTATTCCTGGGAGGCAGTGTTCAGAGAGATACCTCTCCAGGAACAAGGGAGATAGATGGTCAGCATCATTTCCCTCCCCTGCACCTCAGCATAAACACAGAACCACCTGCAGGAGGCAGCAAAGTGCCAACCCTGGCTGCCTAACCTGCTTACACCAAGCCCCACTCCCCTGTGCTCTGGTGGGGCTGCCCTTTTACAGTCAAGCTTATTTATTTCAGACCCAGAGTGGCAGGCCTCTCCCCTAGAAGACCAGCACAAACCCCTCTTCATACTACATTTCCCAGCCAAAGAGTTAGTTCTATGGAACCTTAGCTCTGGTGGAGTTGGTGTCAGGTCTCATTTCATAAGCAGACCATAGCATACTTAGTTAAAACTCACCACATTCAGGCCAGGGACCAAACACTGCCCACAGCAGGCAAGGAGAGTCTGCATGTAACTCTCCTGAAGAATAGAGCAGCCAAAACACATCAGCAGAGTGCACGCAGTATATACCAGAGGTACTCCTTGAAGCACCAGGCCTTAGGCACTACATGACCTCTTCTTCAGAAGGCCATTACTTTCAGTAATAGGAGACATAACTTCTATCACACAGAAAATGGCATAGACATAGACAAAATGCCAAGAAAGAAGAATTTATTGCAAATGAAAGAACAATATGAGGCCATGGCCAGAGATCTAAACAGAACAGAGATAAGTAATATGCCTGATGGATAATTTATTTTTTATTTTTATTTGTTACAGATTGTATTTATTTATTTGAGAGAGAGAGAGAGCACACACACGTGTGGGTGGGGAGGTAGGGGCAGAGGGAGAAGCAGGCTCTCTACTGAATAGTGAGCTGGATATGGGGATCAATCATGACCTGAGCCGAAGGCAGATGCTTAACTGACTGAGCCACCCAGGCACCCTCCTTAATGGGGAATTTAAAGCTACAATCATAAAGATACTCACTGGGCTTGAGAAAGAATAGAAGACATTAGTGAAACCCTTACCACAGAGATAAAAGAGTTAAAAAAGAATGAATCAGAGAGGATGAATGCAATAAATGAGATTGGAAACAAGCTTGATGTAATGAACAGCGGGTTAGAAGCAGCACAGGAATGAATTAGTGACCTAGAACACAAAATAATGGAAAATAATGAAGCCAAACAAAAGAGAGAAAGAATGATGCAACATGATAATAGATTTAGGGAACTCAGTGACTCCATCAAACGTAGTAACATTTGTATTATAGGAGTCCCAGAAGAAGAAGAGAGAAAAGGGGGCAGAAAATTTATTTCAGGAAATAACAGCAATAAACTCCCCTAATCTGGAGAAGGAAACAGATATTCAGATCCAGAAGGCACAGAGAACTCCCAACAAAATCAACAAAAGCAGGCCAACACCAAGACATACTGTAATTAAATTTGCAAAACAATGATAAAGAAAATATCTTAAAAGCAGCAAGACAAAAAAGTCCTTAACTTACAAGGGAGAACCCATGAAGGTAGCTGGAGATTTTAACAGAAATTGAGAAGAAGAAAAAAAAAAGAAACTTGGCAAGCCAGAAGAAGTGGCATGATATATTCAAAGTACTGACTGGGAAAAATCTGCAGCCAGGAATACTTTACCCAGCAAGGCTATCATTCAGAATAGGAGAGATAAGAAGGAGTTTTTCAGATAAACAAAACTAAAGGAGTTCACGACCACTAAATCAGCCCTGCAGGAAATATTAAAGGATACTTTTGAACGCAAAGGAGAGACCGAAAGTGACAAAGACAAGAAAGGAATTGGAGACATCTCCAGCAACAATGACAAAACAAGTAATAAAATGACAATAAATACATATCTATCAATAATTACTCTAAATGTATAAATAAATAAATAAATAAATAAATAAAAAGACAAAGGGTTTCAGAAAGGATATAAAAAGAAGACCCATCTTTATGTTGCATGTAACAGACTCATTTTAGATCTAAAGACACCTATAGATTGAAATTGAGTGCTGGAGAAACGTTTTTCATGCATATGGATGTCAAAAGAAAGCTGGAGTAGCAATACTTATATCAGAAAAACTAGACTTTTCTGTTCTTGTATTGTTTTGATCCTGCCTCAGTATCAACTAATTTAACTTTCATTCTTGTTATTGGTTTAAGATTTCCTCTTTTTTTTTTGGATTCTAGATTCATGATTCAATCTTGGTAACGTGTGTTTTTAAGAATTATGTTTTTTTCCCTAAGTTATCTGATTTGTTAGTATATACTTTTTATAGTAACCTGTTATCACACTATGTATTTATGTGATTATCTGTTGTATTGTTTTCTCTTTCATTTTTCATTTTGGTTTTTGGTCTTCTCTTGTTTTTTCTTCATTAATGTAGTTAAAACATTGCCAATTTTATTTATTTATTTGGAAAAACTGGTCATTATTTTCAGTGTTATTTTATTATTCATTCTGATCTCTATTTTATTTATTTCTGATTTTTCCTTATTTCCTTTCTCCACTAAATTTCAGCTAAAAAATTTTTTTAAAATTTCAGCTAAGTTTCTTCTTTTTCTAGTTTCTTGTGTTGTAACGTTGATTATTTGACTTTTTTTTTCTTAATACAAACATGTATAGCATGAATTTCACTCTAACTGCTTTTGCTGCATCCCATAGGTTTTAGAATGTTGTGTTTTCTCTTTCTTTTGTTTTGAGACATACTTTGATTTGACTTTTGATTTATTTGGTCCATTGTTTGTGTAGTAGTGTGTTAAGATTTATATATTAACTATTTAATATTTTCATTGTCGATTTTCCAGCTTTGTTTTATTGTTCGTCTTTAGTTTTATACCATTGTGACTGGAAAATACTTGGTATGATTCTAGTCTTCTTAAATTTGTAATATTTGTTATGATTCTTCTTATGTGATATTTTATAAAAGATTTTATTTATTTATTTGACAGAGAGCACATGCTTATAAACAGTGAGAGTGTCAGGCAGTAGGAGAGGGAGAAGCAGTCTCCCCACTGAGCAGGGGAGTTTGGGATCACGGCCTGGGAGCAGAACCCTGGGATCATGACCTGAGCTGAAGGCAGATGCTTAACCGACTGAGCCACCCAGGTGCCCTGCTTTTTATGTGATTTAAACAGGGTAGTCTTCTGTGTGTACATGAAGAAAATGTGTATTTTATTTTGCTTGGATGGAATGTAATATATATACCTTTTAGAACCATGTATTCTGAAGTATGTTTCAAGTAAAAATGTTTCTGTTGAAAAACAAACAAAAAACCTTAACTGAGGGTACTCATCTAAAATAAAGCATATCAGAGGGAAGGTGGGAGAGGAATGGGTGAAATAGGTGAAGGGGATTAAAATTACATTTATCATGATGATCACTGAGTAATGATATATAGAATTATTGAATCACTATATTGTACACCTGAAATGAATCTAACACTGTATGTTAACTATGCTGGAAGTAAAATAAAAAACTTAATAAACCCAAAAAAATATTCCTCTTACCAATCATACACACTGATGATTGAAGGCACCTAATCCTGTTGGCTGAACATTTGACAAATTCCTTGTCACCCCCTTATCTTCCTCTCTCACTCATTTAATTAATTTAGCACATATTTACTGGGTATCCTATCTGAGCTAATAGTTGTTTATGCTATGGGAATATGCAACGAAATAATGTTTCTTCCCTATCCTCCAAGGAATTGCGGTTGAATGGGAAGGCCCTGAGTAATGAGGCTGACCCTGAAGCCAGACTGCCAAGATTCAAACCCCTTATCCCCATGTTCTAGCCCAGTGACCTTGGGTAAATCACTTAAGCTCTCTGTGCCTTAATTTCCTCATCTATAAAATGAGGTTAATAACACTGTCTCATAGGATTACTGTGAGGGTTAAATGAGTTAATATATAAAGCGTTTATAACACTGTCTAGAACACAGTACTACATCTAAGTCTGCACTCCTCAATATGGTAGCTATTAGCCACATGTGGCTATTGAGCATTCCAAATGTGGGTAGTTCAAACTGAAATGTTCAGGAAGTATGAAATACATAACTAATTTTGAAGGTTTACAAAAAAATGTAGGATGTCTCAGTAATAATTTTTCGTATTGATGATGTGTTGAAATAATATTTGGATATATTTGGTTAAACAAAATGTCATTAAAATTAATTTTACCTTGTTATTAATGTATCTGCTACACAATTTAAAATGATATATGTGGCTCATATTTATTTCAATTGGACAGTGCTAAATCTTTGCTATGCAAATAATAATGAAAATCAGAAGATAACAAATATGGTAGAGGTATATGAACTATTAGAAGAACTACTCTACGTGTGTACCACCAGTTCCATCAGTATCAACTAGAAACCTGTTAGAAATATTAACTATTAGTTTCCTATTCTAGACTGAATCAGAAACCAATTATCAGGGAACAGACTATGCTATTGGGGTGTGTGTGTGTGTGTGTGTGTGTGTGTGTGTGTGTGTTTTAATCACTTCCTTGTGATTCCAATCTCACCAAATTTGATAGATGCTGCTAAGGGAGTGCAGAGGGACTGGTAACTAGATCTGTTGGAGGAGTAGGCCACATCATCCACATGAGTTACAGAAAAGAGGTAGGGCAGGGGAGGCCATGCAGGAAAGGGTCCAGGCATTCAGTAAGTTCCAAATACAAACAATCAGGTAGCCTACAGCAGTGCTCCATCCCACTCTGCTTGGCAACTACAGTTGTGGTTTTTTTCCGGCAACAGTGCCTTCTGGACTGACTGGATCTGTTATCTTCTATAACTGTTTAGTCCAAAGTGAGCCAAGAACAAAGGGAATCTAAACTTTCTGCCTTCGGTGAGATTAATTTGCATTTGTAAAACACAACCTCAAAAGGTATGTTATTCCTAGTGTTGTGCTCATACCAGGTGGATGTGGAGCCAATTGGGCAGCCTAGGTTAAGAAACAGAGTGCAAGAGAGCAATTGGAATAGCTCAGGAGCTAGCCCATAACAAGTGGGTCAGCTTGTAAATAGAACCACTTTTTGAGAACATCATAAGCCAGGGGAGGATTAGGAGCAGTTGTAGGGATCTTTTCCCATTAAAACTGTTCTATACTAACTTCATAATTTTGCACTTTGGATTTACGGTCTTTATTTTCTCTTGGGTCTCTTACCAAATGAATGTCTTTCAACTGATGAAGTCAAATTCTGTCCTTGGTCTTCAATGGGGCTATACAGAGGGACACAAGTCCAGAGAAATCTATACATTGTGATGTGGGTATGACACACTGTGAGTTAAAGGACTTAGTAAGCTCATGCTGCATTTCTTTTCCAGGGGGAGAGGAGAGCTGGGGACAAGGGGCTCCATGGACATCCTCACCATCTCTTCACCACAGAGGAGGCTCCTGTCTTTGCTTCCTGTTCCCCAGGTTTAATTTTATTTACAGCTTGTGTGTTCAGCCCTCTCTGCTCACAATCATGATATCGCCTTCCCTCACTGGGAATTATGCTGTAGAAGTTTTAGGCCAACACAAGGTTTCCACTAAATGATTTCCTGGAAGTGATAGTGTGTCTATGGCTGTTACCCACCAAAGGAAGAGCAAGCATCAGAGCAACAGTAGTGATCGTTGCCTCAGGTTTACTGGCAATTATGCTAATAATAATACATGATAGTAGTAACAGTGGTGGTAGCAGTATGAATGGTCAAAAAGATATCATTTATCTGGTCCTACATGTTTCAGGTACTGTGTGACATACTCTCCTACTCCGCCAGATTATATTTCTCAAACAAGACTGCCCCCAAAATATCTCATCCCACAGGTTCTTTTTTTTTTTTTTAAGATTTTATTTATTTATTTATTTATTTGAGAGAGAGACAGAGAGAGAGCATGAAAAGGGAAGAAGGCCTGAGGGAGAATCAGACTCCCCGAGGAGCCGGGAGCCTGCTGCGGAACTTGATCCCGGGACTCCGGGACCAGGACCTGAGCCAAAGGCAGCCGCCCAACCAAGGGAGCCATCCAGGCGCCCCCACAGGTTCTTCTTACAGTGTGTTGACATTCATTGAGATACTATGGTAGAAGTGACATTATGAGTTCCAAGTTCTACTATGAGTTCATAAAAGATGGCATGCAATAAGGTGATGCTGCCATTCTGTATGGATCCCAGAGAGATGGACATGCCCAAGGACTCCCAGCTCTTTAAGCCCCCAGCTCTAGGAGTCTCCCCAGCATTAACTGCCAGACAGGTGACTAAATCAATCTTCAGGTGATTTCAGCCTAGTTGATGCCAAGTGAAGTAGAGACAAGCTGTCCACACTAAGTACTATCCAAAATGCAGGTATGTGAACAAAATCAATGGTGTCATTGATTTAAGCCACTAAGGTTTGGGGAAGTTTGTTACATGGCAATAGTAAATGGAATGTCTACTTTATTTCATTAAACCCACATAATAGTTTTTCAAGATAGGTATTATTGCCATAGCTTACAGATGAGGAAACATGCAAAGGGGTTTAAGTTATTTGCCTGAGATCTCACAGTTGGAATGTGACAGTCCTAAGCTGCAGGCCCAGGTCTTTCTTGCTCTGTGCGCAGGTTCTGAGTCAGATCCTACCCAACTTTGGCTCCACATTTCATTCATGTGTTACAGTCCTCAGTAGGTCTGTACGTTTGTCTAGACATATCTGCTAGAGTACATGTGGACATCTGCAAGCAAATACAACCACTAGGTTTTTTACTATGTTGTAAGAAAGAAGACTTACCTTTAAAGGTCTGCAGATAAGGCTGATTGCTATACTCAGTATGAAAAGAAACTTGGCTCTGAAGTGGAAAGGGAAAAAAGAACACTGGCTGCCTTGAGGTTAGATTAGGTCCACAATACTTTAGTTCACACTTGGTGGACTTTAAGATGTTGGTTTGTAGGTATTATGTATTTAATGATGCATAATGTTGTTTCCATCAGGAAATGTGTTCTAAGAGTCGAAAGCCCTTTTTCTTATCTTTTATTTTGGAGTCCAGTTGGTTTATAAGCTGAAGACAACCCATTTGGAATAATCTTTCAGGGTTGTAGCAAAGTCAGCTCTGTTGCTTACATTTTCACCAGCTGTTATACCCCAAATGACAATGTAGCTACCCTTTGAATTGTGAGGTCCCAGAAACAGGGAATACCATCAGGGACAGCTTTATAGTTCGATCTACCACACAGCAACTGAGAGAAAGGGTCACCAACCTCACTCATGGTAAACAGAGCCCTACAACCAGGTGGAACAGCTCTGTTCCTGTAGAGCCTGTTTATAAACCAGAATCCCCAGGTAGCAAAAAAAGAACCAGTGCAGGTAGAGTCTGCTCATTTCTCTCCATTTCTCTGGGGTTCCCATACCATAGGGCAGAGACTTATCCTGCATGCAGTCATACTGGAGGGCTGACTTGAATCCATCTTTTCATTCTTGCATACTCCTCCTTTTTTCATGGCTCCCTTTTGATTGATTCTGGGAAATATTTATTTCTTTCCTTTAAAAATTAACTTTAATAATATTATTTATTTATTATAATTATTATAATTAATTATAATTAAATAAATTACAATTAAATAAATATTATTTATTATTTAAAATTAACTTTATATACAATTAAATCCACACATCCACACAACCTGTACTTGATGAGTTTTGACAAGTGCACATACTTGTGTACCCAGCACCATAATCAAGATATAGAACATTTCTGTTTCCCTGGAAAGTTCCCTTGTGTTCCTTTGCAATCAGATCTCCTCCTCTACACCTACTCCAGGCAACCAATGATCTGACTTCTGTCACTATTAGGTTTGTTTCTTCTGTTCTAGATATTTACATAAGTGGATTTAGATAGAATATTTTGTGTCTTGCTTTGTAACATCTGTGAAATTTGTTCATTTGCTGCATCAGTAGTTTGCTCCTTTTTTATGGCTGAGTACTATTCCATTACATGGCTATGCCCCAATTTGCATTCACTCATCTAATGACAAACATTTGGGTTGTTTCCAGCTTAGAACTATTATGAATAAAGCTGCTATGAATGTTTGTTTATAAGTCTTTCTATGGACATATGTTTTCACTTCTCTTGGGTAAATACCTAGGAGGAGAACTGCTGGGACATATGGTAAGTGTATATTTAACTTTGTTAAAAATTGTCAAACTGTTTTCTGAAGTGGTTTACCATTTCACATTTTTGTTTCAAGACTTAGTTAAGTTGATTGACAGATTAATTGATTATTTAGATAGTAAAGTATACTGGTATGATTGAAAAGTCAAAATGCAGAAAAATACAGTGAAAAGTCTCCGTCCCAGCTGTAACTCACCTAAAGTAAGCAATGTTACCAGTTAATTATGGACCTTTCAAGAGATAATTGAAACATTCACAAGTGAGCCCTTAACTACATTTTCCCTTCCCACTCTTTATACAGCTGAATGTGTATGGACACATTTTGCTTTTCTCACTTATGTACCTTGTATATTGTTGAAGAGATATTTTCCAATATGTGTTCTGAGGAACTCTATCCTCATCAAGAGCTCTGTGAAAAAACTTGGGAAAATGTTGTATTCTTCAGCTACTTCTCAGAAATTCACAATGCACATTAGAATATTAAAGGCTCCAAGAAGTCTTGTGACTGAAAAGCAAAGTTTCCAAAATTATTTGACCTGAGAATCTTTTATCTTCCCAGCAATATCTGTTTAACATTGTGCAGAACTAGAATTCTGCAGGATATTCTTGGGGAAGCACAAATCTAGACAGACTAGTAAATATTTTAGGCTTTGTGAATATGGTCTATCTTGCAAGTACTCAATTCTGTCATCATAGTGTAAAAGCAGATGGAGGAAAGATGTACATGAATGGGTGTGTCTGTGACTCAATAAAACTTTATTTACAGAAGAGGCAGCAGGCTGTAGTTTGCAACTCCCAATCCAGAATATAGTAGGATTTGAGATGAAGATGGACTGGCAAATTTAAGTTTTTAAAGTCTTTTTTAAAGGCCTGCTGTTTGTGCAGCTTTCTCCCTACAGTCTCCATTCCCTTCCCACTCCAGTTAATCCGCCACCTCAAGGTTTAGAAGGACAGGAAGAGAGGGAAGGAAGGGACAAAAGCAAAGGAAGAAGATAGGGGTGGAGAGAAAAGGAAAAGGTGAGAGGGAATTGTGGAGAAGGTGTCCTGGAGCAGAGGCCAAAGAAAATAAACACTACTAAGGGGTAATGAATAGCTGCCCATAGAGAAAGGTCCTCCTACCTGCTTCTCTTCTCTTTTCTCTTTTGCCTCTTCTTCTCCCTGTTTTCCCCTCTAAGCCCAAGTGTCAACATGGAACACTGGGAAAAGGGCATCCAAGATTCACATCTTATGGTCCACTTGATTAAATAAATGTCTAGTGATTGAATGGAGACTTTTGGATTCTGGACTTTAGCATCCCCATCTGCAACACCATGAAATCTTTGTTGTTCATGTCAAAACCATCTGAGGGTACATCAGCCTGTGGCCAGACATGCAATTCTGGCAGTAAATTTTGTAAGTTTTTCCAGGCTAACAACTGGATAATAGACATAATAGTTATCTAAGGAAATTTTAGCTCTTCTACTTTAAGTACCAGATTTCATCAACTAGAAGTAAAATACTATTGTTTTATGTGTGGGTAAAAAAAAAAATACAAACTATGACATAATGCTTTCATATAATTACAATTTTTTAAAGATTTTTTATTTATTTATTTGACGGAGAGAGAAATCACAAGTAGGCAGAAGTAGGCAGAGAGGCAGGAAGATAGAGAGGGAAAAGCAGGCTCCCTGCTGACCAGAGAGCCTGATGTGGGGCTGGATCCCAGCACCCTGGGATCGTGACCTGAGCCAAAGGTGGACGCTTAATGGACTGAGCCACCCAGGTGCCCCTAGAATTACGATTTTTTTAAATGATTTTATTTATTTGAGAGGGAGAGCACAAGCAGGGGAATGGCAGAGGGACAAGAAGAAGCAGACTCCCCGCTGAGCAAAGAGCCCAGTGAGGGGCTCAATTCAGGACCCCTGAGTTGAAATCATGATGAGATTTCGACCTGAGTTGAAATCAGATGCTTAACTGACTGAGCCACCCAGGTGCCCACAGTTATAATTTTTATTTTATACTTATTGAAAGAACTGCTTTAGACTCACCTAGACAGTTTTTTCATATATTCCTTCACTTGGGTCATTAAGTAATTGTCAACCCTTTTGCAAGCATCTCAGCAACAAAACATAACCTAATTTTAACTGCTTTGTGGGCGTTTTCTTTCCCTTGATCTCATCTAGGACTTGATTGTTGGCTTTGGACTATGAAATGGAGACCATTCTTAAAATGATGGACATTTGTTCAAATTGGTGTCCTGCTACCCCACTTCGATGTCCTCTGCATACACAATAACTTTTTATTTCAATGCTGAGTCACAGTGAATCTTTGTGGTGCCTTTAGAAAAAGCAGTTAAATATGCATCTGCTTCAAATGGAGAGATGAGGTGAACAACTACAACTAAAATTCAGCTGTGTACAGACAATGATGACTGTCATGAGTGCTGCCTGGCTGACAGCAACTGTAATAGGCATCTTGGCTTCAGAGATGTTACAACAAGCAGAAGTTTTTCTAACAACATGAACCTAGATGAAGATGTGTGCTTAAACAGAGTCCTAATTTCAAACTTTAGGAGGCAAAGAAAAAACCAAGTGCCTTGAAGCAGGAAGTTGTAGCATTTTTCTTCCTCACAATCATTTCCAAATGCTGCAGAGTGATATTCAGATACTTCTAGCTGAATACTTGTGCACTGGAAGTCACCTGGATAGAAACAGGTCTAAGTATGGAATTCCTGCAGGTGCTAACTTGGTATGACCCACAAAACTGTATTTTCACACTTGTCCGCCCTCCTGTGAGCTCAAAAAAGATCTATGGTTTATATAATGAATTATGCATAAAAGTGTGAAGTGCTGATCATTTTAAAGTAAGAAAATCAGAATTGAACTATAGCTAGTTTTTTTAAACATGTGCTTAGCACATATGCCAAAGGAATGTGTAAAGGGAAAAGCTAAATTAGAAATTTATATTCCTGTAAAAAATGGTTTCATGACATTTAAAGTAAGATCTGACAGGCTACTCTTACAGTTAAGGAGGCTGCCTGGCTCCTTAAACCCCTCTCTGAGCTGGGCTTGCCAGGTTCTGTTTGGTGGGGTAGGAAGTACAGGGATCTAGTGAGGCATGGGTGTATGTTGGTGTGTCAGGGAAAGCACCGAGCTACACCGTGAGCTAACTTTCTTGGTCATGAATCTTGTATCTTTCTTGCCTGAGGTTCAGACCCAGGCCTGTCTAATCCCAAACTCCCATTCTTTCCATACTCTGCCATTTCACAAATGCACTGCTAGAACCCATGTCAAAACCCCAATATTTCTGTTCTATACAATTTACTGTAGTAAACAAACTTCCTGGCAAAGCTTCCCTGGAGATGGGGATGGTTGCCATGCGATATTCTGGGTGCCAGCTCATCCTTCTGTGCCCATTCTAGCATGGCAGAAGTCTGTCAGATGCCTGCTCAGATTTCTTGGGTGCCTCCACATGAAAGTAAATTTCCAGGTGTTTCCCCAGCTCAGAGTTTCACTGGCATGTATCTAATATCATGTATGCCATGCTCCCACCACAGACATGGAAATCCGAAATGATAGAACTTGTTTATAGTGTGTGCCTTTCACGCATTCAAAAAGTCTTCAAGGTGGATAACAATAGAACAGGCACAAACATAAGTCTTGTAATATAAAAACTGAGATCAAGACTTTACAGAGCAATAAAAAGACTAAAATGAGCTGAAACAGAGGGTGAAAACAAATGCAACAGGGAGAAGCAAGAGCCACCTGTGAAATTCTATCTGCTCACCCTGCCTCCTGTGTCTCATTGCTAAGCAACCTTAAAGGACACAAATCATGCTTCTCCAAAATGACACCAGAACAAAAACTAGGAGGAATCATGTGCCTGTCCGGTGCTTGTGAAGGAAAGTTCGGGAAATGGGCAGTATGATTAAATTGGATAGTAGCCAAGACACAATGCTGTTCTTCTGAAAGGGAGAGCATGGGTATAGCAACTGGAGAAGACAGAGAGGTCCTTGGCGGGCTCCAAAGCTGCCTCCATGTATGTAAGAAGTGATTATTTCCTCTTACAGCACCACCTTAATCCCAATTCTAATCTCACACCTAGTACTTCTCTGTCAATCTTGAAGCATGAAGGTAATAGAGCTGGGACATATGCCCACTCCAAGTTAGGTTAAGGTCCTAATTTATTGAATCAGAGTTGAGAAGAACGCACAGAGCAGAAGCAGATACAGCAATCCCTGGCATGGGATCCTGGACTTCCAGTTCCTCAGTGGGTAGGATCTTTATAAAATCTGAAGTCACAACAGATTCTTGCTTTGTCACTGCTCTTTTAGGCTCGGATCTTACATCTTCATTTTCAAAGAACTATGGCTAATAATGTATGTGCTTCAATTTAAGGAGCCCTTACAAAGAACAGGGTCTCCTAACTCTTAAGCCCAAATCAGCATCAGATTGCTCTCCTTATCCTGAACCGCACGAAGGCTGAGTGGGTAGGTAAAGGTAGCATTATCAACACCCTGTAGCCCAAAGACAACACCTTTGTTTCTAGTTTTCTAGTATTCTAGAAAGAGGTATCCCCCAACACCCAGCATGTCATTCTGCTGCTCAAATATCTAGTTGGCTTCCTTCAGTTTAAGGAGAAATATCAAGACCAAGATCACATAGGTAGTAAAAAAAAAAAAAATCACATAGGTAGTAAGTGGTAAGTCTGAAATGTAAACCAAGGCTTTCTAACTGTTCAGAGCTCCAACTCCTCACCACATAGGAGGATGTATGGCGGCACTTAAAATTTCTAAGCCAAGTGAAGCCTCTATGTTCTATGTTTTCATTTCTGTTAGGTTAATATGAAAATAAAGTTGTAAAAAAAGTCTCAGAGTAGTCACAGGATCATCCAATGATTCAATCTCAGAGTTTCGGAATGGAGGTAACATTAGCTTTTAAGAAGACACCAATTTTGTATTCTAGAGTATTTTTGTGTGCATCTAATAGTCTCCAAATTTTGCTTGCCACTGGAACCAAGAGGGTTTTTGGAAAGTCCTCTGATGGATCTGTGAGAAGCCAAGACTGAGATCACTGATCTCATAATAGCAGCACATTAAGTGGTCCCCATAACCTGTCTCATTGAATGGGACCCAAGAGGAACTAGAGGAAGTACAAAGAGTGAGATGTTTGGAATCAGATCCTAATCCATACCCAGGTGACTCAGGAGAGTGCTTCTAGCTCTGTGATTTGGGGCAACTTGGTCACTTTAAATCTCACTTCCTTCATCTGTGAAGTGGAGACTTAGGATGATTTGGTGAGATGATATGTGAAAGTGCTTCTCACAGTGTCTGGTATGGTCATTGTGGCTGCTATCATAATTATTAATAACCCTGAGGACGTCATCTTCCTTCCTAGAGCACGATAGTCTCAAACCACACATTAGCCTTCCCAAGGGTTCAGAACAAAGTAGCAAGTGAGAACACGGGGACATTGAGAGAGCACATCTGGAAAAAAGTTCACCACGCTAGACGTTTAGCAGCTCCTTGACTTTCTAAAACAGGCTCACAAAAGTGGGGTAAGGCCACCCAGGGATGTGCAATTGTAAGGAGAGGTAGGTGAATATTCCTTGGAGACCATGTTTTCTTACAAACATGTTGAGTTTGAAATAAGCAAGGCCCTTTGGGTAACTGAAAACTAGCCCCTCCCTACCAGATACACGCGTGAATTAATCCTGAGGGTCTCATAGGAGTAATAGCTCAGGTCACAAACCAAGGCTGATATGCTTTATTTCTCAGGGTTTTGAAAAAAGCAGCACTGGAAGGAAAAGCCAGTCCTCTAAATGTCCAGTCTTGCAGGCAAATGAGGTCACACTTGGACCACATTAATGCCATGGCTTTTCCTACTGCTTTCTCTTCCCACCTATATTCCCCCCCTCAAGAAAACCAATTGTCACAATAGCTGTTTTACAACAGCTTTTGTGGAAAAGTATCACAAAAAAGTCCTCCTCAATCCTTTTTTAGGAATGTTTATCAATATTTTCCTTTATTTGTTTTCTAATTTCATCTTTTACATTTCACTATGTAGTGGATGTTCTGTGCCACTCAGATTCTGTCTTTAAGACAAAGGCTCTCATCCACCAGTTGCTGGGAGTGTTGGCTGCTGATGGCTGACAGCTGAATTCTTCTCCTGGAATTTCTCTCAGCTAAAGGGAGTGGTCTCGTCCAAGACTACAACTCTCTGGGGTAAACCCTAAATCCAACGTCTAGTCGATATCAGGATACAAAGGCCCTTGTCTCAATCTAGCACTTTGAAGGTCCATTCCAGATCCACAACTCCCCCCCTGGTGTGGGCTGAGCTCCCTGCATTGACCGTATGGTAGCCTGACTGTCCCTCTGCTCCACCAGACTAATTGACTCAGCACTGAACATCCTACACAGCAAATCTCCCTAACTAGACTGTTTCCTAGGGAACCTTGGATGAATAGCTGAATCCATTTGAAATTTACTTTCATATAACATGTGTGGTAAATCTCTAACTTTGTTTCTACATACTTAATTTTTTCAGTAACATTTATGGAATTATCCTCTTCCCAGCTTTTGGAACGCTACCTTTATTATATTGAAATTCTTAAGTATACTAGAGACTGTTTCTGGTCTATGTGGTCTGCTTCTCTAATATGCACTTTTGGTACCTATAATACAGGTACTTTTTGTACCTGTAATATTTTAACTACTATTACTTTATGACATGTTTTGATTTTTGGCAGAGAAAGCCCCTCCTCATTACGCTTATTTTTAAAAAATGTCTTTACTACTTTTGCCTGTTCATACTTCCAAATGACCTTGACTATTTTCTCTGGGTTAATAAAAAGCTCCATTATTAGAATTTTGATTTGAATTTCATTAAGGCTACAAACTGATTTTGGAAATCTTTGCAATACTAAATCTTTCTTTGAGATAGAATCTGATATCTCTATCCATTCATTCAAATCTTTTATGCATTTTAGTGAAATTTTGTAGTTTATTTTATGTCTTGGCCATTGGTTAAATATAGCTTTTCTTGTATTACGATGGAAACAGTTTTTCTTACATTCTATATTCTAAATGTTCACTGCTAGAACAAAGGAGAACTATTAGTTTTAATTAACTTATTTTAATGAGGTATAATCTGCATACAGATCAGGAACAAGGCAAGAATGTTCCCTCTTACCACTCCTTTCAATATCATACTGGAAGTCCTAACTAATGAGACAATAGGGACTAATAAGGAAACAAAAGGTACAGACTGGGGAAGAAGAAATTAACTTGCTTGCAGATGATAGAACTGTCAATGCAGAATATCCCACAGAACTGACAAAAAACAAAACAACAACAACAACAAATCCTGTAACTAATTAAGCAAGGTTAATATATAAAAGTCAATTGCTTTCCTATATATCAGCAATAAACAATTGGAATTTGAAATTTGAAACACCATACCATTTATGTTAACACCCCCAGGCCAAGAAATACTTAATAAAAAAACTAATAAAATATGTAAAGATCTACATATAAGGAAAACTACAAAACTCTGATGAAAGAAATCCAAGATATAAATAAATGGAGAGATATTACATATTCATGGACAAGAAGATGTATTAAGACATCAGTTTTTCCCAACTTGATCAACAGATTCAATACGATCCCAGTCAAAATCCCAGAGCAAGTTATTTTGTAGATATCACAAACTATAAAATTTATATGGAGAGGCAAAAGACTTAAGAATACTGAAGAAGGGGGCAACTGGGTGGCTCAGTGGGTTAAAGCCTCTGCCTTCAGCTCAGGTCATGATCCCAGGGTCCTGGGATCAAGCTCCCCATGGGACTCTCTGCTTGGCGGGGAAGTCTGCTTTCCCTCTCTCTCTCTGCATGCCTCTCTGCCTTGTGATCTCTCTCTCTCTCCCTCTGCCAAATAAATAAATAAATAAATAAAATCTTTATATATATTAAAAAAATACTGAAGAGCAGTCAAAGGACTGACACTGCTCAACTTACTGACTGACTTACTATAAAGCTACAATAATCAAGGCAGTGTAGTATTGGTAAAAGAAAAGACAAATTCATCAATGGAACAGAATAGAGTCCAGAAATCAACCCACACAAATACAGTCAACTGCTCTTTGACAAAAGAACAAAAACAATTCAATGGAGAAAGGACTGTTTTTTCCTCAACACACAGTACAGGAACAACTGGATATCCATAGGCAATTAAAAAAAAAAAAGAATCTAAACTGATCTTACATCTTTCACAAGAATTAACTCTAATTGGGTCATAAGTCAAAATGTAAAATACAAAACTATAAAACTAAAAAGTTTTCTTTTTAATTTTTAAATTTTAATTTATTATAATTTATTTTTTAAACTAAAAAGTTTTAAGAGAAAAATAAGTGATCTTGGCTTTGTTGGTGAGTTTTTAGTTACAACACAAAAAGTAGGATCCATAAGCAAAGAAAAAGATAAGCTGGACTTCATTAAAGTTAAAAACTTCTAATCTGAGAAAGATACTGGAAAGATAATGGAAAGCTACATACTAGAAGATTACACACACCTGATAAAAGACTTATATCTAAAATATACAAATAACTCTTAAAACTCAGTAATAAGAAAACAATCCAACTTAAAAATGGGCAAAAGATTTTAACAGACACATCAACAATGAAGATAAACAGATGGCAAATGAGGATACAAAAAGATGTTCAACATCAAATGTCATCAGGGAAATGCAAATTGAAACAATGACATACTGCCACACACGTGTTAGAACGACTAAAGTCCAAAAAACTTATAAGATCAAATGCTGGTGAGGACAAAAGAAAAGGGACTCTCATTCATTGCTGGAGAGAATGCAAAATGGAATAGATAATTGGGAAAATAGGCAGTTTCTTACAAAGCTAAAAAGTCTTATCATGTGATCGTAAAATTGTTCTCTAGGTATTTACCCCAATGAGTTGAAAACTATGTCCACATAAAAACCTGCACACCAAAGCTTATAGTGGCTTTATTCACAATTGCCAAAGCCTGTAAGCAAGCAAGATGCCTTTCATTGGGTGAATGAATACAGAAACTATGGCACATCCATACAATCAAATATATTCAGCGATAAAAAGAAATGAGTTATCAAGCCACAAAAATGCAATATGCCTTTAAGTCAAAGAAACCAGCCTGAAAAGGCTATATATTGTATGATTCCAATTTACAGACAGTAATATTTACATATATTAAATGTGTAGTATACACCCATTAGTCAGCACTCCAATCAAGATACAGAACAACTCCATACCCCCTGAAACTTTTATACGTCTTTTTAGGCAATGCTCCCCACTCAGAGCAAGCACTGTTCTGACTTCTATCACCAGAGATTAGTTTTGTCTGTTCTTGAACATCACATAAGTAGAATCATTAACTACTAATTTTTTTGTATGTTGACTTTGTAATTGTATACATCTACTACTCATTCTAATGATTAAGGATTTTTAAGGAAAATAATGATATTCTGATAAATAATAATTTTGTATTACTCTTCCATAAGTTTGTTACTCTTACTTTTCTTTCACATCTTACTGCATTGATTTGAATATCTAGAATAAGGCTATCTAACAATAATGGGGTGGGCATTCTTGTTTTGATCCTGGCTTTAATGGGAATGACTATACATAATAACAGTTACTGATGTTAGGTTATATCCTTCTTTGTCAATTAAGAGTTTTTTTTTAAAAAAAGGAATGGTTATTGAATATTATCAAATATTTTATCTGTAAACTATTGAGATGGTCATTCATCAATTCTTATTAGATCCTGTGGTCTATTGGTCTATATTAATAGATATTTATAAGCAATCCATCTTGGCATTCTTTGAATAACTGAATTTATTGGATTCTGATAAAACTTTGTTTCAGATTGTTATACCTGTATTTATGATCAAGACTATTCTGTAAGCTTGCGTGTGTGCGTGTACTTCAGGTACCAGGTTAGCTTTTGGTAATCAGGTTACATGAGTTGTATAATGCAAAGTGAGAAGCTTTAAATGTTTTCTGTAATCTGGGCCACTTTATATAGCATATGAAATATTTGTTCATTAAACATTTTGTTTTAGTCTATTTGTAAAACAGTAAACACTCCTTTTTGGAGATAATTCTTTGAGAATTTAAGAACTTAAGAAATTTGACCGCTTAAATATAACTCCCATGTTTATAGTTAGATCTGGTTTCCTATGTAATTTTGGTTATTTGTGTTTTTCTAGAAATTGTGAATTTTGTTGAAATTTTCACTCTATACACATAGTACAAAGTATAATACAAAGTGTAGCCTTGTTTAAAAATTTGTTCATACTTTTCTCATATTGAGTTTTATTTTGTTTTCCCTTTTTAATAGACTTGTCAAACTCACACTTATTTTTTTCAATCAATTCCTGAATATGCTCATAAACTAGACTGTTTTTGTAATTTCTGATTATACTTAAAAATTTTTTTTCTCTTCATGCTTTAAGTATATTTTGTTGTTCTTTTGATTTTTTTTTGAGCTGAATTCATTGCAGTTTATCTTCATTCTTCCTTATTAAATGATGAAAACTTTTGAGGCTATGGATGTATCTGAATTAGGCCATAAGGATTTTCATTTTGCTTGTGTATTCAGAATTTATCATCAGTCCATACTCCTTCAGCCTTTATGAATGACTATTTCTATAAAATCTTTTAATCACTTTTCAGCCATAAGCTTTGACATGTAGCTTTTGCACCGCTGTAATTTTCTATTTAACCTCTATTTGAACTTTTCACTTTCTTTAACATCTAGTATTTATTTAGGATGGTTGTTTTAATACATGTGAGATTTTGGTTTACATTTTTATTTTTTTTACTTCTAACACTTTTATTATACTATGAAGAAATTTACCTTTTTTGGTGCCTGGGTGCCTCAGTGGGTTAAGTCTCTGCCTTCAGCTTGGGTCATGATCCCAGGGTCCTGAGATTGAGCCTACGTCGGGCTCTCTGCTCACGGGGAGCCTGCTTCCCCACCCCCCCGCCCCCTGGCCTACCTCTGCCTACTCGTGATCTCTCTTTGTCAAATAAATAAATAAAATCTTAAAAAAAAAAAAGAAATTTACTTTTTTTGAATTTAGTGAGGCTTTTTTTGCTCACTATAAAGTAATTTTTAATAAGTGATCCATGGATATTTGATTATATCACCTGTAAGATACAAAGTTTGATTATATCATCTATAAAACACAAAGTTAATTTCATCAAATTAACCTTATTAAGCACATTTACATTCTATTTATTTTTGACTTCATGACTTATTGAAGACTAAGTATGGTGTGCTATTTTTTCCATAACAATTGTGTTTCTTTCCAGCTTTTTTCTTCTAATAGCTTTGCTCTCTATATTTCTGTGTTATAATACATTATACATTCTTTGGGATTCACACCTTTTATAAAACAATCCTTCTATCCAAAACTTTTATCCCTTGAGTTTTATTTTAACCAATTTTAATACTGCCACTCTTGTGTTATTTTCTCTCTTATTTTTTTTATTTTAAAATATGTTTTTGCTTTATTTTTGTCCAATTTTTCTCTATCCTCGTATTTGTGAATCTTTGGTGTAATTATGTTTTAGGTGATAGAGAACATAGCTGTATTTTGTTTTGGTGAAAGTTCTTATCATCTAATAGGGACTTTATTTACATTTATTGACATAAATGTTAGGTCTTATTTCTCTCATCCTGTTTTGTGATTTCTATTTTATTGTTTGTTGTTTTGAGGTTTCCTTGTTTATAAAGTATACATACTACTATTGTCCTGCCATAATAAAATTTCTCTAATTACCCATGCTAAAATGCAACTTTTATTTTTAAAAAATGTTTTATTTTAACAATGTTTATTCTTCTGATCTAAGAGCATGGAATGGTCTTCCATCTTTTTGTGTCTTCAGTTTCTTTCATGAGTGTTCTGTAGTTCCTCGAGTACAGATCCTTTACCTCTTTGGTTAGATTTATTCCCAGGTATCTTATGGTTCTTGGTGCTATAGTAAATGGAATCAATTCTCTAATTTCCCTTTCTGTATTTTCATTGTTAGTGTATAAGAAAGCCACTGATTTCTGTACATTGACTTTGTATCCTGCCACGTTACTGAATGGCTGTATGAGTTCTAGTAGTTTGGGGGTGGAGTCTTTTGGGTTTTCCATATAAAGAATCATGTCATCTGCGAAGAGAGAGAATTTGGCGTCTTCATTGCCAATTTAGATACCCTTTATTTCTCTTTGTTGTCTGATTGCTGTTGCTATACTGCCTAGAGCAATCTATACTTTTAATGCCATTCCGATCAAAATTTCACCGGTATTTTTCAAAGGGCTGGAGCAAATAATCCTAAAATTTGTATGGAATCAAAAGAGACCCTGAATCGCTAAGGAAATGTTGAAAAACAAAAATAAAACTGACGGCATCATGTTACCTGATTTCAAGCTTTACTACAAAGCTGTGATCACCAAGACAGCATGGTACTGGCATAAAAACAGAAACATCAACCAGTGGAACAGATTAGAGAGTCCAGATATGGACCCTCAACTCTATGGTCAAATAATCTTTGACAAAGCAGGAAAAAATATACAGTGGAAAAAAGGCAGTCTCTTCAATAAATGGTGCTGGGAAAATTGGACAGCTATATGTAGAAGAATGAAACTCGACCATTCTCTTACACCGTACACAAAGATAAACTCAAAATGGATAAAAGACCTCAACGTGAGACAGGAATCCATCAGAATCCTAGAGGAGAACATAGGCAGTAACCTCTTCGATATCAGCCACAGCAACTTCTTTCAAGATATGTCTCCGAAGGCAAAGGAAACAAAAGCGAAAATGAACTTTTGGGACTTCATCAAGATCAAAAGCTTCTGCACAGCAAAGGAAATAGTCAACAGAACGAAGAGGCAACCCACAGAATGGGAGAAGATATTTGCAAATGACAGTACAGACAAAACATTGATATCCAGGATCTATAAAGAACTTCTCAAACTCAACACACACAAAACTGATAATCATATCAAAAAATGGGCAGAAGATATGAACAGACACTTCTCCAATGAAGACATACAAATGGCTATCAGACACATGAAAAAATGTTCATCATCACTAGCCATCAGGGAGATTCAAATTAAAACCACATTGAGATACCACCTTACACCAATTAGAATGGCCAAAATTAGCAAGACAGGAAACAATGTATGTTGGAGAGGATGTGGAGAAAGGGGAACCTTCTTACACTGTTGGTGGGAATGCAAGTTGGTGCAGCCACTTTGGAGAACAGTGTGGAGATTCCTCAAGAAATTAAAAAAAGAGCTTCCCTATGACCCTGCAATTGCATTACTGGGTATTTACCCCAAAGATACAGAGGTATCTTTGGGGTAGAAAGCCATCTGTACCCCAATGTTTATAGCAGCAATGGCCACGGTCACCAAACTGTGGAAAGAACCAAGATGCCCTTCAACGGACGAATGGATAAGGAAGATGTGGTCCATATACACTATGGAGTATTATGCCTCCATCAGAAAGGATGAATACCCAACTTTTGTAGCAACATGGACGGGACTGGAAGAGATTATGCTGAGTGAAATAAGTCAAGCAGAGAGAGCCAATTATCATATGGTTTCACTTATTTGTGGAACATAACAAATAACATGGAGGACATGGGGAGATGGAGAGGAGAAGGGAGTTGAGGGAAATTGGAAGGGGAGGAGAACCATGAAAGACTATGGAAACTAAAAAACAACCTGAGGGTTTTGAAGGGGTGGGGGGGGTGGGAGGTTGGGGGAACCAGGTGGTGGGTATTAGGGAGGGCACATACTGCATGGAGCACTGGGTGTGGTGCAAAAACAATGAATACTGTTACACTGAAAAGAAATTAAAAAAAAAAATAAAATCCCCTATTATTATGTTAAAAAAAAAAAAAGAAGAAAGTAAAAAAAATGTTTTATTTATTTGTATAAAGTAGGCTCCATGCCCAATGTGGGGTATGAACTCACGACCCTGAGATCAAGAGTCACATGCTTTAGCCAGGCAGGCATCCCTAAACATGAAACTATTATTTATTTTTTTTAAAGATTTTATTTATTTATTTTACAGAGAGATAGAGAGCACCAGCAAGCAGAGCAGCAGGCGGAGGGGGAGAGAGAAGCAGACTCTCTGCTGAGCAGGAAGCCTGACTCAGGGATCATTCCTAGGACCCTGGAATTATGACCCGAGCCAAAGGCAGCCACTTAACCAACTGAGCTGCCCAGGTGCCCCTCCCTAAACATACTTTTAGTATCTCTATCACCTTTCTACCATTTCCACATAAAGCAGGAAATTTATCAAGCCAGCTGGGTCTCACACATTTCTGTTTATAAACAATTGTACTTATTTAAACAATCTGTTCCAAAGAACTACTGGCAAAATATGTCAATTGTTCGTCATCATTCTACCAATTAAATTATCAAGCACTGGTGCCAGGGACACTGTGTATCAGTTACGCTTAAAATGTCATTTAAAAATAAAACTGCTTGAGGACAGATCAGAAATTAGCATATAATTAATTATAAGAGATCTTGGTCATAGTTAACACATTCTACTTCCCCCTGTTATAGACTGACGTCAGATTGCCTCACCATAGATAGATAACTTCAGATCAGCCCCATGGAATGGGAAAGACAGACACCATAAATTCCCTTGCCCTGAGGACTATTACTTGTAAACCCTATCTAACCATCCGCTCCTGCTGGACAGATTCAGTTAATGTCCTCCTGGCTTATCATGTCCTTGACTTTGCTCTGGCTACTTTTCTCCATCCATAATGATCTTTTCTATCAATCCATTTTTAAAAAGCTCAGCTCAAATATCAGTGATTTTCCTGACAACTTGCTTCTCTGAATGGCCAAAGAAGTGAGTTTGTTGTCCGGCTTATAGAACCTCATTTGCTGTCTTATGATTACTATTTATGTGTGTTAAGTATCTCCTCAGTTTGATTATGGGATCCTTTAGAGCAGAAATACTCTCTTATACTTCGATCATGGAATGACAAGATTTCATGATTGGAAGAATTTCAAAATTCATCCATAGAGTGAGGACCAGGAAGACCAAGTTATAGTACCAGATCTTTTTCTGACTCAATGCCTTTCAGAAACTTAATTAATTTCTTTGGACCTGCAAGATGAAGATGAGCTCCAAAACCACTTCGAGAGTTAAGTTCTATGCCTCAATCATAAGACCAATAGTCATTTTAAAAGAAGGAACTGACTCACAGCCCAGACAGAGAAAGTGACTTGCTCAAGGTCAGGGAGTCAATTAATGGCCAAAATACAACGAAGTTCAATCTCTTCTTTTTTTTTTTTTTTTTAAAGATTTTATTTATTCACTTGACAGAGATCACAAGTAGGCAGAGAGGCAGGCAGAGAGAGAGGGGGAAGCGGGCTCTCTGCTGAGCAGAGAGCCCGATGTGGGGCTTGATCCCAGGACCCTGGGATCCCGACCTGAGCCAAAGGCAGAGGCTTAACCCACTGAGCCACCCAGGCGCCCCTAGAAGTTCAATCTCTTGATTCCAATCTACTGGTAGCCATCTCAGATTAGTCTCCTACTCTCACAAACACCAGCATGGAACCTTGTTAGGACAGATGTCCTGTGAAAATACATGGATTGACTCACTAAGAAACCAAACTCTCCAGAAAAATGCAGCTGTCTCCAAACTTTCAATATTCATAAACACTTAACATTTATTACAAAGTTCTACAATTACTTTTGTATTTCAATTCCTGGAAGGCATCAGTTCCTTTTATGCTATGCGAAAGTTTAAACTCTCTCTTTTTAAAAAAATTTAAATTCAATTAATTAACATATACTATATTATTGGTTTCAGAGGTACAGGTCTGTGATTCACTGCTTTTTTTTTTTTTGTTAGAGAGAGAGCGAGCGAGCACAGGCAGACAGAGTGGCAGGCAGAGGCAGAGGGAGAAGCAGGCTCCCCGCCGAGCAAGGAGCCTGATGTGGGACTCGATCCCAGGACGCTGGGATCATGACCCGAGCCGAAGGCAGCCGCCCAACCAACTGAGCCACCCAGGCATCCCTGTGATTCATTGCTTTTAAAAAATATCCAGTGCTCATTACATCACATGCCTTCCTTAATGTCCATCACCCAGTTACCACATCTCTCTAGCCCCCTCCCCTCTAGCAAACCTCAGTTTGTTTCCTATGATTAGGAATCTCAGGTTTGTCTCCCTCTCTGGTTTCATCTTGTTTTATTTTTTTCCTCTCCTCCCCTATGATCCTCTATTTTGTTTCTCAAATTCCACATATCAGTAAGATCCTATGATAATTGTCTTTCTCTGATTGACTTATCTCACTTAGTTAGCTCTAGTTCCATCAACGTCATTGGAAATGGCAAGATTTCATTTTTTAATGGCTGCATCATACTCCATTGTGTGTGTGTGTGTGTGTATATATACATATATATATATATATGCATATATATATATATATATATATGCACTACATCCTCTTTATCCATTTACCTGTTGATGGACATCTAGGCTCTTTCCATAATTTGGCTATTGTGGGCATTGCTGTTATAAACATTGGGGTTCTGTTGCCCTTTTGGATCACTACATTTGTATCTTCAGGGTAAATACCCAGTAGTGTGATTGCTGGGTCATAGGGTAGCTCTATTTTCAACTTCTTGAGGAAACTCCACACAGTTTTCCAGAATGACCGCACCTGTTTGCATTCCCACCCTTAACAGTGTAGGAGGGTTCACCTTTCTTTGCATTCTCGCCAATATTCGTCATTTCCTGACTTGTTAATTTTAGCCATTCTGATTCATGTGAGGTGGTATTTCACTGTGGTTTTGATTTTTATTACCCTGATGCCAAGTGACGTGGAATATTTTTTCATGTGTCTGTTGGCCATTTGGATGTCTTCTTTAGAGAAATATCTGTTCATGTCTTCCACCATTTCTTGATTAGATTATTTGTTTTTTGGGTGTTGAGTTTGGTAAGTTCTTTATAGATTTTGGATTCTAGCCCTTCAACTGATATGTCACTTGCAAATATCTTCTCCCATTCTGTTGGTTGTCTTTTGGTTTTGTCGACTATTTCCTTTGCTGTGCAAAAGCTTTTTATCTTGATGAAGTCCCAATAATTCATTTTTGCCCTTGCTTCCCTTCCCTTTGGAGACGTGTCTAGCAAGAAGTTGCCGCGGCCAAGATCACAGAGGTTGCTGCCTGTGTTCTCCTCTAGGATTTTGGTGGATTCCTGTTTCACATTGAGGTCTTTCATCCATTTTGAGTCTATTTTTGTTTATTGTGTAAGGAAATGGTACAGTTTCATTCTTCTTCAGGTGGCTGTCCAATTTTCCCAACACCATTTGTTGAAGGGACTGTTTTTTTCCATTGGATAGTCTTTCCTGCTTTGTTGAAGATTAGTTAACCATCTTTTTTTCTCTATTAAGAAAGTCTTATTCTTGATTTTGGAACTGTCTGCCAAGCTCTATTGTTTTTTACATGTTCTTCATTCTCCACTTGCTCATCTTTTTCACCATAAAGATGAGTTATAGCAGAGGTATATTAATTTCTTTGGGTCTCTGTTTCCTTATCTGTAACTGAAAGTTATGTAACTGAATATTCTCTAAAGGTCCTTCTGACTCTAAGATTATTAGATTTTTTTCTTTTTCTTTCTTTCTTTGAATGAAAAAGCAGAAGCAAAGTAAGGGAAAGTAGGGGTGTTTTAACCCTAATTAGTCCGAGACATGGCTTAAATGTAGGCAGTTTATTGTGTACAGTGATTTCAGAGAAACAGGTATAGGGGACTGGAAGAAGTTAAAAAGTAAAGAAGAGAAAGAACATCCAAGGGTTTGCTACTGAGCTGACTGCTGCTGTGAATAATTGGGGCATAGTCTTGCTGGGGATCCTTTGAGGAGCTATGTAGAATGTACCTCTGCCTTTCCAAGGGACACAAGAGACAGATTCTATCCATTGTCCCTGTCCCTCAGTAGTCAAAGGGTGCCTTCCTCTTGGGATGTAAACCTGCTCACATGTCAGGAGTGTGTAAGCAACGGAAGGGCCAAGGGACCCTCAAAGTCCTCCCACATGGTTGTGGCAGAGAAGTCAGGGGCAGAATGAGAAGGACATGGCATTAGCTGAGGCAGGTGCTTGCTCATTACTTCTCCATGGGGCTGATTCCTATAGCAGCACTAAAAGTAAAAGGCAAACCAAAAGAGGTGAAGGTTGTGGGCAGGGGAATTGGAGTTGGGACTGAGCTCTCCAGATCCAACTTAGTGCCTGGGTGACCCAAGTAAAAAGAACATTAAATCAAAGTTTGGAGTGGACTTAGAGATCATGTATTTCCCAGAAGGCTTAAAAATGAGGAGAAAAATATCATTCAGAGAAAGATAATATTAAATGTGATAACATGTCACTTCTCTGCTGAAAACCCTCTAGGACTTCCAGCTTACCTAGAGCAAAAGGGTAAGTCTTAGCAATGGCCATCAACCTTTCCTCTGACCACATTTCTTCCCCTTTCCCCACTCTGCTCCAGTCACACTGACTTCCATGTTGTTACTCCAACACACCAAGCAGGCTCCTAACTCAGGGTCTTTGAACCTCTTGTCAGTATCTTAAAGGCTCCTGCCATACTTGAAGTTGGTTTCTTCTGTGATATTATGTAAAAGGCCTTCTGTGGGAAGCCGCCTATGACCATCCCACATACGAAAGTACACTCCTATCACCCTTCATATTATTTACTCTGCATTACTATGGCATCAGGATGTGTGTATATTTGAGAATGAATGGAATATCTAGAGGAAGGAGGATAAACGAAGGTATTATAGTGACAAAGAATCTCAAGGATCAGAAAAGATGGGAACTATTTAGGATTTCACAACTTTCTATAGATAATAACTTAGGTAGTGAGCCTAATAAAAAAGTCATCGAATCTAGACACTTAGAAGAATTAAAAGTAGGAAAAAGGTTTATATTAAGTAGGGTCAATGGTCTGATTCTTAAGTGGTGGTGGGCTTGTCGGTGAAACTCAAACCCTATCACTGATGCTGTATGAAAGTGGCACATATAGTACAGCCTGAGACTCTGTAGTGGCATTAGTTTTTAAGACGTTTTTAATATTTTGAAATATAAATCTAGTATTTGTGGGTCTTCCCATCATGGCATATGCAGTTATTCAAAACTTGCCTCAGATAGGGTCTTGATGGATTAGTGTCAGGGACTGAAGAGATGGTCTGATTCTATAACAAATGCTCAGCAATCTGTAGTGGATAGATTCTTTGCTTTCTGTGTCTCTCAATTTATCTTCCTGAAATAGTTTGCAAAAAGTGACACTAATGGTCACCCACTTTCCTAATGGTTCCTTGGTTATAGAAACATGATGTACTGTGTTACTAATCAGCTTAAAGGATAGGGAGAAGAATGAATCTAGTAACTGATAATGGATAACACTGAAGGACATTAAGGTATACAGGTTTTCTTATTTCCTCCAACTTCAGAAAGTCCTGAAATAAATCAGAACTGGACTCTAAATTTAAGTTTAGGGCTATAAGCATTTCCCAATAAGACTGATTACCATAGCACCAGAAGGATCCGATTCTAACATTTCATTTACCCACCTCTAAGGAGTGTTCAAGTTGAGGTGGAGATCTCTGATCTCTGTGCTTCACTGTTGGTGTCTCCTAGCTGTAATATTCTAACTGTTCCAATTTTCCTTGTTTGGTGATCACACTCCTCATCCTTCAGAGCTGGTGGATATGGATGTGTCCATTCAGATTTGGTGCCTGGATTCCAAGAAGTTCTTCCTTGTCAGTTTTTGTCATGGCTATAGCAGGAGTCATAAAGAGACTTTTCCAGATATTCAGCGTCTCCCTTCAACACAATTACTCCCAGTAGGATCTCAAGCCTATGTTGAATCTATAGCTTCCTCAGATCTCTAAGAGATGAGATGATTCCATGGAGAAACCATTTTCCAAACGTCTTTCATATACTGCCCTTCCTAATATAAGGAGTGGCAATTCCAGTGACAAATTGGATACCTTAGTCCCCCTCTTAGCATCCTGACTCACCCAGGTAGATCATGATTCAAAGCAAACCTCCTCCCTTCCCTGTCGCCTCTGCTGCCAGAAATTGAATTCAAAATTTCTGAATGTATTTCTGATTTCTATACATTTCTGACACAATTGACTTCTAGTCTGGTCTCTTGGATCTTGAGACTTCCCCAGCCTCCATCACTAGAATTCCTCTGACAAATATTAATAAGATTGCTTCCTCTGATTCTTGAGATTTAATTAGGTTTATCCCCAGGGGAGTATGTGCATCATGGAACACAGGGGGTCATGCTTCTGGGGAAACCAGAAGAGAAAGAAATGATAACCCATATGGGTCCTTGGGGAACCCTGTGTATGCATTCTATAAATGGAACTGATACAGTAGGTAAGGGCAGATTTCATATGTCTTATGCTCCTCAGAGGGTTCTGAAAGATGAAGAAAGGCAATATTTTGGCTATTCAATACACACCGCAGTCTGCATTGGATGTTCTGTTGTTGGTTTTAGGAAATAGAGTCATTTGTCTAGTTTTTCTGCCTCTATTACAATGTCTCATCAGAGAAGTGTTTCATTAGTATGGTAAATTGTCCCATAAAATAATCAGCAATGGGACAATTGATGAATGGATTGAATCCATAACCAGGAGTTTCTTTATTCCAGCATTTTTACTCATTATCAATGAGACATTTGATGATAGTGAGCATCCCCAAATAAAGCAACCACCCACACTAAATGTCAATATCTTCCTTTAGTAGCCAGAAGCCAGATTTATTTTAGATCTACTGAGATTTCTTCCCTATTTAAGGGCTGAGAAACATGTGTATAACTATCTCTTTTACTTTTTTATTATAAATGTAAGCCTATATAAAAGTAGGCATACTAGTATTATGAACCTTACATGTACCAACAGTTATCAAATCTTGGACAGTCCAGTTTCAAAATAAACCCCCATCCACTTCCCTCCATTCCTATATTACTATTCCTATATTACTTTGAGGGGAATTCCAGACATCATATAATTGTAACGATTATTAAGGATCCCCTTTATACCCTTTGCCCAATATGTTGTCTACTTCCCATCTCTAATGTTTTATTTTGAAGTGAATCTCAAATATCATACTTTTAAGGGATTTTCTCCCCTCCCCACCCCAGCCTCATATACTTTAAAAAATGATTTGTTTAGGGTGCATGGGTGGCTCAGTCAGTTAAGTGTCTGCCTTTGGCTCAGGTTATGATCCCGGAGTCCCAAATCCCACATTAGGCTCCCTGCTCAGTGGGGAGTCTGCTTTTCCCCCTTCCTCTGCCCCTCACCCCTGCTTGTGCTCTCTCTCTCCCTCAAAGAAATAAATTCTTTAAAAAAATAATTTTTTCATTAATTTTAATAGAAGTGAACACATTAAAAAACACAGGTACAACCTGGTCAGCACAGAAAGCATGAGACAGAATCCAGTAAGGCCATCAGGGCAAGCTCCATTCTCTAGAAAGGGCTGAATACAGCTGCACGACACAGTTATTATTTTTTTTTTTAAAGATTTATTTATTTATTTATTTGACAGATAGAGATCACAAGTAGGCAGAGAGGCAGGCAGAGAGAGAGGAGGAAGCAGGCTCCCCCCTGAGCAAAGAGCCTGATGCGGGTCTCGATCCCAGGACCCTGGGATCATGACCTGAGCTGAAGGCAAAGGCTTTAACTCACTGAGCCACCCAGACACCCCAAGCATGACACAGTATTTTATTTTCTCAAGAGCAATGAAACAAAGCAAATATATAAGCAGCAGCAGCAACAAAAAAGAAGAAGAAAAACACAAGATACACTCTATTGTGCAAGATTTTCTCCTATGTCATGCTGAAAAAGAACCTTTTCAAGAAAATTAACTTTAATCCTTATACCAAGCAAAACATATTCCCTCTGTCTCTGTGTGTTAGCATACACAAGATATCTTGGGGACACACACACACACACACACACACACACACGAATATTGTTTTTTCCTGCTTAACTTTTCCTGCAGAGATTTCAGATTTAGAAGGGAGCTTCCTCCCCGCCTCTCTGCCTCTCTGCTGGAATCTCTTGGCCAAAGCTGCTCTCCAAACTGACAAAGAAGCCTCCTCCATGAAGCACAGCCACTGCACCACACATAGGCTTTCACATGAGAAGTGGAGCTGGTGAAGAGAAAACTTCTACCTAAAGTTACTTACTTGTTCTTAAAAAGTTGTATGAAGGGAATTGTGTATACCCAACCCATTTTGGAGTAGGCAAATAGCTGGAGGTATTTATGGCATTTTTAATGCTCCCTTTCCTTCTTCACATTATCATGATAGTTTCTTTTCAAAGGCAAAACTGCTAGATTTAAAGGATGAAAAGACAGGAAACTCATTCCTTAGAGAACCCACATTGCATCTTCCTCAGTTTTAATCTTCTATATATGGAGATGTAACCACACACTATCCTGTAACCTTTCTCCTAGAAAAACCTGATCACAGCCTAGAAGCATGTTTAATTTGTGATTAAGCATTCATTCCTAGGATGGTTCTGAGATGGATGCTGCCTGTGAGTACAGTTTGGGGTGAAGGCTGAATAGAGGGCTCTGGGCCTTCACTTTGTGCCTGTGAGCTGTGATAAGGATTAACTTTTTCTTTGCCTTAAAAGAAACCTAAATAAAAATGAGGCTAAACAAGTAAAGGAATGGAATGGGTAAGTAAAATCTCTCCCAAAAGATGTTCCTATGTGATCAGCAAAGCTGCTCAGAGTTAAACCCACAGGGTAAAGGAGGAATTGAAAGCCAGCCTTCTGCCACTTCTACGATTTTCCTACTCCTCACTAGAGCTTTTCTGTGAAGTCTTGGGATCCTGTCTGGCAGAGACAAGACCCAGCAAAGCTCTGCCAGTCACAGCCAGGCTGTCACAGGCTCTAGGCATCAATAAACTCATGTTGCAATGTGTCACCTGCTTAGATAACAATATTTATCTTTCTCAGCAAAAAGCCTCAATCTCATTTCCCAGATTCCTTCCCTGATTCTAGTGACACAGACCTGGAAAATGTTCCAAGGCATTAGGCAACAGTGGGGATGTTGTTTTTTTAAAGCAGATGCTTTCCTTCGCCCTTGCACCTGCCATATACACAGTGTGGCTGAACTGAACAGAGGAATGGGGTTTTTAACAAAATGCTAGTATTGTCACATAAGATCCAAGACTCATTCATTTAATAATTTCTCAAACACTATTTACCGCCTACTATATTCTTGAGACCATACTACATTACAAAAATGATTAAAATAGTCCTAACATTCTTAGGCAGCTCATAGAGGTTGGAGGGGGGGTGATATAGAGATAAATAAACACCCCCACAGTATGATAAGATTTAAAACAGAAGCGTGGGTTTAACACAGTGAGGCTGAAAGGGAGGAATGAATAATCATCTATAACCATCTTCGCCTTTTTTCCTTCCTGCAATTCCTCCCCTCCCCCCAAATTATTTAGGGGAATCTGTGGCATAGAACTTCAGAGAGTGTTGTCCAGAGTTAGTCCTACATTATATTAACCCTACTATAAAATGGACACTAAGTAAAAACATACTGGTTTCCCTGTCTATTGTTCTCTGAGGGTGGACTGACCCTGTAGCCATAACATAGTTGGATAGCAGGAGAAGTAAAAGGGTAGGATGAGGTTAGGAAAAATCCACCTCTGCTATCTGCTTGCAAATGTCTGATAACATTGTTCTCACCCTGCTTGGGTAGAAACAACCAAAGAGTGCCTCTGCTTCTTGCAGGGTGATAGGGAAAACATTCTGCTGAGCCTCGCTGGGGACTCCAGACAGTAAGCAGGTCATTGAGAGCTCATGCAGTAGTGATAAATGTAAAAAAAAGGAAAGGCTGATCAAATTATGGGAACATTCATTGATCTCTACCAGACTCTTAATTATAGATGACAAGCTTAAAGTTCTTTCCAACATCTCTTTATTTCCCTGTGGTTGGGAGTTCATAGCATAATCTTACACTCGGGCACAAATAATGAATTCCTTATTAGGAGAACACGACTGCCAGAAAGAGTTCCTTCTGACCTCATGGTGTTAGGTTCCAAAATTCAGAATGACAAAGAGAAGATTTTCCTGTTGGAAAAAGCACACATCTAACTTCAGTTCTGAATGCAGACCCAAACCCCTTCAGGCTAGTAGCCTTCCTAGATACCAATGTGAGACACTGGCATGAGGATCAGAAACAGGTTAATGAAACTAAATAGAAATCCCCACAAAGATGAAAAAATTAGTCTGAAAGGTGGTATTGGAAAAAGTTGTTTTCAACAAATGGTACTAGAGCAACTGGTTAAGCACTCGGAAAAAAATTGTCTACTTAGGTATTTCACTTTTCACTCTTATTATGTGTGCCTCCTGCTCACCACCTTCCTTCACTGAACCTTGTTGCTCTTCTTTTCAAAATTTTCTTAGCTCTTCTCTTGCCTTTGCTTGTCCTGACAGGCTTTATTTAGAATCATTTTGACTTTCACCCCTAAAACATCTACAGAAATGATCCTTATTTCTGCTCTTCTCTTTCAGAAAAGTGGAATCACGAAGCCTCTGCAGCCTTGAGCTTCTGGGATGTAATAACAAGACTGTGACAGGGACAGAGAAAGTATAAATGCTCACCCCAACCGTAATGATCTTGACGCCACTCTGGAAAGCCAGCACCTCTTCAGATACTTCAAAGGAAGCAACAACCCTTGGATCTTTCTGTTCATGGATGCTTGCCAGAAGGGACTCCTATCACGACTGAAGATTCACCTGACATCAGTAAGAAGCTGAACATGCAGAGCTATGACTTGAGGGTGGCCTAGGGGAAATGAGTCCTGAATGCAGCCAGGTCCAGAGTGGCCACCTCAGTCAGACAGCCCTTTTTGAAAGTGGCATTTTCATACTTTTTTCTTCATAATAACCTTGATACTATGATGCCTAGGCTAGAGTCCTGAATCAACCAAGAAGAAATTTTAATATGGTCTAAAAATGTGGTTGGCTTCCAAGAAGGCCCAGTGTTCTGACAACATCAACTGGGAGTTACTTTTCCTCTTGACTCTTGGCACTACTATGAGTCATGCGTTATAAAAACAAATTCCTTTCTCTAGGTAACTCATTTTTCTTTTGAGCAGGGACACTGATAGCCCATTTGGCAGCTTTGCACAAGACAGACAAAGCCACCCTTCTTCTGGGTGAATAGTCCACACTCAGGTACAGAGCCTGAGGAAACCAACCAGGTGCCTTTGTCCAGTGAAAACCTGGTGACTTGTCTCTGAGGCACCCACATTCCAGAGAAACATCTAGTTAATTCATTCATTCAGAAGCATCAAGAGAGTACCTGAGGGTGATGGGAAACTAATATTTTCTGAGCCCCAGCTATAAGCTTAGCACCTGAATGTCTTCTTTCATTAAATCTTCTTAGTGGGCATTATCATTGCCATTTCCCAGATAAGGAGATTAAAACATTTGCCAAAGGCTCCACAGTCAGTAAGCAACACAGTCAGAATTTGAACCCAGGAGACTGATTCCGAGTCCATGCTCTTCCTACCTCATTATGCTGGGAACACACACACAAAAAAACGCAAGGTATGGTTCCTCCTTTCAGGGCACATAGTCCAGTGGAAAAGAGAGATGATCTATAAAAATGTCAGTCACTCGCGTTATAGAGACCATTTCTTCTGATTCACTGCTGTATCTCAGCTGATTGGTACATTTAAGGGCCCAGATTCTTGGGAGGGATCTTTAGGGTTTATGCTTTTCCATTAGGTTTATGCTATTCTGTTTGTTCAGCACAACTCCTTTAGGCTCAGCAAGGTGAATGGTTTTGCTTAATGTTAGGCGGCTACTAAAGGATAAGGCCAAACTTCCAATGAAGGGCATTCTGATTCTAAGGGTCTTCTTTTTTTTTTTTTTCCTTGTGTCACACTGCCTCCTGGGTTCCTTGGGTGAGATGATCTATGGGGCTGCTTGCATAAAAGCTGCAGACTCCAAACAGGGGATTCTAGCATGGGCAGAAAGTCCAATGTCTAAGCCAGCTCTATAAACCAAGGCAGCAACAGGCAGTAGCATATGGCCTTTGACCATTAGATTTGGTTCTTGTCCCCTAATGGAGGAGATGGCACTAAAGACAGTGACGGGCAGTTAGTGCAACCAATTCCACATTCACCATCCTAGGATGTTTGGTTTGTTTTAGTTTCTATTTTGGAAAACTTAAAGCATATATAAAACTGGAGAAAATAGAATAAAAAGTTCTATGACCCAGGTATAACAGTGATTAACATATGGTCAATTTTGTTTATTTACATGCTCTCCAACACATTATTCTGAAGTTAATCCCAGACATTGGATCATTCCCTCTGGAAAAACATTATGTATGAACCTCTAAAATAACTCTTTTTAAAGAAACAGAACCATAGTACTTTAACACCTAAAAAAATAAAAATAATTCCTTAATATTATCAAACTCCCTGTTAGGGTTCAAATTCCTGAATCTATTTCATATATTAATTCAAGTAGTTTGTTCAAATCAGGATCCAAATAAGGTCTAAACATTGAAACTGGTTGTCTCTCTCTTTTTTTTTCCATTCCATTTTATTTTTATTCTATTTTATTTCTTTTCAGTGTTCCAGCATTCATTGTTGAAACTGGTTGTCTCTTAAATAACTTCTAATTTATAAGTAATTTCCCATGTTCTCTCTCTCTCTTTTTGTTTGCAGTTTGTTTCCTGAAAAAAGCAGGTAATTTGTCCAGGATAGTGTCCCACATTCTGGCTTTTTTTGAGTGCATCATAAATGGGAAAAGAATGGGGCACTTATAAGAATGTGGCCAGGTATAGTGGAAATTATAGATTCTGGAATCAGAGAAATCTGGGTTTAAATCCTTGAACTGCAACTGACTATATGAACTTGAGCAAGTTACTTAATCTTTGTTTTTAAATTTCCTAACCTATAAAATGGGCTTGAAAAATGACAGGGCCTAGCAGGTGGTGAATTCTAAGAAAAAAGGGTTAAAGATGCAATTATAAAAGTCTGTACGATCTTCAAAATGCAATCAGTTATCCCTGTTTTTCTCCTCCCATATACTACCACAGGAGTGGAAAGCACCATTGGTGACTTCCTGGAACACCCCACCCCAAGCAGAAGCCTCCTTCTGGGCAATTTGTGGCTTCGTGTCACTGGCACAAAAGAACATTACTTGGTGAATCACTGTCTAAGTTTGAAATCCAATCTGTTTCTTACTTTTCCTTGTGTCATCAAAGCACTGCCACAGACCAGACCTATAAGAGCTTGTTCATGACCTATACAGTCTGTTTTACATGATAGGTAGAGGTACAGTGATCAGAGTGAAAGGACTTGCTGAAACCTCCTGCTTCCCACTCTGGAAATCATTTCTCCCCTTTCCAAGTTGAAGCACCATCCTTGATATATCTATTCCCTGTTTTGGCTTTAGATTGCTTCATTGCATATACTTCCATCTCATGTATCATATATTTTACTTATTTATTTTTGTCTTATTAGTCCTTCCCCACTAGAATGTCAGCTCCATGAGGGCAGGGACTTGATCTGTTTTGTTTGCTGCTGTGTCCCTAACTTCTAGAATGGTATCTGGCACGTAGAAGGCACTCAGTTAATAGCTGGTATGATAGAACCATATTGAAAAAACCCTTTTTCAGTTGTTATTTGGGGTATCCACACCAAATTATATCTTTAACCAAGATGACCTTAAAGGTTACAAATAATTACTATTTGTTAATGCTCTTCAGATTTTTACTCCACTTATTTTCAAAATTTGGTTTGGTGTTTGTGTTCCTGCCTATAATTTATTTTGTTTCCAATCTGTTATTCACTAAGCCATCTGGGCAATCTGTAAATCCATTACCCACAATTTGGAGAATCTAATTTCTTATAAAAATCATAGTATTGATATCTGCCAAGATCTTTAAGATCTGGCAAAAATCTTTCTTTTCCTCCTGCTGAGATAATGTTTATTGCTTCTTTATTTAGTAAAGGTGTTAAAGCTCAGCATATTTACCAGGAGCATGTCAAGCATCTTGTACCAAGGGAATGGCATACATTTTAAAAAAGCCATTATAGTAATACGGTAACAGCAATGCATGTCTTCTTTGGGGATAGGAATCCCTTTCAATTTTCCTATTGTCAGATTTAGATGGGCAATAATAGGGCTGTAGAAACATAGAGAATGCCTGCCAGTCCAGGAACTTGGAATGCTTTTCAGTCACTCACAATGACATAGCTGTAGTTCACATTTGAATAAATCCTCACTCTGAGAAGCTTAAAGGGGCTTAAAAACCACTGCATCCAGGCCACACTGGCATTTTCAGTGGCATTCCTTTTCCTACACAGGGAACTTTCTCTACCCACAACGTCATCCCTGAGGGCCTTAGCTACCTGGGCTCTGTCTTTTGGCTTGCTACCCAGCTTTTCCTGCTCTGTGCCAACTCACCTGGAAAGTCTGGCTTTTGGTTTGCATCTCCCCATGACCGTCATTTTGGTCCCTTGGTCTTGCATACTGTGAACTCACGGCCACGTATGCCCGTGATGGGTCTTATTCAGGTCTTTGGGGACCTTGTCAGCTGGGCTCTCCTTGGGTAAAAGGAGGGATCTGATACTTGGATTCATTCTCAAAATATTCCAGAGGCACAGATAAGGTTTATCCACACAGAAAAGATATTCACACCTGTTTTTATATCCGCACCTGTCCTTGTAACGGCAAGGTCCAGAACTTCACTTGTTGAGTACCAGGTATAGTGGCTGCACTCTTATAGAGCACGGGCTCCCTGGGAGGGAAAGAAACCTAGCAACCACACAGCTCCCTAAATTACGATGCTACAGATGAACTGTATACCTTTACAACTGGGGCCCAATGGGTACCAATTTTCTTTTTTTTTTTTTTTTAAGATTTTATTTATTTGACAGAGATCACGAGTAGGCAGAGAGGCAGGCAGAGAGAGAGAGAGGAAGGGAAGCAGGCTCCCTGCTGAGCAGAGAGCCCGATGGGGGGCTTGATCCCAGGACCCTGAGACCATGATCTGAGCCGAAGGCAGAGGATTTAACCCACTGAGCCACCCAGGCACCCCCCAATTTTCTTTTAAAAATATTTTTAAAATGACCCTCCTTCAATTTCTATTGTAAAATACATTATAATAAATACAGAGGATACCTATAGACAGAAAGAAAAACAGACTGAACATCTGCAATCTCACCACTCAGAGGAATCACTCAACTCTTTGGTACATTTCTCCCAGTTGTCTTCTTTTTTTTTAAGAATGTGAGGAGCATATTTTTCTTTTTATTTTTAAAGTCCTTTTATCCCCCTCACTCATATGTGTACTTCCTTTTATTCTTCCTGTTTTGCATGATTAATGAAATACCTAATGAAACAGGAACTCCAGAATAGTTTATTATTAGCAGTGTTTGCCTTTTTATTATTCTTTTTCTTTTTGTCATTTGTGCATGTTTCAGGAAAAGCTGCAGGGCTTTAAGCTGTCCCTGGATCTTAGTAGTAAGGAGGTCTACTTTGAGAATAGGTGCTACCTAAAACTGTAGACTATGTGTGTATGCTTTTTATCTCTTTATCACTGAATAATACCAGTGTTCATTCAACTATGTATTCTGTCTTTTTCTTCTAATGTTAATGTGCAATATAAAAAGGAAAATGATTTTGCAAAAAGGTGCTTCTACGGTGTCCACTGTCAAAGTAGGATCAAATTTAACTTTAATTTCCTAGAGATCTGAAGTTAAAAATCCAACTCTCAGATATTTCTTTGTTCTTTATTTCTGAGGGGGACCTAACTATCTACATTTGCTAATGTCACTGTGGCTATTGGGCTTGGTAGAACTAGCATGTCAGTGAGATTTCCTGCTGGGGTAGCTGGGAGCCTGGAAGGGACAGGAACAGTGGGGGCTGTGTTTTCCTGCCTTCATCTTGACTGATTCCTCAATGAATCTTTGTCTGGCAGCTACCACAGATCCAAGCTCTGGTAGGCCTGGGAGCTTGGGTTAGGGACTGAGTATTTCTGTGGATATGCAGTTTGGCCTAATTCTTATTCTGTACATCCAGGTGAGGTCCTCAGGCTTCCTATGCTTCAAAACCATTTAATATGGGGCACTTGGTTGGCTCAGTCAGTGAAAGCATCTGCCTTTGGTTCAGGTCATGATCCCAGAATCCTGGGATCCAGCCCTGCATGGGATTCCCTGATCAGTGGAGAGCCTCCTTCTCCCTCTCCCTTTACTTCTTCCCCTGCTTATCTTCTCTCCTTATCTCATTATTGCAAATAAACAAAATCTTTAAAGATTTATTTATTTATTTATTTGACAGACAAAGATCACAAGTAGGCAGAGAGGCAGGCAGAGAGAGAGGAGGAAGCAGGCTCCGTGCTGAGCAGAGAGCCTGATGGGGGGCTTGATCCCAGGACCCTGAGACCATGATCTGAGCCGAAGGCAGAGGCTTAACCCACTGAGCCACCCAGGCGCCCTTAAACAAAATCTTTTAAAAAAAAATTTAATGTGATGAAATGCTCAGAAGATTAGAGGAAGAAGAGACCCTCCCTATAGACCTAACCTTTAAAGATTAGACTGCCTTCTTTTTGTTTTAGGTCCCCCATCAATTACTGTGTGATCATAGGCAAGTCATTAAACTGCTGCCTTCTGACTCTTCATCCATCAGAACAGGGTATTAATCTATGCCTTTACCTTCTTCCATAGGATATTAGGATGATGATGATAACCTGCATTAAGTATTACTGTGTGCCAGGCATTGTTCTAAGCACTTGATCAAAATTATCTCATTTAGTTCCTACAACTACCTATGAGCAGGGAACCACCATTACAGATGGAGCAACTGAGACACCACAAGGTTAAACAACTTTAAGATTATACAGTCATGAGATGGTGATGCCAAGACTTGAACCAAGGCATTTGACTCTACTCCTTCAAAGGAGATATTTTCAGGTGTGCTTTGCAAGGGCAGAGGACTATGCAAATCCAAGATGTCACTGCCATTATTATTCTCCCAGAGAGATGTATTGATAGGAATGAGCTTTGGGGGTTAGGTTGAGCCATTTCTAAGACCTGGGGCATTTAAAATCTTTTTTTTTCTTTTTTTGGGCATTTCAAATCTTAAACTTAAGCCATCTGTCCTTGCCTCATATACTTTTAGGCAAAGCCTAATTCATCCACTAACACCAGGACAGATTCCATGCTATAAAGCACTAGAAGATCCCCACCAGCCTTAGACCTCAATGGGACCAGATGGAGAAATGGTTTTAATATGCAGAAGCTCTCTGGTGACCTTGGCTATAATAAGTGAGGGATGCTTACATCTTCAGATGTGAAGAAGTCACTCAAAAGTGACTTTGAGAAGGAGGCTCTCCATGAAAACCAGCTATATAATATATAACCATATAATTATTGTTATAACCAAGGAATATAACCATTCCTTCGCAGTGCATGCACATTCCTAGGAGATATATCAGTTTATGAATTAGAAATAGGTCTAGAAACTGTGTTACATCACTGACATCACAGCTAATAATCTGAAAGTGTTTTGAAAGCAACTGATCCTCCTGTTTGATTGTGCCTTCAATTAGCATCTACATGATTTAATAACAAGGCTGTCATCCTTTCTTATTAACTGAATGCTGAGATACTGATGAGACATGGCACATGCTTTAGATTTGTCATCAACCTTTTTATTTTCCCAAGTTATTAAAATTTTTTTGTTTAAGTATTACTCTTTCCAATAAAGTCTGAGCCATTTCTTTTCTTTTGAGCTGTTTATCTTGATTTGATGGACTAGGAAAAAAAAAAAAAAACAACCCTTAAAAATCCCTACAGGAACACAGCTCCATCCATTTATTCATGAATAGGCATGGTAGGGATCAAATCAGGCAAGTCTTTGACTGGAGATATTAATAGAACAGCAGAAAGGAATTAATCTTATATTAGATTACAGTGGATAAGAAAATGGTCATATAATTGGTAGTAGCTTTCTTTAATTTGAATCATCCATGCATTAGAGAAAAGCCTTAAACACACATTAAAAAGGCCCTCATGTTTTAATGCTCGCTTTACACAAGGTGGCAATTACTTAACAGTGCTGCAAGTGGAGGAGCAGTTCCTCTCCATGCCAGGAACACTGAAAAAATCTAAAATGTGTTCCAAAATGAAAGGGGACTTACTAACTGTAAGGAGAAAATGGTAGTTATACAGTGAAGAAACTGGACACCACCTTGATTGCGTGATGAAAATTAATATCAATAAGAGACAAATGGACATCAGACATCATGTGCTTCCAGATGTGTTGCTCTGGACACGCCATCACTTAAGTGGCATTCCAAGTTGGAAAACATGACATGAATGTAATCAGGAGGAAACATTAGGCAAAGAAAAAACAAAGAACATGTATCTTAAAATGTATTTTAAAATAATTTTTAAGTTACTTTCAAAACTATAAACATTTTATGAAGTTTTTGGTTGTTTTTTGAAAATGTATTTTCAAAACTGTCAATGTTATAAAAGACAAAGAAAGGCCAAGGAAGTGTTCCAGATTAGGGAGAGAAACATGACAAGGGAGAAACATGACAAGATTATGTGATTCCAGATTGAATTCTGTTTAGGAAAAAAATATGCTATGAAGCACATTCTAATTGGTAAAATTGGAATATGGATAATTCAGAGGAAAGTGTTGTACAATTAAACCTAGTGAAGGTGGTATCCTTACTGTGGTTATGCAAGAAAATGTCATCCTTAGGAAATGCACACTAAGGTATTTAGGGGTGAAGGAGATGATATATGCAATTTCTTTTCAAATGTTAAAGCAAATGGGCAAAATGTTAACATTCAATGAGTGTGCATAATGGATATGTGTTTTTTGTACTATTCTTAAAACTTTTCTGTAAGTTTGAAGTTATTTACAAAAAACAACTTTTTGTTGTTTTAAAAACTCAATTATGTCGAGAGGTCAATTCTCTCAAAGTGACCTATAAATTCGATGAAATTCTTATCAAAATCCTAATAGGTTTTTAGTAGAAATTGACAAGCAGATCCTAGAATTTATGTGGAAATGCTAAAGACCTAGAAAAGCCAAAACAATTCTGGAAAAGAACAATGTTGGAGGACTTGCGCTACCTGATTGCACAGTTTACTATAAATTCGCAGTAATTAGGACAATGTGGTACAAAAACACTTATTCAAAGGGATATATGCACCCCATGTTTATAGAAACGTTATTTACAATAGCCAAGATACAGAAGCAGCCCAAGTTTAACTGATGAACGGATAAAGAAGATGTGGTGTGTATGTACAATGGAATATTATTCAGCCATAAAAAAGAAATCTTGCCATTTGAAACAGCATAGATGGAACTAGAGAGTATAAATCTGAGTGAAGTAACAGAGTCAGAGAAAGATAAATACCATATGATTTCACTCATATGTGGAATTCAAGAAACAAATGAGCAAAAGCTTGGAGAAAAAAGAGACAAACCAAGAAACAGACTCTTAACTATAGAGACCAAACTGATGGTTACCTGAGGGGAAGGGGCCGTGGGGGGGAATAGGTGAAATAGGTAACGGGCATTAAGGAGTGCACTTGTGATGAGCACTGGGTGATGTTTGGAATTGCTGTATCACTCACTATATTGCACACCTGAAACTAAGATAACACTGTATATTAACTAACTGAAATTCAAATAAAAAGTAAAAAAAAAAAAAAAAAGAATGTGGTAAGGGCACAAGGATAGACATATAGATCAATGGAAGAGACCTGAGGGCAGAAACAAATCCTTATATTTATGGCAAATTGTTTTTTCTGTTTTTTGAGAAAGAGCAAGTGGGAGTGGAAAGGGACAGAGGGAGAGAAAGAGAGAGAATCTTAAGCAGGCTCCATGCCCAGTATAGAGCCCTGTGAGGGGCTCAATCTCACAACCCTGAGATCATGACCTGAGCCAAAATCAAGAGTTGGATGCTTAACCAACTGAGACACGCAGGCACCCCAGTAAATTGATTTTTCATAAAAGTATCAAGACAATGCAATGGGAGAGGGGAAAGTATTTTCAACAAATGGTGCTGGGATAATCAGATAGCCACACGCAAAAATAATGAAATTAGATATTTATCTCATACTGTCACAAAAATCAACTCACCATGACACACAAACCTAAATGTAAGAATTAAACTGTAAGATTTCTAGAAGAAAATATAGGAGAAAAACTTTATGACTTTGGGTTAGGCAGAGAGTTCTCAAAAATTGGGGGAAATCAGAGGGGAAGATGAACCATGAGAGACTGTGGACTCTGAGAAACAAACTAAGGGTTTGGGAAGGGAGAGGTTGGGGGATGGGTGAGCCTGGTGGTAGGTATTAAGGAGGGCATGTATTGCATGGAGCATTGGGTGTGGTGCATAATCAATGAATCTTGGAACACTGGGAAAATAAAATTAAAAAAAAAAAGAACCACTATTGGGGCACATGTGAATAGATTTGTATAACATATTTTGATTAAAGAGTCTAATTTGATAACATTATTTGAACTCTGGAAGAACGAAACCTATTAAAATATAAGAAAACAAAACAAAACAAACAAACAAAATTCAGTAGCAAGAAAACAATCCAATTTAAAAATGGGCATAAGTTCTGAATAGACATTTTACCAAAGGAGACTTTTCACTTAATATATGGTAAGTAAGGATATAGAAAGATACTTAATATTATTAGTCATTAGGAAAAGGCAAATTAAAACCATAATGAGTATCAGTTCATGTCCACTAGAATGACTATAACAAAAAAGACAATACAAGCATTGGTGAGGGTGTGGAGGAATTGGAATATTCATATATTGCTAGTGGGAGTGTAAAATGGTAAAGCCAATTTGGAAAATAACTTGGCAGTTTTAGAGTTAAACAAAAACTTATCATATAACCCTGCAATTTCACTCTGAAGAATCTACCCAAGAGAAATGAAAATATATCCATGCACATGAATGTTCAAAGACATGCACATGAATGTTCACTGCATCATTGTTCTTAATAGGCAGAAACTGGCACAATCCAAATTTCCATCAACTGGTGAATGGATAAACAAAATGTGGCATAGCTATATGATGAAATACTATTTAGCAATTAAAAAGAATGAAATATTGATACATCCTTGTGATAGTTAATTTTATGTATAAACTTGACTGTGCTATGGGGTGCCCAGATAGCTGGTAAAACATTATTTCTGGATCTGTCAGTGAGGGCATTTCTGGAAGAGATTAGCATTAGAATCAGTAGGTTGAGTAAGGAAGATCGCCCTCGCCAATTTGTCATGAGCATCATCCAATCCCTTGAGGGCCTGAAGAGAACAAAAGGGCAGAGGAAAAGCAAATCTGTTGTCTGATTACCTGAAATATCCATCTTTTCCTGCCTTCGGATGTTGGCATTCTTGGTTCTTAGGCCCTTGGACTCAGACCTTGATTTACACCATTGGCTCCCTGGTTCTCAGGCCTTGAGACTTGTACCAGAATTGCACCACAGCTTTCCTGGGCCTCCAGCTGCACTTAATCACATGAGCCAATACCTCTTAATAAATCTCTTTTTAAATATTTTTATCTTATTGGTTCTGCTTCTTTGAGGAACCCCAATAGAATGCTACAACATGAATGAATCTCAAAAACATGCATGGTGAAGATGACAGATACAAAAGACTACGTGTATTGGACAATTACATTTGTAAGAATGTCTAGAAAATGTAAATTTATAGAGAAAGAAAGTAGATTAGTGGTGCCTAGGGCTGGAGGTGAAAGCAAGGTGCTATAAATGGGCATGAGGAAACTTTCCGGGGTGATGGAAATGTTCTATAACTGTTCTAGGTGATGGTTATACAACTGCATACATTTATGAAAATCATTGAACTTCAAACCTGCAATGGGTGAATTTTACAGAATGTAATTTATATTTCAATAAATCTGTTTACAAAGTTAGGATAGCCAAGGTCAGAAGGCAAATGTAATAGATGGCACTGTCAGACCATTTTTGCATGATCATGGCAGAATCAGGATGTTAACCAGTGCTTTAGAGTTAGATGACCACAGCCCTTTTATGGCACATACAGAAAAGGTGACGAATTGAGTCAGGAAATATGTAGTAGGCATTATGGTGGTTGCTTTTCTTACATGGTTCTATTTAATAACCACAACAACCAGTAAAGTTGGTAATTACTCCCATTTTGCAGGTTTGGGCTTAAAAGATGTTGGAATGGCAGAAATATGCTGGAATGATGTAATGAGGCTGGATCTCATATCATGAGACTTACTGAAAGTAATAGCTACCACATGGCAATGTTGGCTTATGTAGCAAAGCAAAGCACTGAGCCACAAATTGTCATAAAGTCAGAAACTACATTAAAAGAAAGAAACTCCAATTTCCTGCTTAGGCAGAAAGGAAACAGCAACCACATTACTATATAACCATTTGTATTTCCAATAGATAAACAAAAAACCCAAAACAAAGTAATCAATTAAAATTGGATTTCCTTGATAGTTCACTATGATATCAGTCAAGTCTTCCAAAGTGAACTGTCAGATAATTACATGTGATTTATCTTCATAAATCAATCTTGGGTTAGTAAATTAACAGTATTCAATTTAGGGGTATATGTCATTTTTAATGACTAAGGCTTTCATGTTTTGTTAAAACTGAATAATGAATGAATAAATAATGAATAAAAAATGAACAGATTACATTAGTGCTTAAGTCTCTTGATTTTAGGAGAGGGATACGAGGAAGTTATTTTCAGAATTATACTGACTCAGCAAATTAGTTTAAATTATACCAACTTTCTACACAGTGAAATGTTTAGGAAAGCACCAAAGAAAGAGTTTTTGGCAAATCTTAATAAAGTTCATTGTCTGTAATATTTGTCACTATTATGAAACATTTCTTCTGAAAAGTCTAAAACTTGTCCACTAATGCCCTGTGAGTGCCATTTGTTCTCGGAGGGGACCCTGACTGACATGGCTGATGTAAGGCAGGCAGAATATATAGTGTACATCCTCCAAAAATGGTTCTTACTATTAAAACGTATCTAAAAGTGTTTTCAAAATGATAACTCTAAATAATGTATAAATATATATGGTGATTATTCTTGAGATACTTGCCCTCATTGTTGGCTGTAAAGAAACACCTATTTCTACAATTAAAGTTATATTATAAAATTGAAGATAAGTGTCATGGGAAAATTTCCCATAGAATAGCTTTATTATCAAATCAGCCCCTGGTTCTGATCACATTTCCTGGACTACTTCAGCCTCTACCAGCAGAACTTTTCAGAGAACTCCTCATTCTTGAGGGCAGGCAGGACACATGTGTAGGGTGCTCCAGGATACCCAAATATCAAAGTAGAATGCTGACTCGGGGCTCAATATTACTTAAAGATTAAAGTAGAAACACCATTAACATTTATTTTGTTTGTTGGCTGATTTGTTTTATTTATTTATTTATTTATTTAATTTTAAAGATTTAAACTCAATTAACATAGAATGTATTATTAGTTTTGGAGGTAGAAGTCAGTAATTCATCAGTCTTATATAACACCCAGTGAAAACACTATAATATTAAATGTAGCTTATGTAGCTTAGAGGGGTGCCTGGGTGGCTCAGTTGATTAAGCATCTGCCTTTGGCTCAGGTCATGATCCCAGGGTCCTTGGATTGAGCCCTACATTAGGCTCTCTGCTCAGTGGGGAGGCTGCTTCTCCTCTATCTCCCTATGCCGCTTATGCTCTCTCATTTACTCACTCACTTTCTCTCTCCAATGAATAAATAAAATCTTAAAAAAATAAAAAGAATAAATGTAGCTTAGAAAATTCAGAAGGTTCATAAAAATACTACATTTTTTAATGAGTGGTTTTGGAATATGTCTCCAGTCCAAAAGGATATAAATGTCTCAGTATGTAAAGTTAGGTAAGGTGTTTATGTGTACATCCATGCATGTTCCTGCGGTCCCACTAATGTGTTGGTTTGAGTTTCAGTAAGCTCATAAACAGAGGCACACCTGAAACCACACATTTAAGTTTCAGACAATGAAAGTGACAAGATCATGGATTCACTGAATGTAATCCCTTGCTTCCACTGTACCTCCTTTCCTCAGTCATTTTACAACTGAGAACACACTGAGGCCTAGAAATGCAGTGAAGTTTTTGGTGTCATCCATCACAGCAAAAGCAGGGAGCCAGGTTTCCTACCCCATGTTGGGTACTCACCAGAGTGTTTCCTCATTTGTATCCATGCTATGTGCAAATCAAGACACCAAAGGGCAATGAGAAATAATAGATAATGTTAACCTTAAAATAAGGTTTCACCATATTTTTTTTGTGTGTAATTATGCTAGGTTTTGAATATTAGGAATATTATAATTATAATTAATATATATAATTCCTAATATATATTATAATACTATAATACCAAATGCAATGAAAATGATGGTTAGTCAGTGCTGGCTAGGAAGAGACTATGGAACTGAAAATAACTGTGCTAAATGCTTTCTATTACTTGTCTTTTCCCCTAATCCCATCAGAACCATTACTTTTACCTCCTAAATATGCATTGTTAAGAATCCCCCAAAGTAATTATTAACAAGTGAGCCTGCCAGTGCTTGTAAACCATTTTATAAACATGAAAGGCTCTGCAAATGTTTATTCTCATTAATGAAACTAATCAACAATGGCATAATATAGTATTCCCAGATAAAGCTTTTTAGCAATGCTCACTGTGCATGATAGAAAAATGACATACTTCATGCTTGAACTCTGATTAAATGAGCCAGGTGAGCTGGGGGAAAAAAAAATGCATCTTCCACTTTACTCTGTTGAGACAATCAAAATGACCAGATATGAGTTTTGTACCATTTGGAGTTATCCTTTTAAGCCTGTGTCTTATGGATTGCATCCTGCTATTGCATGAAATATTTCCATGCTTTTTAGGTCCCAAGGGCAAATCTTGAAAGAAGAATGGTTTTTCTTGCTTGGCATTAGAACTGAATGTAGTCTTGCTTACTGTGTACTTGGCCATAAAAGGGACAGGGAACAGGAGATCTTCCTAATGTTGCTGTTTAAAGTTTCTTACATGCTCTGGGAAAACCAATGGCTGAAACACAGACACCTCTTACATTACAAAACAGTCAATAGATCCTTTGCTTGTATGTGTTCATTGGGTCTGTATTAACTGTATTTGCTGTATTCTTATGCTGTGGCATTTGGAGCCTTGCAGACGTGAGAAAGGGCTGCGCCTCCCAGGATTAACTAATTCTTAGATATAGTAAAGTTGCCTGTGAGTCTGCCTTTGATATTTAGACCAACAAATACTAAATCTGTACCCCCACTTACCCCCTCCTTATCAGGCCCTTACAGTACAGGACACTATCCCTCTGCTCCAAACACTGCAGGGCCAGGTACTAGGTAACTAGGAACCACCTCTACAGGCCAGAGCCCACTAAAATGATTTAACTAGCCAGTTCTAAACTTGTCTATCCTGCTTACCCTGCCTTGTCCATTCTTTCCCATGAAAACCACAATAAAGACTCTCACCCATGTTTCCCCTTGCTCTGTCTCCTGACTGACCTCGGTGTTTCCCTGTGTGGCCTTGTGTGTCATGCTGTGTCTCTTGTATCTAAGGATCTGTGAGTATAAACTTCTTCCCTCAGGACAGTCATTTCCGTATCTTGGGTACATTTTATTTTTTTGTTGGGTTCATTTTAAAACAGAGTCCCTTACCCAGTTCTATCCATAGTTAGCAAATGGGTGGTGAAGGGGGGGTGCGGTTAAATTCGATCTTCTGGACACATCTCCAAATTCCTTCTTTGTGTGGGATTCTGTTGCTCCAGGACTGGCTATAGGTTGCCAGGCAACATCAGGTATACTGCATACAGCTCCTGGACATTAGTCACTCTCTTTCAGGTCTGATTTACTTAGCTGTTTATGTTCTTAAAAGATACCAGGACCAAACTTTTACCTCTTCCCCACCCCTGCCAAAACCCCTTCCACATTCTTTATCTTCCGAACACTTTTGAGGTTTTCAGCAGCTTGATACAGTGAGATATGGAGCAAGGGAAGACATGGGCCTGTGAAGTAGCCTGTGGATTCTAACTATGACATTGACGTGTTTTACTCAAGCCTCACTGGCTCATTGCAATTTCTCAGAATTTTGGGGTGAAAAATCAACTATTCCTGCTTTCTTCTCACTCGGACATTCTACCTTTCTTATTTCTGGTTTTCAGATTTGTCACTTCTCTGTGTTAGGAAGACCATTAATAAAATGTGCTAAAGGGATATGGTAATTACATTTCTAATTAAGGAGAATAGGGAACAGATGTATGATTGTTAACATTAGGATGGTCCAGGAGAAGTGTGTGTGTGTGTGTGTGTGTGTGTGTGTGTGTATGTCAGGTTGAAGATGTATGTTGGCCTAGGGGGATGGGAACCATTTTCAGTTTTTACTGTTTATGGTATCATCCTAGGCAAGGAAGAACTGTGTACCTGAGACATAAATGAGAAAATAAAAGAAATGTCCCACTGAGATCACTGATGGATTTAGTCTAATGTCAAACTTAAACACAAGTTGATGGACCTATTCTGATTTACTAGTGGTGTGGTCTAATGGGCAAGACTTGAGCTCAGAGCATATTTGCAGGAGTTGGGCATAGATTCCATGAGCTCATCCACTCCAAGCCATTCCCTAAACAAATGCCCTGCAGAAGGAAACAGCCACTCCTGCTATGCAAATATAGCTTCAAGACAAGTCCCCCAGCACCTCCTCCCAAAAAGATTGCCAACCCCATCTCCATCTATGCAGAAATTCTAGAGAATTGGGCTAGACCTCTAACTCAACTTCTGTCTATAGGATGTCAAAACAGCCATATTTAAGAAGAAAGACTAAACTCACCAACTGGTTGGTTAATCTATTTGCTGCTGAAGAGTTATTCCATTTTTATTTCCCTCACTGAAACAAAGGTAATTTGTTTCTTTTAAGAGTGGCTTTATGGATACCAGGTCACCCAGGAGGCGCTGAGCAACACCAGGCTGCAGAACATCGCCTAGTATACAAAGCCTTCACCTTCACTAAACTGAAAGTTTTATAATTTCCCTTTATTGTTCCTAGATTACACTGGCCATGAATCAAGCACTAACAGCCTTGCAAGAAAGTATCCTTTCACTCCACAGTTCACTTTTTCCCCAGTAGGAATTTGTGTAAGATGGCCACCTCTGTCCTTCAGGTCAAAACAGGGAGTAGAATATGCAGCTTTTCTGGAAATCTATTATTCTTCTTCTTTTTTAATCTATTCTTTTTTTTTCTTTTTCCTTTCCTTTTTTAAAAAAAGATTTATTTATTTATTTAAGTGAGAGAGAAAGAGAGAGAGAGTAGGAGGGGCAGAGTGAGAGAATCTCAAGTAGACTCTCCCTGAGTGTGGAACCTGAAGTGGGGCTTGATCTCATGACCTGAATATCATGACCTGAGCCGAAACCAGCTGACTGAACCACCCAGGAGACCCTGGAAACCTAGTCTAAACAAGTAATCCAAAAGAATGAAGGAGGCATGAATGATAAGATGTTCTTTACAGTTATTTATAAAAAATTATAAGCAACTTAAATGTTAAACAGTAGAAAAATAATTAAATAAAATGTCAGCGATACATAGTAGTTATAAGCCCAGATGAACATATGCTTTATCTTTATTGCTCATTTACTGTGGGACCTTGGGCAGGTTATCTAACCTCTCTCAGCCTTGACTTCCCCATCTATAACATGAGCATAATAGAGTTGTTAGGAGTGTGAAATGAGTATACTTATAAATATCATGAGGATGAGTTAATATTTGTTATAGTATCTATGTACCTGGTACATGGGAAGCACTATGTAGGTATTTGATAAAGTTATACTTTTGCTAGATGGAGAATTCTGCAGCTTTTACAAAGATCATTATCAAGACTATACAGCAATGAGAAAAATGGTTATAACAGAAAAAGTCCCATGAAAATCACAAGTGCTCTATATAAAATATGAATATGAAAATTCATCAATAAATTATATAAAATGGAAATATTTATTTTGGGATTGAGGGGACTCCTCTGTTTTCCAGACATTTTGTAGAGTTTTTGTAAGTTGTGAGGAATTCTTGACAAGGTTTAGTGTGGAATGGTGGGAGTGATAGGGGAGAACATTCTTCCTAGGCCTCTGGTTGGAATGAACTACCTGGTTCCTCTGCCAGAGCTGGAGAGTTACCTGCTGAAACCTACTCATAAGAATATTCTCCAAGAGGGAGATAAATGGGGAAAGAGGTTTCAGTGCCCAGGGGCAGAGAAGAGGGACTAAAGCCAGAGGGCTGACACTTCCTTTCTACATATTCTGATTCACTAGTGGTATGGTCCAGTGGGGAAAGCTTGAGCTTAGAGCATCTTTACAGGTTAGATGGAAAAAGACATCAAAGGGATCAAAATATTTGAGACTTACAAGGTGGGGATAAAATACTTTCATTAGTCAGGGATGTGTCACTGTTGATGAAATAATTCCAACAATAGAAAAGATATCAACGCCAACATCAAACACCCTTCCCTTGCCTCCTGTGATCCTGTATCTTATCAGCCTTTACCAGGAGGGAAGCTTCCCCAGGATAAAGCAAGATGGATACACCAGTCCTGCCCTGTGAGTTTACTTGTACAACTCTTTTTTTTCCCCCCTCTCCCTTCTCATAAGCAAGGATTCTTAAAGACTAGAAAAAAACCTTAGAGATTAACTCAGCCAGTGCCTCTTGGGGAGCTTAAAAATATACAGGTTCCTGGGCCTTAAGAAGTAGCAACTTAGGGTGGAGCCAGAGCCCCACATTATTTTTAATGTTTCTCCACGCCCCAGGAGAATTCCAGTTGTGTGTGTGTGTGTGTGTGTGTGTGTGTGTGTGTGTGTGTATCATCATAAATCACCTAGACCATTTTAGTTATAGGAAACGACTGACCCAAAGCTTTCCCTCTTTCTTCAGCCTCTTGATCACTTTCTATTTTCTTTTCCATCTTTATTCTGCTTCTGTCTTCTTCTACCTCTCTCAAAATCTTTCTTTTTCTGACCTAGGACTGACATTTTAACTACAAAAATGAAAATCCTGCCTGGTGGAAGGGAGGCTGACAATGTATTGCCACTAATAAATATACTGGCATTTTTCCAGCATGGCCCAATATCCTGACATCTGTCTCATGCAGAGAGAAGTATGCCTAAGACATGCACACATCTGTCCCGGCAACTATACAGGGACACAAACGAAACACTCTAAATTAAATTCGAGTGAGCTATATGCTTAATGAGCATTATTAGTGTGTCTGCATGCATTTAAGAAAAAGCTACTGCTAGCCTGATATTGTTCTGACCCCCTTTAGAGATCAAGAGGATCTGAGAGTTTTAGCTTAGACTGGGTCTTTCCTATTGTCTTGATCCAATATCTGAGGCTAGCACCACACTCCCGCCAAGAAAGTGGGGATAGTAGATATCACCAGGGGTCCATAATTTTTACTGGTTCATATTCTCCATTTTTCTTCCCAACAAATGAGAAAGCTGTTTGCTTAGAAATGTGACTTCTTTGTGCATCAGATTTTTCACACACTTTGTATGTAAATATAAATCCCCACGAGATTTCTAAAGCACCTTGCTTCCTGTGTGTAATTTCTGTTTTAACAATGTGATGGTTATCTTACACTTAATGAACTCAGAAAAACCCAAGGGCTTTGGGAACAGATACTTTGAGATTTAAATCCCAATTTCACTGTTTTGATTTCTTTGAGGTTTCTTTTATTTCTTTGGCTGTTTTTTTTTTTTTTCCTTTGCCTGCTTTTAGTCCTTAGTAAAATTGTTTTGAAAATTCAAACATGACTAAGAGAAAGCCAAGAAAAAAAGGGACTTCTGTTAATGTTTGAACCAGAGTGTTAAGGGTGAATAAACACTTAGACATTAGACATGCTAGGAGCAACAGGAATGAAAATAAGGGAGAATTTTGAAGAGATAGTCTGGAGAAAAACTCCTCTTGGTCTCAGAACACTCTGCTTTTACTGTACTAAGAGAGGTTGTTCTCCTATAAATAGCCCCATTACCCTTTGTTGGCTATGTTTGTGTTCAGGGATCTTGGTGAACTGTGCAACCCACACCATGTGGTTTTCTCTTCTTTAGTGAACCCAGCTGCATGGCTGGTATGCTTATCCAACAGCATCCCTTCTAGCCTATAGTTATTTGTCTCCCTGTAGGGGATGAGGCAAAGTAGTACAACTAAGTTGCTCAGTAGCCAGTGGTGACCCTAGCATTGAACTTATTATCTCTCTCCTGGTTCTTTCAGTGTTTCTTGGGGATAGGAAGAATGCTCCTGGGCAAGTCACTGCATACTTGTGCTCTTCATGGGAAAAGTGGGGGTGGGGGTGGGGTTTCTAGGTAATAGTAATAATAACAATCGACCCTGACACTGGCCTTAATATACTTTCAGGAGATTTCATTTCAGGCTTACAATGTTCCAGGCAGGTGTACGTGTTATCACCAACTCCATTACAGATAAGGAAACTGGGCCAAGGGGTTAATGGGCCCAGGATCACAAGGCTAGACAATGGCAAGCAGGTATGGAAACAGAACTCTTGGGGACCACTTCTTCATCTCTCCCCTCCAGGGGAGTTACTCTTAAAAGGCTGCTTCAAGATCTTAAATGCTAGGGTTCTCAGGATAAGGAGCAAACTGTCTAGTTCTTCCATCAAAATTTTCAGATAACTTACACCAATCCCTAAACTTGTCCTTCCTATGAAATGAACATGAGAAAAGTATTTATGATCTATATGCCAGTATGTGACCTTAGTATCCCAAGTTTTATCTAAATTCATCATTTTCCCATAATTTGCTGTTACAAAAGCATATAGTGGGGAGTAGCTGAAAACAGCCTTTAATTAACTTCATAAACCCCAAATGCTTTAGCCCACAGTAATACTACTAGTGTTGGTCAATTGATTTTAGACGAGGAGTGTACCCTATTCTGCTTTCATTAGAAATGATACATCCACTCATTTCTTTAAAAAGAATTCCTCAGGAAATAGTAAGAACATATGGATGCTTGAAATCTCATAAATCTGAAGTTATCCCAATTGTGAATCTGCCAACAGTGTTAAAGGGAATGGACTGGCCTATCATTTCCTGAACGTCACCATCTTGGTAGCAGCCATTTAATAAAAGCTGATGTGCATCTAATTTTAATTAGTTTCTGTCAATAGTGATAGAAGATTAAAAAAAAAACAGCAAACCAATAAAATACATCTCAATACCGCTATATGGGAATTAAAGATTATAAGAGAATTATCACAGGAAGCAAATGTCCCATCTCCAGAAATAATCCTTATACCAGTATTTAAATGATATTGTCTGGAAAGAATCATATTTGAAGGAAGTAGAGAAAACATCTTGAGATGAATCATCATGTAGTGATGGCTCTGTGACATAATGGTGTGTGCTTTCATGATTTCATAGTTTCCCTTAGCTTCTCAAACTCTCAATGAACTTTAAAAAAAAGTAAAACAAATAACATAAAAATGGTGGTTTCACTTTTTATTACCACATTCTTCTGAGAAATTCAAAGAATTTTAGAGCCATGTTGCTATTAGGTCAAAATCGTTCAAGATTTTTACTGGACAATAAAACTTTCTTCCATACATTTAATACTATCACTTTCCTTCTGGCCAAAGATGTCCATATTTTTGTAAAGAGGAGAAATACAAATGCTCATTAGCCAAAAAAGCACTTCTGGTAAATTAAATTCATTCAAGTCACACCAAATAAGGTACAGAGGACTAAACACCAGAGAGTAGAACAGTAATATTCAGACATAAGAAATCCAAGATCTTCAGCATACTAGTCTGATCTGTCTTTGCCAAGAGGATGGCAGTGTTCCAATCTGCAGCATCTCCCTTTAAGTGCACTGAAGCTGATTTCCATGTTACCAGCTGCTGCTGGAAGTAATTCTAAAATTCAAATTGACAATTTCTTAGTTCTTCAATTGTACTCCAATTGAGATGACGGCCCCGGCTTCCATCCTAAACTAGACCAGACTCTGTGATACAAGGAGTTTTCAATTATGTAAAAAACTCTTACATACTCCTATATAGATGTGGGTATATTCTCCTCCCATTTCTTTTAAGTGTAGGAAATGGAAATGAACTTCAACTGCACAAAGGATGCTCATGCTTGATGAGTTAGCCAGTGAAACCACTCAATATCCTTCTCAAGAAGGAACTAAAAATAAGGGGTCCGAATTTATTAGGAGCTTGAAAGTTGGCTTTGGCCAGCTTCCTGGACAGGAAGTTGGCAAGATGAATCCTTAAAATCCATTCCATTTCAAGAACGTGTATTGTGCTAATCTTTAGCCTGAAGTACATCTAATCCAATGCTGGACAGTGTCCAGACTCATTCATTTAATAGCCAACATTTGTTAAGGGCTTACTATGTGCCAGGCCCTGTGTTAGGCTTGAGGGCAGGTACGAAGGTTTCTGCCCTTGAGGAGTATGATAGATGCTTTCATGGAGGGAAGTACTAACTGCAACAGGAATCCAAAAGGCGGCATGACTGGCTCCATCAGTGGATTCAGTGTTGAAGAAAGCTGGGGCCCGATCCTTTGATAAATGGCAGACGGTCTAGGTATAAACACTATCCATGAGAATTAATACTTCTTAAAGGTGCCTACTGGTAAACTTATTCTTCTTTAGTGTCTCAGAAAAAGCAATTTGTCTTTGAAGGTTGAATTATACAAGGTTCTATCACTTTTGTTCTTAAGAAATAGTACTACATTTGTATCCCTTTTCTCAAAGCTCCATTCACATAAGATCTCATCTGTTACTCCTGGCTGCAAAAACTAAAGCATGCTAGAATACTATTCTATAGAAAAGGAAATGGAGAGGTAGAGAAGGTCTCATTTGGCCAGGTTATTTGGCTGAGGTTAAGCAAGTAAGTGACATATGAACTAGAACTGGAAGTCGAGTGTCACCTATCTCAAATCCAGAGATTTGTTTGACAAAATTGATAATAAATTTAGAATTCTATAAAGGGGAACTGTGACTAGGGCATCAGTCTGAGCAAAGGAAGGAGGACATTGATGCTTGAGAAAAACTTGATAATGTAACTATCTTCAGGGTTCCAATAATGGGCAGGCTAAAAGCCACACAAAGTCACTGCATATTGCAGAGCACTTTGGGGTGGGTTGCTACTGCCTGATGTATTTTATAAGCATCTGAGCTACAAGTTCCAGCCATGTTTTTTCTCTCCCTTATGCTGACAATCAGTGTCAAAGCAAGAACAAATAAGAGGTAGCGGTGGGAGGATCAAAGGAAAACCTGAGACCAATCCAAAACCACACTGGACCCAAAGAAGACTGGGCAAGGAACCTAACACCAGGTAAGGTTGAAACAGCAGAACTGGAGGCCAGCTTCACAGTGAAACCCTTATTAGAAGAACTCTTACTAGAGCCCTAATATTTATAAAACAGTTTCCTCCCTGTACGAGAACTTTTTGGGAGCACAGTTTGAGAATCTGTACTTCCTTCAACTACTCCCCGCCCTTGTCCACACTTACACATTATGGCATTTTATATCCACGTGTAAAAGAATTCTCTTCTTTCCTTTGCCATTCTGGTAAACTTCTACTCATTCTTTAAGATTCCCATGAAGTGTTTTCTTTTTTTTTTTTTTAAGATTTTATTTATTTACTTGACAGACAGAGATCACAAGTAGACAGAGAGGCAGGCAGAGAGAGAGGGGAGGAAGCAGGCTCCCCGCTGAGCAGAGAGCCCAATGCGCCCCCCATGAAGTGTTTTCTAACAAAATTATCTGAGGCACTTGTTAAACATACAGATTCATGGACTTCATCCCAAATGTACTAAACCCAGACTTATGTTGTTATTGAGCTCCTGGGAGGATTCAGATGCCTGGTCAGGGTTGGGAACCATTGCAGATCCTCCTTTACGAAATGGTTTTAACAAGAGATGATTTACAGAGGGATTAACTACAAACTCTTTGGGAAAGGGAGGAGGCGGTAAAGAGATAATCTGAGTCTGTATCTTGCCAAGAGTCCGGGACTGATAAAGGCCAAGATGGAAAGCAAAGAAGCTGGAATAGCTCCAGATCCCTTCAGGAAACCTATCCTGTGAGTTTGATGGCTTCATTAAGGACACAGAAGTGAGACAATAAGCTCAGGAACATAGGATATCCAGAGAGCTTATAATCAACAAATCTGCAATTTTCTCTCAGGCAAGGCTCAGGGAAATTCCACAGCTCCATGAAGTTTGCAGCTGTCCCATAAAAAAAATTCAGTGGTGGTAATTTAAACTTTGTTTCTTCTGATATTTCCATTTACAAGGCTTTTAAAGGGTACCAGAAGGAAAACAACCCACCGCTTGTTTTGACTGATGGTTCTAATTGCTATTAACATTTTCAGTACTGATTTCTGTATGTTACTCATGGTTCAAGAAAAAAAAAAATAACCCCTTATGGCCCTCCACTTTCATCTTTGTAAAACATCTCTATATAAAAGCAAAATATTGCTAAGTTGTTATCATATGAACAGCTGGTGTTAGTATAGTACAGGTCCCATTAAAAACATCCAAGCATTTTAGCTAGTGTCACTTAGCATCTCAAATCACGATAGTAGGACTTATTTGCACAAAATCTCTGGGCTTTCTTCACTTTCCATTGTAACTGAGGTACAGTACTGAGCTGGTCTGATTATTACCTTTGCTCCCTCATCTAAGTTTGGGATCCACTGAAAACACTGAAGTGAGGTAATCCACAAAGAAGAAAAGTTATACACCATTTTTCTTTTCCTTTTCTATTAATTACTTTATCTGATACAGGCTAGGTTCTCATTTTCTATTTTTTAAAGATTTTATTTATTTGTTTGACAGAGAGAGAGAGAGAGAGCACAAGTAGGCAGAGCAGCAGGCAGAGAAAGAGGGAGAAGCAGGCTCTCCACTGAGCAAGGATCCCAATGTGGGGCTCAATCCCAGGACCCCAGGATCATGACCTAAACTGAAGGCAGCCAGTTTAACTGACTGAGCCACCCAGGCGCCCCTCATTTTCTATTTGTTGTACAACCTCAGAGTTCTGTTTCTGAATTAGTTGTTTGTTGTTGTTGTTGTTGTTGTTATTATTATTATTATTATTCTTACTTGTTAAGAGACAATGAAGTGGCTAATGGTTCTCTTACCTCTTTCAGGTCTTTACCAAACTGTTATCTCAGTAAGATCTTCCCTGGTCACCTTGTCTAAAATTTTCTCTCTTCTGTACCCTATCACATTTCCTATCCCCCTGGCCTGCTACTGTCCTCTTCTTAGCACTTATCACAATCTAGTATAATGCATGTTTATTAGTTGTTTATTCTGATTATTATCTGTTTTCCTTATCAACAGATAAGCCCTAGGGCAGGGATTTCTGTCTGTCTTATTCACTGATGTAGCCTCCATGTCTAGCACAGCACCTGGTAAATATTAGGTATTAGTTGAATGGGTAAGTGAATGAAACCGTCTTGCTTTTAAGAAGGAGGCTGAGCTAGCCTAATAGGGGACAGGCATTTAGATGCGCCATTTATCAGCTTTTACATCTTAGGCATTATAGTGTAAGGATTCCCCAAACTGGTTCACAGAGCACTTAGCAAAAACTTAAAAACTATTTCTTACAGCTCACTAGCCATTTGAAAAGAAATACACATCCATTGAAAGAAAAATATTTTAATTTTATTCTTTAGTACCAGAATTATTTACTAATGGGATTCGTGCATGTATTAGGGACTGTGTAACTTTTCAAACCTCAGAATCAGATTCCATACCAGTACCCTCAGTTCTTGTTCTACGATTTTTCACACGGAACTTGCTTTTTACAAGTGATGAAAATACCTTCACAAAGGTATTATCATAGGAATGCAGTGCATTCTAATGTGGAAACTGAATTTGAGCTAGCAGTTCAGATGGTATCTGACAGATGTGGAGTATTGTTGTGCTTCCATCCACAATTTAAGATATCCTGCAGTACCCCAGCTAGTTCACTGCTGCGTTCTAAGGAGTTCTGGTACAGTTTCAGAACCATGGGTAGAGCAGCCAGATGCATAGCATTTGGAGTTGTGTGAATTTGGGCAAGATTTCCTATCCTTGGGTAATAGTATCCATATCTCATAGTTTTGTTTTGCTTTTTATTATAGTAATATTTTAAAACCTACATAAAAATACATAGAATAAAATAATGAACTCTGTATCCCATCACTAAGCCCAAGAACTCCGGTTATGGCCAACCTTGTTCTGCCATATGCTGTGTACTCTGTTCTCTATAATCAGGATGTAAATCCTAGATTTCATCTGTAAAAGTTTCAGCAACTCTTTGGTTTTTGTGGAAATTAAATGAATTAATATATGTAAAGCATTTAGCAGAGTACTAAGCATCCTGGAGTGTTAGGTATTATTACTGTCACCTCAGCACCAGCAGCTCTACTACATGTAAGCACTCAGTACCTCCTCCCTAGAGATGTGTGATCATACAGTAGAGACTGGTGTGTTTCATGTGATTTCCCCTAATATAAAGGAATAGCCATGATCACAGGGATTCGGGCTGCTGCAAATGCACTCACTACAAGTAGATTTTAGCAAACGCTTTTTACACAACTTCTATGTACCCACCCAGGAGAACACAATCCATTTGAATGGCATCAGATGCTTTTTATAAATAACTAAGCCACATCAAATTTAGTCTGACTTCTTGGTTCTGGGTAGAAATGTTCTCTGGGTAGGGGAAGAGCTTAAGTTTTTCTTTTCTTTTTTTATTTTTTACTTCCTGGCACTTTAGATGCAGCAGGGTTTTGCTAAATTAGTGTATCATAACACTGTTAATCTATTGTAGTACAGTTTTGGAAGAACTAGGAATAATCAGTTTAGGAGCAACGTCCAACCTGCATGAACTGCTCTGCATACACATTTGTTTGTGAGGGGCACAACTGCTAATATATCCAGCTGTTCAGGTATGAGGTATACAAATGACTATGAGGGCAAGAAACAACTGCTATTTCCTAATCAATGATTTCACATAATTCTCCAATTTCTCCAGGGGCTGGATTAAAATGTTACTTAAATTGTTCCTATCTCAGGGCCTCTAGGTCCATCATTCTGAACCGAACCTAACCTCTGAGTGAGGGATGATGCCTAGAACATTAAGCACTTTTCTGACTTTCATGCCAGAGCAGCAAAATTCTCCATTTAGCTTTCCTGAAATTGCTTGCTGGGGAACCGAAGTGATTATCTGTGTTCAACAAATTTCAGCAGATTATTGATTTGTACTTCTTGATTTACAGTCTGCTTGGTTTACTGATCTGAGAGAAGCTCTAACTAAAATTCTTTGGGTTTCAAGGGCAAAATTTACAACTATAGCCAGAATCTATTTCTTTTAGCCAATGAGCATATCTTAGATTGGGAAGTTGTTTTGAAATTTTATTAGCATCTGTCACAGTATTCATTTTATTATAACATGCTATCAACATTACATTCAGACCTGTACCCCTGAAACAAATAATACATTACATGTTAATATAAAAAGGTGAAAAAAATGAAACCTTCAAAATCACCCTATTGCCAACCCCCCAAATACATTACATTAAAATTTCAATGTAGCTTCTCCCAAAGATGATCAGCCATTCCATAAAAGGAGCCAATAAAAATAATTTGGCAAACAGAATGAAATGGCTAGAAGTAACTCTATTAACTTCCATGCAAGTCCGGAAAGTGGGGACTCAGTAAAATCACATTTGTCAGTGGCTTGTTCAGGGAGTGAATACATGTGACACATTGTTTATACACCTGAGTACTCCATGGTGTTTTAACTGTTTTTTACAGAGTTAATGGAATCACTGATGAGGTCACTCAAACCCATAAATATACTCAGCCTTGATCTGCTTCTAAAAGTACTTTTATAAATAAGGTTTTTGTGAAATTTTAATCCATATTCTTTATCAGTGATCTACTCATTATCTCTTGAACCTCACTACATAAAACTGTCTAGAGCAGGTGAATTACTATTATTTTTAAAACATTTATTTATTTGAGGGAGAGACAGAGAAAAAGCAGCACACAAGTGGGGGAGGGGCAGGCAGAGCTAGAGAATCTTCCAGCAGACTGCCTGCTCAGCATGGAGGCCAACAAAGGGCTTGATCCTACAACCCATGAGATCATGACTTGGGCCAAAACCTAGGCTGATACAGGCAGGAATATGTGGATCACATCTGGGAGTCCCTTTTAGGATCATTAAAAAGCCAAGTGTAGTAAGTCCAAGATGACCACAAATTTTCTGCTATTCCTCCCATTGAGAGGGGGAGTATAGTTTCCTTCCCATTAAATCTGAGTCTGCCTTAGTGACTTGCTTAACCAACAGAATGCAATTTAAGTGATTCCTGGGACCTCCAAGTCTGGGTCATAAGAAGCTTTGCATCCTTTGCCTTATCTTGGGACAGTCTCACTGGGAAACTTGAGCTTGTATGTAAGAAAACCCACTGCCCTGAGACTGCTGTGCAGGATAGAGAGCTTGTGCTGTGGGTACTCCAGTTGACAGGCAATGTCAGCTGAGTTCAGCCTTTCAGCTGTTCCTGCCAAGATATGTAAGCAAAATTGTCCTACGTCTTCCAGACCAACTCACCTGCCAGCTGAATACCACCAAGCATTCACAGTCCATGTGCTACATGCAGCAGAAGAATCACCCAGCTGATCTCTACCCTCTACTTCCTGGCCTATTAAACCATGATATGTAATAAAATGATTATTGTTTGAAGTTTTAGATTGGTTGGTTACATAGTAGTAGATAACCTCAACACCAGGTATATTGCTTTGCAGCACCATAGCTTAACTGCCACTTTTAGAATTAGAGCCAACTGGTCTTGGAGGAGAATGGCTGACATGTTGTTAAATGACTAAATGAACTGGATCAGGCAAGGGCTGGTCAAGGTCACAGATGGTTTACAGTAGACCACTGGGAATGATGATGGCTTTGTTGAAAGGAACCAAGACCCATGACAGTTGTTAAGGAGAGTGCTTAAGGGGAATCTGGATGTGCAGGGTTTTATCTGAATGTTGTAGAGAATGGATTACTTCAGTGATTTGGGGGCAGTAGTAAGAGATGGAGAGACTCAGAAAAATGATTTTAGTTCCCTACTTTGGACACTGAGGTTTTTAAAAGATTGACTCTTTTTGGAGAAGAAGGGAAGAATGGGGCCAGAGAAAGAGGGTATAAATTCACTGCTGTGGTTCTTAACCTGGAATATCAAAAGAGCAGTGAGCAAAAGGAAGATGACACTGGACTGTATATGGGGGTCTCATGAAACTAAACACCAGTAAATTAGCCATGGGATAAAGTAACCATTCCTTCTGGTTTGCCTGGCATAGTCTCAGTGTGATCCTGCTATTCTGGGGTAATTATTAAGAACATTCTCTTTCACTCTCAAAAGCATCTAGTTTTGGATATAAATTATGGGCTTGCCTTATTTCTGTGGGCCTGTGTGGCTCAGTAGAAGACGGTTTGAATACACTGTATCATCCTTTTAGGATAACATAGAAGGGGTTTATTGAAAGCTGTGGGATTTTACTAATATTTGTCTTTAGATTTAATATTTCATATATTCATTTGACAAATATTTAATGAGAGTCTACTATACTATATTTTTTCATACATGTGACTAAATACTTGGCGAATGTAGGAGTGAAAAAGTCTTGTGCGTTTGGATTAGAAATGTTATCAAATGAGATCCCACTGGCCAAAACAGCTTTAAGCTTTGATGTATCCCCTTTTTGTCCCTTAGCTCAGGCATAGAGCAATGCCAGTTACCATATAAAAATAGAAAGCTAAAATGACACACGTAGACTCAAAAACAAGATATACATATCCATGGGCCAGAAATGAACAGAAAGGTAAAGCAGTAAGGAGGGCTGAAGCCACAGAACAGCTAGGCATCTAGTCTGGAGGCAGGCAGGCAGAGACAGTAGCCTAACTCTGGCAGGAAAAAGGGTCTAATGCCACTCAGAGAAGCTAGGGATGGGAACCAGGCTCACAGCTTGAGGTCAGGGGCTTGGTGGTGAGCGAGCCTCTTCTGCTTGTGAAAACAGAGTAAAAAAGTGTGTCATTGCTAACTGCTGCTTGGGGCTACAGCTTTTAGTAGGTGGAAAGTCCATGGAAGAAGTCTTGGTCTCACCAGCAACTGACCAAGCCACACACAGATCTTTCAGCATTCACCATCTCTCTCTTTAGCAAAAGTTTCACCACACGACTTTAAGGTATCATTCTAGACTAGTGTCCTGGTGGAGAGTACTGAAAACCACTAAATAGAAAAGGAGAAAAACATACAAACAGAGCTATCTCCCACTGAAAATGAGCCTGCAAATCAAAATTCAAAACACATGAGGAAACCAAATACCCAAAACAGCAATCAGATTTTAAATTTATTCTAGATCTATGTTATCTATCATCGTAGCCACTAGCTAAATGGATTATTTAGACTTAAATAAAAAGTAACTAAAATCAAATAAAATCCAAGGACTCAACTGCCTCTTGTGACTAATGGCTTACCAAAGGGACAGCTGAGACATAGGTCATTTTCTTCACTGTAGAAAGTTCAATTAGATAGTGCTGTTCTAGATGAAATAAACTTTAGGGGACAGTCTAACAAAGATTTAAAAATAAATACGTTTAGGAGTTGTCTGGGTGGCTCAGTCAGTTAAAGCATCTACCTTCGGCTCAGGTAATGATCCCAGCAATGATCCCAGACTCTCTGCTCAGCAGGGAGTCTGCTTCTCCCTCTGCCTCTTCCCCCCTCAGGCTCTCTTTCTCTCTCAAATAAATAGAATCTTAAAAAATATGTTTAATGATGCTTAAAAGATAAATGTATCTTTCACTTGAAAAACAGGAAAATTATAAAACAGAGAATGAAAAAATGAGACAATAAGAAAATTTACCATTAAAATATTTGTTATTAAATATATGTTCACTGAAACAAAAAACACATTGAATAATGTGTCTTAGACAGTGATTCAGTTAGAAGCAAGTTAGAAGACAAAACAGGAATTAAGACAGAACATAAAATACAAAGTGATTTAAATGTTCTTACAAAAACTAGTAGAAAAGGACGGTTGTAGATAATTTTTGGCTTGAATAAGTCAGGGTTTTGATATTAACTTGAGATGGTCTGAACATCAAAGGCAACAATTTAGAAAAATAAAAGTGAAGAAGAGACAAAAGCCATTTTCTGAAAGAGATAGACTGAAAACAACCAGCCAGTTGCTAGGTAGCCATGGTGTCAGTAGCCACAGGAGCTGGGACTCAGCATTTCTCCAACCGTGAGAGCTGTGACATTCCAGGCTACTGAAGCTGAAGCCAGCTACACTTGCCCCATAAAAAGAGAGTGAAGCAGGAATGTCAGCTATCACCTGGTATAGGTGCCATTTGAGGGGAGACTGAAGGAAAAAGGAGAATGTATTACTCATGCTTAGAAACCAGTTTGCCTGAGAGATGCAGGAAAACGACATTGAGGCAGAAGGCCTAAGCCATGTCAGCCCCTTGAACAAAGAGTCTGTTCCATGCATACACCAGTAGGAATCTGGGAAGAACTGGGAATCAGAAGAGCCACAGTGGGTAGGAGGGTGGAATAAATGGCTAGGCCTGCAGAGTTGAGCATGCTTCCAACCTGCTGATAGAGACTGAAGGTGTTGTGAGAAGGTGCTGCACCACAGGGTGCATCAGAACTGGATGTTGGCATGTGCTGTACGGGATTAGATGCTGCCTCTCTAATTGTCTGGAAACTGAGGAGACCAAATGGGAGGATAAGAAAGACATGGCTGGCTGGAGGCAAGTGAGCCCTCCTCTCACCCTTGAGCACCATGCAATCCCTTACAGGTCCCTGGCCGGGATGACTCCCTGTCATAATGCTCTAGAATCATGCTGCCAGGATGGTAGTCACTACATTTGTGGCTAGTCCACATTTGATATCTGGAAACACGCTGCACAGGTCTTTCCTCCCACAATTTTTTAAAAAAGATTTTATTTATCATTTATTTGACAGACAGAGATCACAAGTAGGCAGAGAGGCAGGCAGAGAGAGAGAGAGGAGGAAGCAGGCTCGCCGCTGAGCAGAAAGCCCGATGCGGGGCTCGATCTCAGGAAGCTGGGATCATGACCTGAGCCGAAGGCAGAGGCTTTAACCCACTGAGCCACCCAGGCGCCCCCTTCCCACAATTTTTGATTTGGAGATGCTATTGCTGATTTTTGTGGGTACCTGAGAGGCATTTGAATTATAATTTTCAAACACACAGTAAGCAAGGGGTGCCTGGGTGGCTCAGTCAGTTGGTTAAGTGTCTGTCTTTGGCTCAGGTAATGATCTTGGGGTCCTAGCATCAAGCCCTGAGTTGGGTTCCCTGCTCAGTGGGAAGTCTGCTTTTTCCTTGCCTTCTGTCCCTCCCTCCGCTCATGGTCTCTGTCTCTCTCTTGCTCTCAAATAAATAAAATCTAAACACACACACACACACACACACACACACACACACACACCCCACAGTAAGCAACACAACACACCACCTACAATTTTACCTTTCTTTGAAATTTCCAAAGACACATTAGGAACCTGCCTTTGTTATAAACATCAGTTATCAGCATATGATACTGTAATTGCTAACAGTGTAAGAAATTAGGTGTCATCTGGACTGACCCTATGACAGAACCTGAAAGGTGTTGTTGGAAGAGTTCCTTGATTTCAGCTTCTTATTGGTCTCATTTTCAAAAAGCAGAGTAGAGAGGGAAGCTGATCATGTGAGCTTTCTGATTGTCCAGATTCGAAGAAATAGTACTCTCCTGTAATTAAATTGTAAGAAGTTAATTGTATTTAAATTGTGCAGTATTTGAGAAAATCTGTCACTTCTCAGAATTCACTCTGAGAACAAAATTGAACTGACAGAGTAATTAAAACCTGAAATGTAGATGTTTTCAGGTGGTTCTTGTCCAGGTTGGAATATGATGGCTTTTTATTTTTGAAAACTTTTGTTATTTTCCTTTATACCAGTGGGTCATAAATATTATAATATCTCCACTCACAGGGTCCTGTGTTATTAATCTGAGAAAGGGTAAGCAATTTTTTCCACACTTTTGTTTATTTGCTTACACCCAGACGTGGATATAAACCATCACCACCTGCTGCTTTATAAAAATCCTGTTTTTTAAAAAAATAGTTTTAAATTGCATAAATATTATTTTCTTTTATTATGTTTTGAGTATAGTTGACACACAATGTTAAGTTAGTTTCAGGTGTACAACTTAGTACTTTGACAAGTTTATATGTTATGCTATATTCACCACTAGTGTAGCTGCCATCTGTCCCATTACATTGCTATTACATTATCACTGACTGTATTTCTTATGCTGTGCCTTTTATTCCCATGACTTATTCATTCCATAACTGGAAGCCTGCATCTCTCTCTCCCCTTCACCCATTTTGCCCACTCCCACCCTCTTCCCTTCTGGCAACCATCCGTTTGTTCTCCTTATTTATAGGTCTGATTCTGCTTATTACTCATTTTTTTTTTAGATTCTACTTATGATTATATTATATTTTTAAAGTTAAAAATCTAAGTAATGCAGGTAAGGCAAACACTCTTATTATTCTCCATATCCCCATCTATTCTGCTGCCCTGAGAAAGCTGGATACCTATTTATGTGTCCTTCCTTAGAGATTTTGCCTCATTTACACATATTTACACCTACCTTGAAATACATAGTTTAGGTTGGCCCTTCTAAAAATAACACCATATTATTACACTATTCAGACATATCTTTTGGAAAATGTTCCATGTTAATATCAAGGAACCTTGTTCCTTTTGACTGCTGGGTTGTATTGCCTTGAATAGCTGTGTTCTATTTATTAAACTATTCCTCCCTTTATGGGCACTTAAGATATCCCACTTTTCACTATTACAAATAATTCTGCAATGAACTTTACCCTTTATAAAAAGACTGAGTGGAGATGGAGACAGTAAACACAATCTTAACTTCATAACCAAGTAGGGGAAAAAATGAAATTATGATGGAAATGCATAATAGTGGAACAAGCATATATTGGCTATAGTTGGTGCCAGGCACAGTCTCCTGTTCACACAGTACCTTCTTTGGTACTGTGTGAAGACCTGACCCAATTTATCAGTGAATTAAAATGCTAAGTCAAAGCATTTTTTTAAAAAGTATGTTAGATATGAGGAGTTTATGCAAGGATGTAAGCAACAATATGAATGTGTTAACATATATGGATTGCTGCAGGGGTGGGGAAAACATAAACAGGAATGCATACTGAATCTTGGGACTCCAATAGGGAGCCCTATGTGGCCTAAAATGCCAGTGAAAGAAAGAGACTTCAAATTTTTTGTAGAGTCCCATCTGATTCTATCCCTTATCTCAAAGAAAGATTTTAAAATTAGACTTGGCAGAAAGGCCCATGGCCAGGAAAACTCAGGTACAGCCCAAGATTAAAATGGTCTGAAAATACTCTCTCCCCCTGTATAGCTTCTTGGGATAAGTTTCTTGCGATGTGTTGAGGTAGTCAACACAGTAATCCTAATTCTACTATTGGAAGGAACCATAGAGATGATCAAAGGCCACTCTTTCATTTGGTGGAGACGGTAAGCAAAGCCCAGAAAGGAAAGGTGACTTGGTCAATGTCACAGAGCTAGTTAGTGTCAGAGCCAGAAGCAGAGCCACCCTGAACCAGCCCTCTACTTCTTGTGTTAGCATCCCTCTCCGTCACTTCCCAGTGTGTCAAGTGTTTGTGTGCTTCTGCCTGGAAGTGCTCTCTCCGCTTGCCACTTTCTTAGCCACGTGACTAACAGTTTTCCATTTAAGAAATAGAAACCTCTCTGTCCTTAGTTACAGGGCACAGAGAAAGATGCTTAATCATCCAGGGTTGTTCTCAGCTCTACTGCAAGGTTAATTTTTATCTGATGCTATGCCTCTGCACATCTTTGAAGCACAGCTGTTTGGCAAACCACACCATACACATCTTGCTTGAGTGCTCATTCTTTCCCCATTAAAATCAATTTTGCAAACTCTAGTGGAATGATCAGGCTCTGGACCTCATTCTTCCCCCCTGGTCTGACTACATTTTTAAATATGTGAATCCTCTGACCCTCATCCTCTCTTCTTTGGCCTTGGCACTCTCACCCTTATATTTACTGATTTCCTTCAGGGTCAAATTACTTTTGTTGTGATTCTGGTACACTGTAAAAATGGCGGCAGTTCTTCCCTTCACAGTATTTATGCCCCTTGCATGTGACTTTGAAGCTCTTTCTGTCAAGAGGTGAAGTTTATTTTCCCACCCCTTTAATCCGGGCTGGCTGTGGGACTTGCTTTGGCCAACAGAACATGGCGAAAGTGGCGGTGTGCCAGCTCTGAGTTTGGATTTCAAAAGATTTATACATTCCTATATGTTTGTTCTCTTGGATGTCTGCTCAGCCTCCATGTGGACAAGCTTGATCTAGCCTGCTGGAGTATGAGAAACCATGTGGAGCAAAGATGAGCTGTCCTGGATTAGCCAGACCTCTAACTCACTTGGCAGCTGAATACAAAGGCACGAGTCAGTCCAGCCTATAAAGGTGACCTATAGAATTATGACCTAAATAAATGATGATTGTTTTAAGCCACTAAATTTAAGGTGTTTGTTATGCAGCAAAAGCTAACTGATAGGGATCCCTTTATTCCTATCTGTAGGAATGGTTATTAAACTGGGCCTCTCAGGGCAAAGAGACTGTTTCCCACTTAGTTCTGTAGATTCCCTAGATTAGTAACTTAATAGAAACTTTAAAAAATTATTTTCTTGAGGGGATAGGGAAATGAGAAAGACTGATGAAAATTTGATTCCCACTTTCCTCTATACTCAGCCCACTCCAACCTCTACAGCCTGTGATTAAGGAAATAAATGGAAATCACAGTATGTATGGCATGCCATTAATCAATAATACAGATAGTAAGACAAGTAGCAGAAAATTATTTCCTTACAAAAGACTGTACAAAAACACACAAGGAAAATTATCTAGGGACAGGGTGTAAATCCTATAATTTTTCAAACATCTTGGCTTCCCTGATGTTTGCTGCCATTTCTTTGCTACCATCCTAGATTCTTACTTTTGAGCCTGCCTTAGTTCCTTCAGAAAAGCAGTAGTTCATCCATTCCACTCCAGACTCTCTAGCAGGACAAGGCTGGGGGTTACACCACCAGATTGCTATAACTGGAGCACTTTTAAGTCCTTTTTAGATCTTAGACACGAACTTCTGGAGGCTGTCCCCATACCATATTTAACATGTTAAAATGTGCCCACATCCCACCATTTAATATAATTTAGACATAACTCTAGGGTCAAGTTGCACCTAACTAGCTGCCATGGTAATATATATTAAATATAGCTAATTATACATTTTAATGGTTATTCTGCAGTTTTCTTTATGTATTTTGAAGTCACTCATTCTGCTGTTGATCTTCAGGTCTGAAATATTTTCACAGGTCCTTGAAAGGCTCACAGGTTCTGGGCTCTGTGCCTATAGGTACCTAACAGGAAGGTCAACCTAGCCTAATCAGTCAACCGGCAGGTATTTATTGAACACCTACTATCTACAAAGCATCACACTAAAGTCTTCATCAGGCAGTTATTTACCATGCCCAGATACTGAGCTAAGCGCTAAGAACCAGGTATAAAGGCCCAGGAGCTCTTGCTCTTGTGGGCTCTGATTTAGCTAACCCTTGGCTCAAAGTAAAGCAGATGAAAGGAATTGTGGAGTTTGCATCTTTTCAAACCAGGTGAGCAGTGGTTATTTGAGGTCATCACCACCTTCAACCTTTGGCAGCAAAGGAAGCCTGAACAGATAGTCCGAATTCCTACTTGTAGCTGACCTTGGGCTAAGTTCTGAAATCCCTTCCCTAGCAAAGCCAGGATGGTCTCACAATGGACATGGTGATCTCTACGCCAAAAGCAGGATTTGGGAATAACAGGTATCTGCAAACTCAAAGCTGACACTCATCTACTCAGAGGTGATAGTGGGGTTAACATGGAGGACTTTCTCCGCAAGCTTAGCCTTTCTGTGCTGTGTCAGAATGCTGTGTTTTTTATGTTCATTAGAGAGAATGCTTGTTTGCCAGAACTTAGCAAGACATACTTTACAGCCTGAATGGCAAAACACTGAACTATCAAGTGGGTCCTGTGGTTCAGTAATCTTTAGGCCATTTTGGAAGGGTCTAGTTTTACAGTAAGTCCCCTGAGGCCTCATTAAAGAAACCACCTTAAGAATCAACTCAAGGGTCTGTTTTACTTGGATTCTCAAACTCTCCTGGGCATACAGATGCCCTGGGAATACTGTTAAAATGTAAATTCTGAATCAGCAGGTCTAGGGGACGACCTGAGAATCTGCATATCTGTCTCTGGCTTTGATGCTGAACTCTGAACTACACTTTGAACAGCAAGACCTTTACAGTTTACCAAAAGCCTCTCACACACTTTGTCTCATTTGATTAATCCACCAACTGTGTGAAGCCTTAGCATCCCCACTTCACAAAAAAGCAATAGGCTCAGAGTGGCCTGCTTTAAAACTACCAGCTAGTAAATGGCAGAGCCAGCATTTCTAATCCAAGTCTTTTGATTTCTAGTTCAGCGTCATTGCCATTCACTCACAGCCCCAGACTATTTTCTTATTACTTTTACCTCCCATGTCTTGTGAGGTCATTTGTCTGGAGGTTAAAGTCCAGAGTTAATTTCATCCTTTTCAAACCTTTAAGCTGATAACCTGATCCTGCTTTTCATGCTGTATGGCAGTTGGGAAAGAAAAGATTTTCAAAAGCAAAGCGAAACGGCTTGCAGTGGTTTTGTACGAAGTGATTATGCCTGCTAGGAAACCAATCATGCTTGGAAACACTGCTCAGAGCAGTTAAATGAATAGGCTTTCCACTGGGGTTTGCAATTAGAGGGTTTCAAATGGGGCAGAGGCTGTTTCAGGTCCACAGACTTGGTGACAGACTGCTGTTTTCTCTTCCTGATGAAAATAAAAGATTGTGGGCCCAGGAGGCCATGATCTTTTCTGTGGAAACAAAGATTTATTTAATTTGGGGGGAGTACCTATTACATGCCACTCAGCCAGGTGCTTTGCAAACATCACCTTCAATCCTAAGAGCAAGGCTGAGAGGTAAGTTATAGTACCCCCATTTTACAGATTAAGAAACAGAGGCTCAGCAAGGTTAAACAGTGAGGACATTGCAATGCATGACTGAACACAGCAGGGCTGAATGTGTCTGATGTGTGGGCTGTTATCACTATACCACACTGCCTCTGAAACTGAATATCAGCAAAGTTAAAGGGCAGAGAGTCTAAAGCTAATCTAATTGTGGTAACTCCCGATTCAGGGAGGCAGGGGCCCTCAACTTCTTCCGTGATATTTCTTTGGAACATCTGTTGTTGGATTGTGTCAGACTGCCATTTTTTTCTCCTTCTTTCATTAAAAAATCCTTACTAAGTTACAAGAATAATATAATGAACTTCTGTACCCCTCCCACAGATTTACCAACAGTTAACTTTTGCCACATTTCTATGTGTACATGTGTACTTCTTTTTTCTGAGTAATTTGAAACCACAAAAATAAACTTTACTCTTAAAAACTGGGGACAAAGACATTCTTTTATATATCCACAGTACAATTATGATCAGGAATTTTAACAATGACAAAACTACCATCTAATAAATGACATATATCTCAGATTTCACTAGTTGTCTCAATAATGCCCTTTATAGCTACTTTTTTTTTCCCCCCCCTGATCCAGGGTTTAATCCAAGATCATGTAGTGCATTTCCTGGTCATGTCCCTTTAGTCTTTTTAAATCTGGAACTGTTCCTCAGGTCACTGCTGTTGATCCAGCACTTTTACGAGTCATTGGAAAGGATGTCACTAAAGTTCAAGGGATCCTGAGTGTACCCCGCTGAATGAGTGGATACCATGCTATCCTCTCCTTAGTCTGTCAAATTTGCCACCTGTTTCTGCTGACTATCTTTGAGAGACAAAGTGCCCAACTTGGCAGGGAGTGCTGTGAATGATGCTGTTTACAGGAGCTGAGGCCCATTTTTGACACAGTCTTCAAGCCTCCCCATCCCTGCACCTGGGCAAGCCAGATGGTTCTTAAAGCAGCACTTCCTCTTGGCACCTCTTCATTTCTAAGGCATTCAGATAGGGAGTTATGCTCTCAACAATCCCTCCCCCATAACACACATACACACACACTGTTCCTAATTTAAAACTCTCCCTGGTTTTCTTTCTGGAATCCTTGGTGGAAATTAAGAAGCCCCAAATCAGGGGTCATGTGATTGGCTTGTAGCCTATGATCTGATAAGATTCTTAAGAGTTTTAAGATAGTCCGTTAAGAATGTTGGTCAGATTAGCCTTTGTTTCATCAAAGTTCCCCTGTACTGACCTATGCCATGAGGATTGGAAACACCAATGAATTCCTTGTCATTCTTAATTTTTGGATTCTGGAATTAAAACACACAGGTTTCCTTTCTCCTTACTACCTAAGGCTGCTCTGAATGGTTTCTCTGAGTAAATGTGGTGCAAGATGAGAAAGTCAGTCTTCCCTCACACTACCTTAGATGGTCCACAAGAAGCATCATTCTACTTGCTGAAGCAGCTTTTAACTTGTCAGAGTTAGTATTAAAGAATATAGGAAGGGTGACTGGGTAGCTCAGTTGTTAAGCACATGCCTTCAGCTCAGGTCATGAACTCGGGGTCCTGGGATGGAGCTCCATGTCAGGCTCCCTGCTCAGTGGGGAGCCTGCTTCTCCTTCTCTCTCTGCCTACTCCTTTCCCTGCTTGTGCTGTCAAATAAGTGAAAAAAACTTCAAAAAAAAAAAAAAAAGAATATAGGATGCCCACGTCAGTTTATCTGAAATTCAAATATTGTATGGGACATACTTATACTAAAAAATTGTTTGTTGATTATCTGAAATTCAAATGTAATTGAGCATCTGTATTTTATCTGGCAATCCTAAATCTAAGCCAGCCCCATGGATCTCCTTTTATGCTTGCTGGAAATAGCTGTCACTAAGGAGATTCAAAACAAGGGAGAAGATTCAACCATTATGCCATGTCCATGGCTAACAAATGGAAAACTGCACTGCCACATTAACGTTGGGCTGATTTTTGATAAATAAAACTAAATACTTAACCTAATTGTACAGTTTTCACAGTAGAGATGTACAATCCTTTATAATTTCAAATGGTAAAGCCCTCTGAAAATTGAGTTTATTTAACTCACTGGGCAGCAACATTCCACCCAGATGATGCTATTTATTGTCTTCATCTCCCTTAGTGTGAACTGTCATACTTTTTGCTATAGAAATATTTATTTATTTGATCATAGAGTGATGCTCTAGAAACCCTAGGGGTATTACATAATATATGATAAATACTGTGTTACCTTTTAAGATACGAAAAATTCTGAATTATGCATCTGACCTTAAGAGTTTCAAATAAAGAATTGTGGCAGATTAAAAAATTAATAGCCAGAAAAGACTTTAAAACTGCACTGTGCAATATAGTAGCTATTAGCCACATGTGGTCACACTGAACATTTGAAATGTGTCTATCTAGTCTGAACTAAGATGCATTCTTTGTGTAAAATACACATTGGATTTCAAAAACTTAGCATGAAAAAAGAACATGAAATACATAACATATTGAAGTAATATTGTTTTGGATACATTAGGTTAAATAAAATATATTATGAAAATTAATTTCATCTGTTTATTTTTTCCTAGTTTTAATGCAGCTACTAAAAAATTTAAAATTACTTATGTGGCTCCTGTTATATTTCTAGCAGACAGTACTGCTTTAGAGAATATCTAGGTGTAAAACCCTTCACAGTTGTGGAAACTGGATGAGAAAGTGACATGTGTCATAGGGGCAGTTAGTTGAGTTTGACTAAATTTTTGGTCTCCTGACTTATGGTCTAGTGCTCCTTCCATTTCCCCTTTAAAAGACCTAATTCCCCCATGGAAATCCTCAAATGATAGGACTCTCAACAGTCTTCGGGGCTCCATACTTGACACTGGAATTCTAAGACCATTTTCAGAGTCTCATTGAATATTTGTGGTTCTTACTGTAGGAAGTCAGAAAATCAAGCACCAGTTTGGAACCAATAGCTTCAGGCATAAGAAGAGGAGGGTCAGAAAAGCAAATGAAAAAGATTTTTATCTCACTAGTTCTGTTTGCTGAGATATTTCTCAACAAGTCAGAACAGGAGAGACTGTGAATGCCGTGCCTAAGAGGCAGTAGAATTTCACTCAGAGCCTGTTGTAGGGGTAAATTCCTCCATCCCCTGTTGGAAATGGGTCAGGGGTGGGTGGAAAGGTGGAAACTCACACTTGGCTAAGAGTATGGGGATGTCTCTTACTCTGGTTGATGAATGGTTACCTTCAGAAAGATCCCCTCTTCAGAAAGAAACAAGGTATTCAGTTAGTCAGATCTTAGTGACCTGAGGGAATGGTAAATACTATTGCAGTGGGAAGAGTCACTTGTTCAGCCATAAAATAACTCCACCACAGGAGGCAGTGGAAAAGTACTTCTTGCCTATTTGCACACACTGTATTTGGCTGAACTCAGGGAAAAACAAATCTCCAAGGGGAGCAGGACAAAAAACTTTGGGGGACAAAACTAAACCACCAGCTAAGTGGAAGCCACCCTGTGAAAGTAGATGCAAACTCCACCCCCTTTTTCAAAAAAGATTTAAGTAATCTCTACACACACAATGTGGGGCTCGAACTTAAAACCCTGAGATCAAAAGTTGAATGCTCCACTGACTGAGTCAGCTATATGCCACTGCATACTCCCTTTTGATGTGTCCAGGCCAGGTCTGGGAGTTGTTAGGGGCTGTCATTCCCAGGCACTGAGCATTTAACAGAGGCCTTGGTCTTTTCCATCAATTGAGAAGGAAAGATTCAAAGTCACAAGGAAAAGAGAAGGAAGCCCAGGAGATGTCCTGACAGGATTTCATTTGGTCTTGACAGAAGCACAGACCATCAGAAAAGCTAAATTAACATCTGCAGCCTTGTCCTCAGCATCCTGGAATGACCTAGAGCAACTTGAGAAGGGTCCTCTAGCCAGAGAGGCTGCTGTAATTTGACACTATGGAGGCACCTGCTGCACAGATAATTTTAGCTGTTTGAAAGCATTGTTGGCTGAATAAATAAGAATGAAATCTTGCCATTTGTAACAATGTGGATGGAGTTGGAGTATTATGCTAAGTGAAATAAGTCAGAGAAAGACAAATACAATATGATTTCACTCATATGTGGAGTGTAAAAAATGTAACAGATGAACATAGGGGGAAAAAGGGAGGCAAACCATAAAACAGACTCTTAACTATAGAGAACACACAGGGTTGCTGGAGGGTCGGGGGTATGGGTTAAGAAGTGTGATAGGTACTAAGGGCACTTGTTGTGATAAGCACTGGGTGTTGTATTTAAGTGACGAATTACTAAATCCTACACCTGAAACTAATATTCACTGTATGTTAACTGGACTTTAAATAAAAACTTGGAAGAAAAAAAAAAGAAAGCATTGTTGGCTGCATTCACTCATTTATACAAACTAGCTGGGTGTCTGGGAAGCACGGGGTGGGGAGCACTTGGCCTAGGAGTCACACATGGCTGAGTTTGAATTTTCACTTAACTGGAAGAGTTACTTAATCTCTCTCACTTACTTTCTCACAGTTTCTTTATTAGTAAAATGGACAAGAAAATATGCCCCAGAGAGTTCTGTCAGCTATAAATGAGACATTGGTAAAGCTCTTGAAGAGTATCTGAAATGTCAGTCTGGCCCTTTTCCGTGTGACTCTAAGTTCTTTCTCACAGAGTGGCAGCTAGCTATCCATCCTCTCTCTCCTCTTCCCAGTCCTCCTCTCCACCTTCATCCTTCCCCACCCCTCCCCTCCTCTCTTTGACAGCACCACACAGGGCTCGTAATCCACTACCTGTTGCAAATGGAAGGAGTACAGCATCCAGAAATGGAACATTTTGCCATTTAGTTGATTTAATGAGTCAGAAATTGCCCACTTAGAAAAAATTTTAAAACAGTGTATGATTTACAGCTTGGCTAGTATTTAAAACCTGTGGTGTTTTTAACACTCAGTTAGAAGAGACACTTCAGAGCTCAGGGAGAGGGATCCTTAGAAGTATGTACCTACTTACACCTCTGTCCTGCTCCTGTGGGGGCAAAAAAAAAAAAGGAGGAAATTGTTGGGAGCAGATTCAGTGTTCAGTTGGCTCTCACTAGGAAATATTAGCTATAATTTTCAAGAGATGGATAAAATCCAAAGCTCCTGATGAATGAACAAAAGACAGTCTAATAGTCTGAATAGCACTGTGATCACTTGATAGGAAAAAAGGACACATTTATTATTCGTTCTATTAGTCAGACACTATTTTATCCTTAAGAAAGTATACACATATTTAATTTGTTCTACATTTATGTCTTTGGAGGTCTTTGTAGGACCCCATCTGGGGTCCACAGATGGGCTTAAATGGGCTCATAGGTCCATCAAAATGAAGTGCAAAGTTCAAGTGTATGTGAAGGTTTCCACAAAGAAGTTCTTTTATCAGAGGGGTTTATGACCCACTCCCCAAACACACACACAATAATGAACTACTGCTCTGTAAACTACCACAGAGCCAGTCCCCTTCTAGCTCCTAACAGTCTCTTTTGCTTTAAGCAAAGTCATGTAAACCTCATAATTCTCAATGTGCTGTTGACATCTGGGCTGGGTGAGTCTTCATCAGTTATGGCTATTCCATTCATTACAATATGTTTAACATTCCTGGCATCTGCCCATTAAATGCCACTATCACCCACTAGTCTTCATGACAACCAAAAATGATCACATACATTTACAAGTTCCCTATAGAGGGTAGTACCTCCTCTGGTTGAAAAAATTAAGTTCACTTTCCCTGGTTTCTCTTTCTTCATCAAGAAAATGAGGGAGGTGGGCTAGATGACCTCTAGGGTTCCTTCTAGCTCTAGGATTCAGTAATATCTGAAACATATCACCCCTTTGAGTGTCATGCCCATTCCTATTCACCCCATTACACTGACAGATGCGTGTTCCGTGGAGGGACCCACAAAATACCATTAAAAGTACAAAACTATGGCCTGGTCCTAGACTTGGCTCTGCCTATGGTTAGTTGAATAACTTTGGGCAGTCCTTTAGCCTCCTGAGGCTTTGATGTCCATCAACTATAAACAGGGTAAGATGATTTAGAAGGTCAGTTTGGGTCTAAACTTGGATGGTTCAATGTAGTAGTAAGAGTAGGGTCTATGGGATTTCCTGCACCTCAAGGAAGTTCCCAGAAGTCTCTTTTCAGATATTACAACAAATCCACTTTTAGGATAATGTGTGTAGTGTTCCTACAAGGCTGAGTTAGAGTCAGAAGATCCAGCATGTTCTTTCAATGCCCTAAGTGTTAGACCACAAATCAGATACCTACTAAAGAAAAAGGCAGGAAAAAGTCCTAGGTGAGGGAATATCCTGTTCAGGCTTATAGATGATAATCTGGGAATCTGATGGCCTTAAGGGAAATGGAGATGCATGAAGCTCAAATAGTAACTCCTCTCAGAGTCCTGCTTTAGCTTCTAAAGCAAAATTAAGAGCTCACAACCTAATGTCAATGTATTTTTATTATGACACATTAATTTTGCCAATAGTTGTTGATTACTTGCTTACTTACTTACATCTTTATGAACCATCTGAGGTCTTCAGAGACAGAGGATGTGTAGGGCTCCTCTTTGCCTCCTTGGTGCATACCTAACATAGAGCTAACACAGCACTGACTGAGATGAATGAACGTAAGGTGGCAGGAATAAGTCCAGCCTGTGGGCTAGCAAAGGATGAAATGATAAAAATAAGCTTGGTGTGTTTCTAGGTAGTCTGTAAATGTAATCTCTGAGCTTTTCCTCCTCTAACTCCTGGGAGAATCAGAGGAGTACATGGTGTGTTAGTCACTCTTTCCCTGTAAATGAGACGCTTCCTGAACTCACATGCCAGCTGGGTAATCCTGTGAAGTGAACTGAACCATACTGTTAATGCCTGCTCTTTCTCTTATGAATAGCATCTAATGGGCAGAAATGCTAATATTTTTCTCTAGAAATCCAACAACACATAAGAAATCATTTTCAAGCAATGACTTTTGAACCACTAAATTTAAGTATTTCTATTGAAAAATGATAGCCTTGTAATAGGGAAGTTTTGGGCCTTGTGAGAGAGGTTTTGAACATAGTACTTGGTGGAAAAGTTAATATTTTCTAATGACGCTTTAATGTAATTGATTCAATTCCCTAGACAATTTGCCCTATTTCCTGCTCTACTTTCTGTTTTCTTAGTTCTTCCTCAATTAGTTTGCTCAGTCTTGCCTGGTTTCTCCAATTCTCCTTCTTGGCCCCTTGGAGATGGTGAGGGTGGTACGGAGTAGGGCAAAGGGCATGGCATGACTGTCCAGATGCTAGGGTACAGTTGTGGGGTGCAGTGCTAGGTTGTGTGATCATCTGAAGTAACTAGGAGTGGTAAGAGCAAAGTCATTAAACATAGTATCCTGGGGTGGTTCAAAAGTCAAAATAGTGGTTTTTTGTTTGTTTGTTTTTTGTTTTCAATGGGATGGTTTAGAAGGGGGGCCTTAGCACCTCAATAATTTCATCACCAGTTCCTCTGCTCAAGCTGCACCAAGGAAGGTTGGTGCTGAGGTTCTAGCCCTTTTCCTGACAGAGCTGTGTGCTTATTTGGGGTGGTTGGAGAATTGTGTATATGTATGTGGGGGCATTCTTCAAATAGGGATAAAATCCCAGCAGCAAAAATTGGCTAATATTACCAAGAAACAAAAGGCTTCAGCCGCATGTGACTGCCAAGGTCTTTTTGAGAGGAGAAGATGTCCATAACACCTGCCTATTTCTGGGCAGGGCTCAGAAAGTCCCCTCTTATGAATTAGGACCAATAGCCTCCAGTCCCCAACCCATCCCCAACAGCCAAAAGCAGCAGGGGGTGGCGGAAAGGACACAGGCTTGAGAGGATGATCTGGGTTCAAGTTCTACATCTGCCTCTGCAAACTTGTGTGACCATCAGCAAGTCACAAACAGCATTCTAATCTCATTATTTCTAAATAAAGGCACTAAAAGGGTTTCAAGGTCCTTTAGGATCTTTATTCAAATAATATTTATTGAGTATCTCATGTTCTAGATACTTTCCAGGTGCTAGGGTCACAGCAGTAAACACAAAAGACTAAAATTCCTGATTTCATGTAGCTTATATTCTATGGAGGGAGCGTGATAATAAAGATAAGTAAATCATATTGTAGTTTTGAAGGTGATTAGTATTATGGGATGAAATACAGAAGAGTAGGGTAATGAGGACTAGGAAAGCTGAAGTTGAGAACTAGGAGAGAGGGTAAATTCTCTGATACATGATTTTTTGGAATCTCAAAGAATATCTTCAAAAGTAAATCTTCTGAGGAATAGAGATGTGATGCCTGGTATTTGACATAACCAAAAAGAGGAAAATGAAGTTTATCTTTCACAAAATAGTTGGGAATGATCTTAATTAGCATCTCTTACCTCTTCACTAGCTCATTTCCATGAGGAGAAAGTGGATCTCAATACTCACTTAGGGTTTGGGTTGGGAGTATTGACATGGAAATGCCTGAAGCTCAGGAAGGGTGCAGTACAATGTAGAAAGTATGTCCTAGTTACAACTAGGGAGGATCCTTGGGAATCCCATGGGAGTTTATAGCTGACAGGCAGCTTAGAGCTTTACAACCTAAGGCAGTATAATTATTGGCAGCCTCAGATTTACTGGTCAGGCACTTGCCTATCATTCTAAATGGCAATGGGTAACTTCATAGCATTGTAAGAAGCCAGCTAAAAATGACTCAATAAATGATTAGTAAGTTACTGGAAACTCTTCTTCCTCCCTGAATAAAGCACTCTCATCTTGCCAGTGCTTGGTTTAAGTATTTTGGAGGTTCTTTTCCTTTCCTCTCTTCTCCTTTCCTCTCTCTCTGTCTTTCCAGTCATTCACTCATACTCCCTCCCCCTCTCCCTCTCTCTTTCTTTGCAGAACTGGCTAACATACATATTTAAGTTCTGAGATCCAGAACAAATTCATTTATATAACTTTCCTAATTGCAAAGAACTGGGTAGAGGAATGAAAGAAAAAAGTAAATATTGACACATAGCACATGACAATCAGTGCTTGCCAGCCTACAGACATCACACGATGCACTTATACTTAATAAGTGCAGAAGCCACTGGGTGGTGGCTCCCGTTGACCATAATGTAAGTAATGGATTTCCTGGCAAACATTTACTGTGTGAGTCCCAGCAGTTAATTGGCTCCCAAATTTGATTTCAGAAAAGACAATGCTTGGAAAGGTCATCTGAAAATCAGGACATTTTCCAGGATGTGTATTATCTTGTAGCTTTCCAAATCCCTGTTATCATATTATTCCTTTCCTCATGGCCTCCTTTCTAAAAGTTTTAGGTATCTGTTCTTCAGACTCTAAGACAAAACAGATGAGTTGGTTGGAAAAATAATATAAAACTTTACAACATGGAAATATTTGGTAGGTTTCCTTTGTTGGCACCACTTACATGACTACAATTTATAATAAAAGAGAATGTCTTCTTGCCATTATACTGTATCACATTAACAATGACAGTGCATATACATAACTCTCTGGACTCATTCTGTAGGTTCAGATGAAAATGTTTACAATATGCTCTCTCTTAGCATTAAAGTAGAGCAAAGAGGACTTCTGTCTTCTTTTTTCCTGAGCACTCACATTCCTAATTATTTCTACTACATCTTCTATAACAGTACTTCTCAAACTTTAAGGTCCATATAAATCAGATTCTATTCAGTATGTCTAGGGTGATGGCTATAATCCTGCATTTCTACAAGTTCTCAGGAGAAGCCAATGCTATTTGGCATTATGTTTCATGGACCACATTTTGAATAGCAAATGTCTCCATTTCTACACAAAACCGCCCTGGCCTGGGTCTGCATCATCTCACTTGACTTTATGATAGCTCACTGGCCCTTCTGTTCCAAACTCTTTTTCCATATTGTCCAAGAGGCCTTTCTAAAACGTAAATCTGACACCATCAATTCTCTTCTAACCACTCCTTGAATGGGTTCACATTGCCTACCAAAAAGTCTGTTTCTTAATGATGGCCTTTGGACTCCTTCACGGTTGGTTGGGCTCAGCACCTTGCCAGATTCTTCTGCCACTCCCTCATCTTAAGCTTGATGTTCTTGTGTGGTAGCCAGCTCCTAAGATGATCTAAACGATCCCTGTTTTCTACTCTTGTATGTAGTCTCCTCCCATGTTGCATAAGACTAACCTGTGCAATCACTAGAATTTTGTGTGACTTCCAAGATCAGATCATAAAAGATGTTTTGGCTTTTTCCTTGTCCTCTCTTGGATCATTTACTGGGAGAAGCCAGCTCTCATGTCATGAGGACACATAGGCAGGCATATCAAGAAGCCTACATGGTAAGGAACTGGGGCTTCTTGCCAATAGCCACGTGAGATAACCATTCAGAAACAGATCCTTCAGTCCCAATTAAGCATTCAGATGACTGCAACCAAATGAGACTCCTATAGAAGAACCCTTCAGCTAAGCTACTTCTAAATTTCTGACCCATAAGAAATAGTAAGATCAATAGTAAAGCTGTTGTTTTAAGTCACTCAGTTTTGGGGAAATTTTTTGTGCAATAGATGACCTATAGATAGTATGCAGTTTCTCACAAACCATTGGTCCCTTTCCTGGGAAAACCTTTCATCTTGAAAACTCCTAATCATCCTTTAGGACCCAGATCTCTAGACTAGATGTTTCCTTCAGGAAGCCCTCATTGACCTCTTCCCTTAAAGATTTGGCCAGATGCCTTTTTACTGGGTTTCTACGATGCTTTGGGCGTCTCTCCATATCTGTATTTATTATTATGTCTAGTCATTACCTATATGTCTCATAGCTCACTAGATTGTGAACTCCTTAGATGCAGGGGACTGTACCATTTTGGTATCCTCAATGCCAATCATAGTACCTAGCACATAGCTGGAATGAACAAATGAATGAAGTCAACTGCCCTGGAATAAAGACTTTCAACAACTATATCCCTTTATGTTCTAGGTTCTTTTAGCATATATCACTACTTGCTTGACCCAGCATCTCACACAAAGCAGCCATGACTCAGTTAATTAGCAGCTTAATTTCCAGGTGTGGTTTTTTTTTTTTTTTTTAACACCATTCATTCATTGAGTAACTTCAGTGGCTCTTAACTAAAGGAACACATCTGAATTACCTGTCGAGATTTAAAAGAATACATATACACATACTCCAGTACTGGCGCCAGAGATTTTGATTCACTAGCTGTGAGGTAAGCTCCAGACATATACATTTTAAAAGCCTCCATAGGTGACTACTCATATCCAAGTTGCTACTCACTGGTTTACTGATGTTTAATTTATGTCCAAAGATAAAAGGATATTTGTAAGAACAAAAAATTACTAAAACAATATTAACAAAATCTGAAACTCATAAATGTAAGAAGGTATTATAATAAGAAGAACAAGTGATGATAAGGCTGGGTGTGGGATATTACACCAGATAATGTAGGCTAGGAGAACTACTCCAAGGGAACAAAAAAATGTTTTAGAGCTTCCTTGGGGCCAAGGAAAAAAGATTTGAATGAATTAAACAATTCTCAATATTTGAAAGAGGTAGCATATACTTTCTTCTGTAAAGACAACTTTTGCCCTCGTACTGAATTATAAGAGGAATTTATCTCCCAAGTCTTTATGTAAGAGGCCATTAAACACAGCAAATGGTGTCTTTGAAATTAAAACAAAACAAAACAAAACAAAACAACATACTGCAGGACACTTATGTATAGCTACTTTCAAGAAAAGCTAAAAGCATAATGTAAAATTCTAGGGTGGCGAAGGTATTTCTATGGAGAGTCAAATAATAACATATGTAGGTTTGTCATCTGACTTAATATAAGAGAATTACAGAACCTGGAAGAGAAAACAACATGAATATTTCATTTGTTTTCAATGGTCTCACTTAGACTTTTTTTGCAGAAGCTCAGTAGTCATCTCTCCACTGTAGCTCCTTGCTTGGCAGTCTGAACTTGGGATATTCTCCCAACACATCTGTATTTGCCAAGAATGGAAGGTGGAGACCGAAGCCTGTAGGTACAGAATAAATGATAGGGACATTGGCCATAAAGGTTCTTGCACACAGGACTCAGAATCACAGCACTGTAGCCTCAACAAATGACGCAAGGATAGGTGTATTTTATCGGCAAATGAGTGCTGCACTATAGTGCAGGCTACAATGATCACATCCAATTCAAAACATACATTTTGTCTACTAACAGATTGAGAGCTAAAGGGCAATTTTTATTATTTTTTAAAGATTTATTTATTTATTTGAGAGAGAGAGAGAGAGCCGGCAGGGAGGAGGAAGGCCAGAGGGAGAGAAAGTCTCAAGCGGTCTCCAGACCTAGTGTGGAGCCTGACTCGGTCTCGATCTCATGACCCCAAGATCACGACCTGAGCCAAAACCAAGAGTTGGATGCTTAACCAACTGCAGCACTCAGGTGCCCCTCAAGGACAAATTTTTAAATGAATTATTTTAAAGTTTCATGGTAGAACATCAAACCTCAAAGGCATACAGGATGTTAGAAGCAAGAAGAAGCTTATGTGAAGGGAGTTAAATTAAAAAAAGAACACATAATCAAAGGACTCTGTCTTGCCTATGTCTGGCTTTGATGATTCCTAGTGGATCTATGCCAAACTGGCCCACCCAAGAATAACGAACTTTTTATAATGTTCAGCTGGTTGCTGAGGTATCAAACAGGCACCACTATACTCCCAGCTTTCCCTGTCAAACATGAAGGACAGCTTTGGGGGTCATGTAAAAGTGCTAGACTATAGGTGCAGACTGGGAAAAGGATTGGGGTCCTAAAATGATACTTGATGTCATTAATATTTCAAAAAAATTAAAAAGATTGAGATAGGATTGCAAATTCTGATTCACATATGAAGACACATACTAATAGTGCTATTCAATAGAATTTTCTGCAATTGGTGGAAATATTCTGTATCTGTACTATTCATTATGGTGGCTACTACTACATGTGGCTAATGAAAATTTCAAATTTTATTTGATTTTAATGTTTAAAGATTTATTTATTTATTTGAGAGAGAGAGAGAGAGAGAGAGAGAGAGAGAGAATGAGAACAGTGGTGATAGGCAGAGGGAGAGGGAGACACACAGATTCCCCCTCAATGGAGAGCCCTACATGGAGCTCGATCCCAGGACACTGACTGAGATCAAGGCCTGAGCCGACATCAAGTGTCAGAGCCTTACCCAACAGAACCATCCAGGTGCCCCTAATCTTAATTAATTTAAATCACATGTGTTTAATGGCTTTCATATTGGACAGCACAGTTCTATAACATATGGACCAAACTGCTTCTCCCCTGGAACTGCTGAGGCTCTTGATTTTACCTGCTAATGAGGGGTATCCCCAAGTAAAGCCATATGTTCCATGAACAACCTGGTCACGACTTGTGCCCTGAGAGCTCTGGCAGCAGTCTCAACCAAATCAATAGGGCCTCCCAAGCCAGCAGTGTCAACTTTAAGTCTTGGGGGCGGAACAACCCCTCAGTTGTTTGGGTGTCATTAAAAATCAACTTGTCAAAAGAACTCAAGGAAATGAGGACAGAGACATTAGGGTTAAAAATACTATGTTAATCTGAATACCAAAAGTATCAGTAATATAACTAGAATTCAACAGGCACTGAGTTAAGTACTTTCCTGCTGTGGTAAATAATGTGACTTGATTTTCCCAACCTCCATTCTACCTTCTTTCTAGCTGGAGAGGCTGGAAAGCTTAAAATATTGTTCTCTAGACTACTGTGTGTAGCAGTGTCTAGATGTGTACTACATGCTTGTGGGAAACCTGGGAGACAGAAGCAAGCAAGAGGTCACTGAATTGCTTCTACAGATGCTGGCAGCCTGGGTTCTTCTCAGAATGAGAAGCAGTGAGGCAGCTGTATTTAGCATTTCAGTATCCTAGCTATGGCTTTGTTGGTGCTTACAGATGATTGTGGTAGTTCCTGGGGTCCAAAAGGAGTAATTCCTGACCCCTGAATTGCTGCTATAGTGGCGTGTCCTTGGACCTAATAGTTCCTGATTACTATTCTTTTAGATTTCCAGAGGTTTCATAAGCACCTAACGCCTTATGTGCAATCCCTTTCTGCTTGAACTATCATCTAGCATCATTTCTGCTTCCTATTTGCCTGACTGACACACCTGTATTCTCTCATTTAGTTCCCTCAGCAACCCTGTAAGCTAGGTAATTTCTCCCTTGCCTGTTTTACAGATAACCATCAAGTCCAGTTCTGTCTGTGGCAAGTACTTTGCACATTCATGTTCTCATCTTTTTCTCCAAACAGATTTAGACCCATATCATGGACTGTTTTAAAAGCCATGGACTGTTTTAAAAGCCAGGATGTGTGCTTAGAACATCACTACTGCTTCTTTTTGTGATGATTTGTACCCAAAGCAGAAAGGAACAGAATGTAATGACAACTTGGAAAGGAAATGATGTTATCTTTGCTAGAAAATGGTGGATATAAGTTCAGTCTCAGCTGGCTTACCCCTGAGAAAGTCATAGTTTCAACTTCATAGAATCAATCCCTAGTTAGAGACAAGCAGCTATAAATGAGGTTCTTGCTCATGAGCAATCTGGACAAGAGAATGGGATGGCTAAAGTAATCCAATATCAATAGGGAAAACAGCCTAAAGCATAGTCTTTCTTGGGTGAATTAATACTGTTATCCACTTCTCTAAAGTTGAGTATCTAATCTCCAAGAATTTTCACCTCCAGAACCCAATACTCTATAAATCACCGATTATCCTCTTTGTAGGATGAGATGCGGATCACACCATGGACATATCAAATAACTGTTCTGAAACAGCAGAGCTAACTGCTCTTACCTCAGACTTGGGAGGAAGAAAATAATCATTCCCAAACTGGATGTGACTTTTGCAGCAGATGTCCTACCCTTTGCCCTCTTAGCAGTGGTTGTGTGGTCTGGAAAAGGGCAGCATGATTGACTAACTTCTCCACTTTGCTCAAATGCTGCCTGCAGGCTTGGATTTACTCAGGCTGATGATTATCTGTGTCCTCACTCTTCCATTGCTAACTTTGGGCCCTTGATGTTTAAAAGCCCATACTTCCAGAGACTGGAATGAATGATGTAATTCAAACTCAAATTAGTGAATGTTACTTTTTAATATCAATGGCATCTATAAGTAATCCCACTCTGAGAATTTTTCACCCTTCCAATGAGTTGAACAGCAAGGATGCAGTGTTTAGGGATTTGAGGGAGGTCAAATATTAAGAATTTCTAATGTTCTGTTTTCATGAGGATTTTTCTTATTCACCACAAAAATACTATACGAAATGAGTAATTTTTGAATTTAAGTGAAAGGAACAATTTCACAGAAATCCTCTGGGAGACAAAAACACAAGATTATAAAGTACTCACTAAACCAACAAATCTGTTCTTCTTATCAGTGAATACTTGTTAAGGTTAATCTTAATAACTCAGAAAAACCATGAGCCCACCTTAAGCCAGGACACTTTCAGATCCATGAAGAAATCTCACTATTACACTTAAAAGTCTGATTCTCTTAGCATTAAATGGATTTATTTGAACTATAATTAGGATAGAATAATAATGTAGTAAACAATAGCATATGTAACATACCAAGAGAACTGAAACAACTTTCAAAGGTAGCACATATTTAAGCATATTTAAGCAATGATTTAGTTTCAGATGACACAAATGTTCCTTGCTATTTAATTGTTTATGAAGAAAAATGTAATTCAGCTAATTTCTCACTTGTCATTCCAATTCATTTCCTTTAAATTACCACCATGGAATTTTGATTATTTTTCTCCAAGAAACTACAAGCATTTCCAGTTCACCACTGCTTGGAATTCTTTTTAGGTGCTTTCCACTTTACCTGGGGGTTATACTCAAGGGGTCAGGACAAAGCAATTGGTTGTTTTATACACCATCGCTATGACCTATAGCAGCAGGAGAACTTCTAAAACATTGGAAGGCTTGTTTAAGTATTTCAAATGGTGGTTCTCATTGTGATTACATTAGCAGGGTATTTGGAATGAAAATTTGTTTTATAATAAGCCAAGAGGCCATTCTCAGATTTGGAAAAAAGATGCCTGGCAGAAAAGGGATTCTATTTGGACTTTTCGTCAAGATTTTTGCAAAACAACTCTGTTATGTGAAACGGACATGATTACTGGACTGCAAGTTCTTTAAGGCAGGAACGACATCTCCTCCTGCTTGCATCCTCAGCAGGCAGTAGGGCTTGACCCTCAGTAGGCACTCACTAGATGGATATCTGAGGAACCAAATACTGAAAATCCGTAAGTATCACAACACTCATTTCTCTCTCTCTCTTTTTAAAAAGATTTTATTTATTTACTTGAGAGTTAGAGAATGAGAGAGAGAGCATGAGAAAGGAGAGGGTCAGAGGGAGAAGCAGACTCCCTGCTGAGCAGGGAGCCCGATGTGGGACTCGATCTGAGGACTTCAGGATCATGACTTGAGCCAAAGGCAGAGGTTAATCAACTGAGCCACCCAGGCACCCCACAACACTCATTTCTAATGACAGCAATGGGGATAGGGTTTCCTGATTTTCCCAGACCCTCTGTCTTGGTTGGTGGGCTCAGAGACCTAAAGCATGGGAGATGAAAGCTCAGTGTTGTCTCCCCCCTGCCTTTTTTTGAACAATCTTTCTATGTTACTGTGGTAATACCTGGTACCAGGATGCTTTGTAAATGAAAGTGGGAAGGAGGAAGAGATCATGAATTATGTAGTTCATAAGAAAATCTGCCCAGAGGGCAACCTTTTTAGCAATCTGCAAAGCTTGAGCATGTCCCATTTTATAATAAATGCATTTAAATAATACATGACACTATATAGAAGATATAATATGTTGAAACAGAGACCCACTGAGCCCAAGAAAACTTCATAAGTATGAGATTACAAATAAGAGAGTATTTTCAGACAATTGAAAAAAATATCAGGGAGAATTTAGTCCATAAATAGGACACTTTCTCATTTCAACACTTAGAGGCAATAGATGCAGGATTCCAAAGATGAGTACATGCGGCAATGCAGAGCCAAGGCTGGATATTAACCTGGGACCTGATCTGAATGGTAAGTACATTGGTTACTGCAGTTACAAAGCTCAGGGTTAAACTAATGAAACAAAGATTCTGTTAGTGATGCTCTCCCTCTGATATGTGCAACTTTTGGGCCAGGTATGACCAAAGCTAGAATCTGAGGGGAGGAGCGAAAGGGCATGCAATGACTGATACTTTGAACTACAGAGTTTCTCTATATCACTTTTGTACTTCAACAACCGTAGCTTACTAAAACCCAAGCTGGGAATATTTTTGTCTGCCCAAAACAGGCGCTGTAACACTGTAGGAAATCTTCTATCCAGTAGATTAATTTTGTGTGAAGACATGTGAAGAAAGCTGCTTTAGCTTCTTGATTTATGACTTCATTAAAATGTTTGGGCTTCAAATCTCCATCAACACTTATTGAAATGAACAGCTTCTTAAAATGGAAATATTCAATGATAAATTAATGCAGCTTGGATCTTGTGTGAGGGGAAAAGCAAGGCATTCTATGCACCCTTTATATACTTCCAGGAAAAGACCAATACTTTCTACCCCCATATACAAGTAAGTCTCAGGAATGAGTAGGTGAGAAGAGGTAAATGAGGGCATGAAGAGAATAATCATGGATTCTCAGTCAGGAAGAGCTGAGCTGCCAGCTTCTTTTCAGAAATGCATTAAGAAGGTCTAAATTGTTCCTGCTATAGAAAGACCACAACCAACTCCGAAACCAAAGGGTTGCTATGTCTGCTGCAAATATTAACTGGGTTAATGTCCACAGAAATCTCAATCCAAATATGTAACTTCCAAGGACACAAGAATGCAAGCTTCCTAGTAGCTCTCACTTTTTATATATTTAAGAAATCAGCTACACCTAACAGATACTAAATATTTGATGAATGAACGAATGAATCAATTAATGAATGAATGAGTGAAACAGCTACCACTTCCTTGTTGTTTCTCACTGTCCATTTTTCAAACTATTCTAAGATCTAGAGATGATGCAGTTATTGCCATCAGCACCCAAATTCAAAAAAGACTCACATATCCCTTTCTTAATCAACTCAAGTGTAGACAAGTAGCTTATATAATTAATGGTCAGGGCACGTTTTACCTTGTTGCCTGCCAGAGTCGATTAAATGTGACCCCCATACTCTGTATCATCCAATCCATGAGCAAGTCCTGTTGGCTCACTTCCAAGATGTGTTCTGACTTTGTTTCCCCACTTTTGTGACTACCACCCTTGTTTAAGCTATCACCACCTCTGGCCTGACTACTATAATCACCTTCTAGTTGGTCACCCTGCCTCCACTTCCAACAGTCAATTGTTCATAAAGCAGCCAGCTATCTTTTCAAAACACAAAGCATGTCATGTTGTTTCTGTTCAGAATTCTCCAATGGCTCCTCATTACACTAAAAATAAAACACAAATTTGTGGCTCTTGCTCACCCTCTGTATACCTCATCTTATTTCATTGGTCTATTCACTTACTACACTCTAGACACATTGGTCCTGTAGCTGTTCGTCAACAATCCTGAACATGTCCCCACCTCAGGGCCTTGCCCCTTTAGTCCTTCTACCAAGAATGTCCCTTTTTATTCACTTTGGCAGAGCAGGACTTTTATTTTTATTCAGATTTTTTTTTTTTTTTGGCGGGGTGAATGCAAGATTGGGGGAAAAGAAGGAGAGGGAGAGAATCTCAAGCAGGCTCCACGCCCAGCGCTGAGCTTAAGACTGGGCTTGATCTCACCAAGATCATGACCTGAGTGAAATCAAGAGCTGGATGCTCAACAGACTGAGCCACCCAGGCACCACTGTCATTCAGATTTTAGCTTAATGCCACCTACTGAGATGCCTTTCTTCAACACTTAATGACTCAAACTAGCTACCCAGTCACACTTATCACAATAATCTTGTTGGATCTCTGCATAGTAAGGTTCTTGCTAATGTTTAATTTCTATATTGTATGGGCTCCCCAATTAGCATGTAAGCTCCAAGAGGGCAGAGATCTTAATGATCTTATTCACTATGAAGAATGATCCCTGGCACATAGACCTCTAATATTCTTACTAAAAATTAGAAAGTCTAAAATAGTCACATGTTAGTGGCTTGGCAAGCAAGAAAATACTTTATTGAATATGAGCTTCTGAACTAAACTAGGTGTTAATCAAAGACATCTAACAGCTGGCTCAAAGTATACATTGAGTTGGTAAGTTGGCTTAGTGGCTTCCACTTATGGTGAGAGTCTCACTCATCCCTTGTATCAACAAAACCAACTCTTAGTCTCCTTGGCTCTGGGCTCTACTTCCACAAGGCATTCACCTATTTGCACCCTGGAGAGTCTGCTGTGGGCATCCACGCGCACTGTGCCAATTCAGGAACTGTCTCCTTGACCACTTGGGGGCACTCAAAGGACTCATGTGCCAGATCCATTTTTCCAAGGCCTGTCTTATATATAAGAATCACACCCATTCTTTAAGTATTGGAAAATTTCTTTGCCCCTTATGCTAAATTGTCCCTACTAGCAGCTACTAGGTACTGTTAGGGCTCAAATACACTCTTTCTCCTCCAGTTGCAAAACTCATTGTTTCCTTTTTGGTAACCCATGTATTTTCCCCAACTGATAATGTGAAACAGCTGAATGAACACTGGACTTGAAGTCAGAGTCCAGGGTTTAAAATTCTATTACTTAGTTGTAGCCAATTCGATCCTGGACATATGATTTAACCTCACTGAGCCTCAGTTTTCTCACCTGCATAATGGGACTAATACTATCTTCTTCTTAAATAAATAGGTGAAAGCTCTGGGGCTTGCATTCTATAGGCAATATACAGCTGAGCCAAGGTGGCAAGTCCAGCACTCACAGACTTATCTACTTCTCAGTGGCTTTGTCCAGTAGTTCCTCAAGTATTCATAGGGGAGAGAGAGATTCTTCCAGAAGTCCTTTAAAAGAGTTTCATAAGAACAAAAACACTTCTTTGTCATCAAAACACAGTTACCATAAAGGATGACATCTCACCACAGACTACAAGCTTAGAAGCAAATGGAACTAATCAGACCATGTTTATTAAGTGCCAAGACAGATGACAACACTGAATTATGTAAGACTTTGACTAAGTATCAATAATAAGTGCCATGAAGGTCTCATTGGTGAATGGGAGGAATGTGAACATTACTATTCTGTATTAAAAAGCTACCTATCAGAACAGCCTGGTACTGAAAATTAAACCAAGGGAAAATGTGAGGATTAATGTATTACTATAGGCCTGTAAAGACTAGCTTAACAAAGCTAGTATAGCTTTACAAAGGAATTATCCTCAAATCATTAACAAGAGCCTGCTCAATACTATATATGTGTGTATAAATTTTTCTTCTTTCAATTTTACATTTAAATTTTTCTACATTTTGTCAGTGAATTGTAAATCACTTGAAGCAGAGATCAGCCCACTGTTTTCCTATGCAACAACTCTAAGAATAAATGTTTTCTCTTGGAAAAACTTCCTTCAGACTCTCAGAGGGGTTTATCAGGTCCTCCAGAAGGCACATCTGTGATTGACAGGGCTCTCTGCTCCAGGGTTGCTCCATTAACATGCCCTGACACCACAAAGAAGCTACTCGAAAGTGAGGGATGACCTGTTAGAAAACAGCAGATTTTTCAACATGAAAGGGGAACCAGAGGTGAGTGTGGGAGATGGGGTGGGTGAGAACAAGGAACACGGCATGAGGCACTGTGAATCAGTCACTATGCTACCATTTTTTACATACACTACTTTACTGTACCTTGGAGGAGGAGTTACACTTTTTTCCCATTTAATAAGTGAGGAGGTGAACCAAAGTCCCCCAAACTGCAGAGCCAGGATTAGAAAATTCATCATCTTTTTCTATATCCAATGGGCTCAAGAAATCTGTGTCAATGACATTCCAATCCAATTTATGAGATTAAGGAGTCCTTAGAAGGAAAAAAAAGGAAGCAAGTTTAATTCTCAGGTAGTTCTCATTGGCAACTGCAAAGCTTGCAGACTGCTGGCCGGGCATTGACCTCACCCTAAATGAGAATTATGCTCTCTTTTTCTTCAAAGTTTCTCATCCAACCTTAAACCACAGTAAATTTCAGATCCCTTGCTAGAGAGTTACATGAATGATTAATAATTTCCACTATTTATTTGATATCTATTAGGTACCAAGTATCATGTTTGGAGCTTATCATAAATAATCTCACTTAATCCTCATAAACCCCTACATGGTAGATTATAATATTCTATACAGATGAGGAAACTGAGGCAGCTAATAAATGGCAGGACCAAGATTTAAATCAAAACATAAATGCCAAGCTCTTTTCATTTTAAATAGCTCACAATCACCTCATAAAAAAACAAAAACAAAACTGACATCTTGAACACTTAAAAATAAAGCATAAACAGCAATATTAAAGGTCAAATTAATTTAGCACAATATTTGGTTTTGTTTAGCACAAAGTTTGGCTTTGCTCCTCACCTCCTCTAGTCAGACTAAACATGAGTAATAAGTTGATGTATAGAATATAATGTTTGCTAGAAAAATTTCAAGATGATTCCTTGGTAAAAATGCAATTTCTGCTTCCAACTACCAGCATCTGTGGTACTTGCAATCTAAAAATCAGGCAGAAGAATTCTGAAAACACAGCAAATGAATAATTGAAGATTTCATATTTTCTTGTAATTCAAAAGACAATAGAAAAGTTACAATCTCTATTTCCTGACATATCCACAGGTCTGTTGGCACAGAAAGAGTGTGTTTTAGTGCCTTCTCAGCTGTACTAACAATCAGCTAATTCTGAAACTGCTCTGTATACTCCAAATTTAGTCCAAAAGGCTTAAATGATACCAGCTTTTTTCCCCTAAATAGACGTCATTTGAAGATTAAAAAAAAAAAACTGTACCCTCCCAAAAAACAAAAAAATCACTGCACAATGCTTTGCCCTGTGTTCATAGCATGAAAGGATGTTTTATAGTCCCTTGCTCTCTCCATTTTTCTCTCTCTTCTTGGTCCCTGGGCTGATTCCCCTTCCACTCTAGATGAAGAGCTCATGTTGCTCTCCCCCAGACTCTTCAAGACAGGTACCACAGAGGGAGAGGTTCTGAAGAGGATGGAGCAGAGCAACAGCAGTGATGCTGGAGAGGGCAGAGTGCTCGTTGGGGTGCTGGGGCTGCACGTCTGCACCTGGGTTGCAGGGACTGGGAGGTGAGATAGCAGCAGCTGCCTCAGAGACAAGAAAGAAATGCATGAATAGCTGAGGAACTGCTCTGAACTTCCGTCACTTCGGCTCATCCAATTATACTAAGAAGAAGCAGGCAGGACCCAGGAGCCATCAACTTTTGGTCAGGGCCCACCACACGGCCTTCCAAAGCCGGTTCTGGAGATGTACCTACTGTATTTTCCTGCCTTCGCAAAATGTCCTTTTGGTAGCTTGATGGAAACGACAGTGGAGTAATGAATAATATTTTCACCACGGGACTCAGGAGCATCTGAACCCTGTCCTACCTTTCCTTCAAGGTCCCTGAAGGAAACACATGGAACAACCCCTGCTAGAGCCATTCCTTTGGTAAAAAATATCTGGGCCTCTGACTTCTTCTCAAAAGGTGTAACTCAGTGCTGTGTACCCAGTAAGCATATCATTGCCTGGAAGAAAAGTCCCTGCATTTGTCTTCCTCATCACCAGGAATCAAACTTTACAACTGGGCAACATTTACTCCGCCCAGTTAAGACATACAACTTAATCATAATCCTAAACCCAAACCTAATGGGATGAAGGATTTTCAACCCATTTTTTTTTTCCTTTACTCAATAACAGTTCTCATAGAGAGGGAAAAGGTGAAAGGCAAATCTATGTTTTTTAACTTTAACCTAATTGGCCAACTCAAGCTTTAAGATACTAGTGAATAAATGACAGGTAGATTTGCTGTATTCAAAAGGGGAAACATAATATTGCTTTAGATTTTGTTTTGGGAGGGTCAGGTTTAATGAGGTTAGATCTGTTGAAAATTTCTGGACATGAACAATGCTTAACCCATGCAAAAATAAATTGCTTTTCTAAGGCTTATTAAAAATACATTTTTAACGACTCAGAGACTAGTCATAAACTTTCAGAGACAGAATTAGAGTGTAATCTGTCCATAGCAACAGAGACGAATCACTTTGATTAATTCTTTACGATGGCACCTCATCTCCTGCAAACTGTGGACTGGTTAAGAGTCTACAATCAATCCTTCACTAACTCCCACAAGCACCTCATTACTCATGAGACTGTGACAACTTAGGTCATAAAAAAAGGTGCTGTTATATAACACAGGTGCTATGTAGCAGTCTCCGGTCATGAATATTAAGAGAGCCCCAAATGGGATATCAGTGAAGACCTCCTGCCAACCTCTATCCAAGAAATAAACCAGAAGGCAGTACAATGTGTCCTTGCAGGCAGTCTGAAAACAGGGGTGACAGATGTAGGCATTGTATCCTTTGCAGGCCTGATGATTGCCATGATCTCTCCTACCAAGTCAAGAGTATAATTATTTTCTTAGGCAAGAATGACCCATAATTTTCCTTTCTCATTTTATCCTTTTCTTTTACATAAAACATACAGTAATCTCTTAGTAAGCTGTGAAGCACTTAACTGGTTAGTTTACCCCACTGATACTTATTGTGTTTACTGATATTTGGATTTACTTTCATCTTGTCTTATTTATCTAACTTTATGCCTATTTCCCCCTCTTTATTGCCTTCCTTTGGACTATATTTTTTTCCTTATTCCAATGGTTTTTTTGCTCTGTTTGGAATGTATTTCTATTTCTTTAGTGGTTTCCTTAAAATTTTTTCATGACTACTTGACAATGTATTTTCCATCTTCTCAAACACTATAAGAATTTAATTTTTAATTTAACTTTGATTCTGTTCAACCCCTTCCAATTTATATGCTGCTATTGTCCAGTATATTTCTTTAGTTTTTTTCTTTACCTTTATAATTAGACATCTTGTTTAATATAGAAAACTATTAATTTCTTTGATGACCTTTCTTCTGAGAAGAATTTTCTTCTTCCTGAAGCACATTTTTCAGAAGTTCTTTAAATGAGGGTCCATCTGTGAAATGTTCTATTAAAAAAAATCTGAACATTATTTTGCTCTCATGCTTTAAAGATAGTTTTATTATATCCTTAATTCTAAGTTGATAGTATCAAGTTTTTTTTTTATTTTTTATAACTATTTTTTATAACTATTATTTATAACTATAACTCCTGGATGCTAGAGTGGCTGAAAAGTCAATTGTCAGTTTAAATGTTATTCCTTTCTAAGTAACTTTTCCCACTGGCTGCTTTTTTTTTTTTTTTAAAGATTTTATTTATTTATTTGACAGATCACAAGTAGGCAGAGAGGCAGGCAGAGAGAGAGAAGGGAGGAAGCAGGCTCCCTGCTGAGCAGAGAGCCCGATGCGGGGCTCCATCCCAGGACCCTGGATCATGACCTGGGCCGAAGGCAGAGGCCTTAACCCACTGAGCCACCCAGGCGCCCCCCACTGGCTGCTTTTAAGACCATCTTTTTATCTGTAATTTTATTATTTATCCTGGTATGGAGTTCTTTATTTTTTCTTAAGACTCACAGTATCGCCAGAATCTGAGCATTCATACCTTTAATACATCCTAGCAAATATTCTGCATTATTACATCTTCAAATATTTCTTCTCCCTTATTTTCTCTAGCCTCTTTTTCTTGAACCCCATATATTAGGCCTTCTCATATTATCGTACATATCTCAATCACTCACATCTTTTACCTTCTATTTCTCCACAATATATTCCAGGTAATTTCTTTTTATTTATTTATTTTAGAGAGAGAGAGAGAATCAGAGATAGCCAGAGAGCATGAGTGGGGAGGAGAGCAGGGTCTCGCTGAGCAGGGAGCCCAACGCGGGGCTCAATCCCAGGACCCTAGGATCATGACTGGAGCCAAAAGCAGACACTTAATCAACTGAGCCACCAGACACTCCTATCTCAGGTAATTTCTTTTCTTTTCTCTTTTTTAAAAAAGATTTTTATTTATTTATTTGACAGACAGAGATCACAAGTAGGCAGAGAGGCAGGCAGAGAGGAAGGGAAGCAGTTTCCCTGCTGAGGAGAGAGCCTGATGTGGGGCTTGATCCCAGGACTCTGGGATCATGACCTGAGCTGAAGGCAGAGGCTTTAACTGAGCCAGCCAGGTGCCCCTCAGGTAATTTCATAAACTGTGTTCTAGTACATTAATTATTTTTTAAAACATATTTAATTTGCTATTTAATCTATCCACTGAATTTCAAATTCTAATAATCACATATTTTTCAGTTATGTAAGATTTAGCTAGTTCTTTTTTCCAAATCTAACTGTTTAATTTTAATAGTTTATTACCTCACGATTTCTCTCCCCCATTTCTATCTTTTATTTGTTCAAATATTTTTACCTATTGTAGCAGACTGTCTTTTTCTAAGATGGCTACAACAGTATTTCTGGCTCCAAATACCCTTTCAGAACCTCCACAATGACACTATCAAGAGGTGAAGCCCCTTCATTTCTCCCAAACCTGGCTAAGCCTTTGTGGTTGATTTCTTTTTTGAATAGAACCGCTGTGGGAGTCGTGCTGCATGACTCTGAGGCAAGGTTAGAAAAGGTGATACAGATTCTGCCTGTCTCTGCAGAGGCACTGGGAACTAGCCACAATGCTGTGAGGGAGTCCAGGACACATGGAGAGGCCACATTTGGATGTTCTGAGTGATAACTCCAGCTAAGGCCTCAATCACAGCCAGCATGAACCACCAGAAACACGAGTGAATGAACCTTCAGAGCATTGCAGCAGCCAGTTGTTAAGTTGTTCCAGCCTTCTAGTCATCCACTTGTGGACCCAGGCAACATGGAGCAAGGAAAACCACTCCCCAAATCCAGAGTTCCTGACCCACTCTGACTCCATGAGCATAACAACTGGTGTTTTATGTCACTGAATTCTGGGGTTATTAAACATCAATAGATAATGAGAATACCATAGTTTATATGTTCAGTATCTGGTAATTCCAGTATCTAAAGGTCTTGGCAATCTAAATCAATATCCCTATCCTCCCTCTTCTCTTTCATTCTTATCTTTCTTTTGCTGACTCTTACTATCACTTTGTTTCTTTATGCTTTTGGTAATCCCTTATTAAAATCTCATATTTGACTGAAGTTCATCTCTAGGTATCCTGAGCCCCCTTATTTGAAGACGCTTTCCTACCAAGAGAATTTCCATTTTTGGCTGGCCCCCAGAAGGTGATTTTACCCACAAGAAATGTTTTTATTTATATATTCTCTTAGAGTTACTTATATTACATACATAATATAGACTCAAAATCCAAACTGCAAGAGCAGAGCAGGGATATAGTTAGAAATTCTCAACGGGGCTAGCCTTATTGCTATTTTTTTCTACTAATACCCATAACAGTGACTGATAGCTTTGTTCACTGGATGCCTTTGTTGCAGGTGGATTTTTTTCTAGGCACATTCATTCAACCTACAAATATTTAATGAGTATCTTTTATATGTTTTTTAATAGGGATATGACTCATGTTCCTTCACATGACATGTTTAGGACCCTGATGTGTGCTGAAGCCAGGTTTACAACTGAGTTTTTAAAATTACCTTTCCAATTAGCTACTTCTCACACCTATTAGAATTACCCAAAGCTCTATGAGATCAGGCCTATTTTTCTTTCATTTTGTTAATGCTTATAAAGACTACAACAGTGCACAGGAGATATTCAGAACACTTTTAAAAAATTTATTTGGCCTCTTCTCCCCAGTTTTATTGAGGTGCAACTGACAAACAAAAACTACATATTTTTAAAGTATACATGGTGATATTTTATAATACCTACATATAGTAAAATAATTATCACAATCAAGCTAATTAACCAATTCATAACCTCACATTTACCTTTTTTTTGTGGTGAGAACACTTAAGTTCTCTTCTCTTAGCAAATTTCAAGAATACAGAACACATTTTTGAAGATGATTATCAGCCAACCAAGAAAAGCTTCATAAACAATGAAACCAAGTGATCTAAATTAATCACTGGCAAAAGAAATCTTTCTATAGATATAGAATTCAAAAAACCTATCAGAAGGTTTTTTTTGCATTTCAGTTTTCTGTATTAATTTGATCATACCTTAAGAGTTTAATACATTTTTATAAGCAGTGGCACCCAGGATGGGTTTCATCAGGACATTTTGTTTGTTTTAGGCCAAAAACATCCATCCATTCTTAATTCTAGAATACTAAGAGTAGGAATACAGGTGGATAAACTGAGACTCAGAAATAGATAAAATGATGGATAAAAGTCAATTAGGCATCTGCCTTCAGCTCAGGTGATGGTCCCAGAGTTCTGGGATTGAGCTTAGCAGGGAGCCTCCTTCTCCTTCTCCCTCTGCGGCTCCCCTTGCTTGCGCGCGCTCTCTCTCTCTCTAACAAACAAACAAATCTTTAAAAAAAATAAGTGGATAGAATGAGGTTCAGATAGGTGAAATAATTGATAGGAAGTTAGTGGCAGAGCCAGCATTAGAATCTAGCTTTTCAGACTTCTAGAAAAATATCTTCTGCCCCTGAACTACTCTTCTTGTTTTATGGGATATTACTTGGGTGAAACAGCAACTCCTGCAATAGGTTGCTCTACAGACTATGTTTTTTTGAACACTGTACACAAGAATGAATGTCAAAGACCTCCCAGCCCAAGCCTCCCATTTTATAAGGTCTCCTCATCTACTCATTTAGTTCTCAAAATGTCATAGCTTCTTTACCCTTCCATTTTCTGTTTCTTTACCTTTCATTATACACTCAACTCTCTTCTTTGATTTTACTTTTCACTTATCCATAGGAACGAAAACAGTTGCTTATGAAGGAAGACTTCTTTACATACTGTATGAAGAAAAATTGATCACAACTTGTATTAAAAAATCTAAAAGGAAAGTTATCTGCTGGGTCCCAGTGTGAATTTATAATTACAGCATCATAAACTGTGTTTAAACATTGTTATCCTAATGACTTCACTGCTAAAATTTTCATTCAGGTCCTCTACAGAATAGCCACATAACTTTAGGAGGACACAGTCAACACAGTCTATAATGTGAGTAACCCTAAATGACAGTCCTGTTTTCATTCATCTCACATATCCAGACCTGTACAGCTCTTTAATACTACCATAGCAGAAAGTTGAAATGAATCATGTTTTACTTTCCTTTCATCCTTTTAAATCTGTGTACAGCCATATTTAGCTCCACGAGTCTATCTGAAATTAATGTGGTTTTGGTCACTCATTTATTTCAAGGGCATTCACATCAACAGATCTGGTAACGATGACAGTGATAATAACACTGTCTACTGTGTTATAACTATCTGTGAAAATTATCTGTGAAATAATCCTGTATAAGTTTCAAAGCAACAGTGGTTAGAACTAGTTATTTCTAAGAACCATGCCTATTGCCTTTATTTTAGTCTATACTACAAGTTGTCAGAAGAATTGAATGCTTGAAAGACTGTCTTGTGTTATTCTTAGACTTTTAAGTTTAGAGTCAAGAACATAAAGATGATTAGTTGACTACCCAAGATTTATGTTTCCCTCCCATAGTGTAGATTTGTTGCTGGGAAGTGTCCGCATAGCCACAGATTATTCCCAGTCCCCTTGAATCCAGATAGGACCATATGACTAGATATAGCTAATGGGATAGAAGCAGAAATTTGTGTGTATTACTTCCAAGCAAAAGAAAAAAAAAAGGTTAAGTAGTCAATATTTTCTCCCCCTTATGTGATGATCTTGTGGGGGGCAGCACTGAAGATAGTGGGATCTTAAGACAGAAGAGGCCTGGATCCTGATCACATCATAGTAAATACTTAATGAATGCCCATGAAAATTTGCTTTGGAAAAGAATAATCTTTAGCTATCTTTCTCTGGGATTTTTAAGATTTTGTTTCTTAAGGGATCTTAACATGATCTAACACAATGACTTGCACATAGCAGACACTCAAATATTTGCTGAATGAATAAAATTAGTGCATATCTTCATCTATTAATTTCATTCAGTGCCTGTTTGGGTTATGAAATGGTTGGCTATGGGCTGACTACAGTCCTATGAAAGCTTACCAATCTACCAAACATGATAGCAAGACTATATAAATCAAAGACTAGACTTAAAGAAAATAATGCAAACAAACAAAATCCAAATCCATGGGATTCTTGTTTCAGTGATTTATGATATGATTTTAAGCAAGTGGCTCAATGCCAGAGAATTGTGCTTTGAGAAATGAGAGAGTAAAGAAGAAGAAAAACAGGAGACAAAATTAGAGTTGAGAGAATTGAGGATTTTTAAAAGCCACTCCCACTCCCACAGTTAGAGATCATAATAATGTTTTATCTTTTTATTTTTTAATATTTTTTTTATTTTAATAAACATATAATGTATTTTTATCCCCAGGGTACAGGTCTGTGAATTGCCAGGTTTACACATTTCACAGCACTCATCATAGCACATTTTACACATTTCACAGCACTCATCATAGCACATACAATGGACAAATGGGTCCATTTCCCCACCACCCTCTCCCGTCCCCCCTCCCCCCATCAACCCTCAGTCTGTTTTTTGAGATTGAGTCTTTTATGGTTTGTCTCCCTCCCAATCCCATCTTTTCATTTTTTCTTTTCCTACCTCCCCCCAACCCCCCTGCATTGCATCTCCACTTCCTCATATCAAAGAGATCATATGATAGTTGTCTTTCTCCGATTGACTTATTTCGCTAAGCATGATACCCTCTAGTTCCATCCACGTCGTCGCAAATGGCAAGATTTCATGTCTTTTGATGGCTGCATAGTATTCCATTGTGTATATATACCACCTCTTCTTTATCCATTCATCTGTTGATGGACATCTAGGCTCTTTCCAGAGTTTGGCTATTGTGGACATTGCTGCTATAAACATTCGGGTGCACGTGCCCCTTCGGAGCACCACATTTGTATCTTTAGGATATATACCCAGTAGTGCAATTGCTGGGTCATAGGGTAGCTCTATTTTCAGTTTTTTGAGGAACCTCCACACTGTTTTCCAGAGTGCTTGCACCAGCTTGCATTCCCACCAGCAGTGTAGGAGGGTTCCCCTCTCTCCGCATCCTCGCCAGCATCTGTCATTTCTTGACTTGTTAATTTTAGCCATTCTGACTGGTGTGAGGTGGTATCTCATTGTGGTTTTGATTTGTATTTCCCTGATGCCGAGTGATGTGGAGCATTTTTTCATGTGTCTGTTGGCCATCTGGATGTCTTCTTTGCAGAAATGTCTGTTCATGTCCTCTGCCCATTTCTTGACTGGATTATTTGTTCTTTGGGTATTGAGTTTGATAAGCTCTTTATAGATTTTGGATACTAGCCCTTTATCTGATATGTCATTTGCAAATAGCTTCTCCCATTCTGTCAGTTGTCTTTTGGTTTTGTTAACTGTTTCCTTTGCTGTGCAAAAGCTTTTGATCTTGATGAAATCCCAATAGTTCATTTTTGCCCTTGCTTCTGTTGCCTTTGGCGATGTTCCTAGGAAGAAGTTGCTGCGGTTGAGGTCAAAGAGGTTGCTGCATGCATTCTCCTCAAGGATTTTGATAGATTCCTTTCTTACATTGAGGTTCTTCATCCATTTTGAGTCTATTTTCGTGTGTGGTGTAAGGAAATAGTCCAATTTCATTTTTCTGCATGTGGCTGTCCAATTTTCCCAGCACCATTTGTTGAAGAGGCTGTCTTTTTTCCATTGGATATTCTTTCCTGCTTTGTCGAAGATTAGTTGACCATAGAGTTGAGGGTCTCTTTCTGGGCTCTCTATTCTGTTCCATTGATCTATATGTCTGTTTTTGTGCCAGTACCATACTGTCTTGATGATGACAGCTTTGTAATAGAGTTTGAAGTCTGGAATTGTGATGCCACCGACTTTGGCTTTCTTTTTCAATATTCCTTTGGCTATTCGAGGTCTTTTCTGGTTCCATATAAATTTTAGGATTATTTGTTATATTTCTTTAAAAAAATGGATGGGATTTTGATAGGGATTGCATTAAATGTGTAGATTGCTTTAGGTAGAATAGACATTTTCGCAATATTTGTTCTTCCAATCCATGAGCATGGAATATTTTTCCATCTCTTTGTGTCTTCCTCAATTTCTTTCATGAGTACTTTATAATTTTCTGAGTACAGATTCTTTGCCTCTTTGGTTAGATTTATTCCTAGGTATCTTATGGTTTTGGGTGCAATTGTAAATGGGACTGACTCCTCAATTTCTCTTTCTTCTGTCTTGTTGTTAGTGTAAAGAAATGCGACTGATTTCTGTGCATTGACTTTATATCCTGACACTTTACTGAATTCCTGTATAAGTTCTAGCAGTTTTGGAGTGGAGCCTTTTGGGTTTTCCACATATAGTATCATATCATCCGCAAAGAGTGATAGTTTGACTTCTTCTTTGCCAATTTGGATGCCTTTAATTTCTTTTTGTTGTCTGATTGCTGAGGCTAGGACTTCTAGTACTATGTTGAACAGCAGTGGTGATAACGGACATCCCTGCCGTGTTCCTGACCTTAGCGGAAAAGCTTTCAGTTTTTCTCCATTGAGAATGATATTTGCGGTGGGTTTTTCATAGATGGCTTTGATAATATTGAGGTATGTGCTTCTATCCCTACACTTCGAAGAGTTTTAATCAGGAAGGGATGCTGTACTTTGTCAAATGCTTTTTCAGCATCTATTGAGAGTATCATATGGTTCTTACTCTTTCTTTTATTAATGTATTGTATCACATTGATGGATTTGCGGATGTTGAACCAACCTTGCAGCCCTGGAATAAATCCCACTTGGTCGTAGTGAATAATCCTTTTAATGTACTGTTGGATCCTATTGGCCAGTATTTTGGTGAGAATTTTCGCATCTGTGTTCATCAAGGATATGGGTCTGTAATTCTCTTTTTTGGTGGGATCCTTGTCTGGTTTTGGGATCAAGGTGATGCTGGCCTCATAGAATGAGTTTGGAAGTTTTCCTTCCATTTCTATTTTTTGGAACAGTTTCAGGAGAATAGGAATTAATTCTTCTTTAAATGTTTGGTAGAATTCCCCTGGGAAGCCATCTGGTCCTGGACTTTTGTTTGTTTGGAGATTTTTGATGACTGTTTCAATCTCCTTACTGGTTATGGGTCTGTTCAGGTTTTCTATTTCTTGCTGGTTCAGTTGTGGTAGTTTATATGTCTCTAGAAATGTATCCATTTCTTCCAGATTGTCAAATTTGTTGGCGTAGAGTTGCTCGTAGTATGTTCTTATAATTGTTTGTATTTCTTTGGTGTTGGTTGTGATCTCTCCTCTTTCATTCATGATTTTATTTATTTGCGCCCTTTCTCTTTTCTTTTTGATAAGTCTGGCCAGCGGTTTGTCAATCTTATTAATTCTTTCAAAGAACAAGCTCCTAGTTTTGTTGATTTGTTCTATTGTTTTTTTAGTTTCTATTTCATTGATTTCTGCTCTGATCTTTATGATTTCTCTTCTCCTGCTGGGTTTAGTCTTTCTTTGTTGTTCTCTCTCCAGCTCCTTTAGGTGTAGGGTTAGGTTGTGTATTTGAGACCTTTCTTGTTTCTTGAGAAAGGCTTGCACCGCTATATATTTTCCTCTCAGGACTGCCTTTGCTGTGTCCCACAGATTTTGAACTGTTGTGTTTTCATTAGCATTTGTTTCCATGATTTTTTTCAGTTCTTCTTTAATTTCCTGGTTGACCCATTCATTTTTTTAGAAGGATGATGTTTAGTCTCCATGTATTTCCGTTCTTTCCAAATTTCCTCTTGTGATTGAGTTCTAGCTTCAGACCATTGTGGTCTGAAAATATGCAGGGAATGATCTCAATCTTTTGGTACTGATTGAGACCTGATTTATGACCCAGGATGTGGTCTATTCTGGAGAATGTTCCATGTGCACTAGAGAAGAATGTGTATTCTGTTGCTTTGGGATGGAATGTTCTGAATAGATCTGTGATGTCCATCTGGTCCAGTGTGTCATTTAAGGCCTTTATTTCCTTGTTGATCTTTTGCTTAGATGATCTGTCCATTTCAGTGAGGGGAGTGTTAAAGTCCCCTGCTATTATTGTATTACTGTCGATGTATTTCTTTGATTTTGTTATTAATTGGTTTATATAGTTGGCTGCTCCCATGTTAGGGGCATAGATATTTAAGATTGTTAGATCTTCTTGTTGGACAGACCCTTTGAGTATGATATAGTGTCCTTCCTCATCTCTTATTATAGTCTTTGGCTTAAAATCTAATTGATCTGATATAAGGATGGCCACCCCAGCTTTCTTCTGATGTCCATTAGCATGGTACATTGTTTTCCACCCCCTCACTTTAAATCTGGAGGTGTCTTCGGGTCTAAAATGAGTTTCTTGTAGGCAGCATATTGATGGGTTTTGTTTTTTTATCAATTCTGATACCCTGTGTCTTTTGATTAGGGCATTTAGCCCATTAACATTCAGGGTAACTATTGAGAGATATGAATTTAGTGCCATTGTATTGCCTGTAAGGTGACTGTTACTGTATATTGTCTCTGTTTCTTTCTGATCTACTCCTTTTAGGGTCTCTCTTTGGTTAGAGGACCCCTTTCAATATTTCCTGTAGAGCTGGTTTGGTGTTTGCAAATTCTTTCAGCTTTTGTTTGTCCTGGAAGCTCTTTATCTCTCCTTCTATTTTCAATGATAGCCTAGCCAGATATAGTATTCTTGGTTGCATGTTTTTCTGGTTTAGTGCTTTGAATATATCATGCCAGTTCTTTCTGGCCTGCCAGGTCTCTGTGGATAGGTCCGCTGCCAATCTAATGTTTTTACCCTTGTATGTTACAGACTTCTTTTCCCGGGCTGCTTTCAGGATTTTCTCTTTGTCGCTAAGACTTGTAAATTTTACTATCAGGTGACGAGGTGTGGACCTATTTTTATTGATTTTGAGGGGCGTTCTTAGCATTTCCTGGATTTTGATGTTTGTTCCCTTTGCCATATTAGGGAAATTCTCTCCAATAATTGTCTCCAATATACCTTCTGCTCCCCTCTCTCTTTCTTCTTCTTCTGGAATCCCAATTATTCTAATGTTGTGTCGTCTTATGGTGTCGCTTATCTCTCGAATTCTCTCCTCGTGGTCCAGTATTTGTTTGTCTCTCTTTTGCTCAGCTTCTTTATTCTCTATCATTTGGTCTTCTATGTCACTAATTCTTTCTTCTGCCTCATTTATCCTGGCAGTGAGAGCTTCCATTTTTGATTGCACCTCATGAATAGCTTTTTTGATTTCAACTTGGTTAGATTTTAGTTCTTTTATTTCTCCAGAAAGGGCTTTTATCTCTCCGGAGAGGGTTTCTCTAATATCTTCTATGCCTTTTTCGAGCCCGGCTAGAACCTTGAGAATTGTCATTCTGAACTCTAGATCTGTCATGTTACCTATGTCCGTACTGATTAGGTTTCCAGCCTTCGGTACGGCCTCTTGTTCTTTTCTTTGAGGTGAGTTTTTCCGCCTTGTCATTTTGTCCAGATAAGATTTGCTTTCTCCTGCCGTGGAATTCCACTGTTCTTGGTGAGCGAAGTTGGTTTTGGATGGGTTTCTTATTGATCTTCTGGGGGAGGGGCCTGTTGTAGTGATTCTCAAGTGTCTTTGCCGCAGGCGGAATTGCACCGCCCTTCCCAGGGGCCGGGCTAAGGAATCCGCTCTGGTTTGCTTTCGGGAGCTTTTGTTCCCTGAGCGCTTTCCGTAGAGTTCCGGAGGACGGGGATGAAGATGGCGGCCTCTCAATCTCCAGCCCAGAGGAGCCGAGAGCTTGGGGTTCTGCTCCTCAGTGCGCCCTTAGAGAAAAGCGCCCTCCCGCCCCGCCTCCCTGGCCTGCAGTCGCGCCTTGAAGAAAGCAGTCAATTGCTGGAACCAGGAGAAAAGCGCCCGGTCGCTTCCGTCTCTGTGGCCTCCGGCCGCGCTCTGAGCCCACCCAGCCTGCGACCGGCACAAGGTAACCCCAGGCTTAGAGCTCACTTCCTCGGCTTTGTCGCTGTAGCCGGCTTCCCCGCTCTAATACCTGCGAGCTCTGCAGCACTCAGACACCCCTGGTCCTTCTGTGACCCCGCGGGACCTGGGGTTATGTTGACCCCGCCTGGGTTTCCCCCCGGTTTAGCCTCTGGAGCGATGTCTCCCAGTGGAGCTGACTTTTAAAAGTCCCGATTTTGTGCTCCGTTGCTCCGCTGCTTGCCGGGAGCCGGCCCCTCCCCCCGGGGTCTATCTTCCTGTCGCTTTGGATTCACTTCTCCGCAGGTCCTACCTTTCAGAAAGTGATCGATTTTCTGTTTCTAGAATTGTTGCTCTTCTTCTCTTTGATTTCCCGTTGGATTTGTAGGTGTTTCACAATGGTTAGATAAGCTATCTAGCTGATCTCCTGCTACCCAATGTCATCTCAGCCTGCTACTTCTCTGCCATCTTGACTCCCATAATAATGTTTTAAATCATTATATTTGTTATTCAGTACAATTTCCATAATAGAGTAAAATTCCCCAAAAGCACTAGGTCTGAAAATTCCCAATTATTTGACATTTGATTTGTACATATCCTAGAAAATTCTGTTGATCACCAGCTGAGGCTGTCTCTGCTACCTGCACGCTAGAACTTGTAATACCGAGAATATAACACAGCAGTCTATCACCTAGCATAGTCCTATTCAGAACTCAGCCAGAGTACTACATTTATAGATTATTGAATGTTACTCTACAGATACCCCAAAACCCATAATTTTTGAAGCTTAAAAATATGTATATTTACAAAAATCCTCAATAAAATATTAGCAAACTGAATTGAACAATATATTTAAAAGATCATACACCATGATCAAGTGAGAATTATTGCAGGGATGCAAGGATGGCTCAACATCCACAAATGAGCATGATATACCACATTAACAAAATGAAAGCTAAAAATCACATGATCTCAATAGTAACAGAAAAAGCATTTGACAAAATTCAACATCCATTTACGGTAACAACTTTCAACAAAGGGGGTATAGATGGAATGTACTCAGGACCACATATAACAAGCCCACAGTCCACATCATACCCAATGATGAAGAGCTGAAAGCTTTTCCTCTAAGATCAGGAATAAGACAAGGATGCCAACTCTCACAACTTATATTTAGTATAGTACTTGAAGTCCTAGCCAGAAAAGTTAGGCAGGGAAAAGAAATAAAAGGCATCCAGTTATTTAAAAAACGTACAACTGTCACTTTTTGTAGATGACATGTTTTTATGTGTAGAAAACCCTAGAGACGCCACCAAAAAACTGTTAGAATAAATGAATTCAGTTAAGTTGCTGGATACAAAAGTCAATATACAAAAATCTGCTGTTTCTATACACTAAGAATGAACTATCAAAAAAGGGAAATTAAGAAAATAATCACAATTATAATTGCATCAATAAGAATAAAATACTCAGGAATAAATTTAACCAAGGAGATGAAAGACCTATGCCAGATGAAAGAAAATGAATCCAGAAAAAAATGGAAAAATATTCTATGCCCAAGGATTAGAATATTGTTAACATGTCCATACTCCCCAAAGCAATCTACAGATTCAATGCAATCCCGATCAAAATTCCAATGACATTTTTCATAGAAATAGAAAACAATCCTAAATTTTGTGTAGAATCACAAAATACCTCAAATAATCTTGAGGAAGAAGAACAAAACTGGAGCATTATGCTCCTTGATTCCAAACTATATCACAAACCTATCATAATCAAAATGGTGTGGTATTGGCACAAAAACAGACATACAGATTAATGGAACAGAATAGAAAGCCCAGAAGTAAACCCACACACATAAGGTCATTTTATTTATGACCAAGGAACCAAGAACATACAGTGGGGAAAGGACACTCCCTTCAATAAATGTTGTTGGGTAAATGAGGTGGAGGGCAAATGGGGCAGCGACATACAAAAGAATGAAACTAGACTATTATCTTATACCTTACACAAAAATTAACTCAAAATTGATTAAAGACTGATATGTAAGACCTAAAGCCATAAAATTCCTAGAAGAAAACATAGGTGGTAAACTCCTTGATGTTGATGTTGGCAGTGTTATTTTGGATCTGACTCTAAAAGCGATGGCAACAAAGCAAAAATAAACAAGTAGAACTACACCAAACCAAAAATCTTCTGTACAGCAAAGGAAATCATAAACAAAATGAAGACAACATATTGAATAGAGAAAAGAACTGCAAACCATGGATTTTGATACATAAAGAGCTCACATAAGAGCAAAAAAAAAAAAAAAAATCTGACTGGGGCACCTAGGTGGTTCAGTCAATTAAGTGTCTGCCTTTAGCTTAGGTCATGATCCCTGGGTTCTAGAATCGAGTCTGGGCTCCCTGCTCAGCAGGGAGTCTGCTTCTCCCTTTGCCCCTCCCCTCTGCTGATGTTCTCTCTCTCTCTCACTCTCAAAATAATAAAATCTTTTAAAAAATCTGATTAAAAATAGGCAGATCTGAATAGACATTTTTCCAAAGAAGACATATAGATGGTCAACAGGGACATGAAAAATGTTCAACATCACTAGTCACTGGAAATGCAAATCAAAACAATAATGAGAGATAACCTCACACTTGGTAGAATGGCTCCTATCAAAAAGACAAGAAATAATAAATATTGGCAAAGATGTGGAGAACAGGGGACCCTGCATACTGCCAGTGGCAATGTCAATTGGTGCAGCTACTATGGAAGACAGTAGGGAGCTTTTAAAAAAATTAAAAATAGAACTAACATATGATCCAGCAATTCCACTTCTAGGTATTTACCCAAAGAAATGAGAACACTAATTTGAAAAGACATATGCTTCCCCATCTTCCTTATATAATTATTTATAATAGCCAGGATATGGAAATGACCTAAGAGTCCATCACTGAATAAATGGATTAAGAAGATATACGCCCCCCCCCCACACACTGGAATACTACTCAGCCATAAAAATGAATGGAATCTTGTCATTTGCAACAACATCAATAGACCTTGAGGGCATTATGCTAGGTGAAATACGTCAGACAGAGAAAGATACTCCATGATAATTCTTACATGTGGAATCTTAAAAAAAAAGAAACAAACAAACAAACAAAACCAAACAAAAACCAAACCCACAGATAGAGCAGACTGATGGTTGCCAGAGAGGAGCAGGGTGAAGAGTAAGCAAAGTGGGTGAAGCGGATTAAAAGATACAAACTTCGGTTATAAAACAAGTCATGGGAAGGTAATGTAAAGCATGATGACTATAGTTACTAATACCATATTGCATATTTAAAAGTTGCTGAAAGAGTAAGTCTTATAAGTCCTCATCATGAGAAAAAAATTTTTTGTAACAATGTATGGTGATGGATGATAATTAGATTATTGTGATACTTTTGCAATGAATACAAATATTGACTCATGGGGCACCTGGGTGGCTCAGCTGGTTAAGCAGCTGCCTTCAGCTCAGGTCATGATCCCAGGGTTCTGGGATCGAGTCCAACATCAGGCTCGTTACTGGGGAGCCTGCTTCTCTCTCTGCCTGCCGCTCTCCTGGCTTGTGCTCTCTGTCTCTCTCACTCTGACAAATTAATAAGTAAAATCTTAAAAAAAAACCAAACCCATAAATATTGACTCATTATGTTGTACAACTAAAACTAACATAATGTTATATATTAATTATATCTCAATTACTAAATAAGACAAAAAGAAAATGACAGGGACAAGACAAAAAACCAAAACCAAAACCAAAAAACAAACAAACAAAAAACAAAGACAAGCCTACAAGGCAGCTAGAACTGGAGCCAGAAAGACTTTCCTGAGGAATGGAAGAATAGAGTCAGCCAGATTAAGAGATGCCATGGGATCAGTAGTGGTGATGTTGGTCAGCAAGAAGTTATGGCAATCACTGCAACACCAAACAGTACCAACAGCACCAAAACACAAACTGCTGCCAAGGGCTCTTCCTCATTTGAGAGTCTGGAGGACTTCCCTTTTGAACTATGATTAACTCTTAAGTTTCTAAGACAGGAAGCTCAAAAAGTATGATGCTAGACTTGATTCAATTAAGCATATGGAAGAGTAAAATAACTTATACTCAAAAGTATTACAGAAGAATACAAACCTATAATATATAAGAGAAAGATGATGTCTTTCTCTGCCACTTTCTAGCTGTGTGACCTTAAATACTATAACCTTTCTGAGTTTCAGCCCTCTCTTTTGCAAAACTGGGTTATCCAGATAGTTATGAGGATTAGATGGTGAATGTGAAAAAATACATATTTTAAAAATACATGTAACCCTTATCTGACATCATACACAAAAATCAATTCAAAATGAATTAAAGTCTTAAACATAAGACCTGAAACCATAACAATTCTAGAAGGAAACACAGGGAAAAACTCATTGACATCTATCTTAGCAATGATTTTTTTTTTTTTGATTGGACACCAAAAAAAAAGGCAACAAAGGCAAAAATAAGTAAGTGGGACTACATCAAGTTTAAAAGCTTTTGCACAGTAAAGGAAGCCATCAACAAAATGAAAAGGCAACCTATAGAATGGGAAAAAATATCTGCAAACCATATATCTGATAAGGAGTTAATATCCAAGATATAGAAATAACTCCATCTACTCAAAAGCAAAAAAACTCAATTAAAAATGAAAGAGGAATTGAACAGACATTTAAAAAAATATTTTATTTATTTATTTGATGCAGAGAGAGAGAGAGAACACAAGTAGGCAGAGCAGCAGACAGAAGGACAGGGAGAAGCAGACTATCAGCTGAGCAGGGAGCCTGATGTAGACTTGATCCCAGGATCATGACCTCAGGCAAAGGTAGAGGCTTAATCGACTGAGCCGCCAGGTGCCCCTGAATAGACATTTTTAAAAAGAAAATATACAAATGCCTAATATGTAAATGAATAGGTCCTCAAGATTACTATCCTTAGAGAACTGCAAATCAAAACAGTAATGAGATATTACCACATGCTTGTTAGAATGGCTAGTATCAAAAAGATGAGATAACAAGTGTTGGCAAGGATGTGGAGAAAAGGCAACATTGATGCACTGCTGGGCGGACTGCAAATTAGTACAGCCACTTTGGACAACAGTAGGAGATTCCTCAAAAAGTTTAAAATATGATATGATATATAACTATCATATGATTCAGTAATCCTACTCTTGGGTGTATACCAAAGGAAACAAAATAACTATGTCAAAGAAAGATCTGCATCTCCATGTTCATAGCAGCATTATTTACAACAGCCAAGACATGGAAATAACCTAAGTGTCCACTGGCAGATGAATACATTCAATACATGAATAAAGAAAATATAATGTGTGTGTGTGTGTGTGTGTGTGTGTAATGGAATACTATTCAATAATGGAATACTATTCAATATATTATATATAATATATATATTATATCATATTATATTATATATATTGAATACTATTCAACTATAAAAAGAAACAAATCTTGCCATTTGCAATAACATGGATGAAACCGAGGGCATTATACTAAGTGAAATAAGCGATACAGAAAAAGAAAAATACTGTATGATCTCACTTATATCTGGAATCTAAAAAAAAAACAACACAAAACAACTAAACTCATAGTAAAAGAGATCAGATTTATTTATTTATTTACCAGAGGTGGGGGTGAGGGAATTGGATATATGTGGTGAAAGGTACAAATTTCCAGTTATAAAATAAAATAAGTAGGGGGGATGTAATGCACATGATGACTCTAATTATCCCTTCTGTATATTTCAAAGTTATGAAGATAATAAACCCTAAAAGTTCTCATCACAAGGAAAAAAACCTTTTTCCTTTATATCTATATGAGATGGTAGAAGTTAAATAAACTTATTATGGTAATTATTTTGCATTATAGGAATGTCATTATATTGTACACCTTAAACTTACAGAGTTATCTGTCAATTATATCTCAATAAAGCTAAAAGTTAAAAAATGGGCAGAGGAACTGAAGAGACATTTTTCCAAAGATGACACACAGATAGCCAATAGGTACAAGAAAAGATGCTCAGCATCACTTCTCATCAGGGAAATCAAAATAAAATCAAAATCATAATGAAATAACATATCACACTTGATAGATTGGTTATCACCAAAAAGACAAGAGATAACAAGTGTTGGCAAGGATGCAGAAGAAAGGGAACCCTTATGCAATGATGGTAAGAATGTATAGTGATACAACCATGATGGAAAAAGTATGGAGATTCCTTAAAAATTAAGAATAGTTATCATATGATCAATGCAGCAACCCCATTTCTGGTTATATATCCAAAGAAAATGAAAATAGGATCTCAAAGAGATATCTGCACTCACATCTTCACTGCAGTATCATTCACAATAGTCACATTATGGAAACAACCTATCAGTCGATAAATAGATAAAGAAGATACGGTATACACACCAATGGTTAACCAGGGGCATAGGGTGGGGTGGGGAAATGAGGAGATGTTGGTCAAAGACTACAAACTTCCAGTTATAAGATGAAAAAATTCTGGGGATCTGATATGCAGCATGGTGATTATAGTTAATAAATCTGTATTACATATTTGAAAGTTGCTGAGAATAAGTAGATATTAAATACTCTCAACAAAAAATAAATGTTAATTATGTGATGTGATGCAGGTATTAGCTAATACTATGGTGGTAATCATTTTGCAATATATAAAAGTATGAAATCAATACATTGTACACCTTAAACTCACACAATGGTATATGTCAATTATATCTTAATAAAGCTGGAAAAATACATGTAACTATTATATTTTTCATAAACTAAAAATTCCTTCTTATTAAAATGTTTTCTACTATACACATGATAGTCACCTAAATTTCCACATTATTCAAAGAATTTTAAATCTCTTTATCCTTAATGTGAAGAAAATTTATTCACTACAAAACTTAATTTAAAATGATGATGTTTGGGGCACCTGGGTGGCTCAGTGTGTTAAGCCTCTGCCTTCGGCTCTGGTCATGATCCCAGGGTCCTGGGATTGAGCCCCACATCGGGCTCTCTGCTCAGCAGGGAGCCTGCTTCCTCCTCTCTCTCTCTGTCTGCCTCTCCACCTACTTGTGATCTCTGTCTGTCAAATAAATAAATAAAATCCTTTTAAAAAAATGATGATGTTTAAGCTTTTCCTCTTCTCCCTCTCCATTTCTTAAGACAACTTTGGTTTCTGATACACTCACTGCCCCAAACCCCTGTCAAAATTCACCCAAAATGTCTACTTGTGCACTTAGCACATGGCCTTAGTGGTTCAACAACAGGATATTACAAGATACATCAAATCATCAAATGCCAAACCACTGGAATTTTCAGACTACCATATGCTGGGCTTGTGGGGACTTTTATTCTATTATGGAAATTATATTGAATAGGATATATAACAACTTAAAACTGTTCACATCATTATGATTTCTAATTATAGAATTAGGGGTCACGTAAAAAATCTTTCATCTTCTCAGCACTTCTTTTTCCCATATCTCTTCCATGTTGGACTCTCCCAACGGATCATATCCTTTTGAAGAAACAAAGAGCAAACCAGATTTCTTCACCAGTCTCAATACCATATCTTGCATTTTTTCTCTTGAAATACTGTAATTACTGAAGGCAAATGAGCTATGTTGGATAAGCTTGGCAGTAAGGCATGATAGCCCCTCGACAATGAACCTGTGATGATGAGAAAGAAGAGCCGACACCAGGCTGGAGGAGGAGCTGGAGACAAATACTCAGCTAGAGACAATGTTGCTGTTGATAACTTGGGAAGTCCAATAGGATGTGTAGTATCTGCCTCAGTCTGGATAGGTGATGAGGGCTCAGTTGGGGGTTTAACCAATACCCAAAACTTAAGGCAAGTCAGCTTCCCTGTTACAGCTCTGGGTGATCAGTCTGTTGAAGCAAGGCCCTCAGTGCTTAGGATTTATGGAAAACAGAATTCAGTTCCCTAGGGGAAAAGGCTGATAGGAGATTATCTATCTATCTCCAAGGTGGGGTTAGGGGAGGTGACAACAGGAGCAGGGCATGTGGGAAGGAATGGCTGTGGTAAGGACCCAGGAAGTGACTGTAAAAACTTGAGTTCACATCTTTCATGCTCAGAGTATTTCCTACTCCAGTTTTCTCTCTACAATGCCCTCAAAGCTTTTCTATAATTAACCATAGCATGAGTGAAACAGTTTAAGGGTTACCATTCCCTGCCCTTTTGCAGCCCAATAGTTTGTCATCTCTATTTACTTCCCAAGTTCTTTATCACTCTTCGATGAACAATGGGGCTGTCCCATTACTGTCTCTTCCTCCTGTCACATCAGCTGTTGAATAAAGACATAAGTGCTGTGACTAGAGCATCAGACTCAACACAAACCGTTAATGTTTCATTTGGCACTGTGAAAGAGATGTCACAGTTATCCATGCTTCCTATGGTCTTTTCTACCTCTATCTACTCTCGCACATCCAGCTGGTACCAGAATAAACAACTGGACGAGGAGGAGGACTGTCAGCATCCTGAAACACCTCTATCATCTGACAGCCCCGTCAGCAATCATGTGATGGTAATAGCTTTCAATCAGTAGCAGGGGTCGATGCAACATCCTCTGAGGGGTAGATGATGGCAAATTTAAATCAAGAAGCAAGCGGGATGTATACTGGGAGCCAGATTTCTTTTCCCATCCTTGTTAACAGTTGCTATAATAATCTAAGACTTCTAAAAATAAAGCCATAAGGATGGCACAACCAGAGCTTGCTAACTAAGAAATAATGAGGCTAAATGAACTACAGATTCATCAGCTTATAAAAGGAATGGCTCATTGGTTCAATAGGTTGCAACATTTCTTTACCCCAATATTACCTAGCCAATATCTGATTTGGAAGCCAAAACTTTTATCCTGCTACTGTTTATTTCTTTAAACAGACCCAGAAATGGGTGTTGGTGGGCAAAAAAACAAAAACAAAACACCCAACCACCAAAGCTGCTAAAACAAAATGAGGCATACTGCAAAGGAAAGGCTGGAGTTCACTGACTAAAGTTGAAAAACTCCAAGAAGAAACATACACTCAGATGGAACAACTACCCTCAGTGGGTCTGACAGTTTTCCCATTGCAAGGACTGTGACTTAGGTAAAATATGGGAGGCTGTGGCATTCTGGAAAAGATATGAACTTGGAGATAATTAGAGTTGGGTTCAAATTCCTTGTAGGATCTTGAACACAACACTTTGGTTCTTTGGACTTCCATTTCTTTAATGGCAACTGGCGACAAAAATGATGTCTATTAATAGGGTTGCCAGGATGATGAAAGGCATTTGGGATAGGAAAACACTTTATGAAGTATAAAAGCCTTGTTTTCATTATCTCCTTTGATTCTAGTGCTGGTTATGGGTACTAATCGTTGTCTCTCTCTGTGTCTGCAACCAATTAAAACACACATAGAGGAGTCAGAAGTTAGATCAAAGGTCATCTTTATTACTAGTTAAGTTGGATTTAAGGATATGGCTTGACCTGTGGCTTCTTACTATATCTTATAATGCACTTTCTTTACATCTTCTGTATTGTCTTGATTATACTATAAGCTTCTGGAGAGTAGAGATTATGTCTCATATCTCTGTATCCCCAGAATTTTCCACAGAGCCATACACGTAGTAGACACTCTGTCTGATAAAGGATCATATTAATCACATTTGTACTCTAGCTTCTGTGTGAAGCCTTTCTCTCTCTCTCTACTTGCCTGGGAACTCTTGGAGGGAAGGGTTCATGTCCTTTCATTTCATGCCTAGTATAATTCCTGGCATATAGTAGGTTCTTTATAAAAATGACTCAAAAGAAAATGAAAACAGAAGGGTACCAGATGGTCTAGTGCCACCCAGGGGTTTTACATAAGGGAAGTAGGAAAGTATCCTAAGGATTCCTTTCATGATAGCTTGTTCATTTGGGAAGATCTCTACCAGCAAACTGTGATTTGAGGATTTGAATTGTTTTCTCCACAACAAACTTTAGCTTTTTGTCTACTCATCAAGTACCCTGGCTATCTGGAAATCTGCACCCTGGATATCTCAACTAGGGTTACTCTGCTAATGTTCTTAGCAGGGAAAAACTGTCATTTGGTAATTAACTTAGAGCCATGACCAAAGGCTGTGACATCTGATGTTTCAGTGTATAACACTGACCCTTGTTCTTCTCCCAAGAGATCCATATGCCATGAAGTAGTTTCCTTTGGGGTTGTTGCTGGAATCCGTTCATAGTACAAGATCCAGGCCTCCTAGATAAATATAGGAAGACTGTGATAAATAACATCTCTACTGCATCATTAAACTTCCTTGTAAATAAGGAAGATGCAGTGCTGCTGGTCTAGGATTGAAGCAGAGGTCAGAATGTGATGGCACACAGAAGGGGTAGGGAATCTCAAAACACTATTCTAAGGAGAGACACTCCTTATTTCAAGGCCTTACAGAAAATGAGGGGGGCGGGGGAAAAAGCCTTCTTGTACAGACACACTTTCAATGCCTCCATGGGGTATAGGTGCAACATGCAGCTCACTTAATGGCAGCTACCTAGTTTGGGCTGCTCTGGAGTCACACCCTCTGCTCTATGTGATTCTCTTTGTGCTTTGAGAGAGGTACACATAAGTGCACTGTGCTCTGCTCAACCTTGGACTACATGTTCTCTCTGGACACTGGGAGAATCCCGATTTTGCCCTTCTGGAACAAATCAGAATAAAACAACTTTACTTTCAACTTTCAACTTTATTTTCAAAGGCTTAAAAGGATCTAGCAAGTCCTATTTCTTAACATGATGGTCGAGAAATTGGTGGTCTAGAGGTAGTCCCCAGTGCCATATCGGCACAAGGCCCTGATGTTCTGCCTAGGGGGGGCCCGAATCCCAGGCTCTGTACCACAGGGCTGATGCAGGGCAGGAAGGGCTAAACAACTTCAAAACTAGTAGTTTGGTACAATAGATAAAGACCTTTGCAGCTACTAGCATTTGTGGCATTGAGCACTTTAAATGTTGGCTAGTGTAACTGAGGAACTGAATTTTAAAATTTAATTTTAACCAATTTAAATGTAAAAACTGACAATTCAGTTATTAGAAAAAATTTAAGTATGTGAATCTAATTTTTAAGTATAAATAAATTTTATGATATATAAATGCAAATCAAGTATTTCTGACAAAATGCAGTATCCAAATTGAGATGTGCTATAAGTGCAAACTTTACACATGAAGAAAAGACCTTTGAAAAAAGACCTGGTATAAAAAAAAAGGAAGAAAATATTTCATTAATAATTTTTTATATTGACTACATGTTGAAATGAAAATGCTTTGGATATATTGGGTTAAATAAAGTATATTATTAAAATTAATTTCACCAGTTTTACTTTTGGAAAAACCTATTAGAAACTCTAAAATTGTGGCTTGTGTTCTAGGTCTATGGAACAGTGCTGATCTAGACCACAATTTCAATCCTCTGTACATGGAATCTCACTTGACAATATAAACCACCCACAAAACCTACTCATTGTTCCTCTGTCCAGTCTATTCTATTTTCATGCCATGTTTGCTGGGGGTCTTCCATGTGCTGGGCGCTGTTCTATGCTGGGAATACAGTGTGTTGGCTCTTAGCAGACATTCCAAATAGAGATGTAAACAATAAAAAATAAGGTGCAAAAAACCCCATCAGCCAACTCCATTGCTATACAGAACTTAAACTAGGATAATATAATGGAGAGAGCCAGGTTATGAGGAAGCTGCTGGGAGGAAGTCTGAACAGCAAGGAGCTGGTCATGACAGGGGAGGGGAAATGGACCATTAAAGGCCCCCAGCAATAAATAAGTTGAAATACTTGAGGCAGGAAAAGAAAATTAGGATGACTAGAGTACAGAGTGTAGAAGGTGGTGAAGAAAGGAGATCCTAGAATGAGCACCGCACCAGGAATCTATGAAGTCATGTTAAAAGCCTCTGCCCTCACATCTTAGACAATTTATCCTCTTAATAACCCCTGGGGCAAATAATACATTACATGTTAATAAAAATAATTTTAAAAATATTTTAAAAAGATAGCATTAGTTTCTTCATCTGTTAAATGGAGTAGCAATTACTAAAGGAACTTGCTTTTGATTCTGAAAACATGATTTTATGATTTTGCCATATATCTTATTTTTTTAAAAAGATTTATTTATTTGAGAGGGAGAGTGAGAGAGAGCATAAGCAGGGTTGAGAAGTAAAAGGAAAGGCAGGAGGAAAGGGAGAAGCACACTCCCTGTTTAGCAGCGAGCCTGATGGTCTCAGGATCATGACCTGAGCCAAACACAGACGCTTAACCAACAGAGGCACTCAGGTGCACCTTTCCATATATTTTAAAGAATAAAAAACCTGTCTTGCAAACCATAAGAGACTCTTAATCTCACAAAACAAACTGAGGGTTGCAGGGGGTAGGGGGTTAGGGAGAGGATGGTGGGGTTATGGACATTAGGGAGAGTATGTACTATGGTGAGCGCTGTGAAGTGTGTACACCTGGCGATTCACAGACTTATACCTCTGGGGCTAATAATACATTATATGTTTATTAAAAATTAAAAAAAAACCTGTCTTGGAAAATGAAAGAAAGGAAGCAAATGGAAATATCCTGATCTCTAATCCCTTTCATGATTTAACAATTGCTTATATGATGCCTTCCTTTCCTCTTCCCCTTTTTTTTTTAAATTTTAAAGAAAATGAAAATTTGGTATTTACCCAACTCATTCTCATATAGGATCAAAGGGTAAACTTCTTGTCTAAGAACTCTTTGTCTAAGGGCTCAAGGTCTGCTTCTAAGGAACCCCAATCCAAGACACTCACCAAAAGATAAATGAATGTCCTGGCAGTATCAGATCAACTTTTTGAATGAAATATGGGATATTTTTCCCCCTATGGAATTTAAATAGCTAAGCTATTTAAATATTTAAATAGCTAAGCTATTTAAATAGCTAAGCTATTTAAATATTTAAATAGCTTAGCTATTTAAATAGCTAAGCTATTTAAATAAGATTTATTTTTTAGCTCAATTGTTTTGCATTTACTACAGGTTAAAATAACAATAATCAATGAAATAATGTGATTGTATTTGTCTGAGCCTCGTTTCTTATGCCATTGTGAGCTTCCTGGATGTGACCCCATGTGTTCAGGCAAGAAAGCTGTCCAGCCACTCAAACTTCCTTTTAAGCTGCCATTTGCCAACCTTGGGGTGCTGTCCATGCCTCCAGGCCGGAGGTGGAATCTTAATAATTACCACCCTACACGAAGCACCCCACTCTGGAGCTTCCAATGCCCCCCATTTTTATTCATCTTTTGCTGCAACCTGGGAAATCAGGGATGACCTAGCAGGTACTCAGGTCATTGTCCTTTATCTAGGTCACTCCTGGACCTTTTCTTCTCTATCTTTAGGGGAAAGTGGGTACATTCTCATTTCTTCATCTAACCAAGGAATTTCTAAGTAAACTGCAGTTTGTTTGTTTGTCTTTAAATCTCAGAGGGCTCTGGTACTCTTTCCAATGTCCTCCTATAATTAGCAAGCCTCACAGCAGCTTGCACATAGCCTGAGCTTTGTCCTGTGGGGAGACAGTTGTATGACTTTGAGAGAACATCTCAGGGAAATCATTAAAGCACTTACACTCAGTGTTAAACAGACTCACTGAAGACAGGACACAGGAATCTCATTCTTGCCTCTTCTCATCAAACACAGCATAATTACGCACCCGGCACTAGCATTCACTGGCAAGGTCAGAAGCATACCCTGAGCAGCAACTACATAATGGACATGGGAATCACATCTAGAGCTATTCTTGCCCTGAGGGCTTACCATCAATGCGTACCTCATGTCCTCTGAAGCTCACAGCCCTACAGTACTTGGTCCATGCAAAACTGTCCTGGGAGCTATTATACCAGCTCAAACCACTCGTGTGCATGTGTGTGTGTGTTTTAAACATTCAGCCCTTTACTACAAACTACAGTTCTCTCTTGCCCTCACATTATGATAAAACTGCTCCAAAAAGCCTATAAATGGAATAGTTCATTTCTTCATATCATACTCACTCCTGGACCCACAACCACCACCTACTGAGTACCTATTTTGAACTGGGCAATGTGTTAAGTGCTCCACATATTTAAATTAACAACTCTATGAAGTACAGCAATATTATGATAGAGTCTGTTGAATGATGGTCTCTCAAAAGTTATGCCTATATCTTAACCCTGAAACCTGTGAATATGACCTTATTTGGAAAAAAGGGGTCATTGCAGATATAATTAAGTCAAGGATCTTGAGAAGAGATCATCCAGGTGGGCCCTGAATCCAATGACAAGTGTCCTTCTAAGAGACATAAGGAAGAGGGGAAGGCCATGTGAAGACAGAAGCAGAGTTTGGAGTGATCCATTCACAAACCAAAGAACATCTTGGAGCCATCAGAATGGAAGAGTCAAGGAAGTGTTCTCCCTTGGAGCCTTTGGAGGAAGTATAGCTCTGCTGACACCTTGATCTCTAACTTCTGGCCTCCAGAACTCAGAGAAAAAAAAATCTGTTGTTTCAAGCCACCAAATTAGTGGTAACTTGTTATGGCAGTCATAGTTTCATAGATGGGAAAACTGATGAAGCTGCTCAGGAAGCAAATGAGTAATGAGACTGGCCACAGCTCACAGGGTACCCTGAATGGTAGTGTGGTACCGTCAGAGCAAAGGCAAGGACTTACTTTGGGAGGAGCTGTTAGGATGCCTGCCCAGATAAAGGATTTATCCTCTTGAGAAGAAAGGTTCAAAAACTTCTGAGGGAGAAAAGCAAAGAGAGCAACTAGTCTGTCTGGTGATGGAAACTACTCAAAGAAAAGCAAGTGGAAGGGGAGAACAGGAGGGGGAGATATGACAGATAGCACTGCAAGAGCAATGTGTCTTGGGTTTTGGGAGCTTCTTGGATTCTAGCCTGAGAGTCTCTAGTGTCCATCAAATTTGTAAAGGCAATGGTTACACGTTTCAGAAAAATTTCAGATTAGATTTTCTAAAAAGTAAACATGAAGTTGCTGAAAAAAATCCCCTTTCTTCATTTATAAAATTCTGCTCAAATTTCTCTTATTCAGAACAATCTTCCGGAATTTTGCCAGATCCTGATAAGTTGGAAAATCTCCTGTTAAAACAGCTCCCACTAATGAGGCTTACATGCATTAATGAAAATTCCACTGAGTTGGAATCTGGGTGAGGACATGCTAGACTGTCTTTTACATTTCTTTTCAAAAAATTTTAAACAGCTAAACAACAGTGCAATATATCAACAAAAGAAGTTATTTAAGGACAGTACTAACATGGTAACCAACGTTTAGAAATTTTGGAATTTATGAAATGTTTTTAAACCCTTCTCATTTAGTTCTCCCAATAATCATCAGGGTAGATATTATTATACTCATCATCTGTGTACTGTAGCTAAGGAAAATGAAGTGGCTCTGGAAGGTTAAGTACTCTATGCAAAGTCCCATAATTAGTAAGAGAAGTGAGAGCTTAAAGTACATCCTTTAAATCCAAATTCTGTGCTCTCTCTCACCATATGTTTTAGCAAAAGTGTTTTCATATAGAAAACTGAATTTGCTCATGAAGAGTTAACATTTAAATTTGCATAAGGCAACTGTTGTCCTAAGTGTGAGCATGACTTCCCTCATCTACATTCCTGCCAACCATGTAATAGAAAGTACTTGGAAAAAAAAGTGTTCAAAAGTCATAAAACTGTTTCTTTAAAATATTTTATTCCTCAGCCTTTACTAGAATTGCTTTCAATGAGAAGGTCTTATTAAGGTTTGTTTAATCTGCATAAGAGAGTTTTTTGACTTATAGAAATTTAAAAATCACAACTTGAAATATAAAAGACATTAAATCAACATGACACCTTTAAGGACACAGTATGCCTAACTTCCTGGGTTAATGTCACATTTGAAAGTGTCACTTCCTGAATTTTTCTGTGTGAATGATGTTTCCTTCAGAACCAAAGAAACCAGTTCTCCCTAGAGAACATTTGCAATTTTTTTCTTGATTTGCAAAAGCATTATCCAGCATGAAGTAGGGAAGAAATAGTCTTATAAAATCAAGTTCCAAAATGGACCCACTGTAGTAAATAGAGCCAAGGGCCCCTCTTGTGTTTTCCCTTTGCTTTATTTCTGATCCTAGCTAGTCCATTCTTCGTGCCTTTGTTATTGCTTAAACAGAGTAAAAACTAACTTCCAGTGTATCCTGAAGAGTAATACAAAAATTCAAATTCTAACACTTTCTAATTTTACAACACCGTGCTTCTGCTCATTCCCTCCCTAACATCTCTTTTGCTCTTCCTTCCTAACTCACCCTGGTTTTGTTCCAAGATCCATTTTACCACTATGCAGCTCAAGTGATAACAGAGAATTTGAAAGCTTCTTCCTGCTCCAAGATAGCCTTTCGTAAGTCTAAGACAGTGATTTTCAAAGTGTGGTCCCAGGACCAAAGTTTTGGTATCACTGGAAATTTAGAAATGCAAATTACTGTCCCTACCCCACACCTACTGAAGCAGAAACTCTGGGGGTGGGGCCAAGCAATCTCTGTTTAAACAAGTCTTCAGGTGATGCCGTTGCATGACTAAGTTTAAAATCATTGATCTAAGCCAGTGATTCTCAACCCTGGTTGCTTATTAGAATCCTCTAATGCCCAGTCACCACACTTCCCACTCCTTCACCTAAAGATTCTGATTTAATTGATATAGGGTAGGGTTTGAGAAAGGGAATTTGTTAAAAGCTTCCCAGGTGATTCTAGTCAAAAGTCAGGTTTGAGAAACACCGACGAAAGCCAATCAAAATAATCCAGCCTAAAATACTGAACAGCAGTTCTGATAAAAAGGATTCCTCCATTTCCATAATGCTGACCGAAGACCAAATGTGTCATTACCATTATTATAGCCACTGGTGGGAGCATGAGAGAAACAGCAGGCTGATAAATTGCTCTTTGTTACTAAATAGGACATGCTCTTTTATTTCCTCAAGAGCAAAGTCTTTAGTAGCCTCAAGAGTGACAGATTTGCAAGGGGTTGTGGACAGACAATCCAATAGCTATTGGCAGTGAAGGCACACTCAACTGCTATGTTTTGTAAGGAGGGGTGAAAATCATTTGGAAAAGAATTTGTGGTAAGCCAGGATTTGGACCCAAGCAGTCCATGCAGAATCCAAGCCCTTAATCATGGCTGCCACACTGTTACTCTCTGGGAAGGTTATGAACAAGCAGTGTAAAAGGCAAGGGAAGACACCTTGAAAGGCGGTGGGGGAGATGAAGATCCTTCATTTCATGTGCATTCATAATGCAATATGTTTATGATTGCCTGGAACATTTAGAAGAGTCTAAGTTTCTGGATTCAATAATGGTTTGGACCTACACTGACCTGAATTTATGATTTACATCAACTCTCCCTCCTCACTCTCAGGGAAAAATTTCTTCTCATTTATCAGGAGAAACAACCCATGAAGACAGAATACATGACCCAACTTAAGTTAGTCCACTATATGCAGAGCATGCAGCAGCAAGCAAGATGCATTAATAATAATACAGAGCATGATATAAGAAATATAAATGTCTGAGTATAAAGCAACACTTAACTAACTAAATAATCATTCCTTAACTCTGGGTATCCGAACAACTTTGGTTTGAATAGATATCAGTATATAAAAATTTACTTTCATAAACCTATAATTTAGTCTTCTTAACAATAAAGTAGCTTGGTACATAGCACCTAGGAAGAGATCAGATCTGCTAACTCAGGACTCAGTGCCTCCCCATAGTGTCATGTTCTTTAAGATTTGTGATGATCCTTCTTACTTTCCATTATTACTTCTTTTAATTAAAAAAATGTGATATGGCTTGGGAAAAGCAGTCTTGATTATGTCAACTCCTTCCTTTGCAGAATGGGATTAATGAAAATTAATGTCCCATTTGTTTTGATATTCTGAGATATTCTGAGGATCAAATTCTATGAAAATGTTTTGTGAACCAGAAATCCCATGTAAATGTTACAGCAGAGCTCCCGGTTAGGTTGTACCCCTCTCTTCTAGACAGAAGACCTAATAAGAAAACTGGCATTTATTGAAGGTCTTCTATGTGCTGTGTTATCTCACTCAACACTATCTTACATAGTGGGTGGTCATATCCCATTTTACATATGAGGTCCACGGAGGTAAAGTAATTTATTTAACATAAGCCACCTATTAAGTGGGCTAGGATTTGAACCCAGGTCTGCAGCTCAAAAAACCCAGGTATTCTTAGCACTAGCTTCACACCTACTTTATGGCATAAAAAAGAAAAATGAATGCAGTATTTGTTTTTTTACAGAACTGTGAAGGTTCTCATCACCACCCTCATCCTCAAATTCTCAGTGGTTCCAAAGTATCATAGAAAATATGTTAAACTTTCCCAAGGGGCTAAAACTGGCAGGATGAAACACTCAGTACTGTACTGTGGAATAGAGCCCAAGAAATAAAACAAATTAGACACAGTCAGTGTTATAAAAGTAAAATAAGACCTCAATTTCCCTGCCTGTCAAAGACTGCATCCCTTAGCCCCTATCAGACACAAATAGCCCCAGTGACTGTTGATTATGATGCAATAATCCAGAGGCAGCCTGGATTTTCTTTCTTTTTTCTTTTCTTTCTTTCTTTTTTTTTTTAAAGCCCCATCTGACATCACTAATAGGATGCAAGCATTATCAATCAGGGGTTAGAACCACCCCTAACTAGCCACAGGGACAGCAGAAGGGCCACACACTGATTTTCTCTGTGTGTGGTGGAGGCACCAGGCCCGATGGGAAAAAAAAGGGCATGAACAAAGAGGTCAGAGAAACCTGAGTATGAATTCCAGTTCCATCACTCACTTCCTGGTCACCTTGGGCCAGTTCTTAACTTACTCATCTTGAGTAATACTTCTTCATCTTGAAGCATTTGCCTCTGGAATGAATAAGATGATATAGGGAAGCTGATAAGCAGATGTCTGTGAACTCATTTGGCACTCAAGTGTGAGCAAACTCTGATGATAAAGACAACTCACGAACTCATTCATGTTCATTAGTAATTGCTTTTTCATTTTTTTCTAAACAAATTCAATAGTAGACTAAAGAGGACTAAAAATTCTTACTGTTCTTCCCTTTGAGAGTTGGAGTCCAATACCTCTTCCCTCCATGAGGGATGGACATAGTGACTCCTTTGGCCAATACAGTGTGACTGAAGTATTGCTCTCGGGTTTCCCAGCCTAATTCATAACAAGCCTTGTAGGTTTTGCCCTGGCCTTATAGCTGTGAGCTGTCATGTAAGAAGTCTGACTACCCTGAAGCCACTATGCCGTGAAGAAGCCCCACTTTGTCACATGAAAAGGCCTCAGGGAAAAAAGATACTAGGTGGGCCCTAGGCTGGTCCAGCCTCCAACTCAGATCCCAGACACTGTGGAGTCTCTACCAACCCCTATTCAAATGGCAGGTGCTTGAGCAATATAAGTGATTGCTGTTGCTTCAAGCTACAAAATTTGGGGGTTGTTTGTTATGCAACAAAATAGAACCAGAACACTCTACCAGGATTTTCCCCCAAATCAAAAACATCAATTTGCTGGGTTGTAACCAGTAAAGTAACATAGTAAGTTTATATTGACCCAGTAGTTCTCAAGTCTGTTTCAGACACTGGAAAAACAAACAAACAAACAAACAAACAAACAAACAAACATATTATTTGTGGACAGCTTTAATCCAAGTGTAACTTAGTAACTGGCTGAGGAATGACATAGACCAGCTATTGAATGCCTATGTGTGCCAGAGTTTAAGTTAGCTTGGGTTTTATTAAATACCAAATTCTGTTGAGAAAAAAGTGCTATACATAACGACTTCTCATCTCTATGAAATTGTGAAAAACACTCCCTGAAGTGAGACTAATTGACCTACAGCCCCAGTGCTTGACCATCCCAGCTCTACAAATCTGGACTCCCACAGCCAGCTACCTAGTAACCAGGGTCGTTTAAGAGGCACCACCACCTACCTCCTAACTAGCTGGAATACCTACGCTGGGCTGCTTGCTTTCCAGGCAAGGCTGCAAACAATGAAACTGTTAAGACAGATTTATATAGATATCCAGTTAATGTTTGAGCAAAACCCCTTCAGTTTTCACACAGGCTCCACTTGGGAGGATGGGCCTCATTAGCATAAGACTTGATCTCTGACTCACGGAATACTTAACCAAAACCTTTCAAATCTTATAGACTTTGTAACATTACACAAAGTTTGGGGCATACAATCAGCATAGGTGAACTCAACAAACATTTTGCTGCTTTCCTAATCTACTAAACTCTTTCATTTCCTGTTTCTTCCTCCTGCAAAGACTGCTTCCCCTTCTTGGGTGGGGGTAGGGTGGGTGGGTGGGTGGTGTGTGTGTGTGTGTGTGTGTGTGTGTGTGTGTGTAATCCTATTTAACCTTCAAATGTCCACTCTCCCATCAAGGCAGACTTATTCAGTGATGACATTGCTTCTTTAATCTATAAAACCTTTTTCCTAACAAGCAAGTTTACCATTAAAAAAAGAGCAACAAACCCACAGTTCTATAGGATGCATGGAGAAAAGAACATGAGAGAGTCCATATAATGTGGCAACATTTCACCAGGCTGAAAACAGGGTGATATGATCTGTGTTTCAGGGATTAGAATTCAGTGGCAGAAATAAGCTAATTAAAACACTTAACCAGAATGCCTTCTATACATAAACTGCTTTGCACTGGGGGTGCAACATAATCTGAACTAATAAATTCTAAGGGGGAACTGGTGATTTGAATCTCAATCTCTTATGTTATTTTCTTGGCAAAAGTTAAAAAGGAACCATCCAGTCTAGGAAAGATAGATCTTCTATATACTTCAGCAAAAACCAGACAAGCAGAATGAATTCCAAGTTTTTCCTGGAGTTTTTCCAACTCAGTGGCTTTGGTCTAACCGGATGTGGGCAATGTCTATTGTCCCAAGTGAGTCAACCTGAACATCAAACCCACCAACTGGTATTGGTTTTGATGTTCATTCAGTAACAACTGCAATCCCAAAGGTTACACAGTCACTCTGCGGCATCTGGAGATTTGTGGCATAACCCCCAAAACATATGAGCAACATGCATGAAGTCATAATCAAACATTTTTCATTCTACCATCAAACCGAAAGAAATCACATTTTTAACACTCATTATTTAAGAACACACATAACTAAGCAAAATGCTCCAAGCCAAAGGCTGTACAGTCACCGAATGGTAACGGCTTCTATGTGACAAAATCCAGAAAACACCATCTATCATTCCTTCTTCATAAGGAAGCTACAGAAGCTCATACTATAACATTTTATTCTGCCACAAAACTAAGAGCAATAATGCTTTTGACATTCATCCTTGAATTAACTATTCTTAACCTGCCAATTTGGGATTATTATAACAGTCTACATTACAACTGATGCCTAAAGCAATAAAATGACTTAATGCTTGATACTTTAAGTATCTAGATGAAGCAGAGGGAAAATTTTCTATTGAACAAAGCCTGGTCTTCTTCCAGAAAAAAAGTTTAAGTTTCTGGCACTGGACAATTAATAGGTTATATTCTAAAAGAAAAGTGATATCAACTTACTTAATAGTTGGCAATAGAGGGCCTGTAAACTTCTCTTCATGGTATCATCTGGTCCTGCTTGTCCTCCAGTTTATTCATGATTCTGTCTAGGAAAATGGGAAAAGAAAATTGTTACATCTGGTGAACATAATTCAATTCAACAATCAGAAAGAATTCCACTCAACATGATCCTGTTTGTAAAGCCTAAAATCCCTGGCTTTGAAGAGGAAAATCCTCGGAATGGATATATTGTAGTCTAATTTACAACAGTCTGTTACATAAATACCAGTTCATCAATTGGTTAAATCCTGAAAACTATACATATACTAAAGGAAACTCCTGGGCAACTAGACAGTGAGAGTCTGACTTAGGAACTTTTGAGGACTTCCAATTAACCCCCTCTGAATCTCTAGTTTTTAAACAGGAGAAACAAAAAAAATTCCTAATCTTATTTCCGTTATGGTGTTCAACCAAACAAAACAAGCCAAAAAGCTTAACCACACTTGAAGTTGTATCATGTTAAATAACTTTTCCATTATTTTCTGGTTATAAAGGATAATCCAGTTCAGAATATTTGGAAAATACTGCTAAACAAAATAGAGATAATATATAAGAAAATACAAATTACTTATCTCTGCAGCCTTTCAATGCACATTTCTATTGGTCTGTCTCATTTTATCTATTATATTTTTTGTTTTTAAGTAGGCTCTATGCTCAGTGTGGGACTTGAACTCACCACCCTGAGATCAAGAGTCATATGCTCTACTTACTGAGCCAGCCAGGTGCCCTCTTTATTGTACAATCTAATTTTTCTTCCTAGCAGAAAAATCTTCTTGTGTTACTATTACTTTACTACTTTATTTTAAATGGCACACAGTATTTCCTTAAGGGAAATTCCTAGAAATGGAATTACAAGGGCCCTATTTAAGGCTTTTGAAATATACTGCCAAACTACCCTTCATCAGTACCAGTATATGAGGCTATTTATTAGACTACAACCTACCCAATGTTGGAAATTGATAATTTCTTCATATCTTTCCCAGTACATAGCAAATATTTCATCTCACTGCTTTAGTTTGCATTTTATAAGTTTATTAATCATTTGTCTTTTTAAAATTTTTAGTTCACATTTGACAAAGATTCCTTTTTTTTTGGACATAGATTCTTTACTAAGGTTCCTGAACCTTCTCCTAAGTCCATTCATGAACTTCCCTATAAAGCCTAGTTTTTAGTAAGAACTAGATTAGCAATCTGCTAATCAGTTTGACCAGAACCCTCTACTCTCAATATCTGATCAGGTTCCTTATCCTCCATCAGACACTAGGTGGTAATTACCCTGGCCTTTCTTTAGCAAGAATCTTATTAGATTAGTTTAGCCAGAACCATTTACCCCTGATGTTTCCTCTTAGTAATTTTCTAACCGCCCTCCCCTGCCAATCATTGGCTATAAATGGCCACCTGCCCAAGCCGTATTTGGAGCTGAGCACAATCTCTCTCCCCCACTATAAAATCCCATTGCATCTTTCCCCATACCTATCCTGAATAGAGCCTGATTCACCATCTTTAACAAATGTCACTGAATATCCTTTTCTTTAACACTTTAATGACTCTCTACTGGCATGCTGGGTTATTTTCTCATAATACCTCAAGTAAAACTGATTTATCTTTCAAATGATTTTGTTAAGATATAATTCATGCATTATAAAATTCAGCCTTTGAAGTATACAATTCAGTGGTCATTAGTATATTCAAGTTGTATAACCACCATCAATATCTAATTCCAGACCATTTCTCATCACTTTAAAAAAGCAAAAACCAAAAAGCAAACAAAACTGAAAAACAAAAAAACTCAAAACTCCTATGTTTATTAGCAGTCATTTCCTTTCTCCCCTCCTCCCAGTCCCTGGCAACCACTAAACAACTATAGATTTGCTCATTCTGTATATTTCACATAAATAATATAAAATGTATAGTTTGTATCTGGCTCTTTTACTTAGCATAATGTTTCTTAGGCCTGTCCATGTTGTAAAACATGCTTCCCCCCTTTTTATAAGAATGAGAAACAGAAACAAACACATAGTCATGGTTAGAGAGGACTTCCTTAGTGCAAGATTACATAAACAGTTGCCTGTATTTTCTTTTGATGTTTTTATTTACTTTAGATATGTTTCTGGACTTTGTGTTAAATTTTACATCTCTGTTTGCTCATTCTCCCACTATAACAATATGTGTTGTTTAAATTAAGCTCTTGGTAAAGTTAGTCCTCCATTATTACTCTTTTAAGGTTTATCTTGTTCTCTGAATGTTTTTCCCCTAAACTAACTTTATCATTTTATTAAATTCCCGAAAAAATATCATTGGTATTATAGTTGCAATTATCTTCTACTTGCTTTAAAGACTTGATCTCTTCAAAACCAAGTGTGGTGAGGAGAAAGATAATGTTTTAAAAGCTGTAGCTCTGAAGATCAGAAGAATTCTTTTCAGAGAGTGAGAAGCACTTTTTTGGGGTTTATACACCATAGCTCAATGACTATGTAGAACCCCACCTACCACCCTAAGCGTGATGTAGATGGGGAAGAGGTAGAGAAAGAGATAAATTTTTTCTCTTTATAATTCTCTAAAATTTTTCTCTTTATAATTTTCTATAATAAAATTTCAGTTCTGAAAGGCTAGGAAAGACGAGTTAATCAGTCCAGAAATCAGAGGCTGCAGAGATTATCCAAGACATGGCGAGAGACAGAAAAAGAGCAATTCCAAAAGAAAGAAGTAGGTAGGACCTAAGAATAAAAGATAACATGAGAAATTCCTTAGAGAGGATGATCCATAAACTTTAAAATGTATCAAATTTTTTATTGCTTGTTTTATGGCTGTTTTTACTTATACAGTACATCTATTCTCCCCCACAATGCTTTCCCACCATGAGTACCCTCAAAATCTCAGCAAAAGTTTTATGCAAAATAGTTTTGTATTAGTGGTGCTCAGCTGGGCAATGATAGAACAGAGACTACATCTCAAGATAAGGGTGACCAGGAACAGGAAGGTGCCACAGGAGTCCTAAGCAATGGTTAGTGGGCATCTGTGGAGGACTTAGGACATAGTAAGCACTCAATTGTAAAGTGAGTAAACATATGAATGAATAAATAAATGATTAAGTAACAGGAGAGCAGAGAAACAGTTGTTTATATTGATCAAGGGGAATGTAAGCCCCTTAGGCATCTCTAGAAATGCTTAGAGGCTTCTGAGAAACTGTTAGATTTTTGACAGTACATGCAATAGAGCCATTTATTCACATATTGCAGAAACAACTGAGCACAAAAATCTGGGACACCTGGTATATTTGGATTGCACAGGGCTATCCCAACTACAAGCACCATATAGCTTGTATTTATTCAAATTTAATCTTTATTTAGATCTTTTTATGGATTTTGTAGTTTTGTACTGTCTTTCCTTTACTTGAGTTCTATAGTTTTGTCAAATTCATTCCAGGCGCGCATATATATATATATATGCGCGCCTGGAATGAATTTGACAAAACTATAGATATATATATTTTTATATATATATATATGTGCCTGGAATGAATTTGACAAAACTATAGATATATATATCTATACAGACATGTCTATATAGATATATATAGATATATATCTATATATATATATTTGTCATTGTGATGGAATCCCAGGCGCGCACATACATGTGTATATGTGTATATATACGCATATATATACACATATACACATGTATGTGCGCGCCTGGGATTCCATCACTATATATATATATATATGTGTATATATATATATACACATATATATATACACATATATATATATATATTTGCCATTGTGATGGAATTTCTGTTTCCATTATATCTTCAAATTGCCTCTATATGAAAATAACTGAGTTTTGTATATTCATTTTGCGACCTAACCAAACTCACTTAGTTCTAATGATGGTTTCTCACCTGAGTCTCTTGGATCAGTTGGTCTGCTTTGGATAGACAGAGAGGCACAATAAGATTCCATCTAAAGCCATTTTTTAACCAGATAGTAGGAAACACTAATTTTATCTGGTCCCTCAGGGAATACTTAGGACCTCCACGAATGACAACAAATTTCTGGGATGAAATTCTAAGAAAGTATAATTTACAGCCAAGAGGTGGAAGAAAAGAAAAGTAAGAGAGGATGATGATGAAAATATTTGTCCAAACATGCAGATACAGTGGCACAGGTGGGGGTCTCACTGATTATTAGCCCACAGTAAACAAAGAGGTGCAAGTAACCTGAACCACTCCTTAAAGAAGGTGAGCCTAACAGAATCTTGCCTCTCTCCCCTCTGACTTAAATGGAACACACTTACATCTATTCCATTGATTCAGGAAGAGAAATTTCTCTTTCACAGATCATTTAAAATATTTAATTAGAAATGTCCACGTAGCAGGGAAGAAGTAATAAAGAGCCAAATGAAAAGCTCTTATGTGATATGCAAGTTGACTTGAAATGACAGGTTCCCATAGATAATAAGGAATAGCTAGGAAAATCCTGGGAAACAACAACATAAAAATTCAACAAAGTAGGGACAGGGTGAAGAGGGACTGACAGCCCTAGCAGCCATTAAAACATACTCTAACGCTTCTACATAATAAAAAACTATAAAGCCATTTGATATTAACACATGAATAGACCAAATTATATATGGAAATTAATACAATAAAGGCACAATATTAAATTAATAGGCAAAATGATGAACTTTTTGAGATAATAGAAGATTATATGGGAAAATGTAAAATTGTACTAACTCCAAATACGAAACACCAGCATAAATTCCAACGGACCAGATCTTTAAATGTTTAAAAAAAAAATGTATACAAATACTAGAAAAAAAGACAAATTCTTCCACTGGGAGTAGAGAAGCTTTGTTAAATCTAAAAGTTTGAAGCAATAGAAAAATATAAGCTTTATTACATAAAAAATTACAAAATAGGGGCAGCTGGGTGGCTCAGTGGGTTACGCCTCTGCCTTGGGCTCAGGTCATGATCCCAGAGTCCTGGGATGGAGCCCTGCATCAGGCTCTCTGCTTGGCGGGGAGCCTGCCTCCCCCCCTTCTCTCTGCCTGCCTCTCTGCCTGCTTGTGATCTCTGTCTGTCAAATAAATAAAAATCTTAAAAAAAATTACAAAGTAAAAACTATAATATAAATGAAAATACGAATAATGTACAAATAAAAATATACAATGAAAACATAGAAAAAATGTTCAGCTTATAAAAAGCAAAGAGTTAATATCCCTAAAATTCACTTATAACCCCCAAATCAATTCTCACACTGCATTAGCAATCATTTGCATACATGCTCAGAGTGGGGAAAATTTGAATTGCTCAACACATATGCTCCCAGATGAGGTCAAACAAGGCAGTGCTTTGTCATCAACATCTTCCCCTCCCTCTGCCCTTCTTGTTTCAGCTCTCATATGGTGAACAAGTGTCCTTTCCATAGGCTATTTAGTACCATGCTTTTAGCATTTTTGTGCCTTTTCTTGCTATCTTTGTTTGAAATGTTCCCCAAGCATGGTGCTAAAGCGTTGTTTAGTGCTCCTAAGTGCAAGAAAGCAGGAGTTACGGTGCTGTTGGCTGTGAGTTCAAAACTAATGTATTAGTAGTATATATTACATAAGGTATCTAGAAAAACTGTTTCTATAAACAAAAACATATAAACCAAGGTTATTTATGGATCAGTTGGAAAAAATATGATCTGAGGCTCACAGGAAACTAACCTTCTATTTCCCCTGAGGGCAACAGCTCAATATTCACTAGTTCAGTATTTGTGAAAACTTTACCAAACATACCACCATAATCATTAGAACCAACTGCATTTGAGATGAGCTTTAAAATATTTTGTGAGGCAAAGAATGAACATGACCCAAAATTCAGGTGAATAACAGAGATGGCACAAAACTGAAAAATGGCTCTCCATCTCTTTAGGACCCAGGAAGAGCTGATTAAACTGATGGCCACCATACCTTACAATACCTTTGGGAAAATGAGGGGGGAAAAGAATAGGAGAGTTGACAATATCAACTAACCTTACAGGCCTGCAAAAAAACATTTGGACAGGAGCATACATCTCCATTTTATAGGCAAGGACACAGATACTAAAAATTCTGTCTTTTCTCGAGATCACGCCTATCAGCTGTGAGACCTTGAACTAGTTTCTAGACTCCTCTGATTGGTGGATTTCTTGTTTGTAAATAGGTAAGAACAGTAACTGATATGCTTGCTGCAAAGACTAGACAATGCATGCAAAGCAGCTGTCCTTGTGTCTGGCACACAAGGGCTCAAAGCAAATACCTAATAACAGAAGGCAGGATAATGACACATTAGGCCACAGCTCACCAACCACTTCTTAATTGTGCTTTCCCTAAACTAGAAATAAACCAAAGACTTTGGAATATCAACCAAACAGTCCCTTTTGTTAGATCCACTGTCTTATGCAACCTGAATTTAGAATTTACTTTTATGGGTGTAAGTTTGACTTTAAGTTTATTATTCCTTATTTATACCTTTCTCTTCCTTAAAAAGGATCTATGAAGACTTACTAATAGATGCAAGTTGTATAACAGGATTATTAACATATCAAAGCACATTAATAATATCAGAAAGGGAGATCCAAAATTATATGGAGAAAGGGGGGATTAATTTTACTATCGGGGTGCCTGGGTGGTACAGTTGGTTAAGGGTCTGCCTTCAACTCAGGTCAGGATCCCCCAGTTCTGGGATGGAGACCTGAGGGCTCCCTGCTCAGTGGGGAGTCTGCTTGTCTCTTTCCTTCTGCCCCTCCCCACTGCTGGTGCGCTCTCTCTCTCTCTCTTTTAAAAAAAATTTTACCATAAGATATAATTGAACAATACACTTCTCTTGGAGTTTCCTAAAAATAAAGGCAAAAAAGAAAACATTATTTTTTTTTTTCTGGCTGCATATACCGGCACAGTTTGTATTCTGTTCAGAAAAACTACCCTTTTAAAAAAAAAATACTGCCCTTTTCTGACACCAACTTCTAAGATAAGATCATAAGACAATTTTTGATAAGCATTAGCATCCTCAAAGGCAGTTTTACAGAATATGAATAGAATATTCTTGGCACGGCTGCTCTTTATCAACCCACAATAAAAGCTAAAGTCCTGTGTTAAGTAGTGATTCAGAGAAAGCATTTCAATGAGCCAGGCACACCATGCTGCAGAGGAAAAAATCAGACAGGCCTGTAACCGAGTAGCTTTGCTTTGTGACCTTGATCAAGTTACTTAACTTCTCTGAGCATCAGCTCCTCATCAGTAAATGAGGCTGACCCCCAAATCAGAATACTGCTGAGAGAAGTAAATGAAGTAAAGCACCTCCTGTGTATCTAGTACATTGCTTGTGTCTCTCCCTTTTTACAAAGTGAATGGTATATTGACATGCTGCTTTTGGTCTTGTGAGGAGAGATAAAACTAGGAAAATGAAAGGAACTGATATCAGCAAGTTACCCCAGGGTCTAAGTATCATGAGCATTGGATTACTTCAGGAAAGGAAATATGAAGGTTTGTTTCTTGGCTCACTTACATCATAAGTCATAAATGGATGCATGTGACCAGAGGGCTAAGTTTGGGTTTGGGTTATAATATGTTTTTAGTAAAATTCTTTTGATACAGATGATTTACATATTAAACAGGAATATCTTTTACTTCCATAAAGGAGATGTTATCATTTTCCTGAAACTTGTGGCCCTCCTAATCTTTCTTCTAAATTTTCTCAGTTTTGAATAAGAAATATTTCACTTTTCTCTGAGCCTATGATCAACAGTGTGAGCCTGATTACAGTCTGTCATTTTGTCTCAGTTCTGGGAGTTTATAGGAAATAGGGGTGACTACGGTGAACTTGAAAGCATGAGGGAATGTATTTTTAGGCTCCAGCCAACTGTGAGCAGGAAAAGTCTTTTTTTCCTTAAGCTGAAAATCCTCACAAAAATTTTTTCCCTAAATTTTCAAGAGAAGCCATAGATTGAGATGTCTCTCCCTATTTTAAAATACTAGCAATTAATTCACATGGGGCAAGACTACAAGTCAAAAGAAATAGAATAGTGTGATTTCTGATTAATAAAGGCTTTCATGGTGCAGAACCTGCATGAGCACTTTTCTACAAACTGAGGAGGAGAATGATGTCTGTCTGTGGAGAGAATCCTGCTGATGGAGGAAGCAGTGCAGGTCTACTCTCCACCTAGGCTAGTCCTCCAGCAACTCTGGGGGCCACTCAGTAAACTCTGAAGGATAAAAAGCACTTCAGTAGTGCTCCTTTCCCCTTTCCTCTCTTCCCCTTCATATTTTCTTCTCTGAAAAATAAAATATTGGGGGCTTTCAGATCCATGAGATGCTGAACTCCAAACAAAAAGGAAAAAGCTGTTTACCTTATACTAAGGAAAAGCCTACAAAACGTCATCAATTAATGTGGATTCTGCTTGGAGGACTGAGAAGTAACTGCCTGAGTGTTCCTCAAGACCAGCTGGAGTTTATTTGCTTTTGCTGGAGGAGAATGTTCTGCTGTCTATAGCCACTGAAGTCAGCAATGGGGTAAAAATAGGACCAGGAGCTTGAGGCTTATTGGAATGACACAGACTTCTTTCTTCTAGCATTACAGTGTATTAAGGCCATTTATTTTATTTGAGGAGACAGAAAGGTGCTTGTGTAAGGTGAAGAATACATACCACACTTCCCCTTTTATGGTTTTGGTATTAAAGACAGTACAGTGAGGTCAGGGAATTAAATGATATTGTAGCAATGCCAAATACTAAAGGAGGATGTTTCATCATTTTGACTGCACTGCTTATGAAAAAGATTATTTCCTGTCCACAGCAAACACATTCATTTTTCTTTTTTCTTTTGCAATGCCTGAAAAACATCTTCAGAGATTGAATTTGGGGACCTAAAAATATGTGTATTTCCTCTGGGAAGCAAGCATTTGTCCTAAAAGATGTGCCAAGTTTTTACAATGGAAATGGAGGGAAAGCCATATGAAATAGGCAAAACTCTTATCAGAATGTTTTACATGTGGAAAGAACATTTAAATCATGATGTAGGCTTTGGACATGCAACACAGTTCAGTAGGTGAAATTAGTCATAATACCATAGTCCTTCCTAAATCTTAATTTTAATCTCAAAACACTTCTTTTTCTTCATTCCTTGTCCTTAGCTTCTCCCGTCCTACTTCAATCCACGTAAAGGCTTCTGTAAGTTTTGAGCTAATATGAAGAAAGTTTTACATTGTGGTTTTGGTTTAATCTTTCAAAATATGTAGTTTATGATAGGTGATTCCATAGGATAGGTAGTCTGTTGAATGTACAGCTGGGATAAGAATTCAAATGAGATGAAAAATTATGTGGGCAAGAGTGAGGTGGGCCAATAGAAAACAGATGTAACTAGAAATTTGAGGTTCTATGGATTCTACCTCAGTCTGTAGGCAAGGCTATCAGAGGAGGGCGGTGCTGTCTTCTCCCAATTCAAAGATGTCCTGCAGCTCAGTGTCTGTAGTATGCAAAGTCACTCCCTATGTGGTACGAACAGGTAGTCACCCATAACTCCCAGGGAAGGGAAGAACAGATATAGCCATTCCCTGAAGAGTGTGGATTAAGGTCACAGGTAAGATCAGTGTGAGCAAGTTCAGTCCACAGTAAAGTCACAATATTCCAAGCATTTCTGATGATTCTTAACTTTATGCCTTGCTCTAGGAAGCTTGAATAATAAAATAATAAAATAAAATAAATAATAAATAAAATAAATAATAAATAAAATAAAATAATAAAATAATACATTTTGGGATGCCTGGGTGGCTCAGTTGGTTAAGCAGCTGCCTTCGGCTCAGGTCATGATCCCAGCGTCCTGGGATCGAGTCCCACATCGGGCTGCTTGCTCAGCAGGGAGCCTGCTTCTCCGTCTGCCTCTGCCTGCCACTCTGTCTGCCTGTGCGCGCTCTCTCTCTCTCTCTCTCTCTCTGACAAATAAATAAATAAGATCTTTAAAAAAAATAATACATTTCATCTCATCTGTGAGGGACTTAAGTAGTTTATTTAACTATGTTGATAATTAGACCTTGCTTTAATAACTGGATGGGCTAGAAGAAATATCTAGAATTACCAAAATTAGTATTTCCAAAACTAGTTGATAGTCAAAATCTATTTTTAAAATAGATTCCTAAGTCTTTCCCTCAGGAATCTAAGATCCCCCAGGTTCTTAGATGGAGCAATTGTAAAAGGCTTCTAAGATGGCTCTTCTGATGAGCTACCACCAGAAGTCAAGAACCCAATCTAGTGCTTCTTAATCCTGACTGTACATTAGAATCCTGGAGAGATATACTGGATCAATTAAATCAGACTTCCTGGGGATTCTAATGTGTAGTCAGAAAATCAAGAAGCAGAGACCCTTACCCGAGCCTAAAAGAGCACTAGAGCCACAGTGAGGCCAGTTCTGCTTGTCCGCATTCCTGAGACTGGCATTTTACGAGAGATGGAGGGATGACTGATGAAACCACATTTGCAAGTTATGTTTAAAACAGAAAATGACTGATTCAGTGCTTCTTAAATATTTATATCTACAGCCTCTCATGCAATTCAAGTTTTATGCAACATGAGTTCTTGTGATATTTTACCCAATCTATCTCTGATTTACCTCTCACTTGGTCTTGCTACTTGGCTTCACAGAGATGTCAGGAAGATTAAGGAGATAATGACTAAAAAGGGAGAGAGAATGGAATGAGGTCCAGTGAAGTAAAGAGGGTGTGGAAGCCACATGCAGACTAAGAGACTGGCATATAGCTGAAACCACCCTTATCGTCTAATCACTTGTTCACAAGGTAGATGGATGTTCCTTTTCCTGAAGACTACATTCACAGGGGAAACAGTGAGGAGCCACGCCACAAATTCTGAGCAGGAGCAGGGAGGAGAGACCACACTGAAAGGGCCTCCTTCCTATGGAGACCATAACCAATCACACAGAGAGAAGCAGAGCAAGAAGATACAGGATAAGCAGCAATTAAACTGGAGATCCATTTCTTTGGAAAATAATGAGTACTACATGCAAAGCAGTAAGTACTGTGTTAGTAGCAGAGACTGGAGCTGGGAATAAAAGCAAATGAGACATGATCCTTGCCCCTAAGGAGCTTGCAGTTTAGCGGGGGGAAACAAATAATCGGGGCAAAAATCACTCTATAGCCAGCTTTGCCCCTCCCAGCTATATCAGACAAATTATTACATTATATTCTAGAAAATAATAACAATTTAGACACTGAGACTCAAGAAGGGCAGCAGATTTTCTGTTAGTAAAACAGGCATCATACCTATGTTGCAAGGTTGTTTTGAGAATGAAATAACACCTCCACAGAGTCTGGAGCATAGAAGCACAAGAAACATGCCCTACACTTTCGAAAAAGGAAAAAATGACATTTTCTGGAGAGTAGCAGGACAAAGTTTTTGAAGGAGATGGAATATGAGCTAAACTTGCAAGGTTATGAAGGATTTTGACTAGTAAAGGTAAAAATGTATAATGGTTCTGAGTGAGGACGGTGAGGCAGGAATTTGAGAATAAGTACATTGAATAACAGAAGATCTACCCCTGGCTACTTAAAGTTCCTAAACAATGCAATTTGAATATGGGACTCCAGCTTCTCAAATGAGGTTGGGCCAATGTTCTCATTTTCTGGGGGAGAAAAGGCTATATGGAGGAGAGGACAAGACTGATAGGGAAATAGCAGGCAGTAGTTGGGAAGCAGAGCAAGAGGCTGGGTCCCCAAGGCTCAGTCTTTCCAGATCAGAACAACAAAATAAATGCATACTAATCATAAGATAGCTGGAATGTCACTGTCTTATAAGTAGCAGGCACTTACAGGACCCAGAATCATCTCTGCTGATGTTTATACAGCATTAGACAACTGCCCCTGGATGGTGCCAAACCCAAGTTTTACACCTGGATAGATGTGATCATGCAGCTGGATCCTCAGATTGCTAAGGCTAGTTATGTAGGCTCATTCTCACTATTTCATTAACTTCATAATAATGTCACATTTGTTTATACCAGTCACTCTAAAAATGTAGTCTTCAGACCATCAGCAACACCTAGGAAGTTATTAGAAATGGAAATTATCAGGCTCCATCCTAGACTGCTGATTCAGAAACTCCTGGGGTAGAGCCCAGCAATCTGTTCTTCAATAAGCCCTCCATGGTGCATGGTAAAGTTTGAGAACCTCTGCTTTTCAGAAGTGAATTTCTGGTCCCTTTATGCTATAGCAGGGTTTAACTCTTCAACTGTTACTTTGGCTATTACTGTTACTTCAAATCATTTACAACTTCAAAGGACCAATAAATGAGGGAAAAGGGAGTTGCAACGGAAAGACCCACTTCCAAGGTCTCTTTCAACTGTATCATACTATAATTTGTCTGTTCACCAGTGGGGAAAATGTTTACAGTTCATTAGTTCAAACAGATTGTTGGTGCTGGCATTTGTGGCTCTTGTTGAGAGCATTAGCATAGCATGTTTGAATTCTAATGACTAATTTGAAAATACCACCCACCTCCATTATTCCAACTTTTTAAGCTAGTAATATTAATGCTGTATGAGTAAAACCTACATGGGAGGTGGCATGTGTTAATACATGGGCTTTGTAGTAGAAAAACCAACAAAATAATTGCAGTGTATTTCCTAGTCTCTGCTTGGTTATACACATCAACAAGAACTAGACCTTTCACTGAATTAAAACTATGAACACAAGCTGCCAGAATGGATTTAAATGATTAAATCCTAGAACTAGTTTCAAATAAACCTCTCACCAAGAATCTAAAAGACTAAACAATGACAGTCAATACTTACAGGTGAGTCAAATGTGTAAGTGCCTTGTTAATCAGCCCAAATCAGAAGTGTAAAATTCAGGGCTCTAAAGTTTGAAGAAAACTGTGCTATACCTCAAAGAAATCAGACTGGGGATGAATCAAGAATTTTAAGAACAATTAGCCATCTGATTTCCAGTGCTGTCCCTCCTCAAGCTAATGATACACACAGACATTTGTATGTAGGCTATGCAAATTAAAATGTAAGTTCTGGGAAGGTAGAAATTTTGTTTGTCTTGTCTACCCTTACGTCCTCTGTGCTTATAGGGTCAGGCACATAGTAGGTATTCATAAATGCATAAATGATCCTACAAAATTGATATAGGTGTCAATGTCCAGCAGAATTTTCTGGAATGATGAAAAAAAAGTTATGTAAATTATATTGCCCAACACAGTAGCTACTAATACAGGTGGCTATTGAGCACTTAGAATGTTGCTAGTATAGCTGGGGAAAAGATTTTTTTTTTTAAGATTTTATTTATTTATTTGACAGACGGAGATCACAAGTAGGCAGAGAGGCAGGCAGAGAGAGAGGAGGTAGCAGGCTCCCTGCAGAGCAGAGAGCTCAATGTGGGACTCGATCCCAGGACCCTGGGACCATGACCTGAGCTGAAGGCAGAGGCTTTAACCCACTGAGCCACCCAGGTGCCCCTGGGGAAAAGATTTTTAAATTTAAAATTAAATGGCTTATATGTAGGCACAGTTATAGAGGCTGAGGAAAATGAGTGTATGTAGGTGGGGCATAGAAAAACAATAGTGAGTGTGTAATTCAAGAAACTTATTATTATTTCTGACCAGGGAAGTGGTTCAGAGAAGTGGAGATTGGGTGGACAATGCTTCCTGGGTTCCAGATTCTTTCCACTTTCCCTAAAGTCATTTTTAGCAGCAATCATTTAGCAGCAATTATTGAGGCAGGGAGCACTGAATTTCAGATTTGGGGAGATGAGACTACACTCCTCAACCACCAGGGACAAAGTGGTTTTGAACCCATAGACAAAAAAGCTAGTGGAAGAGTGACTACTGTATGGCCAAAGACACCAAGTGTCTGCAGAAACAAAAGCAGTGAAGAACTTAAGACTTCTTTCTTTGCTCAGCTTGCTCTTGTGTTCATTCACTCAAATATTTTCTAATGCTCCATAAGTGCCAGGCCCTGTTTTCTTGTTTTCCTTTCTTAGGGGATGGTATTTCAAGGACTGATCTTAGCAACTGAGTTGGGCCTTGAGGTTCTTGGGCTTGCCACAAAATAGAGGAAATCCTGGGAAGGGCTGCCTTGCAAAATGAGATGATTGAATGAGAGCCATTTAATGTTAATTAAAAAGAAAAAAAAGACATACCCCTTTTTCTGTACCCAAACTAGTGAAAACTTGTTTATGCAGCATAAGGCCTAAAATTACAGCATACTATTATAAGCTGCCTTGACTTCTGGTAAAATCAGGAAGGCCTTGAATGGTCTGCCTTCCCACTCTGGATAAGGTTCCTTAGCTAAACAACTCTCCTTATCAAAGGTATCAGGCATAGTTCCTTTTTATCCCTGAGTAACGTGTTTTAGTTGCTAACAAGCAATTGGAATTATTCAAATAAACCGATCACATCCTCCCCAGCAACCATGGGGCACTCCACCTTCTTGATACCACAAACCTGCTTCCCACAACTCCTGGCTGTTCACGTTGTTTCTGAGTGCAGCTCCCATGTGGCCCTGTATGACATGCAGTGTTCTCAGGCCCCAGCTATGAATATGTGACTAATCAACTGCTGTTGATCGCATGCACCCAGTGTTGAGGGTTTGGCCATCCCCCAAACCCTAGGGTGGGATCCCTTCCTCACCAATGGAGTGAATAGGAAGTAATTAAAACAAGTTCAACATATTTTTATAAACTCTTCCAATGTAATTTATCAGTTGTTGTTGGGCGAGATATAATTTGTAGATACTTAAGACAATCCCAATCCTTCTGAACTCTGTTATACATCAGGGGCATGAAACCTGTTAAAACTACATTTCTCAGAGGGCCTCATCATCAGATTAGATTCTCATTAGACTCCCACTATTTGGAAACACAAGCACGACATTTGAAGGGTAAGAGAAGCCATCATGCCCTAGTAGCAGCTGTGGGTTAGCACTAGATAATAGATGGAAGGTTTTGTCAGTGGCTGCTCAGTGCCCACCAGAGAACCACCTATTTATTTAGGTTCTGCAGGCAGCTAATGCTTTTATTGGCTATTCCCCTATGTCTCCTTCATGTTCAAATTCCTAAAATCTGCTGTAGCAAATGCCTTTGCACCCTGGTTCTATCCTCTTGGCTTCACCTTTGATTTCAGCTGTGGTTACATAGTTCCATACAGGCTTCAAATTTATGGCAGCAGCAAGGCACCTCAAATGCAAAATACACATTTCCATTTTCTGGTCTAGCATTTCTCTGATATAGCAGATGTCATGGGAGTTAGTTGGGGCTACAAATGTATGTGAAGCTCAGAAGTACAGGAGTTAATTTCCAGGGGGCAATTCTTGGGAGCCAGTAGGTACATCTTCCTACCTTTCATCCTGCAGCCAGACAATTCCGAAAGGTATTCTTTAGGTTTCTCTGTAGGTTCTGATAGAATCAAGCTCCCATTATGAATCTCTAGAACAAAACCCTGTTGGCCATTCCTCTTTGCCTTATTTCATACTGCTGATCTCTGGGATTGGCTCCCCAATAAACTATCTACTCCTCAATGCTTGCCTCAAGTTCTACTTTAGGAAGAATCCAAACTAAGATGGTGGCTTTCCTGAGCTTTGCTCCTCCAGCCTTCCACAAGTTGTATAAACTTCTGATTCCCTGTATTAAAATGTTTCTTATTCTTCACATTTATAGTAGCTTCTGTTTTCCTGATCCAGCTGTGATTAATATGGTTATATAATATTCCATCGCATATTAGATCATTTTATCTATTACTCTGCGAGTGGACATCAATAGGGCCACCATTATTTTACTTTTGTTATCTTCAGTACTTTGATTACTGTGGAAGACATTACTAGTTGTTTTACCAATAGACATTCTCCCAATATTCCTTACTAACAAAACCCAATTTGGGTTAACCTGACAATATAGCTGACCATAGGAGTGCTGACAATACTGGCTCTGTCTTTGGTTCTCCATTTTGTTCATGTTAGTTCAATGATCTCTCTTGGGGCTATGTGTTCTAACCCTCATGGAGATTAATACCTTAGAAATGACTGCCAAGGCTGGAAAGTGGGGAGGCTTGTTTGGGCCTTCCAGGAATCTGTTAGAGATAATATAGTCCTTTCCCTTTTTGATGCACAGGTTGGGCCACAAGATCTAATTAAAGGGTAACTGTCAATTAGGTGCATGTAAGCTCTCTGAGGTGCAAGCAACACCTTTAATCTCATTATAATGCCCCTCACTCTGTAAGTGGACTAAGGTCCAGATATTGTGGAGAATAACTATGCAGTTGCTGTGGATTGTCCTCCAACCAATTCCCCTGTCAGTGAGTTACCCTAAATAAAACTCTATGTAAACTGTATGGAGTGGCTTTCTTCGTTTTCCAGTCTCAAAGTGCCTTCTCAATTTGGGACATACTTCACTGTTTCTCCTGCACCTTCTAATACTAACCCAAACCTTAATTTTATAGTCTCTGAAGCTAGAAGAGATAGTTCTAATTAACGAGAAACAGAAGTTCACCTGAGATTTCTAGAAAAGTTTTAGCTGATTTGCTTGTCCTTTTCTCTTCCCATTTAGAACAATGATATGAGGAACTTACCATCCTATAGCCACAAGGGACAATGAGGATGAAAGCCATTGCTCAGGATGCTGACGGTATGATGAAGCTGCCTCAGGAGCCCTGAATATTGGGTCTCCCCACTTCTTGTTATGAGAAAGATAAATGTCTATTTTGTAAAGCAGCTATAATGGTTTTGTTTACACAGCTGAGTGCAATCCCCTACCTGATACACTGTCATCATATTTTTAACCTTGAATCATTTCTTTCGACTTGACCCCTGGAAGGAAATTGCCAGGTCAGTTAAGAGGTAGGGGTGTGTGTGTGTGTGTGTGTGTGTATTTATATATACATAAATTTATAATACATGTTGCTAAATTATTTTATAAAAAGACTACATCAATCTACATGGCTACCATCATAATTTGAAACTATATATTCTGGAAAGGGACACTGTGCTTGTTTTGTAATAATCTTGCTAATTAATTTCCATTTTGATCACCAGTCTAATATACTATTGGTCCTAAGCTCAGAGGCTACATGGAAAAAAAAAAAAAAAAGCTCTGTGGAATCCCTACTCATGACAAATGTCAGCATTTTGTCCACTCAAAAAAGCAGCACATACTATGATAGCCCTACGATGATGTTACCGTAGGCTGACTATTAAGACAACAAGCATGACCTCCTTCAAAAAAAAAAAAAAAATACCCCCACTGCTCCAACCAAATAGACTGCAGTCAAGGGAGACAAAGAGATGAGAAGACACACAACAAAGAGAAGATAACAAGAAGACCAGTGTGGCCAATGGCTTACTAACAGCTAAAGGATCTATTCTACTTCTGTCTGTAAAAGATGGAGGGAAAGGTGGAAAAGTCCCTGCATCACTCCAAATTAAATGAACTGTTAGATAACAAGAGACAAGATGGGGCATTTTTATCTAACAACTCCAGAGCTTTTATAGCCCAAAAGAGATATGAAAGAAACCATGGTAAAGAGATCACAGCCAAACAGGCATAATAATGGCTTGCTAGGCACTAGGCCTGTGTGTGCAAAACTCAGCCTCATCTTATATCTGAGCTCATTTCCTCCCTTTATTGGCAACTCTAAGAGGAAATATCCTGGCTAAGTAAGTCATGACAACACTACTTCATGGCAGAGACTCCTGGAACATTAATTCATTCATTTACTATATTCATTCATTCACTCACTGACTTTTCTTGCATGCCTACTGCCAGTAAGTGGTAACAATATACCTCCATCAGAAAGGACGAATACCCAACTTTTGTAGCAACATGGACAGGACTGGAAGAGATTATGTTGAGTGAAATAAGTCAAGCAGAGAAAGTCAAGTATCATATGGTTTCACTTATTGGTGGAGCATGACAAATAATATAGAGGACAAGGGTAGATGGAGAGGAGAAGGGAGTTGAGGGAAATTGGAAGGGGAGGTGAACCATGAGAGACTATGGACTCTGAAAAACAACCTGAGGGTTTTGAAGGGGCGGGGTGGGAGGGTGGGGGAACCAGGTGGTGGGTATTAGGGAGGGCACAGATTGCATGGAGCACTGGGTGTGGTGAAAAAACAATGAATACTGTTACGCTGAAAATAAATAAAAAATTAAAAAAAAAAAAAAAACAATATACCCCTTGGACTCAAGGAGCTAACCAACTGGGAGGAAAAGGACACATACAGAAATAATGATAACACAAAGGCATATAGCTTAGGAACTGCAACAGAAATATGCAGTGCTTTAAGAGTTAAGAATAGAAAGAATTTCCTCCAGGTGGGATGGCTGGAAAAATTCCAAATGAAGTGATAGTAGCTTAGCCAAACCTCAAAGCGTTGATAGGATATCAAGAGGAATGAAAAAGCAATGATGTGATAGAAAACAATTAGGGTATAAAGTTAGGAAATCCTGGATCTTGCCCCAGTTTGCCTCTTAGATCTTACAAGTTACTTAGATTTTGTAAACCTTAGTTTGCTTACCTGTAAAATAGAAAACAGCATCACCCTTCAGGGTTGCTTACAGCATGTATTAAATTGGGCAATACATGTGGAAGTATGTTGTAAATTTTAAAGAGATATAAATGTAAGTAGTTGTCTTCTCCTATAAATGTTTTTATTATTCTTCCATATACAGCAAACAGCATTAAAAAGTTCAAATATGGGAAAGTTCAGGGTATGATTAGGACGAGTTTTTCTTTCCAGGTACAAGATCATACATGATTTATGTAATAGACTGTTGAAGAATTGTGTGTTATCTGTTTGTTCTTTGACACACACACATACCAAGTGTTAGCTTCCTGAAGTCAGAGACTGGATTTTACTGTTAGTGTTGTATGGTACCTGTTATATCACATTCAAACAAGTCCTAGCAAGTCAAATTATACATTCTTATGATTTTGACTATTTTTAAAATTTTAATTCCAGCAGTTAACATACAGTGCTATATTATTTTAGGTATACAATATAGTGGTCCATCGGTTCCATACATTACTCAGTGCTCATCAAGACAAGTGCACTCTTCATTCCGTTCAGTTACTTTACCTGCCTCCCTGTTCTAGTAACCATCTATTTTTTTCTTTATACTTAAGAGTCTGTTTCTTTGTTTGTCTCTTTTTCCCTTTGTTCATTTGTTTTCTTTCTTAAATTCCATGTTGAGTGAAATCATATATTTGTCTTTCTCTGACTAGCTTATTTCACTTACCATTATACTCTCTAGCTCCATCCATGTTGTTGCAAATGGCAAGATTTCATTTTTTATGACTGAATAATACTCCATTGTGTGTGTGTGTGTGTGTGTACATATAAAACATATCTTCTTTTTCCATTCATCAATCATTGGACACTTGGGCTGCTTCTATAGTTTGGCTACTGTAAATAACATTGCAATAAACATAGGGGGGCATGCACTGTTTTGAATTAGTGTTTTCATATTTTTGGGGGTAAGTACATTTTAAATTTTCAATTACTGGATCATAGGGTAGTTTTATTTTTAATTTTTTGAGGAACCTCCATACTTTCTTTCACAGGGGTGCACCACTTTGCATTGCTATTAACATTGCAGGAGGGTTCCTTTTTTTCCACATCCTCACCAACATCTCTCATTTCTTATTTTGTATTTTAGCCATTTTGACAGGTGTAAGGTAATATCTCACTGTGGTTTTGATTTGCATTTCCTGATGATGAGTGATCATTTCAATACATGCAGAAAAAGCATTTGACAAAGTACAACATCCATTCATTAAAAAAACCCATTCATAAAAAAACCAACAAAATATATTTAGAAGGAACATACCTCAACATAAATAAAGGCCTTAAATGAAAAAAAAAAAAAAAACCACAGCTAACATCACATTCAATGAAGAAAAACTGAGAGCTTTTTTCCTAATGTCAGGAGCAAGAAAAGGATGTCCACTTTCACCACTTTTATTCAACCTACTACTGGAAGTCCTAGCCACAGCAATCACACAATGAAAAGAAATAAAAGGCATTGAAATTGGTAAGGTAAAACTTTCATTATTTGCAGATGACATGATACTATACATAGAAAACCCTCAAGACTCCACCAAAATCTACTAGAACTGATAAATGAATTCAGTAAAGTTGCAGGATACAAAAATCAATGCACAGAAATCTGTTGCATTTCTATACACTAAAAACGCAGCAGCAGAGATCTACAAAAACAATCCCATTTCCAGTTGCACCAAAAATAATACCCAGGAATAAACTAAACCGAGGAAGTGAAAGATCTATACTCTGAAAACTATAAAACATTGATGAAAGAAAATAAAGATGGTTTTGGCTACACTGTATAGGATTAAAAATGTTAAATTTCATGAGATTGAATTTATAACCAGAAAGGATAGCTAAAGCCATTAATGTAGTGATACAGTCAAGATGGCAGAGGAGTAGGAGACCTTAGTTTCCTGTGGTCCCAGGAACTCAGCTAGATAGCTATCGAATAATTCCGAACACCTGTGAACTCAACTGAAGATCTAAGAAAAGAATAGCTGCAACTCTACAAATAGAAAAGAGACCACTTTCTGCGGGGTAGGAGGTGTGGAGAAGTGAATCCTAGGCAATATATGAGAAGATAAATCATGGGTGTTGGGAGCCTCCATAAGCTGGCTACTAGAAAGTGATATAGAAGCGGAGCACAAAATAAGAACTTTCTGCAGTCTATTCCAGTGAGGGACATCCTGGCCTGAACGGCGATCAGTGGCTAAGCAGGGCAGAATCCTAGGTGGGACAGTGTGGTCTCCGGATCTTTGGGGTGACAGAAAGACTGGTGGTGGCCTTTGGGCAGCAGAGTTCCCAGGTATCAGAGTGTGGAAGCTGGCTGTAATCAGTGAGCCCAGGAGTGGCCTCTCAGCTCTGGGTTGCCATAAACTGCAAACCATAGCATGGTCAGGTGACTGCTCTATAAGCAGGGGCCCAACAAGTGGCAGGACCAGTGAGACCACCACCTCTTACTCCCCCAGGAAGAGTGTAGTGGGAGTGGGCAGCAGGAGTCTGCAGGGTTTGGAGACTTGATACAGGGTCATGTACCTGAAAGAGAAATGCTCTGTCACAGGCTGGGTAAGCATGGAGTGTTGATGGAGACCAGGGAGACAGGAGTGACTGGTTTTCCCTCAGGGTGCACTGAGGAATGGGACCCTGAGCTTTCAGCTCAGGGCCAGAGATTGGGAGGCTGCCATTTTCATTCTCATCTTCTAAAGCCCTCAGGGAAGAAAAGCCACATAGAGCAAACTGGAGCAGATTACTTGGCCTGGCTCCCTGTCAAGGGCAGTGCAATTCTGCCAGGGCAAAGACACTTAAGAATCAAAGCAACAGGCCCCTCCCTCAAAAGACCGGCAAGAACATCTGGCTAAGGCCAAGTTTAGCAATCATAGAGAACTGCAAAACTCCAGCACTACAGGAATATAGGATATAGAATGCATGGTTTTTCCCATGATTCCTTAGTCATTCAATTAATTTTTTTCCTTTCTTTTTTCAACTAATTTATTATATCAACTCTTTTTAAAGTTTGTTTGTTTGTTTGTTTTAAAGATTTTATTTGACAGAGAAAGAGAGAGAGAGATCACAAAGCTCTCAGCAGCAGGCAGTGGGGGAAGCAGGCTCCCCGCTGAGCAAGGAGCCTGATGTGGGACTTGATCCCAGGACCCTGAGATCATGACCTGAGCTGAAGGCAGCTGCTTAACCCACTGAGCCACCCAGACATCCCTTAAATCTTTTTAAACTTTCATTTTTACATTTATATTCTATCCTTTCACTGCATTTTATTTTGGTATATATGTAAAGCTTTTTTCTTTATAATTTTGGGATGCAGTTTCTTCTAACAGACCAAAATACACCCAGAATCTGGAGTAATGGCTCTGTTCTTGTCATTTGTCTGATCATATTTTTTTCTTCCTTTTTTTGTTGTTATTTTGTTAAAGTTTTTTTTTTTTTAAGATTTTATTTATTTGAGAGACAGAGATCACAAGTAGGCAGAGAGGCAGGCAGAGAGAAGAGGAGGAAGCAGGCTCCCTGCTCAGCAGAGAGCTCGATGTGGGGCTCAATCCCAGGACCCTGGGATCATGACCTAAGCTGAAGGCAGAGGCTTTATCCCACTGAGCCACCCAGGCGCCCCTAAAGTGTTTTTAATTTTCATCTTTACAGTTGTATGTATTTAATTTTATTTTGTGTGTGTGTGTGTGTGTGTGTTTGTGTGTGTATTTCTTTCTTTACAACTTTGAGATGTAGTTTCTTATAACAAACTGACCAAAAATATAATCAGGATATAGGGTATTGCTCTGTTCTGTTCACCTGTATATCCCTTCCTTTTGTCATTGTTGGTCTTCTTTTTTTTCTCTGTTTTTTCTTGTCTTTTAGTTTTCATTTTTACAGTTACATTCTATCCTTTCATTGTATTTAATTTCATTTTGATATGTATATAAGCTTTTCTTTCTTTACAATTCTAGGATCTAATTTTCTTTTTTTTAAGATTTTGTTTATTTATTTGACAGACAGAGATCACAAGTAGGCAGAGAGGCAGGCAGAGGGAGAGGAGGAAGCAGGCTCCCCGCTGAGCAGAGAGCCCCATATGGGACTCGATCCCAGGACCCTGGGATCATGACCTGAGCCAAAGGCAGAGGCTTTAACCCACTGAGCCACCCAGGCGCCCAGGATCTAATTTTCTAACAAACAAACCAAAATACACACAGGATCCAGTGTATTGTTCTACTCTGTCCACCAGTCTGATTATATTCTTTTTCTTTTCTTTTTTTTCCAGTTTTGGGTCTCTTCTGATTTGATTAGTGTATATTTCTCTGGAGTTGCTATTGCCATTTTAGTATTTTATTCTTTGTTCATCTATTCTTCTCTGGACAGAATGACTTGACAGAAAAACTCACCTCAAAAAGAGAACAAGAGACAGTACTGACAGTCAGAGACCTAATCAGTATGGATATAAGTAAGATGTCAGAACTAGAGTTCAGAATAATGATTACAAAGATACTAGCTGGGCTTGAAAAAAGCATAGAACACACTGGAGAATCCTTTTCTGGAGAAATAAGAGAACTAAAATATAATCAAGTTGAAATAAAAAAGGTTATTAATGAGATGTAATAAAAAATGGAAACTAACTGCTAGGAGAAAAGCAGAAGAGAAATTAATGATATAGAAGACAAAATGATGGAGAATAAAGAAGCTGAGAAAAAGAGATAAACAATTACTGATTTTCAGGGAGAGAATTTGAGAGGTAAGTGATATCATAAGACAAAACAATATTAGAATAATTGGGATCTCAGAAGAAGAAGAGAAAGAGAGAGGGGCAGAAGCAAATTATAGCAGAAAACTATTGGATCAAATTATACCAGAGAAATTCCCTAATCTGGAGAAGGAAACAGGCATCCAGGTCCAAGAGGCACAGAGAACCCCCCTCAAAATCAATAAAAATAGGTCAACACTCCAACATAGAATAGTGAAATTTGTAAATCTCAGAGAAAATGAAAAAATCCTAAAAGCAGGTCAGGCAAGAGATCCATAACAAAAGATCCATAATCCAAGGATATAAATATTAGATGGGAATCAGATATACCCACAGAGACCTGGCTGGCCAGAAAGGATTCAGGGTGCTAAATGAGAAATACATGCAGCCAAGAATATTTTATCCAGCTAGGATGTCATTCAAAATAGAAGGAGATATAAAAAGCTTCCAGGAAATTGGGGCACCTGAGTGGCTCAGTTGTTTAAGCATCTGCCTTCATCTTAGGTCACGATCCCAAAGTCCTGGGAGAGAGCCCCACATCAGGCACCCTGCTCAGTGGGGAGTTTGCTTCTTCCTCTGCCTCTGCCACTCCCCCTGCTTGTGTTCTCTTGTTCTCTGTCAAATAAATAAATAAAATCTTAAAAAAAAAAAGTTTCTAAGAAAAACAGACACTAAAAGAATTATGATCACCAAGCCAACCCTACAAGAAATATTAAAAGGGATCTTTTAAGCTGAGAGAGAGTCCAAAAGTAACACAGATGAGAAAGGAACAGAGACAATCTACAGAAACAGTCACTTTACAGGTAATACAATAGCACTAAATTCATATATGTCAAAAGTTACTCTGAATGTAAATGGCCTAAATGCCCCAATCAAAAGAAAGAGGGTATCAGATTAAAAAAGCAAGACCCACTGATATGCTGTCTGCAAGAGACTCATTTTAGACCCAAAGAAACCTCCAGATTGAAAGTGAAGGGTAGGGGGAGGAGAACCATTTATCATGCTAATGGACATCAAAAGAATGCTGGGGTGGCAATTCTTTTATCAGACAAATTAGATTTTATTTTATTTTTTTAAAGATTTTATTTGACAGACAGATCGAAACTAGACAGAGAGGCAGGCAGAGAGAGAGGGGGAAGCAGGCTCCCCGCTGAGCAGAGAGCCCGATGTGGGGCTCGATCTCAGGACCCTGAGATCATGACCTGAGCCGAAGGCAGAGGCTTTAACCCACTGAGCCACCCAGGTGCCCCAGACAAATTAGATTTTAAACCAAAGACTATAATAAAAGATGAGGAAGGACACTATATCATGCTTAGAGGGCCCATCCAACAAGAAGACTAATAATTATAAATATTTATGCCCCTAACATGGGAGCAGCCAATTATATAAGCCAATTAATAACAATTAAACACAGAGATAACAATACAAAAATAGCAGGGAACATTTACATCCCACTCACTGCAATGGACAGATCATCTAAGCAGAAGATCCACAAGGAATAAAGGGCTTTGAATGACACACTGGCCCAGATGGACTTCACAGATACATTCAGAGCATGCTTTTTTAAAGCAACAGAATACACATTCTTTAGTGCACATAGAACATTCTTCAGAATAGATCACATCCTGGGTCACAAATCAGGTCTCAACTGGTACCAAAAGAGTGGAACCATCCCCTGAATATTTTTGGATCAAAACACTTTGGAACTGGAACTCAATCACAAGAGGAAAGTTGGAAAGAACTCAAATACATGGAGGCTAAAGAGCATCCTACTAAAGAATGAATGGATCAACCAGGAAATTAAGGAAGAACTAAAAAAAATTCATGGAAACACATGAAAATGAAAACACAACTGTTCAGAATCTTTGGGATGCAGCAAAGGTGGTCCTAAGAGGGAAGTATATAGAAATACAGGCCTTTCTTGAGAAACAAGAAAGGTCTCAAATACACAACCTACCCTTACACCTAAAGGAGCTGGAGAAAGAACAGCAAATGAAGGCTAAATCCAGGAGGAGAAGAGAATTAATAAAGATTAGAGCAGAAATCAATGAAATAGAAACCAGAAGAATGGTAGAACAGATTGATGAAACTAGGAGGTGGGTCTTTGAAAGAATTAATAAGATCGATAAGGTCTCACCAGACTCACCAAAAAGAAAAGAGAAGGGACTGAAATAAAATTATGAATGAAAGAGTACAGATCAAAACCAACACCAAAGAAATACAAACAAGTATAAGAACATAATAGAAGCAACTATATGCCAACAAATTAGACAATCTGGAAGAAATGGATGCATTCCTGGAAACTCATATAACTACCAAAACTGAACCAGGAAGAAACAGAAAACCTGAACAGACCCATAAGCAGCAAGGAAATTGATGCAGTAATAAAAAATCTCCCAACAAACAAGAGTCCAGGGCCGGATGCCATCCCAGGGGCATTTAAACATTAAACATTTAAAGAACTAATACCCATTCATCTGAAGCTGATTAAAAAAAACAGAAATGGAAGGAAAACTTCCAAACCCTTTCTATGAGGCCTGCATCATGCTGATCCCCAAACCAGACAAAAACCCTTTCAAAAAGGAGTATTACAGACCTTGATGAACATGGATGACAAAATTCTCACCAAATAGGATCCAACAATACATTAAAAGGATTACTCACCATAACCAAGTGGGATTTATTCCTGGGCTGCAAGTGTGGCTCAACATCCACAAATCAATGTGATACACTACATAAATAAAAGAAAGGACAAGAACCATATAATCCTCTCAATTGATGCAGAGAAAGCATTTGACAAAGTACAACATACTTTCTTGATTAAAACTCTTCATGGTGTAGGGAATAGAGGGAGCATACCTCACTATCTTAAAAGCTATATAAAAAAAGCCCACAGCAAATATCATTCTCAATGGAGAAAAACTGAGAGATTTCCCCTAAGGTCAGGAACATGGCACGGATGTCCACTATTCACCACTAGAGTACTAGAAGTCCTAGCCTCAGCAATCAGAAAATAAAAAGAAATAAAATGTCTCCAAATTGGCAAAGAAGTCAAACTCTCACTCTCTGCAGATGACATGATACTCTATGAGGAAAACCCAAGAAGACTCCACCCCAAAATTGCCAGAACTCATAAAGGAATTCAGCAAAGTGGCAGGATATGAACTCAATGCATAGAAATCAGTTGCATTTCTATACAGGAATAATGAGACAGAAGGAGAGAAATTAAGAAGTTGACCCCATTTACAACTGCACCCCAAACCATAGGATACCTAGGAATCAACCTAACCAAAGAGACAAAGAATTTATACTCAGAAAATTATGGAACACTCATGAAAGAAAAGAGGAAGACATAAAAAAGGTGAAAAATGTTCCATGCTCATGGATTGGAGGAACAAACATTGTGAAAATGTCTTATACTACCTAGAGCAATCTACACATTCAATGCAATCCCTATCAAAATACAATCCACTTTTTTCACAGAGCTGGAATGAATAATCCTAAAATTTCTATGGAACCAGAAAAGATCCTGAATAGCCAAAGGAATGTTGAAAAGGAAACCAAAGCTGGTTGCATCATAGTACTGGACTTCACATTCTATTACAAAGCAGTACTCATTAAGACAGTATGGTACACAGACACACAAATCAATGGAACAGAATAGAGACCCCAGAAAATGGACCCTCAGCTCTATGGTCAACTCATCTTCAACAAAGAAGGAAAGAAAATCCACTGGAAAAAAGACAGTCTCTTCAACAACTGGATTTGAGAAAATTGGACAGCCACATGCAGAAGAACGAAACTGGACCATTTCTTTCTATCATTTCTTTATATCATAGACTCAAAATGGATAAAAGACCTAAATGTGAGATAGGAGTCCATCAAAATCATAAAGGAGAACACAAGCAGCAACCTCTGTGATCTTGGCTACAGCAACTTCTTGTTAGACACGACTGCAAAGGCAAGGGAAACAAAGGCAAAAATGAACTGTTTGACTTCATCAAGATAAAAAGCTTTTGCACAGCAAAGGAAACAGTCAATAAAACCAGAACACAACTGACAGAATGGGAGAATATATTTGCAAATGACATATCATTTAAAAGGTTAAAAAGGTAAAAGGTTGGTATCCAAATTCTATAAAGAACTTACGAAATTCAACACCCACAGAACAAATAATCCAGTCAAGAAGTGGGCAGAAGACACGAAGAGACATTTCTCCAAAGACAATATATAAATGGCCAACAGACACATGAAAAAATGCTCAACATCGCTCAGCAGTAGGGAAATACAAAATGAAACCAAATGATACCACCTCAGACCAGTCAGAATGGCTAAAATTAACAAGTCGGGAAATGACAAATGTTGGCGAGGAGAGAAAGGGTAAACCTCCTACATGTTGGTGGGAATGCAAGCTGGTGCAGCCACTTCGGAAAACAGTATGGAGATGCCTCAAGGAGTTGAAAATAGAGCTACCCTATGAACCAGCAACCGCACTACTGGGTATTTAGCCCAAAGATACAAATGTAGTGATCTGAAGGGGCACCTGCACCCAATTTTTATAGTAGCGATGTCCACAATAGCCAAACTATGGAAAGAGCCTAGAAGTCCATCAACAGATGAATGGATGAAGAAGATGTAGTATATACATATACACAATGGAATACCAGTCAGCCATCAAAAAATGAAACCTTGCTGTTTGCAATGACATGGATAGAACTAGAGGGTAGTTTGCTAAGTGAAATAAGTCAATCAGAGAAAGACAGTTATCATTTGATCTCACTCATATGTGGCATCTAAGAAACAAAACAGATGATCATAGGGGAAGAGCAGAAAAAATAAAAGATGAAAGCAGAGAGGGAGACAAACCATAAGAAACTCTTAATCATAGGAAACAAACAGTTGCTGGAGGGGAGGGTGGCAGGGGGGTGGGGTAACTGGGTGATGGGAATTAAGAAGGGCACATAATCAATGAGCACTGTGGATTATATAAAGCTGATGATCATTGAACTCTACCAGAAACCAAGAACATATTATATTAATTAACTGAGTTTAAATAAAAAGAAGTGGGAAAAAACTTAAAGTAAGGCAAGTGCTTTGATTTATAATAGGTGCTTTGCTTTTATTTATAATAGGTGCTTGCTCATGTCATCCTTCTGTTCAGTTCAGAGTATGAACTGCAATTCTCCCCCCCAGTCAAGACTCAATCAAAATCTCAACTTTTTCCTGGTTACCCCAGCCCACTGGGCTCATTCTCTCTGGCATTGGTGTGTTTTGGGATGATTCCCTTGATAATACATTATTTAGGACTATCTGTCCCTTCAGCCATCATTCTATTCCTCCACTTATCTACCTATCCACCCAAGCAACCACACCTACCTATCTACTCACCCATCTATCTGCCCACCCATCCATCCATCCATTTCCTCAATCATCCATCCATCCACCTATTCCCCTATCCACCCACCCATCCATCCATCCGGTCATCCAGCCAGCCACTCACCTATCCACCTATGCACTCATCCAACCACCTGCCCACCAGTCACTAAGCCCTACTTATCCAAAAGTCACTAAGCCCTACTCTGTAGCTGCTCTATGTCAGCACCTGGCTGCTAGAGATGGTACAGGCACTTTCACAGCCTAGAGAATTTGAACCTTAGTGTTAGAGTTTTAATTGTGTCTCCTCAAATTCATATATTGAAGTTATATCACCCAGTACCTCAGAATATGACCTTATAGGATCACTCCAGATGTCATTTGTTGAAATGAGGTCATCAGGGTGGTCCCTGATCCAATGTGACTGGTGTCCTTATAAAAAAGGGAGGGGGAATTTGGACATGGACCAGATATGCACACAGGGAGAACACCATATGAAGATGAAGACAGATATTGGTGATGCTTCTATAAGTGAAGGAGTACCAAAGATGACCAGCAAACTGCCAGAAGCTGGGCAAGATGATTCTTCTTCACATCCCTCAGAAGTAATCAACTTTATCAACACCTTGATCCTGGACTCTAGCTTCCAGAACTGTGAGACAATGAATATTTGTTCTGTGAGCCACTAAGTTTGTGGTACTTTGTTATGGTAGTCCTGGCACTAATATACTCTGGTAGGAGATGGAGGAAAAAAAGCTGTCAATGTAATAAAGCATTTCTGCATTAGAAAGGAATTGGTACCCAACCCATATTTTGTTTCTCACCATACATAGGTAGGCTTCTTTTGGGAGAAAGAATTAGCTTTCCTTCTGACTGGAAAAGAAAATTATGGGATTTCATAATGGCAAAAATATCATGGGGCTTTATTTCCTTTTTTGATGCTGATAAGTTTAACACTCAGGAAGTTGGTTTAAAAAAATAAAACAGAAAAGACAACCTATTTTTTTCTCTTTGTCTCATTTGGAATCTGTTTAGTCACTAGAGAAGAAATGTAATTTGAAAATTATTAATAAATGCAGAGATTTGCCCACAGCAAAACTGGTGTGAAAATGCTCTAGGAAAGTCAGGATTTCAATGAAGTGTCCTATGAAATTATTTATATTATTAATTCATGGCAAAAAATGTGAGGTTAAATTAAATGAAGGCTGATATGATTTAAGCTTTAGTGTTCCTACTTACCCTCAGTATTTGTATTTAATAGGAACCTATAATTGTTTTATAAATGAAAGATTCCAGCTAATGCCTATATTTAGCCAGTTCAATAGTAAATCTACTTTTTATACAAATAACTTAATTATGTGAAAAAACATGCCCATCTCTTTAATTTAGTTGGTAATTGAGAAATAGATCTAATGGTGTATCTAAGGCCCTACCATTCATGTGGGCACAGTAGGATTAAACTATAGGTAAAAGCACAAGAAATTAATGTTTACCGTGCAATGACTGTGTGCTCAGCAATGTACTGAATGGGACCTTTTCATTGGTGGCTTCACATCATTAAGTAGACATTAATGTCTTTGTTTCTTTTAGAGTGTTCAGAAAGTTTAGGTTATTCAAAATCATAAAGATAGCTGGTAGCAGAACCATGATTTGATTCAGGACTGCTAAACCCACTGTCTTTGCATCAAACTGCACTGTTCTCTTCTAAACATCTATTGAATTTTGAAAAATTAGCTTTAAAAACCCAAAACTACCAAATCCCCACATCATTGGTAATCAAAAAAGCTCCTAACAAACTTGCATTTTTAAGATTTATTTCTTTTAGTGGGGAGAGGGCAAAGAGAGAGAGAGAGAGAAGCTGACTCCTTGCTGAGTGGGGGCGGGGGAGGGTGCGGCTCAACAAGGGATTCAATCTCAGGACCTTGAGATCACAACTTGAGCTGAAACCAAGAGTCGGATGCTTAACTGACTACACCACCCAAGTGCCCCCAAGTGCTTTTCTTCAACTGAGTTATCTCTGAAGATTTATTTCTTTCGGCCCTCTACAAAGTGGTCAAAAGGTACATCTTTCCTCTTTGATTTTTATAGATTTCTATTTTTTTTTTAATTGAGGAGCAAAAGTAACTGTTAAAAAAGTTTTTATCTTGGGTCGCCTGGGTGGCTCAGTGGGTTAAGCCTCTGCCTTCGGCTCAGGTCAGATCTCAGGGTACTGGGATTGAGCCCCGCATCCTGCTCTCTGCTTAGCAGGGAACCTGCTTCCCCCCTCTCCCTCTGCCTGCCTGCTGCTCTGCCTACTTGTGATCTCTCTCTCTTTCTCTGTGTGTTAAATTTAAAAAAAAAAAAAAAAGATTTTTTTATCTTGAAGCACCTGGGTGGCTCAGTCTTTAAGGGTCTGCCTTTGACTCAGGTCATGATCCCAGGGTAGAACTCCCTGCTCAGTGGGGAGCCTGCTTCTCTCTCTGCCTGCTGCTCCCCTTGCTTGTATGCTCTCTCTCTGACAAATAAATAAAATCTTTAAAAGAAAAAAAAAAACCTTTTGTCTTTAAGGACAAAATTCTACCTCCTCTTTAGCATACACTGGCGATTAGATCCATATATCTTTGCTTCCTTTGTCCTAAGAAATGAAATATCAACTTGCAAAGCAATGCTTAGACCCAACCTAGAGCCCTGTCTCCTGAATCAGGAATGCACTACGTCTTAGGCCAAGTAACACAGGTAACATGTAGATTCCAGACTCACTGATTTCGTCTATTTTTTTTTTAAGATTTTATTTATTTATTTGACAGACAGAGATCACAAGTAGGCAGAGAGGCAGGCAGAGAGAGAGAGGAGGAAGCAGGCACCCCGTGGAGCAGAGAGCCCGATGTGGGGCTCGATCCCAGGACTCTGGGATCATGACCTGAGCCGAAGGCAGAGGCTTTAACCCACTGAGCCACCCAGGCGCCCCAAGATTTTGTCTATTTTTATGTTAAAGCCACTGACTTCTTTTTCTGAAATCACACACATATAAAGTATAAACCCCCTTTCAAAAATCCATTCACAGTTCTTTTTGTCTGATATTTCAAATTTCCTCAGTATGTTCCCATAGCATCTTTTATTGCTTTCCAAAACATCATTTTTTCCTCATCAAGCTGGTGTTTTTATTTACTCCTTGCAATGCACACTCGCACATGAGCATCATATTGCCCATTTCCACTTCAATATTAATCCCCTACAGGGAATGTCCTCTTTCCTTCCCTCTGGCAATTCAAACATACTTGCTTCAAAACTTACTTTCACCAAAATCCTCTCCTGCTATAATTGCTCCTTAGCCTATATTCCTTAACAATCACACATATATTCCTTACAGAATTAAAAAATCCTAGATTTGGGGCACCTGGATGGCTCAGGGCTTGGGATCGAGCCTTGCACAGGACTCCCTGCTCAGTGGGAGACCTGCTTCTCCCTCTCCCACTTCCCCTGCTTGTGTTCCCTCTCTCGTTGTGTCTCTCTCTGTCAAATAAATAAATAAAATCTTAAAAAAAAAAACAAGCAAACCTAGAATTGTGCGGAGCCTCAAAGGCCAACTATTTACATCTCATCGCAATACAGGAGTTCTTTTTACAACACTGAAAACTAGCCAAAAAAGAAACAAAATGTAGGAGGAGGGTTGTTTCCATCTGACATTGAAAATAAATTCATGTTATAAAACAGGAAAGGTTAGACAAATTATTGCAAAGGATATATATATTCTTCTTTTAATCCCAAACTTTCTCCTGAGATTCCAAAGAGAACATAATTTCACTCTGAAGAAGGTAAACTGAGTTACCATTATTAACTGGTTTAACTCAGGTCAACTAAGCAAACATCAAGCATATGTAAAAATTCCTAAAACTTGTATTATTTCTTTAAATCTTGCTATAAATTTAGGATGCTATTTAAATGCACAAAACCAATACCAATAAATGTTATAGTTCATTTTCAATGAAGAGGAATATTTTGGTAGAAGCATTAGAAGAAGTATTAACCTTGCTGTAAGTTTACTACGTACTTGTTGCCTATATTAGCTATGTAGCAAAGTCGGTCTAGTTGGACCTTGGGACTAGAACCTGCCATCTGGTGGCAACCAGCTCAAATTACAGGTAAAAAATTTGAAGGAAAACATTATAGAAGGAAATAGAGATTAACGGTCAATATTGAATCCAAGAATAAAATCCAGTGAATGACACCTAACTGTTTATAGTAGTATGCCTCACCTTTTTCATTACTTCCCCCCTTCGGAAACTTTTTGGGCATTTTTCCTATATGTTCCCTCCATGAAATTTTAATACCTCATATATACTGTGCATTTGTTTATGTATCATATTTATGCACAAGTTTTACTATATTTAATCCAGAGTTAAGGATGACTAAATAAATTTTAAGTTAAAAGATAAAGTTATTAACATTTAATTATCAATTTGCTATATTTTGTAGTACTGCATATATTTTGTGCACCTTTCTTGAACTCAATGTCAATGCTACTTGCATGATATCCAAGAAAACCCAGCAAGAGAAATAAAATAATAAGGAATAAGATTTTGTTGGAGAGGATTGAGTTTTGCAGGACCACAGACTCTTGCCATAACAATGTGAGCCACCCTACCCTCCCTTCCCACCAAGAACCAATTTCCATCCCTTTGGAGTAAAACCGCCCTTGTTAGGAATATGCAGTACAAAAGATCTAAAGCAAAAATTATTTCAATACTTTGCCATATGACACAGAGTAGAAGTAAATCTAAGGAGATGTTTTAAAGGCTGTAAGAACTCTATCACAATGAACAGCGTCATTATGCACTGAGGGCTCAATTCTATCTGTGGATATAAAAATAGACTCTAGCTTTTGTAGCATTCACTTTCCTGGTTCATTTCTCCCTATTCCATATTCCTCTTAGGCCATTACTCTGTCTCCTCTCCCACCTCTTAAATGTGGGCATTCCTGCCTATCTTGGCCTCCCCCTCTTCTTTTCTTGCTCTAAACTTTCTCTCCGCACAATCCTTTAAAACCTTTCCATTTTAGTTACCTGTGCATTAGTTAGGTCTCTAGATGTGGACACTTTCCTGAGCTTCTTGCCTCTCTGCTTGACAACTCCTCAGAGAAGTCCTCCTCAAACCTCAAATTAATGTGTCCAAAATAAATGACTAATACATATTTCAACCACTTTATGGAGTTCTCTATTCTGGTAATGAACTTCATCTCTCAATAAGCTTGGCTAAAACTCCCATCTAGTACTTCAGGTAACAATTATCCTTGTATTATTCCTTTGCTATTATAATGGCTTTCTAACTCTTCCTGCTATGTCCAACAGCAATTCTTCAATATGTCAGACCCTTGTCATCCTTGGCCATGGGACATGCATGGATCTTAGCAAAAAAGCCAACTTGAGAGAGGAAGAAGCTGGGCAGAGTGGGATGGGCTAGGGCTGGGGAAACTAATCTGATTGGAAAGAGAGTTTGAGAAACTGTGCCACTCTGGCATGTCAAAACCACATAGATGTTTTCAAGCACTCTGGGCACAATAGTAAGTTTTGAAACAACAGGGTAGATTCACCCCATTGGCTCATTCATAGCAGGGCCCAAGTCTTGGTAGCCAAATAAAAATAGTCACCTACTGATCTTTTGTCTCCTATCCCTTAGTTTCTAAAACTTAAATTCAATCCCATACTATTGCACTTAAAATTCTTCAGTGGCTCTCTCCACACCAGGCAATGATAAATGGTATGAGTCATGACCAGCTAGAAGCAGGGGGCTGGGAATGACAGCTGGCTCAGGAAGCCTATTTCAAGAACCACACCAGAGGGGATTACAGGACAAGGGTCTCAGACAAAAACCTAAAACCAAGATCCCTTGGGGGTAATCCCTTCTTTTTAATTTAGCCACTGCAGAGATTATCCTGCATTCTCCATGCTCAGCCATAGGAACAATTCCCTGGGCAAGGCTATGATTTCATAACTCCATTCCTTCCTGGTCCCTCTACCTAGAATGCTGTTCTCCATTTTATCTGCTTATTTAGCTTTGCTTATCCAAACTCTGCTCATTTTTCAGTGATTGGTTTAAAACATCTTCTCTTTTGTGGACCTTAATTAAGACAGTTTCATGGGATAGGAAGAAGGAACATAGAAATAGGTAGACAGATGAGCTGATGCGAGGGCAGGCTCTTGTCAGTTTTGTTCTCTGTTATTTCCCCAGGGTCTAGAACAGAGTCCAGCACATGGTGGGTAATCAGTAAATATTTGTTGAATACATGAGTTAGTAGAAGTATATAGAGAGGAACAAAATCAGGTTTTATGAGCTAAGTAATATTTGTATCAGTAATTACAGTTGACTGTATTATTAAAAATATTTATAGCCCCTTCTTGGAGGAGCAAAGGCATAGATGATTTGTGATGGGCATGTAGTGTTGGTGAACAATAAACCTTTGTTGCTTAAGATACTCAGATTTGGAAGTCTTTTGTTATTGTAGCATAACCTAGTATATCCTGACTAATATAGTAATTGGTATCAGGAGTGGAGTGTTCCTCTAAAAAAAACCCCAAAAACAAACAAAAAAAACCCCTCAAATATACGGCACTGACTAGGGTGAGGCAGTGGTCCTCTATGGAAATTCTTAGTGGAGAATGGAAGAATGGCAATCCATTTTGCAGTAAAACATTTTTAAAAAAAACTCACCTGTGACAATTCAGGATACATATAATACACCTGATAAGTTTGTTGCTTTAGGTGAAGAAGGTGAAAAAATGGGATGCCAATAGCATCCTTTGACTGCTGTTGGTTGCATCTGACAACAATACCATAAAAAAAAAAGGATGATTTGAGAAATGCATCCTTTATAAGCAGAAATGAAAGGGACTAACAGTCCAGAAATTCTAAGTCTTACAGGATTAGAAGAGACAACTTCTTTACAATGTAATCTGCAACAAAAAAACTGAGGAGACCTTTGAGTAATGAAGATAATTAAATCTTAGTCTCAGGGTAAGAACCAAATTAAAGGTGTGGTTTTATAACCTTTAAAAAAAAAAAAAAACACTGAATGGCTTAAGATGGCCCCCAACTGGACAAAATGGCCCAGGAAAAAGAGACTAAAGGTGTAGCTCTCCCCTAAGAAGTTCAAGGTACTTAAGATTAAGTTTAGAAAGAGAAGAAGAATTTCCTTCCCCGCCCAAATTTGATGATGAGATTTGTTCAGCTAATGAAATGTGAGTGGGAATGACACGTGTCAATTCAGGACCAAAGCTTTAGTAGTGACTGCTCCATTAACAGGAAGCAATTCTCTTTTCCCTTTACCACAAAACTGACAGTGTTCCAGATGAAGGCTGTATCATTAGCCTAGGTCTCAGAGTAACTGTTAAGTGAGCAAAACTACAGCTCATCCTTGTTGGCACTGTAGCATGAGGGAAAAATGAGCTTGTGATTGTCATCTGCTATTTTGTGGTAATTTGCTACCACAGCATAAATCAAGCACTCTGACAGATATAGGGACTTTCAAAAACATTTCTCAAAACTTCAAAGGAGCAGAGGACTATTTCATACTAAGAAAGGTGAAAATTTACTCACTAAATAAAGATAGTGAACAGTGGGAGAGAAAACTTTGGTGAAGTTAAAACCTAGTTATTAAGGCTCTACAGGAGACTATGCTTTGTAAAAACTGATCCCCTTCTTTGATTTTGCATTCTTATACCCCACATTTTTCCAAAACAACAATCTGCATGACCATCTTGCTTATGGTACCCAGCCCCATGCTCAAATTTGATTCACAATGGTACTACTCAAAAATACATTGTCACTTTCTCCAATTAATTCTAAATGAAAAATGATTTATTGCTTTTGATCATTAAGAATAGGATGTCCTTCTTTGCAGTGAACCACCAAAAGCACTGTTTAATTGAAAGAGCAGCTCAGTCAACTCTGATAGATCATAATATATTTAGCACCAATGGCTACAGAATGTTGTGTTGAACGCTTAGTTCAGATCCTCATAAAGAAGTGACTGCCTCTAATGATACTTAGCACAAGCCAATGTTCCTCTTTGTTCACAAGAGCGAGGAAGATGACACACACTATGGTCTCTGAATACTTTAAGCAGCCAGCACAGTGCCTGGCATAGAGCATGTGATCAATAAGTGCCAAGCTTCCTTCCATACCCCAGACTCTTCCTTATCTCTTTACTGAAGATATCTGGGTGGTGAGATTTCCTGATATTTTAAGGTTTTAAAACAAAAATGGCAGATGATTTCTCCACAGCAAACTTAGAGAAGCTCAGTTTTCTAGAACTAGGGTGATCAAATGTCTTGTATAGGACTGGCTCCACTGTTTTAAAAGGCTTAATGAAAACAGAAGAAGTTATCAGGAAAAGAACATAGTAACATCCAATAACGATTTAATTGGCTCCTCTCTTTCCCCATTTTTGAGTGGTAATATTTAGGAAAATTCAACAAATGAAATGTCATATTCTTCTACCCTTGAGATACCTCCAGAATAAAAGGTCACTGTTCCTCCAGAATAAAAGGTCACTGTTCCTGAGTAAGAAAATGATGTCTCTATGGTTTAAGTTTTGCTTTTGCCCTGATGTAAATAAAATCAGTGTCAACATATTAAAAGTCCTAAAGGCCTTCACTCTGGACACAAGCCCTTTGGCCCAGATGCTCTAACAACACCCTGTTGCCAAAGGTCATTCCCATATTCTCAAAATTGCAATCTTTAATGTTAGAGAAAAAAATAGTTTCTTCTTCACGTGGTAACAAGTTAAAAGTGGAGATGTCTGTTGCCATGGGAATGGGATTTTTCTTGCAGTACTGGCCTTCTGTTGGCAGAAAAAAACAGTACTATAATCAATAAGAAAGGAGTACTTCATTTTCTACACCGCTCTTGGGGATGGAATTTTAAGAAAAAGCATAGAGAACTGTATTTGATGGGCCCTAAATATACGTGGGTAGAAATCTCCCTCATGAAAGACCAGCATGCCTAGCAAAATGCCAATCTGTGCTTTCACCATGCTCTGCTGAAGAACTCAGTAAAACTTGGACTATACAGGCCAATCTTTGACTCCTATCAGTTCTCTGTCAATAAGCTTCTTTCTTTTAGATAAGGACTTATCTAAAAAGTCCTTCATATGTCTGAATTGCTTCTTAAGAACCAACTTGAGTTCAGAATTCCTTAGACTCTGAATTTTGGAATAAGGTTAGGGGGCATAAATGAATCTCTCTTGAACACTGTGTCTCAAATTTGTGTCAAGTAATTTGTTACTATACGTCATGGTGTCACTTTATTCCATTATCATTTAAACTGAAATTCTCTGGTTTTTTTTTTTTTTGGATTATTTGGTCATCTTGAAGTTCTATAATTTTCTCTTCTACACAGAGGAACAGCTTGGTAGAGAAGATCATTTAAAGCTTTTCCTAAAATAATAGACAAATGGATGATATCTCCTCTTCTGTGTATACAGTAAACAGTCAGCATCCATTCCCTATAGAATTCCACTTTAAAATATGATGATTTGAGCAGGGCCTATATTTATACATGTTTACCCCTGACAATAGAAAAGTAATCTTCCATGTATAAGCAAATTGAATACAAAAAGAACAAATGGATGCCTAATCACTAGATCAATCAAATTAAATGCCTTGGTGTCATCACAGGTAGACCAACCTAGGATAAGGGCTATGTGCACAGGTATGGGTAGCAAGAGCAAAGGGAACCAAGGCAGTGTCAATACTATCTGTCATCAAACTCACTTCTTCCTTCTGCAGATCGAAGTACTAAACTGTATTTCCAAAGCTCCCCTGGAGTTAAGTGAGACCATGTGATTGAGTTCTAGTCAATGGCCTGGAAACATCCCCCACCTATCTCTATTTTGCATGACCTTATATTCTCTTTCTCACTTCCCTGAGGATTCCCATCCTCAGATCCTGAGAATCCAGTGGAGGGATGCTGAATCTGAGAAGATGGCAGACTTACATTATAGAGCAATTCTAGGTCCCTAAATTACCATATAGAACAGGACCTCTCATCTCATATCCTGCTAACCTACACTTGATCAGGATGTAAGTGATAAATTTTTGTTATGTGAAACCACCGAGACTCTGACTTTTTGTTAAAAGAGCTACCATTACCTACCCTGACTAAAACAGAATGCTAAATGGATCCTGAAATATGATTCCTTCTGTATGTTCAGCCTACCTTAAAGAGCCAAATAATGCCTTGAACTAATCTGAGACAATTTACATTAGGATTTTGAGGTGACTCTTGGTTACTGATCCTCTGAATTTAAGGGTCAAGAACCAATATTCTTAACAGTTAGTGCAAACTTGAAATTGATGGCCAAAAACATAAATAAAAATTACCACGCCCCACACACTTCCCCAAACACTTCATGTCTATGAAAAAAAGAAGTAAAATAAATGGTCTCTAAAAGCTGGCACTCATAAATGTCATTTCAGGGTAGAGGGCAAGGACAAGGCAAGGAGAAAACACCTAATCTCCTTCAGATTATTTACTCATCATTTATATGAGGAGATTATCCTCCTATATACCACTTTTCATTTTGCAAATGTGTAGTATGCAGACTTTCCTGGTTCGATGAAAAAGGTTTCCAAGAAAATTAAATGTCAAGGCTGCTTGGCTTATTGGTTTTGTCTATATAAATTCCCTTTTTAATTCAGCTCTGAATAATAACATTCCTCAGTGTCAATGTGACAAACTAGCTTCAATCTTAATGGGGTGTGAGAATTGAGAAAGGAGGTGAAGACTAGCTGTGGTTCTCATTTTAGCATATTAAGACAGCTTTTAATGGCTCTGAAGAAGAAGTGGCACATAAGCCATCAGGATTTTTTAAAATTATTTGTTTCTTTTTCTTTTTCCAAAGTTTGTTGCCTGGATATATATAAAGCTTAAAGTAAGCTGGAACACTTTCCTGAATGCGGATAGGAAATTGCTGGGAGAGTCATGCTGTCTGTCCTGTTGTACCCTCAAGACCACTACTTCTGTTAATGAGTTGGTGAGAGCCCTGGGAAATACAGGCCCAAAGTTCTTCTCCCTACCTCTCAACCCTACAGTAGTTCTTGTGACACCATTCTATTACAGAATTTCCAACACTGAAAGTGGGTAGTGGTGGGTGATGGTGAAGATCAGGTTTGGTGTGGATCCAATATTTAGTTAAAAAAAAAAAATTTTTTTTTGACACCCTCCCTTTCACTTTACATATATATATGTGTGTGTGTGTGTGTGTGTGTGACACACACATACATATATATGTGTGACACACACATACATATATGTGTATATATCAGACGTTAAGAGAATAGCCCATGTGCATTATATTAGCCCAGGTTCTCAGAGCTAAAACTTTGTCTATGTAATTTGCATATGCAGGACACACAGAAGCATGTGATCTCAAAATTCTTTCTCATGAGAACAAAAAAGCATTTTTATTGTGAAACACTTAGAATAAAACAGAGTGCAATTCCTTCACATTACAATGTGAGAAGACAGGCCAGAAAGGTGAACTGACTTGCCTAAAGTCTAATTCTCTGATACAACCAAGTGATTCAATATGACAGAACACGAACACATACACTCACAGGAGAAATTATATTCTAATTTGCATGTTAAACCCTCAGATGTCTGGAAGGAATATGGTAGTTAAAATATCATATCCTCTAAGTTTGCATCATCCAGCAAAATTATTCTTTAAGACTTGCCAACCTTGTTGCCAAGGTTTTATCAAAAGGAAACTTGGATTGGGAAGACTTACTTCCTTATATGTTCTTTCTAGGGATAACTGCACAAATCAATGGAGGCCATATTTTCCACAGATTTGTCACAATATGCTCTCAACTGATATTTCTGTTTCTATTCACAAATAGGAAAGACCAAGTTTTATTTATTTTTTATTTATTTATTTTTTTTAAAGATTTTATTTATTTATTTGAGAGAGAGGGAGACCACAAGTAGGCAGAGAGGCAGGCAGAGAGAGAGGAGGAGGCAGGCTCCCTACTGAGCAGAGAGCCCGATGCGGGGCTCGATCCCAGGACTCTGGGATCATGACCTGAGCCGAAGGCAGGGGCTTTAACCCACTGAGCCACCCAGGCACCCCAAAAGACTAAGTTTTAAACTGGGTTTTGATTTTTGAGCCTTTTCAGAGTATTAAAAATTGACCCCAGCACAGTGGTTGATGCTCTTCCTTTTAAAATCATTTTATGTGGGGCACCTGGGTGGCTCAGAGGGTTAATTAAGCCTGCTCTGTGGGGTGGCTGCTTCTCCCTCTGCCTCTACTGCTCCCATCGATAGTTTTCTCTCTCTTGCTCACTCTCTCTCTCAAATAAATAAACAAAATCTTAAAAGAAATTATAGACGAAGAAGAAATTATAGGTATAATTTATGCTAAAAAGAAGAACTCTAATTGGAAGACCAATATGTAAAGAAAAGGTCTTGGCCCCACATTACAGGACTACTGTATGAATGTACATTTACATTAAATTAAAATAAAATGTTTAAGATATATATAAATATAATTATTGATGATTCTGTTTTAACCACTTTTTAAAAAATTAGTTCTGATCACATCTGATGTAATGCCTTTTACTGTGACTAAATTTCCCATCCAGTTTACATTTTAGTTCAATACAGTAATTTAAATAGCTCCTTTGGAGAATATTCAAACTCCCTGACAGCTTCCCCTCTTACTAGAATGGTACCCAGCCCTCCCCAGTGTCCGATGGGTATTGGGAATTATCATCAGGCATTGTGCCAGTCTTTTCATATGCATTGCCTGGTACCCACAAATCTGCAGTAATGCTTCTAATTCCTCTGTCACCATGTGTCTTTCTGGCCTCTGATGCTAAAGTACCAGGCTGGTCCCTTCTTTTACTTCCAGCAAAGCTCCCAAGTAGATCTTGCCAATGCCTCTTTGTTGTTTAGCTTTCTCTCAGCTCTGGCTGGCTGCAGACCCCAGAGTGTGCTACTGTACCATTCAGCCCCTTGCCCAATGGTCCACCCCAACATCTGCTGTGATGTTTCTGCTTCTCATCTCAGCAACCTTGCTGTGTGATAATTGAGCTGCTCCATATTGATTTGTAGAGAGCAGTGCTCCTTCCCACTCCCCAGTCCCAATAAGAGCACAAAGACAGAACCCTGAGTCTGCATCACGTCTCTGAAGTCTTCAGTCTCCCAACACCAAAGTGTAGAGCAACCATGGAGATGTCCCTCTTGCACACGTTTCTGTCTCCCTCCCTCTTTTTATTTTACTTTCTCCCATCTTTATCTTAGCCAGGACAGAGGCAGACATTTATTTTGTTTTTCATAACATCTTTTCCTTCTTCCTAATTCCAATCTCCACACTATAGAAGAACCTCACGAGCTGGGCCTTCTAGGTTCTTCTCTATACCTATGGCGCAGATAAAATAATTTAACAGGCCTCCTCACTCCTTACTGCCTGCTTTCATACCCACTGTCTTACCAGTCTCCTATGCTGAAGCCACAAGCCCACTATGCCTTAAGAATGATGGGGTGCAATGAGACAAGAGTTAAAGGGGAGGAGGGGAAGATGTATTAGTATAATATCTGTGAAAAGATGTATTTAATTGTTTTTATGTATATACTTACTTACTTATTCATTCCAGAGTGAGGGTTCCAACATTCCCAACTAACACTTTTGTAGTTATTAGAAAGGTTTCTCTACTTCTAGCTAAAGATAAACATCTACTATTTCTATAAAGATGTCTGGACTAGACAGTACAGTGAAGATGTTGGTTCAAGAAAGGACAAAACTCAGGTGCACTTCTCAAAGAAACACCGTCTTATCAAGACATATTTCATCTGGGTGCTATTATACAAGGAGTACCATGCCTGGATTTCAGGAGACTTCATTGAAATGACAGCTGTATTCGGCATACCTCTAGCTGGGCCCTATGCACCTGGGATAAGAGAAAAATGGTTTTCTGGCTGAAGCAGAAATAAATGCTTAATGCAGTGTTTAAGGCTACAAGATTATTATTATATCATGGCAGACATAAAAACTGCAACATGAGGGATGCCTATGCCTGGATGGCTCAGTTCGTTTAACATCTGGCTGTTGATTTCATGATCTCAGGGTTGTGAGATGGAGCCCCCACACTGGGCTCCATGCTCAGTGGAGAGTCGGTTTGAGATTCTCTCTCTCCTTCTCCTCCTGCTCACCCACACCCTCTCTCTCTAAAATAAACCAATCAATCTTCTAAAAAAAACAAAAACAAAAACCAAAAACAATCCTGCAAAATGACAATAGTTTGCCTCTACCTAATGACCTTAGTATTCTTAGGATTTCCTTCTCATGATTTGCTAATCCATAGATGTGGCCACTAAAAATCCACACCGGAATCTCAGGCTGTTCTCCCTAAAGGGTGATCCCCAGCAGGTCTTTTTGACATCTAAGATCAAAGAACTCTCCAGGGAGACTCAAACCTGTGAATTTTCCTGGCGAAAAGCCAATTTTAATCATTTATATTCTGTTTAGGAGGACCAGTCCTGAAGGGAAAAGTTTATCTTCCTTACCCTCAATGCCGTCTAGTTAACTGATCTACAGTGGGAAGGAAGGATTCTGCTTCCATTAAAGTTGGAATGAAAAGCTGGTAGTCAAATGCATGCAGAAACTACCGGACCTTGACATATTTGTCAGATAAATGGCAGCCTGGTGGCACACCAAGGTTGGGTTGCCTAGATAGTATGGGATCTACTAGGTGGAGTACTAGGCAAAGAAGATTTGGGGTTCAAAGACAAAAGGCTATTGCCACTGGTTTGTTGTGGCTTACAGTAACTTTGACTCAATGCTCTGGGTAAAAAGATTTCTGAATATTTAGATTCTGCTTCAATATTAACCATCTTCTTATTTTCAAGGTTCAAAGCATAAAAGATGAAATTTAATTTTGGTCATTGTCAAACTACTTGGTAAGAGAACTTTCCAAGAGTGGACTCAGAACTACTTTTATGTTGGTTAGCTGATTAAATCTCTATTCCGATGATCAAAGTCCAAGATTAATATGGTAATAACGAATAATTGCCCCTCCTGTTGGACTCAAGTTTGTGCTTCTAGATTCGGTCCGCTCAAAGTTTAATTTTCTTTTAGCAAAATTATTCCTTGAAAACCTTTTATACATTCCACTTAAACGTTCCTAAAAATGTTTCTCTTTTTGCAGTGGGGTCTTTCATAAGAAGATAATCTCTGAGTCTAAGCTGTGGGAAGGGCAACTTTAAGTGATGAACTGACCCTAAGTATTTGGTATTTAGAAAGAAAGCAGATTTTGCCCTCAAAAAGCACAGACCTAAGGAAGGAAGCTGTCAACTAGAGTGAAGTTACACACATACACACAGTTTCCAAGGTCAGAGCAATCATAAGGAACAATGTAGTCCCTGAGTGTTTTTCTCTTTTCTTATGATTAAGAAAAATAAAGAAATCTGGAATGACAGGACATAGTTAAGGCCACTCAGGCTCTTCTTTTCTGGGAAAAGACAACTGATCACAGATGAGACTCCTCTCTACCTTTACTGACACTTGGCACCAACAACTTCCTATGGTTTCCTAGCTTTCTGTGTCAATAACTAGACTAAAGTTAACTTTCAAGCATACCCTTGTTACAGATTGTCTTTATCTGAAAACTATTGGGAAAAGGTCACTAATTCTCTGAATAAAGAATAAATGGAGTGCTTTCTGGAGTTTGTATATATGTGTTTCCCAAAAGAAATGCCCAATATATCTACCATACAACATCCTTTACTTCACACAGGATGTTCATAGCAAAGTCATAATGAAAGTACTTTTATGAATTGTGTATCATCTTTGCACAAAGGACATGCTAATCCTCTTTGTATCATTCCAATTCCAGTATATGTGCTGAAGCGAGCACCATAATGAAAGTAATTTAAAAAAAATCTATTTTAGGTCTTCATTTTATTTCCTTTGTTAGCCGAATGATTCTCTCTGGAAGTGCCTACTGTGTCCTGATTGTCTAATTCTACCAGATCCTCATTTGTTAATGTTGTTCATGTGACATAAGCAATTCTCTAACATCACTTTCAACAACTTCATGAATTCCAGCCTTGTGAAAACTATCTTTAATAATTTCTGTGATGAGAAGCAGAAAGTTGATGTTTAAAAGCAGGACTCTGGAACCAGATTGCCCAGGGTCCAATTTTAGTTCTACCATCCCTCGGCAACATGTCCTTGGGAAAATGACTGAACTGTCTGTGCCTCACTTTCCTTATCTTTAAAATGGCAAAAAATGGGAATAATTTTATCTCATAGGGTTGTTGGGAGGCCTAAACGCAAAGCACTTAGAGCAGCACCTGATACATAATAAGCACTACGTAGGTCTTAACTATCATTATCATCATCATCGTCATCCTCATCAAAGTCTATAGAGTATCTTTAGCAGCAAGATGGCAGGTATGCCTAAGTCATGGGAACTTTTGACACCAAAGTGGTAAATGAGACATTAAAGTAAGTAAATGAGGAAAATAAAGGTTTTCTATCAGGAAACTATTATAATCTAGCCATTTGTATTTCCTTACACTATTCTCTAAATCTCAAGTCCTCATTAACAGGATAATCAGTGATTTATGCTTGGCTCATTTAAAAGTTGGGCTTTTTCAGAAAAAGTGTAAGTCAGTGGAGTCCCATCCTAACTTTAACTAAATGGGCATCTATTTAACTAAATTTTATGCTCTTTTTCTTCATGTCCTCTTGCAGTACTTCTCAATCTTTTCCCAGAACACCTAATAGAAGAGGAGACTGAACTAATATATACCACCCCACCACCTCCCCAATCTCACATTCTGGAGTCTTGAGCATAGTGGAAAGTGGCCTGATCAGGAAATTTCCTTGAAGTCTCATGTTTAATCTTTAAAAAGTAAGCACATTTTGCTTTATATCCCACAATATGTGTATATCACTTTAATATAAAGAAAATTTTTAAATTTATCATCAATAAAACTTGATTATATTATTTTGCCTGCAACATCCTCAAGTAAAACTGTCTTGGAAAGCATATTACATTTATCTGTTTATCCTATAGCTTTGCTAACTTCTTTCATGTATCTAGCAAGTGTGGACAAATGACAATAGTGAAGATATAGATTAATGGAAAGCCAGCTACCACCATCACTATCTACCTGGTGGTGAGTTATCTGGATGTCAGGGGAAAGCTTGAATCAATGACCTCAGGCTTACAAATGACTAAGCGAAATAATGCAAAAGAATCTATCTCTTGCTAGTAACACCCACCGCTTTTAGTTGCCTCATCTTCCATCTCTTACCTAAATGATAGGAACCCAGGGCAGGGTGACATGCGGTTTAACAAGTGAACAAATCAGTATGAAGATTCACCATACCCAAAAGGTATGCAGAGATAATGAATTTGTCCAAAAACAAAATCCCCACATTTCTGCACAAATAACTACATTTTAGAGCATGTCTACTATCAGAAATAGGTATTAATGAATAGATGTGTCTATCATGTTTTAGGGAGATCTCTTTTTCTCCAAACACACACACACAAACCCCAAAAAACAGACCTTGACCTTTTAAAAATTCTGATTTTAATATTTTGATCATTTCTTTATTGAGGAAGTAAAATGATATTTAGCTGCATGCATACCAACAATACTAAATTATTTGTTTTGATGACAATTTAGAATGTTAATGTGTATCTGAATATTGTATACATTTTATACTAAGTATGTTTACAATTAAAATTTTGGTACTACATTTTGACTAGTTTTGGTTTAACTATACTTTAAATTATCTGTAATCTTTCCTCTCCCCATTTATACCTTAGTTAATTGAGAGCTAGGTGATCCTGGAGTCTACAGCAGGGTTTTCAATAAGCAGCATCTCAAAATCTTTCAATTTGTTTGTTTTTTTTAACTAAGCAGAAATGGAATGGTAGTCTAAAGCATTTGGGTAGCCTTGCCTTTTATACAACATAGTTCTGTGTATGCACAGGTGGGCAGTGTGAATATTAGTTTTTCCATCATAGTCATAAATGGAGCCAAATGCTTAGTTTGGAATTCTTAATGATACCTCCCAAGAAGCACACACTACTATTCTCTACAAGTAGAGAGAAATAACATATCTTTTTTCATGAAACTTTAAGGAAAATGTTATTTTAATCATAAGTATGAATGCTATTATATATGTTATCCCTCTCTCCATGTCTCTCTACTATTAACATCAGAGGAGTACTGAAATAATGAAACATTGTTAATCAGCCCAAGAAAACAGAAACGTTAGTATCTGACCCAGCCCTTGTTTCTACTCTACCTGCACTAAGATGGCCTGTGGTTATTCAATCAGCTAATCATGTCTTTTGTTCAAATCACTGTGTTTTTACTCACTGGGGTTAATCTACATAGCCATCTGGTATTAAGTAGATAATCATCTTTTCCAAGTCCCAGGAGCCTAAAAGGCATCTTAGGGGAAACTGAACTAGATACATCCTTGCCAGATAGAACTACTACTGAAACCAAGACAGAGGGAAACTTAAAGATAATTTTCAACTGGAATACAGATTTTGCCCTGTGCTACAATGAACCTGGAGTTTAAATAGGAAATGATGGTTCCGATACTCTTCAGTGTGACTTAGTCTAGAATCTGCTTCCACTTTCCTTGGCAGCCTTGTCTCCTACCAGTCCAACTGAGCTAGCATCTCCAGGGGTGAGAGTCACAAACTCGTAGTTCTGCAAGCTCTCTCATGTGATTCTAACATATATTCTAAACACTGAGCTAAAACAGTCAACAGCACATAGTCTCTTTCCTCCTAGATAATATTTTAGGATTTAGTTTCTAATCACTTTTTCTGGGGCTAAAAGAAGTATAAGCTTACTGCAGAAAACTTGAAAAATACAAAGAAGTCTAAAGATAAGCCCAGAACCCTATCATCTGATGATAACCACAGTTAATATTCTCTATATACCAGCAAATACTTCTTTTCCAAAGAGTAAGATTATATATACAAGAAAGTTAAAAGACTTTTTTTCACTTACCAATACATCATGAAGTTTTTAATGGGACAACGTCTTTTTGTCAATTTGTAAACTCTCTTTATAGTTAATGATTTTAAAATGCTCTTCTCAGTTACTTTGAGTCATCCAATGTGTACTGCATCTAAGAGTGCCTAGACCTAATCTATCTTTGGTATTTATTCTCTCAGGAGGATCCCAAGGGCTGTGTCTTAGGCTCCAAATGAGCAAAGAAGCTCTCCAAAGTCCCTTCATGTCCATGGAAGGATGATCTAAAGTTTGTCCTTAACCCATCCTTTCAGGTGACTCTGCTCCACTGCTTTTGACCCTTCTAAGAGTGATATGAAAATATGCTATGTAAACAGATGTTGCTCTTTATCATAAGTCTGCAGTCTTCACAGGTATTTAGGTAAGAACATAGAAAAATGGCTTTTAAAAGAAAAAAGTGAGTTTCATGAAATTTATTTTTTTAAAAGATTTTATTTATTTATTTGACAGACAGATCACAAGTAGGCAGAAAGGCAAGCAGAGAGAGAGGAGGAAGCAGGCTCACTGCTGAGCAGAGATACCGATGTGGGGCTCGATTCCAGGACTCTGGGATCATGACCTGAGCTGAAGGCAGAAGCTTTAACCCACTGAGCCACACAGGCGCCCCACGAAATTTATTTTTAATAAGCACATTATATCCCTCACATCAATGGCAGTAATATTTTTACATTTTGTTATTTTATGAATATAAATGCATAAAAAGTATTTTCCCACAGGATATTGTGCATTCCCCATTTATATTGCTCTGTACTTTTTTTTTTCAATATGGTGCCCTGGCTTAAATACATTAACCATCTCCCAAGTAGGCTTTAAAATACAGATGGTCCCTGACTTAGGAGGGTTCAACTCAAGATTTTTCTATTTTATAATGGCATGAAAGTGATACACATTAAGTAGAAATCACATTTCAAATTTTGAATTTTGATCTTTTCCCAGACTCACAGTATGGTATTCTGTACTCATGTGATGTTGGACAGTGAGCTGCAGTTTCCAGGCAGCCATGCAATCACTATGATAAATAATCAATGCACTTAAAACCATTCTGTATCCATACAACCACTCTGTTTTTCACTTTCAGTACAGTATTCAATTAATTATAAGAGATATTCAATACTTTATTATGAAATAGGCTTTATGATTGATAATTTTGCCCAACTATAGGCTATGTGCTTTGAGCATGTTTAAGGTGGGCTAGGCTAAGCTATGATGATTGGTAGCTTAGGTATATTAAATGCATTTTCAACTGACCATATTTTCAACTTATGATAGGCTTATCAGGACCTAAACCTTCTGTGTAGATCTGCATATTTATTCATGTTATTTTTCATAGAAATAATACTTAGATTGTGAACAATTAAAAGTTAACAAAAGAAATGACTCTCATAAGAACCCCCTAATATATCCAGGGTTGTCACACTTAGCTGCAAAAACTTGTCACATTTGTAACTATATCAGCAATGCCAAGCACAGTGCTTGATACAAAGCAGTCATTAACACCCGAAGAATATCAGGTTAAAGGTCTTGACTTTATCACGTAGCCAGTAAGTTGGCAGAGTAAGGATGCTCCCAAACCCAGGAATTTCACAAGTTCAGTGTCTCTTTAATTATATCACACTGCCTCCTGCTGGCATCTCAGGCTCCAACACAAAGCTCTTCATTCTCACAGGTTACTGTGTCTTCACTCAGGGACCTGCCAGTTGTTCAAGGTATCAGGCTTTCCATAAATAGCTCATGAGACTGGCTGGGTTAAGAATTCTGTTGAATCACTGGTGTATTCCATTACCTGGAGAACTAGGCTTTAAAGGAGGCAGGAAACTCTTCATGGTGTTGGGTCAAATCAGGGAGAAATACTGACTCCCAAAGCCCTTGCTATGACTTGACACTTGGTCTTGTCTGCTGAGATTAATAAAATTGTTCTTGCCACATACTAGAAAAAGGCACTAAATATATTTCATGCAAAAGTAGGCACATATAGATAGCTTTGATGGCTGTTCTATAAATTAATGTGATTTAAGAGACCAACTCTAATGCAGGGAAAGGGAAAGGAGCATTGTAAAGAGATAGTTAATCAAAATAAGCATCTCTGATTGGAAGTCACAAGATGAAACCTAAGTAAGGATAATTAGTAACAGGCAAAATCCTTGCTTAGAATAGTGACAAAACTGAAAATTAGGAACTTGAGGCTGAAACACATAGCTGTCAGAGAACCAGTCCCCATTGTGGGACAGAATGGGGTCTTTGCCAGCAGCCTGAGCTTTGGAAACCTGGCAGCCAGTGTTGATGGGACTTAGGAGGAAGCAAAAAGTGAGAGTAGAGGAGGATGGCCTACCCGGTGTCAAAATTCTCCAGACCTTTAGATCTAGGCCACTGAGCATTGCCCTCCTACTCTTTAGGGAGGCAAAGGTAGGAAATATGCTTCCTCTCTCATAGTCTTCTAGACTGCAACTGTCATTCCTTTTAATCTGGTTTCTGGTGCAGAAAGTTATTGGGGGATCAGAGGAAGCAGCGGTGTGAGCTCCTAAATGACCGTCTCTAGAGCATTGTTGCTGATGGCTTGGTCAGGGCAAACAGCAATAGCCTCTCCTTCCCCATCCCTCCACTGTTGACCATGACAGCCACTACCACCTATAATTCTCTGCTCTTATCCTATCCTCTTTGATTCCTGGAGTATATGAGGAATTTGGGGACAATTTAGCCATCATTGGTATAAGCTGGGTTGAGAAACACTGTGCCATCCCAGGGGCTCATGTGTGATTCCCACACCTCTCCCGGCTCTTGCCTACCACACTGCTATTTTCCCCTACTGGAGGGAGGAGATAGATAATGGCCACTTTATAGGACAATTTTCTCTAAGAGGATGGGTGGGAGGAAAAGGAAAGCAACGTAAGAAGCCAGTAGCCCATTTCAGAAACAGGGTTCCCCTGACCTCAGCCTTCTGAATCTCTCATTCCCCCATGAATATTTATGTCTCTTGGCACTCTTTGGGGTTGGGGGTATGGCAGCTGAGAGGATCAAGACTGTGGCAGATAGAAACAGAAGAACTGACAGACAAGCATTGGAAAGCAGGCAATAGCCATCAAATCCAAGTTCCTTGGATGCAGAATGGACTTAGATGAGTTGGGAGAAAACCCAGCTCCAGATGTTACCATAATGCTCACACTACCTTTTGGAAACCACATCCCCAGCTAACTATTTCATACACTTCCAGAAATAGACAAAATGCAGCTGGGAGCTCTGAGCTATGCTACTCTGCAAATCATTTAACTGCATACAAATGATAGCTATTATACAGCCAGGATCCCCCAGGTAACTAATTTCTATTCCCAACTTCTCTTATAACCTGATGAGTCAGTTGAGGTCAGCTGGTTGGAGCACTGTGCTAATGAAGCCAAGAGCTCAGGAAAGCTGCTTTGGCAGACCTGGCAATTTTGTAGAGTAAAGCCCTAGGTCCTTCAGACCACATCCTGTGATGCTAAGGGTCTTACAAATGTGTGCTGGACCTAAGGGAGCCTAACAGAGAGCACTGATGGCTCTAGAAGTCAGAACCCACTAGGGAAGAAAAAAAAGTCAGGAACAAAATATGACAGACCCCCATTTTGGGAATCAGAGTCACTGTTACAACTATCATGTTATCAATGTTACAATCATTCTTCAACTTGGTCTGCTTATTATCAAGCTGTTGATACCAAGTTCTTTTCCTGCCTGTAACAGTTTCCCTTCCCTTATAGGTTTGGTTTCTAATTCACAATAGTTAAAACAAAATAATAAAGCAAGTTAACAACATCATCTAATCAGAGTCCACAAGGTTCTAAGTGAAGAGGATCTTTGTGATAATAGACATCTCCTTCTATCCTGGGTCCAAAGCTTTGTAGCAGGATGCTAAAAATGAAGATGTGTATTTGGCTCCAAACAAAGTTTGTGGGATTCAGTGCTCCCTAAGTACAGCTATTTCATAGTTTTTCCCAAATATCATTTAGTTTAGAATTCATTAAAATCTGTATTCAATTTCCCCCTTTATGAGTAGCAGGTACAAAATTGTTAACTGATGAATATCCCCAGTCTTACCTCCACCACCCACACTACCAAGTTCCAAGTGTGCCTGCCTGACTCCAGGCTTTTTGATACTGGTTCAAAAAACAGGTCCAGCACCTGGAGGCTCTCAGCGAGGTTACAGTTGTTTGAGGGTAGTTCTTTGGCTGGGAGTTGGCAGAGAGACAGGAAGATAATATTGGTGGAGTAGGTGCCATGAGTATTGAGTACTATGAGCAACAGGGATGTCAAGACAGGATTTTACCAAGTGTTGAAATAGGTGAAAATTATACCCTCCCACCTTTGATATTTTTGTGGGAGTAGAGATTTTTGTTGCTTTCAGTGCTATTTTTCTGAACAGCTGTTTCTCTGAATATGTCGCTGCACAGAATCAGGACCAAATGGAACTCCAGTTATATTAAGGTCTCACTTTTTTGTTTCTCCCTAATTAAATTAATAATAGGAGCGTTGTGGTATAGTGGTTAGCATAGCTGCCTTCCTAATTAAATTAATAATAGCTAACACTTATTAAACACTTATCATGTGTCATTCATTTATTCAATAAATATTAACTGAATACCTACTCCATTCTAGGTATCATCGCAGGCATGGGGAAAACAACAACAACAACAACAAAAAATAGGCCATGAAAGGTCCCTGTGACTTCATGAAGCTTATTTTCTTTCTTTCTTTTTTTTTCTAAAGATTTTATTTATTTACTTGACAGAGAGAGATCACAAGTAGGCAGAGAGAGAGGAGGAAGCAGGCTCCCCGCAGAGCAGAGAGCCCAATGTGGGGCTGGATCCCAGGACCCTGGGATCATGACCTGAGCCAAAGGCAGAGGCTTTAACCCACTGAGCCACCCAGGCGTCCCATGAAGCTTATTTTCTAATGGGAGTAGAGAGAAAAATGAATAAACAAATGAGACATGAAGAGTTATAGGTAGCTACTTTAGATTGAAAAATTAAAGAATGCCTGCCTCTTTGAGGATGTTCAGCTAGAATCTGATGGTGTAAAGAAGTTATCATGTGTTGGGGCACCTGGGTGGCTCAGTAAGTTGAGCCTCAGACTCAGCTCGCCTCAGCTCAGGTCATGATCCTGAGATCCTGGGATCATGCCCCACATTGGGCTCTCTACTCGGTGGGGAGCCTGCTTGCCACCTCCCCCCACCCCCCGCCTGCCTCTCTACTTGTGATCTCTGTCTGTAATATAAATAAAATCTTAATAAATTTCTTTAATTTAAATGTTAAATGAGTGACACCAAATAATGTGAATAAAGGTTAATTACAGATGTAGTCCATACTTACTATGTTAATTAGGTGTTGAGGAAAGTTACTGTGTTCTCCAAGTCACAAAGTTGGGAGTAACTGTTAGTGTCTTTTCTTTCTCTCCCTCCTCCCTCCTTCTTCCACCACCTTCTTTCTTTTCATCCCCTCCCCCTTTCCTTCAGCCAACAGTAAATAAGTCAATCATGCTAGAAAAAGCTTTCTTTCAGTTTAGGATTCCAGATACTGTATCTGTTTAAATGGATGTGGAAAAATGAAGGGAAAAGGGTTGGGTAAATTCTGTGGCCTACCTTGAAATCTGTTTTTGCTCATAGTTAAACAATGTAAACTCTGAGTTTAAAAAATTATCGCAAATAATATCTATCAATCTTCAAGCACTCCAACTAATATTTGTTCCTTCCTGCAATAAGCAAAAGATGGAAATAAAGTAGAAGAGAACACAGGCTACCAGGTCAAAGATCATGGCTGTGAAAACTTAAGCAATCTCTTAAGTCCTCTAGACCTTTGTTTCCTGATTTATGTAACAAGGGAGGCAGACCAGAGTGCTCCCTAAATTCAATTCAGTGCCTGGTATTTGGAAGACAAAGTGAAAAGACACTAAACCACTAAGGAAAATGCTTTCTTGTTCAGTAAAACTGCAGAAACAACCTAGAATAAAAATGGAGTATTGTTTTTGGTCCCAAACCAACTCTTCAGGGTAGGATGGCTTATGAACTGGAACCACAGACATATTCTCACAATTGCACATCCAACCCACTAACAAAGCAAACAGAGTTGTTGCTTCCTCAAATGATTCCACTGAATGGTGTCAGCTCCTCTTCCCCACCATATCCACTTTCCAGGAACCTTTTCTCCTGCATCATGGAGTTCTGGGAATTGACTCCACCAGCAAATACTGTGATTTCCTTGCATATTAGACCCTTATTAGGTTGAGGACTTTAACATGAAGCTGTGACCCACCTGAGGTGAAGCAGACCCTAACAGAAGCCCGCTAGCCCTGGAGGATGCCTTCTGCCTCAGGCTGGCCAGAAAGCAGCCAGTCTAGATCATTACAAAGCATACCACAGGAGATCACTATAATTTTTGGCAGCTATAAACAGAGAAGGTGACTGTGAATCAGGAATTTTCTATTTGATTCCTGGCTCTCCCATTTTTCTCAATATGCATTCATATTTATAGTGGTATCAGGAGCAAAACCATTATATTCTCCGTCTTTCCCCAAATAAAATGGAACAAAACAGACCACATACAGATTGAAGAATAATTCAGAAAAAAAGTGAAAAGTGGGAGCAGAATGAAAGTGTACATAGTAGCAGTTAAAAGAGGCCCTAGAGCCACATACTTCCTGGGTCTGAATCCCAGCTCTGCCACTATTAGCTTGGGTAAGTCATTTAACCTCTCTGTGACTCAGTTTCCTCATGGAGGTAACAACAGTACTCATTCATGTGGAACAGTGGCTGGCACGGAGTTAGAGCCATATGAGTATTAATGATCACCATCTCCATCATCATCATCATGGATTTCTCAAAATTGAATGCAAACTTGTTTTCTTCTCTTATAAAGAATTATACCAGAATTATGACAAGTAAGGTACAAGAACGCTCAAAGATTAGGTAGTTGAAGGAGTGGATCCCTTGAGCAGATGGAAGAAAATAGCCATTTAGAGCATGGATAAATGCAGCCAAGGAGAACTGAGAAATTGCACAGGTGTATAAATGCTTTAAAATATCTAAATTCCAGGAAAATGGGCTGTGGGAATTTACTTAACTTAATTAAGAAAACTAGAATAAAAACTAATATACAGGTGGAAAAATCACAAACTATTTCATAATGATGAGTTCCTACTCATCACTGTCAACTGGCAAGACAAGTGACATATGGAACACCTTACCACCTGGAGTAAATAAGGGAAAATCATAGACGACAATCTACCAGAAACAGCAGGAAGTCACAAGCAAGTATCTGGGGAGAAAATGAATGCAATCTGGGGAGAAATGAATGTTCTTCCCTTATATATGGCAAGACTGCATTTTTGTTGTCCTTTTCCAGGTGACTCACTACATGCTCCAAGAGATACAGCATGACTGTTAACACTCTCTCTGTATGGAAAAGGCTGGTCTGTTTACAGTATGGGAGGCATATCTATAGGCTGAGCTCTAGAGTGCTGTTAGTCAACTTTTCACAAGCTTTGATTAGTAGCTGGTTGTCATTAGCCAGCTGTGGTAAACGTCAACAGGAGATAGAAACCGCCTAGCCCTGTGACAGGATCTCTCAAAGTTGCCTATTTACTGATTTAATTCTTCTGTCCCTTATTCTTGAGACACTCAGTTGTCCAGTTACTGCTGGAAAAGGGACAATACTCTCTCATTTCCTTCCACATACACTGTATGCCCTTGAGCTTAGGAAGGGTGGCTTGCCAAAGTATCCACAGCTTGTCCTGAATGGTTGAATTATGGGCAATTTCTTTCCTACTGACTCTTTAGCATTTTTAAATTATCTATGACAAGAAGGGGTGCCTGAGTGGCTTAGTTGGTCAAACATCCAACTCTTGATCTCAGCTCAGGTCTTGATCTCAGGGTGAGTTCAAGTCTCACACTGGAAAAAAATTATCCATGAAAAATATGTCCCTTTTGTGATGAAAAGTTGTTTCCTTAGGCCAACCTACTTCACATCTAAACAATGTCTAAAATATATGAGGTACAACAGAGATAAATGTGGAGGGCAGAACTGAGTTTTTTGTGTTTTGTTTTGCTCTCTAAAGGAAGTTGACAAGACTCACAGCATTATTAGGAGGATTAAAGGACAAAAATTTATTTTAAAATGACTACTCAAGTACCTGGCATATGGTGTGTTAGGATTTGCTCCCCAAAATGGGTTTAGTTGTTCCATCTAAAGAGACTAAACATTCAAAAGACTCATGCCACTGCCTCCACTTCTGGCACCAATCAGCCTTCCAATAGACTCACATTGCCCAGGGATGGGCTAATCTTTTATCTAAGAACAAAGAAAGGACCTCATTCACCTGGCTTACACATGCTTAGAGAAAGGTATATTCAATGGGGAACACTGGCCTCATTTTAACTAATGGCTCAGATCCTCAGAGTTAGTGACTATGATAATGGATGCTTACCATATTCTTTAATGCAGAAAAAAAGTACAATCTAAAGTAGTTCTGTCTTAGGCATCATCCAGAAGGATTTGTTGTCCTTGTTTTGAAAAGTACTCTTATTCAAAATGCCATTCCTTGCAAGGCTCTCAAGCCCAGGCTCATGATCACATGGTCTAAAATGGATCTAATCTTCTCTCACTAAGTGAGAAAAGTATGTCAAGTACAGTAAGGACCTGAAACTGAGTAAGAGTTTATTTTGCCTAAAATAAGACTTAGGTATTACTTTGTTGGAATAACTACAGACTACTTTTTTTTTTTTTTTTAAAGAAAGAAACAGTTTCAGTAAGGGCAAATTATCTTCTGTTATTTTTCAGCCACCCTTCCAAATATTGTTATAATCAAATAGAAATTCTGTCCAAATAGAAACTTTTCCTTTCAATTAAGCTGATCTTGAAAAACAGAAGTAGACAGAATAGCCCAGTTCTATTCCTGGTCTGTAGATACCTTAAATACTTTACAATACAGACCAGGAAAAAAAACAACAACAACAAAAGACTGGTTTGAGTTTGAGACCAACACCTTTTTTGGAAAAATGGAGTTAGCAAAGATATAAACAACTCTAATATGTAGTAGACAGTACCACTGTAACATAACTAGAACATAAATATGCAGGTACTCAAGTAATATTAAAGATGAATGATACACATTTTAGTTGGAGTGTTTTAGGAGATGATGCTCCAATAACAAACAACCTCAAATCTTCTTACTTTATCATCACAGAAATTTATTTTTTGCCTATGTTCTATGCTCAACATTGATCGGCTGGGGGCTTTGCTCTCTGTGGCCACTCAAGGGACCACAGGTTGACTGAGGCCCAGGAATGCTCCCACAGTCATCGTGCCATAACAAAGGGAGAAGTAGAGAATCACATACATGCTGTTAAAGTGGAAGGGACAAATGTCCACTTGGGCTCACATTTCATTGGCCAGAGTAAATTATATGGTCATACCTAACTAAAGGGGACAAGGCAGTACGATTCTAACATATGGTTAGAAGGCACCAAGCTAGATATTTCTTATGAATATCAATAAATACTATCTTAAATGACATTATCATCTAAAAACTTTGCAAAGTTCTTTCACAGTCATTATATCTCATTTGATTTCTATTCTACCCTTATAGTTTGAGTTCTATTGGCATTCTATTTTACAAATGAAATAAGAAAACTCAGAGAGATGAAGTAACTTGTTTAAATCACATAAATAGTAAGTCAAACAGTTTTTGGAACTTGAAATCCTAATCTTTTAAGTTAGAAAGCTACTGAGGTACAATCTTTACACCCATTCCAATTGGCTATTTATCTGTACTATTCATTAAATACATTATCCTCCATTGTTCAAATCTTCATGTATATTGTACATGTACATGTACTGAGGATATATTGTCATAAAGTTCCCTGCATTCTTCATAGCATCTTAGCCACTTGAGAATCATTAAAGGCAATGCATTTTTAAGTGTGTTGGTTGACTTGTAAAACACCTACAGAATCAATATTTTCTGAACACCCAGGCTTTGAGGAGCTAAGGAGAAAGATACCAACTAGGTAAACTAACTGACTACTTTCCTGTTAGGGAAAACTTAAGGCTGCTCCATTTGAAGATGTCCTGCAGATGCTACCTGTCTTTACAGGTACGTTTCACAGGTGTGACTCTTGACATGCATGTGCTTCCCTGTTTCATCACATCAAATCACACCACACACTACTGACAATCCATCATTTTTACAACAGCCTCCATAGATTTACACAGACTCCTATTTGCCTTTGTTTTACACACAAAGTTCATCTTTGTTAATTACTGAAAGTCATTTTGCCATCATAATGTCATTTCTGCGAATCCCCATAGGCATAGTTCCTTCTGAAAACACTGGAATGAATTCAGTGCTCCTGCATATAGGGGAAGATTGGAAGATTAAAAAACAAAGCACTTGATTAGCACTCAAGTCTGAATAAAAAACCGAGGTGATGATGGTAAAAGCAGTTCTCCAAAGCTTGTCTAATTTGCCTAAATATAACAATAGACTGAACTTGCCCAGGACATGCTACTTAACTTTCGTCAATTTTCTCATTGGTAAAAGTAAAATAATAATGACACCTACCCTCATAGGGTTGTTGTAGGGATTGGATAAAATAATGCAAAAATACCATTTAGAACATGCTTAATACATGGTAGATACTCATTAAATTTTAATTATTACTTTGCTTGAATTTTGCCAAGTGCTTCTATTTAAACCAGTTGAGCTCAGATATTAACATATAATGAAACTAAGTGCTGGAAAGGATTTTGGAATCCATCTACTCCAGAGAAATTTAAGTTATTTGCACAGAATTATTTATGACAAAGCCAAGATAGAATCTGGTCTTTTGAATAATTTTATGTTTTATAGGAATATCTTGTTTAGAAAGGTGTTTGACACCAAAGAAGCCACATACCTAATTCCACACAAATCAAAGTTGATTTACTTTCATTAGTTTTCATTTCCTCTGAAGATCTTTTTAAGTAGATAGAATACAACCAATGGTCATCACTGTTAAATTCCGTACTAAGTACAAAAGGAAACAAGCCCAAATATTAAATTGAAGCTCTTTGCAGCCTGGAGGTAGACTCCAGTCTGCAAATAGTTCTATTTTGCTCACCAGCCTAATGATATTGTCATTGTTTTTTAATTAAGTCATCCCTAACTGCCACACTGCAGGAATTTTAAGAGCTAACAGAAATGATTGTTGTATTCCAATGTACTTTATAGTGAAATACTTCAAACTGGTTCTCTTTTAAAAAGCTTAGATAAGGGCATTTCAGAAAACAGCCTAAAAGTGTTTTTCCAGGTAATGAGAATCTGGAAATTCCTGCAAATTTCTAGGTCCTCCAGGCCCTAAGAATTAAATTCTCATTCCTCCAAAGTAAGCTACTGAGTTTCTTTGTCTGCGAAATAGAAATCATGACCCTTGTAGCCCAGGGGAGACAGAGAGGAGCCTTGTGACAAAGGCACTACCCAAATAGATGGTGGCAATTTCCCAAAACTTGTAAAGGTGGATGTCCTTTTTAAATTTTTTTATTTTATTTTTTCAGAATCAAATCAATATTCGATGCAGAGTAGACATGCTATCCTAGCTTCTTTTCTGCCTCTATGAAGGTTCACCTGAGATACCTCTTGACCAAAATAGATGAAGGGAACCAAAGTCAGCATGTTGCCATTACCCTGAGTAAAAAAAAAAAAGAGAGAGAGAGAGAGAGATAGAGAGAGATTGCCTCCTTCTGAGAAAAGAGTCTGACTGAAACAATAATATGAATTCCCAGAAGACTAACTGCACAAAAATATGCTATTATGGTTTCTTAGCAATCAATGCTATTCTTCAAAGGCACTGTGAATGGAGACCAAATATCTTCTTCTGTTTCTTATATCTAATGTATGACTTGAAACAGATTAAAATGAATGCTCTACTGGCATCTTGAAAGTATTCACTCAATTGAGAAAACCTGCCCATGGAGTTGAGAAGTCAGATGCTGTTTCGGTTAATGTCTTTAACAACCAAATAAATGCATTATCACTTCATCTGTGCACATCAGCTGTAGATTCATACAATAGCATCTGGTCTGTTCTGGTTGGCATCTACCATGACATTCACCTCCCTATTCTCTTACTCATCCCCTTGTTCTACTTTGCCATTAGCTGTGAGAGAGACAACTGATTTGTTAGGCATCCAAAATACAGAAAAGATATAGAATTGTTAGACAAATAAACCTCAACTTAAAGTGAGAAGATACTGCAAAATTTAATGATGATCTGCAATTTAAAATATTGAGGAACTGCTATATAATTGCTTTATTGCTATTCAAATATAAACACAAAAGATAGATCTGTCACTCAAATAATTTCATTAAATTAGCTCAAACTGTAAGACTAGTTTTGCTCTTTGTTAGTGTTATTTATTTCTACTGTTTAAAATCCTGGTTTGATGCCAATCATCTCCCCACCTGCTAAATTTCTATTAGACTGTTCTTAGAATATGTGATAAAATGACCCTACAAAGAACATTTATGCTTCATACTTGTATTTCAAGTTGATTTCCATTTGGTTTTCCTGATATTTCTGCAGTAGACATTGGAAAGTCTCCTCAGTAACCTAGTTCAGCTATATTATCCATTTGATCATTCACTTATCATTCATTCATTCAACAAGTATTTATCAAGCATCTTGGCACCAGAACTGCATTAGGTGCTACAGATGTGGACAAGATAAACATGTTCCCTACCTTCAGTCTTAGAGTCTCAAGAAGACAACAGAAAATTAGCAGCTACATACAATGCAGCATGCCAAGCGCTAATGACAAGATGATCAATGCTAAAAGAGCACTTTGCAAAAAGTACTCTTACCAAGATCCAGAAGGGGGATTAGGAAAGACTTCCTGGGAGAAACAGTGATATAACAGACAAGTTGAAGAAGCAGCAGAATCTAAGCTCAAATAAATAATCTAACCTTACACCCAAAGTAACTAGAAAAAAACAAAGCCCAAGGTGAGTAGAAAGAAGGAAATAATAAAGATCAGAGCAGGAATAAATAATATACAGAGAAAAAAAATAGAAAAAAAATCAATGAAACCAAGAACTGGTTCTTTGAAAATATCAACACCATTGATAAATCCTTAGCCAGACTCATCAAGAAAAAGAGAGAAAGGACCCAAATAAAATCAGAAATGAGAGAGGAAAAGTAAAAACTGACACCACAGAAATACTATGAAAAAGTATATGCCAGCAAATTGTGCAACCTAGAAGAAATGAATAAATGCATAGAAACATACAATCTTCCAAAACTGAATCAGAAAGAAATAGAAAACCTGAGCAGACCAATTGAATTGGTGATCAAAAAAACTACCAAAAGAAAAAAAGAAGAAGAAAAAGTCCAGAACTCTGGAGGCCACTTTTAGGCAACAGGCTTAAGCAATGGAAACTTCGGCAAAGCAAAAGAGCCCAAAGCAACCACTGAGCTAACGCAAACAGGATCATTAAGCCATAGGCCCTCGCTAATCAATGCCTACTATTACCAAGCATAGTTACCAAAAGAGGGAAAATTCCAAATATTCCCATACCCCTTCATTCCACCCTGCAATTATAACCCTTCACTACCACCTCATGGCAGACAATCTCTCCTTTGTGGTCCTACCTGCGGCTCCTTTGCACTGTATTCAATAAACTTCTCTCCTTTGTTCTGCTTTGAATTCTTTCACTGTCCACACCTCCAGTCCCAACCCAATCAGAATGCCCCCAAGTATCAGACAGATCCACAGGTGAAATCTATGAACATCTAGATAAGCATTAATACCAATTTTTCTCTATTATATAAAAAAATAATGAGAAAGGAAAATTTCCAAATACGTTCTACAAGACCACCATTGCCCTGATAGCAAAATCAGACAAAGACATCACAAAAAAAAAGAAAGAAAACTAGAGGCCAATATTCCTGATGAACATAGATGCAAAAAAAATCCTCAACAAAATATTAGCAATATGATATATGACAATGCATATGACAATATATTTAAAAGATTATTCACCACAAACAAGTGGGATTTATTCCAGAGATGCAAGAATGGTTTAATATTCACTAATCAATTAACACAATATACCACATCAACAAAATGAAGGATAAAAATCATAGGATCACCCGAATAGATGCAGAAAAAAGCACTTAGGAAAATTCAACATGAATTCATGACAAAACTATAAACAAAGTGGGGTTAGAGTGAACATACCTCAATATAATAATGGCCATATAAGAAAAACCCACAGCTAACATTCTACTCAATGGTGAAAAACCAAGAGCTTTTCCTCTAAGGTCAGAAATGAGAAAAGGACGTCCACTCTTACACTTTTATTCAGCATAGTACTGGAAGTCTTAGCCACAGTTATCAGACAAGAAAGAGAAATAAGAGGCATCCATATTGGTAAAGAGGAAGTTAAACTATCACTATTTGGAGATGACATGATACTGCACATAAAAAATCCTAGGGGCACCTGGTGGCTCAGTTGGCTAAGTGGAGCCTTCTGCTTTGGTCATGATCACAGGGTCCTGGGATCCAGCCCTGCATAGCGTTCCCTGTTCAGTGGGGAGCCTGGTTCTCCCTTTACCTCTGCCTCTCTCCCTGCTCATGCTTTCTCTCTCACTCACTCTTTCAAATGAATAAATAGGATCTTTAAAAAAAAATCCTGAAGCCTCCACCAAAAAACTATTAGAATAAATAAAGTCAGTAAATTTGCAGGATACAATATTAATACCCAGATATTGGTAGCATTTCTATACACTAGTAACAAAGTAGCAGAAAGAGAAATGAAGAAAACAAAACCATTTACAACTGCACCAAAACTAATAAAAAATCTTGGAATAAACTTATCCAGAGAGTTGAAAGATCTGTATTCTGAAAATTACAAAACACTGATGAAAGAAATTGAAGTTGACATAAACAAATAGAAAGATATTCCACGCTCATGGATCGGAACAATAAGTATTGTTAAAATGTCTACACTACTCAAAGCAATCTACAGATTCAATGCAATCCCTATCAAAATAACAATGGTATTTTTCACAAAACTAGAACAAACAATACTAAAATTTGTATGGAACCATAAAAGATCTTAAATAGCCAAAGCAATCTTGAGTAAGAAAAAAATAAAGTTGGAGATATAACAAATTCTATGATGCAGCCTACTAATAAAGTAGATTTATATTTTGAATGCATAGAAAACTTTTAAATGAAACCTCAGGACTTTTTCCAGTGTTAGAAGCATCTAATTAAAAATATAATTATATGAAACAAGCAGGAGCCTCATGGAAGATAATATTTAAAAGAAGTAATGCCCCCAGAAACAAAAGGACAATACCACTGCCTCAATGAAACCCAGCTCTCTGGGTCCAAAGTTACCCTATGCATCTTCCAACTCCCCCAAGAAAAATAACTATTATACAGATTTTAATTATACTTTTTTTTATTTAACTTTTTTATTGTAGTAAAATAAACGTAGCATAAGGTTATACTTTTAAAGATACCCTGAAACCTAAAGTAGTAGCAAATAAACTTTTTGGCTAATGTATATCCCATCAGCATAATTACAGTATATGAGGTTGAGCTTTATAACCTGAGGAAACACTTGGCTAGGAATTCAAATAGGCCATGTAATGGCATCTGCTAGCCTTAAAAGGACCTGAATTTATTTATTTATTTATATTTAGTGATCCATCATTTACATATAGCACCCAATACTCATAACAAGTGCCCTCCTTAATACCCAATACACATTTAGTCCATCTCCCACTCACCTCCCTCCATCAACCCTCAGTTTGTTCTCTATCATTAAGAGTCTCTTATGGTTCGTTTCCCTCTTTTTTTCCTTCCCATATTTTCATCTGTTTTGTTTCTTAAATTCTACATATGAGTAAAATCATGGTATTGGTCTTTCTCTGACTTAATTCACCAGCATAATACACTCTAGCTTGATCCACATCATTGCAAATGGCAAGAGTTCATTCTTTCTGATGGCTAAATACTATTCCATTGTGCATGTGCACATACTTTTGTGTGTGTGTGTGTGTGTGTGTGTGTTATATATGGTATAATGGTGTGTGTATATATATGTGTATCTTTACACCATATCTTTATCCATTCACTAGTCAATGATATTTGGGCTCTTTCCATAGTTAGGCTATTGTTGATAATGCCACTATAAACATCAGGGTACACGTACACCTTTGAATCTGTACTTTTGTATCCTTTGAAAAGACACTGTTTTTAAAATTAAAAAAACACAGACAAATGTTAGATCCTATTTTTGTCTGTAGCAAATAGCACATGTAAACTATGACCTACATCTTTCTAAGACCTGGTCTTTGAGGGCATTGTTCTATAATTTATTATATGAACATGGTTGAGAAAAATGGTGTCCCATTTGCTTAAAAATCACCTACCAAAGAACCTATCTCACCCTCAGAGAAAGGGATGGTCAAGAAAAACCTTAAAAAACAAAACAAAACAAATCCTAAACAACTTCCAAACCAGCACGCACTGGATATTTACAGTATATTTGAATAATTTTCCAGTTTGTGCAATCAATTTCTGCTCATTTATTTACCTATTCATTAAATAATATTTTAAGTGAATTATATTTGGAGCCAAGGAAGTTACAAAGAAATCCATTTTTCTGTAGCCCTTATGTAATAGCTTAAAAAAATACATATTTGTAAGAGTAAAATTCCTAAGTAATTCCTAAGTAAATTCATAAGTAAGTGGATTGTGGCCCTGGGACATCTATAAACTAAAGTGTTAAAGATATACAAAACAAGAAAAATGTAAGAGAAGAACTTTAAATTTTTAATTTTGAAATAATTTTAGATTTATAGAAGAGTTGCAAAGATAGTACTGAGTTCCTATATTATTGTTCACCCAGCTTACCCTAATGCTAACATTTTATATAATCATGGTATTGAACTATGAAATTAATATTGGGAAAATATTATTAACTACAACTTCATTTGAATTTTCCCATCCCCCCCCCACTAACATCCCTGAAGGCATTCAGGATGTGCCACCCCAAAATATGCCACTTAGGCATATCAATTATATTGAGGTATACTGAGGAAGCAGTAGATTCAGGAAGGGCTCTCTCGCCTCCCTTTTCTACCTAAACACAGACCATAAAATTTCCCATAAGAAAGGTACCCTCCTTGTACCAGGAAGAGAAGGACATCCTTATCACCAGACACTGGCAACTGATGCTGAAATGGATCTATACTAAAAAACTTACTAAAATAACCCTTCTCTACCACTAGTTTCCCTCTCATTTCTTATCTCCCCTAGTTGTTTCTCCACAGTCTAGTGCCTCCAGCACAAACCCCTGTCATTTTTTCTCAAATCTGTCCTTTGTCTAAATGGTATATTCTGCTCTGGTCACTTCTTCATACTCTTGTGAAGGCCCCCAGGTACATGCAAAAATTTAACAAAACGTGTATGCTTTTCTCCTGTTAATAGTCTTATGTCACTGAAACTCTTAAGCCCTGTCAGAGAGCTTGATGATAAAGGAGAACTTTTACTCCTCTACATCCTTTTTCCGTTTCTAGCTGCAGGCCAGGACCCCACATGACATTTAGTTGTCATGTCTCCTCAGCTTTTTTCAGTCTATTATGGTTTCTCCATCTTCCTTTATCTTTACTCTCTCATGACCTTGATACTTCTGAAGAGTAACGGTCAGGCATTTTATAGAATTCCCCTTAATCTGGGGTTGTGGATTTGGGGGAAGAATATCACAGAAGCAAAGTATTCTTCTCCTTCCATCATACCAGCGTATACATACTAACAATATGATTTACTACTCATGGCATTTATCCCGATCACATGGTTAAGGTGGTATCTGCCACATTTCTCTACTGTAAAGTCACTAATGTTCCCTTTCCATTCACTATTCCTTAGAAGTGAGTCACTTAGTCCAACCCACACTCAAGGGGAAAGGTATTAAGCTTCACCTCCTGGAGGAAGAAATCTCAAAGAATTTGTCAATGTATGTTAAAACCACCACAATAACAACTAAGAAAGAAAGACAGCATGAGTAGGGGTATGGACAGAGGGAAAGAATAATCTCAAGCAGACTCCCGGCTGAGCACATAGCCCGATGCAGGACCTCAATCCCATGACCCATGAGATCACAACTTGAGCCGAAACCAAGAGTCAGATGCTTAATTGACTGAGCCCCCCAGGTGCCTCTTACACAAGGTGTTTTTGTATTCTTTAGTTGTGGTTCTCGGATGATTTTGCCTCCAGGAGACATTTAGCAATGTCTGGAAGTTTTGTTTTGTTTTCTGCTGGAGACGATTTTGGTTGTACAACCGAGGAAGTGAGGTGCTATCGGTATCTAGCAGGTAGAGACCAGCAATGCTGCTAAATATCCTACAATGCACAGGACAGTCTGCCCTCCCCCATAATAAAGAATTGGCTGACTCAAAATAGTCATTGTATTAAGGTTGAGAAAACCTGACCAACAGTATTCAGGACAGAAAAACAAGATATATTCCAATTTCATGATTTTTTACTATACTATCTCAGTAAGCCAAGCACTAACTCTCAACTTTCATTCCAGGGTCAGATCCGCTAACCTAGGGTTCCCCACACTTTTTAAAAAAATCATTAATAATAATCATAAAAAAAGAGGGGATATTTTCTCCATATTATTTGGACCTTCTGATATTAGTGTCATCCTCAGTAGCGGCAGTAGCGATTGATCAATCCTCACCATGAATAAAAGACAGTAACTTCTCCTTGGCATTGAGAAGATGACCGTATAGGTTAGTCCCTGCCTCCCACCTTAGCCCAGCTATAGGCTCCAAAAGATTTTTAGCCAGCATGCTCAGCCCAGGTTACTTATCTGGATATCAGCAGGACATCCCATGGGCAGGTAGGGTCTGAAGTTTTTGTTACTCTTGCTCATGTGTATCTAAGGTGACTAGAGTGAACCCCAGGGCACTCATAGCTACCTTGTTGCAGTTTTCTCTCACCAAAACTGCCAGATTTGTTTAGTCCCCATGAATGAGGTTTAGCTCTAGATTCCTTAGTGGGTTCTAGTTCAACCCTGTAATTCAGGTCCTCATCTTCTGCCTCTGACTCTCGGCTGTCGAGGGGGTAGGCTCTGCTCCCAGTATCCCAGTCACTGACTGTGAACCTGTTTAAACCACAATGGCTAGTACCATAGCTTTGGAACTGGCCTGATCATTAGAGAGATCTATGGTCTGCTTCCCTCAACAGCTTAGACTATCTGGCCTTACGTTCTCTTGTATATCAACTCTTTCTCTTTAGATGATATAATTTTAAACTTTATTTGAGCAACCCCACTGTGACTGGGTATGCTGGATCCTTTGAGTGAACCCCTGTAGTCAGTGCCTTTCCCCTAATCTACTATGGCAGGCACAGCCAATTTTACTACTGAGGTAGAACTTGAAATGGTATATGCAAAATATTTTCTGCAGGGAGGGAGAGGCATATACAAATATTTTTAAAAATTTAATAGCACAATATAAAACAGTTGTAGAAGATTAAAAAACTATGACAAGTTGATATCCCATTTTCAGTACCAGATTTCATTTGAATTTTCTGTCTCCTGGTTCTGTGATATGTTTTTCCATCACTCAAATGTGATTATGTCTCAAGACTTCTTATTGGCAGAAAATGGAATAAATTGAGATCACAGCAATCAATTCTGTACTTAATTCTACTTGTGAGGATGTTCTAAAAAGACTCTTTACCATCCCTTAACTATATCATGCTCAGACTTTCCTCTCAAAGGCAAAAAACTTGTGAACTTTTCAGTTATTTAAGTACAAAACTGCCCAGCTAATAATATTCCTTCTAATCAACCTAGACTCTAAATTACAAAATTCACAGATAGTCTACCATTTAGAGTATAATGCCTACTGATATGATCTTTCCAGTTACCAACAACAGATCATGAGGTAATATACATAGCTGATTGCTTATATCAATTCAGTATGGTTTAAAGCCAAGTCATGGTGAACTGCACCTGCAGGGTGATAATGGAGAGATAATGAAGAGACTCAGATGTGTTAAGTAGAGTGTACATGCATGAATTTGAAGCCATAAATTTGTAAAATAGATTTTGAAGAATATTTTATAAATACATGAAGAGACAGGATTTCCAGGAATAGCTGAGTAAGGAACTCCGCAAATCTTTTTCCCAAAAAACAGTAACAAACGTGGAAAATTTGTTGAGAACAATGAAATTCATTGAAACAAAGATCAGAGTGTAAATAAATGAAACAAAGACTAAAAAAACAATAGAAAAGATCAATGAAATTGAGAGTTGTTTTTGAAAACATCAACAAATTAGGCAATTCTTTAGCTAGACTCACCAAGATAAAAAGAGGACTCAAATAAATAAAATCAGAAATGAAAGTGGACATGTTACAATGGACACCAGAGAAATACAAAGGACAAGAGACTATTATGAGCAATTATAAACAAATTAGACAACTTAGAAAAAATGGATAATTCCTAGAAACATACAATGTACCAATACTGAATCATGAAGTAGTAGAAAATACGAACAAACCAATTCTTAATAAGGAGATTGAATCACCAACCGGAAATCTCCCAAGAAAAAAAAAAGTTCAAAAATTGAAATTAGAAAACAGTTGCATCAAAAAGAAGAAAATACCTAGGAATAAATTTAAACAAGGAGGTGAAAGATGTGTACACTGAAAACTATAAAACACTGAAAACACAAATATATGGAAAAATAGTTCAAGCTCATGGACTAGAACAATTAATACTGTTAAAATGTCCATACTACCTAAAGCAATATATAGATTCAATGTAATCCCTATCAAAATTTTAATGGCATTTGTCACGGAGATAGAATACATATACTAGAATTTGTATGGAAGCACAAAAAAACCCCAAAGCAATCTTGAGAAAGGAGAACAAAGCTGGAGGCATCACATGCCCGACTTCAAACTATATTATAAACTTACAATAATCAGAACTGTATGGTATTGGCACACACACACACACACACACACTCACTCACTCACACATGGAACAATGAAATAGAAAAGATAGCCTCCAACCCTGCCAAAAAAAAACCCCATGCCTATATGGTCAATTAATTCATCACAAAGGAGCCAAGAATATACAATGGAGAAAGGACAGTCTCTTTAATCAGTAGTACTGGGAAAACTGGACAGACAGCCACATGCAAAAGAATGAAAATGGACCACCAACTTGCACCATATGTAAAAATGAACTCAAAATGCAAAATGGATTAGAGAATTAAATGTAAGATCTGAAATAACAAAACTTCTAGAAGATAACAGAGAGTAAAGCTCCACAGACATTCATCTTGGAAATAGTTACTATTCTTTTTTGCTGGGGGTGGGGTGTGGTAGGGAGGAATTGACACTAAAAGCAAAGGCAACAGAAGCATTAAAAAAAAATGGGGTACCTGGGTGGCTCAGTGTGTTAAAGCCTCTGCCGTCAGCTCAGGTCATGATCTCAGGGTCCTGGGATAGAGCCCCACATCAGGCTCTCTGCTCAGTGGGGAGCCTGCTTCCCCCTCTCTCTCTCTACCTCTCTGCCTACTTGTGATCTCTCTGTCAAATAAAAAAATAAAATCTTAAAAAAAAAAAAAAGTGGGATGGGGCACCTGGGTGGCATAGTCGGTTAAGCATTCAACTTTTGGTTTCACCTCAGGTCCTGATCTCAGGGTCGTGATATTGAGCCCCGTCTCAGGCTCTGCACTCAGAACAGAATCTGCTTGAGATTCTCTCTTCCTCTTACACTTGTGCTCTCTCTAAAATAAATAAACAAATCTTCATGAAAAAAAGTGAGGCTATATCTAACAAAAAAACTTCTGCACAGCAAAGGATGCCATCTACAAAATGAAAAGATGACTTATAATTGGGAGAAAATATTTGCAAACCATATATCTGATAAGGGGTTAATATCTAAAATATATAAAGAACTGCTATAGCACAAAAGCAAAAGAATCCAATTAAATGGGCAGAGAATCTGAAGAGACATTTTTCTAAAAATGATATATAAATGGCCAACAGGTACATGGGAAGATGCTCAACATCACTAATCATCAGGGAAATGCAAATCAAAACGACAATGAGCTATTATCTCACACCTGTTAGAAAGGCTATTAACAAAAGACAAAAAATTTGTGTTGAAGAAGATGTGGAGAAAAGGGAAACTTTGTGCACTGTTGGTGGAAATGCAAAGTTGTGCAGCCATTATGGAAAACAGTATGGAGATTGTTCAAAAAACTGAAAACAAAAACAAAAACAAAAACTACCATATAATCCAGCAATTCCACTTCAGAGTATTTATCTCAAGAAAATTTAAAAAAAAATCTGAAAAAAATATATGCACCCCCATGTTCATTGCAGCACTATTTATACTAGCTGATGGGGATACCTGACTGACTCAGTCAGTAGAGCATGTGACTCCTAATCTTGGGGTCATGAGTTTGAGGCCTATGTTGGATGTAGAGATTACTTAAAAAAAAAAAAAAAGTGAAGTAAATAAATAAGTCAAGATACTAAAAAAAAACCTAAGTGTTCAGCAATAGAAGAATGAATAAAGATATAGTATGTATATATAATGGAATATTATTGAGCCACACAAAAAAGGAAAGCTTGCCATTTGCAACAACATGGATGGACCTCAAGAGCATTTTGCTAAGTGAAATATGTCAGAGAAAGACAAATATTGTATGACCTCTCATTTGTGAAATCTTAAACAAAAACAAAACAAAGATACTGAGAATAGATTTATGGTTACCAGAAGTGGGAGTGGGAGGGAGTCGGGGGACAGGTGAAATGAGTCAAGGTGGTGAAAATGTACACACTTCCAGTTATAAGATAAATAAGTCCTGCGGATTTAACACATACCATGGTGACTATAGTTAAAAATACTGTACTATATATTTGAAAGCAGCTTAGAGAGTAAATCTTAAAAGTTCTCATTATAAGAAAAAAATTGTAACTATGTATCCTTATGGATATTAACTAAACCTGTGGTAGTCATTTCACAATATATACATATGTCAAATCATCATGTTCTTGAAACTAATACAATGAAACTTGAAACTAATACAATGTTACATGTCAATCACATTTCAATTAAAAAAAAAAAAAAGAACGAACAAAAACCCCCAATCATTTAACCAATCTGGAAACTGATTGAAGGCTTACAACAAACTGAGGATTTACTCAAGAAAACCTACTGAATGGTTGTAAGAACAGTGAGTCTGTTACATTTTAACCAGGAACTGCTCCAATCTCTTGCCCCTCTTACCTCTGCCCCATTACCTGGAAATTTTCCCTCAGCAGATGGAGAACTCTGTGGGAACTGGCAGTTCTGCTGCTCCGTTGCAGAGGCCTATTTGGAGCAGAGCATGGGAAAATTCCTGCCTGGGTATTATTGGAAACAATAGTAATCTCAGTGGCAAACAACCAGGAAAGGGTTACATTAGGGGTAGCCTGAGGTCTTGATACTGGTTGGAAAAGAACCAAAATGGCAGACCAGATTGAAATTTAATAGGGAGATCCAAGGAAGGAAACGACCAGAGAGAGTCTAGCTAAGATTCTCCATTATCTCTTGGTGATCTGAACGGCTATGCATGCTCAGGAGAGACCAGACAGAGCTCTAATGAGCTACTTGCTGCTTGTCCTTGGCTGATTGTCCCCTAGTCACTGTGTGTCTAGCACATTAAATGATAACTAAACTCATTTAAACCTATTTAAACCTACCTGCTATGATCACAAATCGTACAACATTACAGATCATCTACACTGCCTCCTTTATTACAAAGATGGGAAATCCAAAACCTCTAAGCAGTTTAAGAGCATGAGTTTCTAAAAAGTTAGTAGAAAATCAACAGAAGTTACTACAATGGTTCCTGCGGCTTTGCCTGAATTCATTTATTTACAAAAAGGTGGCACAAAACTAAGAAAAACCTGATTTGGACTATCTGTATCAAATATAAAGATCTTCCCTAATCTTGGTCTTACATTTAGTCTCTCTTCCCTTTTACTGTTTTCTCCTCAGAATTCTTCTGAAGGAAGAAATAATAATAGAGGTTTCTTCAGGAAATCACTCTTTGTGGATTCTTTAACAGATGATGAACTCAATACTGGAGAATGGATCACACCTGTCCCATGAATGATGACCTATGTTATGGTCACTGGTCTTAAATGATCTTCCTTCCTACTGTTCTACTTTTTCATAACTCCCAATTCCTGGTTCTAGTTCTTCATTTTATGTGCTTTGTGGGTGACAATCTATGCTAAAAATAACCCAGTCTTCTGGGTGGGTACCTATAGTCCCAGGGAATATGACCATGACAGATACACACTCCAATTCCAATTACCACCAATTACTAAGTATTAACATTTACATCTTTACAACACAGTTTTCCATAGTAAAAGGCTATCCATACATGACCTCAAGTTCTCTTATTGTAAAATTTTGTTTGTTCAAGCAAGTGATTATAGTTCTCTTAGAAACAACGAAACATTCCATTTGAATTCAAGGATCTTTTCCCCAAGCTTGGTATAATACAGGAAGCTACTTCAGGTTAGTACCAAGGAAACCTGCTCCCAAGACAACCTTTATATGCTCCTGTTTTTCGTGAAGGCTTGACATTTGGCTCGTTCTTGGCATTTAATCAATTTTAAATTGCTAGGAAAAATAAGGAATAAATTCCTACATTTCTACAGCTGATATCTTTGCTGTTCAGAACCTTATATAATCTGGCCTTGTGATAAGGACAGTCAGAAATTTTAAAAGTATAAAAACCTCACTGACAACCTAACAGGTCTTTGAGAAAGAATATAAAACAAAGAATGCATTAGGGGTTGGCTGGCTGTTGCACTGTGGACTAAACCCCTTTTTCAGTTTTTTCTTTGTGTGTGTGTGTGTGTATATATAAAACCTGGAGATAGTATTGAGGGATAGAAGGCTGGAATCTGGGGAAGGCATAAAAGGCATAAAAGGATGGTGTTTCTATCAAGGGAAAACACCTGGCTGAGACTTATTCATCTCAGAAACCACACCTGTTCTCTCAAATAAAATGTAAACAAACAAACATGCCTAGAGGCAATGTGGTATAAATTTTACAACCAGTTATACATGGATTTGAACTGTGGTCACCATGTACCTGTTCAGTGACCTTGAATAGTTTCTTTACTCTCTGAGCTTCCTTAACTGCACAATTAAATGAGATAATTTAACTTTTTTTTTGAAGATTTTATTTATTTATTTGACAGAGAGAGAGATCACAAGCAGGCAGAGAGACAGGCAGAGAGAGAGAGGGGGAAGCAGACTCCCTGGCTCTCCCCAGAGAGCCTGATGTGGGGCTCAATCCCAGGACCCTGAGACCATGACCTAAGTCGAAGGCAGAGGCTTAACCCACTGAGTCACCCAGGTGTTCTAAGATAATTTAGGTAAAATGCTTTATACTATTCCTATGTGCTCACATGTGTCACCAACTGCTCCTTACTTTCTGCCTTAGCAATGCCATCCAGAGGCAGGTGCTGATAGTGACAAACCTGTCTCTATGCAGATGTAGGGATATATCTTGTTACAATCGTAATTTCTGACAAAATAAAAGTTATAGACTCATTCTGTAATTTAACAACTCAGATTCTACTTTTTTGTTTTTACCAGGATGAGATGATTAATTTTTACTTGATACTTTTCTTCCTGAGTCATTTCTAAAAGATCATATATTTTAACAGCAGCTGATCCACGTAGTAGGATCCCATGCTTCAGTCACTACCACCAACATAAAAAATAATTGTTTCAGGGCGCCTGGGTGGCTCAGTGGGTTAAACCGCTGCCTTCGGCTCAGGTCATGGTCTCGGGGTTCCGGGATCAAGTCCCACATCGGGCTCTCTGCTCAGCAGGAAGCCTGCTTCCCCCTCTCTCTCTCTGCCTGCCTCTCTGCCTACTTGTGATCTCTCTCTCTGTCAAATAAATAAATAAAATCTTTAAAAAAAAATAATTGTTTCAGATCATGATGCTGCCAGATAAAGTATTGCTCCCTAAAGAAAACATTTCATAGTATGTGATTTTTTTTCTCCCACATTCCCTGGCCAGCTTCTCCCTCTGTCAAGAAGTGCCTGGATGTGATGGTATATTCTGTATGCATACCTGACCCTAGGGTGCCACATGATGGCACCAGGTAGAAGCTGAGTAGCTGCTTAGGTTTCACGCTGACACATCTGCTATCAAGGCTACATCACATCCTGGCAGAGAGAAGTTACTCTTAATTCTTAGCCGTGCTCATTGCAATTATTACATGTGAGTGACCAGTAAGTCACCGAGTCACTGTAATGACTCATGCATCAAAAAGACGGTCATCCTTTGGGCTCATAGGCCAGGCAATAATCTCCAGAGGGAGAAGCTAACCTTGCGAGCTAAGAACAGTAGGTTGGAGAGTGACATCACCAAGATGGCAATGTAAGTTGTTCCTAATTATACTCCCCCTCACAGAAGAACTAGTATCTATTTAAGAAAAAGATACCACTGAGAGAATCCCAGAACACAGAGGTGAGGCTAAAGCACACAGAAACCAAAAAGGACTACATTAGAAAGGTAAGAGAAGTGGTTACATGTTGACCACATTGCCCCTCCTCCAGGACAGTACAGCACCACCAGGAAAGGTCTCCTTTGAGCCACTAGTTCCTCCAACAGGAGAAGAGAACCCAAGTATTGTGGGTCACTTGTGAGAGCCCATACCCTGATCTCACATGATGAGGACTGCAGGGGAGTCTGCAGGGTGCAGACACTGAGAATCTGACTGTGACAGACCAAATGGACGAGTAGCTTGTAAAAATCAATACATAGATCTTGGCAGACAGAGTTAATTACCAGCAGTGCCCAAGTGGTAATCCCAACCATTAGCTTTGCTTGTCTGTAGAATCAAATCTGGGGTGCACTCTGATCAGGGAACTTGGCAGGGTACAGTTCTCACTCTGAGATTTGGATCCTCAGATGAAGAGTTTTGCAGGCCCGAGAGCTGAGTTCACCCACACTCAGGCAAGGTGCTAAGTCAAAGCTCTACCCTCTGTGGGGGGCACCTTCCACCTCACCTGATCAGAAGGGCTAGTGACAACTATTAGAAGCTATGTGGCCCATTGGCACTCAATCTGAGAGGTGAGTGGACAGAGCTGATCACTTCCAGAGCAAAATCAGTATGGGGCATTCAGGCTTCCCATGCTAAGCAAAGGCAGGGGGATTAATTCATAGTCTAAGCTGGAGGTAGCTCCTGGCAACTCCAAACTGGAAAGCCTCTTTGGGAAATTGAGAATGGCCTGAAACAGCCCCTTATCCCTTCTGTCCATGCAAGGTAAAGCAAATAGTTTGCAGAGCAAAGCCAGCAGCCCTGTTCAGCAGTGCATAACTCACAAGTCTAATTTGAAAATCTAAAAAAAAAAAATGAACATAGCAAAAACAACAACAACTAAAACAAGCCCACAAATGTAGCAAATAATGATCATAAGTACAACAGTCTGTATTAAGCAATATAAAAAGCATGTAAATTTTAACAGCAATAATGCAAAATTCGATAGGGGTTAGAAGTAAAAGTGTAAAATGTATGAATTCTCTTTAAGTTAAATTGTTATAACTTTAAAATAGGGTGCTATAAGCTTAAGATATTTTATGTAAGCCTCATGGTAGCCACAAGGGAAAATCTTGGAGTAATTACACAAAGGAACATGAAGTAGTCAAGCCATACGTATATAAAAATACATCAAAACACAGAAAAAAGACAGCAGTATGAGAAACAAGCAACAATGGATTTATAGAACAACCAGAAAACATTAACAAAATGGCAATAGTAAGTCCTAGCCTATTACTTTAAATGTAAATGGATTAAATTATCCAATCAAAAAACAGAATGGCTGAGTTGATTTTTAAAAATCCAACAATATCGGGCACCTGGGTGGCTTAGTTGGTTAAGCATCCAACTCTTGATTTTGGCTCAGGTCATGATGTCAGGGTCCTGAGACCAAGCCCTGTATCAGGCTCCATGCTCGGTGTGGAATCTGCTTGAGATTCTTTCTCCTCCCCATTCATGCTCTTTCTCTCTCAAATAAATGAAATCTTCAAAAAAAATTTTAAAAGTTTTCAAAAATACATGCCTACCAGAAACTCATTTTAGCTCTTTAAAAATATGCACAGACTGAAAGTGAAGGGATGGAAAATGACATTTCAAGAAAATGGCACCAAATTTTTTTTTTTAAAGGCATAAGTAGCTATATCAGACAAGATAGACTTTAAAAAAAGAGGGGGGGGGGTGCCTGGGTGGCTCAGTCAGTTAAGTGGCTGCCTTTGGCTCAGGTCATGATCCCAAGGTCCTGGGATCGAGTCTCACATCGGGCTCCCGGCTCAGCAGAGAGGCTGCTTCTCCCTCACCCTCTGCCTGCTGCTCTCTGTCTGTCAAATAAATAAAAATCTTAAAAAAAAAAAGTAAAAAAAATAGTAAAAAGAGACAAAGAAGTTCATATAATGATAGAGGGTTCAATATATGAAGATATAACAACTGTAAATATTTATGCACCCAACATCAGAGCACCAACATACTTAAAGCAGAACAGAGCTAAAAGGAGTAATAAACTATATAGTATACAGTAATAGTTGAGGACTTTAACACCCTATTCTCATCAATAAATAGATCATCCTGACAGAGAATTAATAAGGAAACAGAAGATTTGAACAATGCTATGAACCAAATGAAACTAACAGACACACACAGAACATTCTATCCGTTTATCCAACACAGAACACATATTCTTCTCTAGTGCATATGTAACATTTTCTAGAATTGATCATATTCTAGGCTAAAAAACAAGTCTTAGCAATTCAAGAAGACTGAAATCATACCAAGTATTTTATACCAAGTGGCAAAAAACCAGAAATTAGCAACAAGAGGAAAACTAGAAAATCATGAACACATCAAAATTAAACAACAATCTCCTGAACAAGCAATGGATCAAAGAAGAAACTAAAGGGTAAATAGAAGAGGGGAAAGGAGTAAAACTGATTCTATTTGCAATTTCTTGAGACAAATGAAAATGAAAAAACATACCAGAATTTATGGGATGCAGCAAGAGCAGTTCTAAGAGTGAAGTTCTTAAGAACAAATGCCTACATTAAAAAGAAAAATCCCAAATAAACAGCCTTCCTCTATATCTTAAGAAACCAGAAAAAGAACAAACTGAGCCCCAAGTTAGCAGGAGAGAGGAAATAATAAAGACTAATGCAGAAATCAGCCAATACTGAACAGGAAAACAATCAAAAAGATTAAGCAAACTAAGAGTTGGTTCTTTGAATAGATAAATAAAACTGACGAATGCTTAGCCAGAGTAATCAAGGAAAAACCCAAATCCACAAAATTATAAATGAAAAAGGAGATAGTACAACTGATACCAAAGAAATTCAAAGGATCATAAGAGGCTATTATGAAAAATTATATGTCAACAACTGGACAACCCCGAAGAAAAACATTCTTAGAAACACGTAACTTACTGAGACAGAATCAGAAGGAAAAAAAAATTTGACTAGGCCAATTACTATTAAGGAGATTAAATCAGTAATCAAAATCTTCCAATGAAGAAACAAGACTAGATGGCTTTACTGGTGAATTCTGCAAAATATTTTTTTAAAAAACTAACAGTAATTCTCCTCAAACTCTTCCAAAAACTCAAAGAGAAAGGAACACTCCCAAACTCATTTTAAGGGGCCAGAATTAAACTGACACCAAAACCTGAATAGGACACTGCTAGAAAAGAAAATTATAGGCCAATATCCCTGATGAAGATGGATGCAAAAATTCCCAATAAAACACCAACAAATCTAATTTCACAGCATGATAAAAGAATCATTCACCATGATCAAGTGGGATTTATCCTTGGGATACAAGGATGGTTCAACACATACAAATCAATTAACATGATACATCACATTAACAGAATGAAAGAAAAGAATATAATCATCTCAATAGGTTCAGAAAAACCATTTGATAAAATTCAACATCCATTCATAATAAAAACTCTTAAAAGATTAGGCATAGAAGGAGTATATATCAACATAACAAAGGCCACATATGACAAGCAGACAGCTAACATCAGACTCAATGGTGAAAAAATGAAAGCTTTTCTTCTAAGATCAGAAATAAGACAAAGATGCCCACTCTCACAACTCCTATTTAACATAATACTGGAAGTTCTAGCTAGAGCTATCAGGTAATAAAAAGAAATATAAGGTATCAGAATTGGAAAAGAAGCAGTCTCTATTTGAAGATGACATGATTTTATGTATGAAAAATTCTAAAGACTCAACCAAAAAACTGTTAGGTCTAATCAATGAATTCATAAAGTTGCAGGAAGCAAAATTAACATACAAAAATCAGTAGTGTTTCTATACACTAACAACAACATTTCTGAAAAAGAAAGAAATCAATCTTGTTTACAATACCATCGAAAACACCGAAATACTTAGGAATAAATTCAGCTAAGGAGGTGAAAGATCTCTATGCTGAAAACTAAAGACAATGACAAAAGAAATCAAAGAAGACACAAATAAAATGGAAAGATATCTGTGTTCATGGATTGCAAGAATTAATGTTGTTAAAATTTCAATACTACTGGAAGCCATCTGTAGATTCAATGCAATTCCTATCAAGATTCCAAAAACATTTTTTTCTTACAGAAGTAGGAAAAAATCCCAAAATTTATATGGAGCCACAAAAGACCCTAAATAGCCAAACAAATTCCTGAGAAAAGAAACAAAGGTGGAGGTATTCACATTTCCTGATTTCAAGCTATACTTAAAACTATAGTCATCAAAATAGTATGATACTGGCATAAAAACTGACAAATAGACCAATGGAACAGAACTGAAAGCCCAGAAATAGACCCAAGCATATGTGGTCATCTAATATTTGACAAAGGAAAAGACAGTTTCCAATAAATGGTATTAAGATAACCAGATATTCATATGTAAAAGAATGAAACTGGACCCCTAACCACTCACAAAAGTTAACTCAAAATGAACTAATTACTTAAATGTAAGGCCTGAAACCATGAATCTCCTAGAAGAAAACATAGGAACAAAGCTCCTTGACATGGGTCTAGGTAATGATTTTTGGAAATGACATCTAAAGCACAAGCTACAAAATAAGAAAATAAAAAACAAGTGGGATTGCATCAAACTAAACGGATTCTGCAGAGCAAAAGAAGCCATCAACAAAGTGAAAAGACAACTTAGAGAATGAGAAGAAATATTTGCAAACCATGTATCTGATAAGGGGTTAACATGTAAAACATATAAGGGAGTCATAAAACCCAAAAGCAAAAATACAAATAACCCAATTAAAAAATAGGCAAAGGACTTGAATAGCTATTTTACTGTAGAAGAAATACAAAAGGTCAACAGACACCTGAATGGATATTCAACACCACCAGTCATTAGGGAAATTCAAATTAAAACCAGATATCACTTTATGACCATTAAAATGGCCATCATTAAAAAGACAAGTAATAACAAAACAATGGCATGGATGTGGAGAAAAGGGTACCCTTGTGCTCTGTTGGTGGAACTGTACAATGGTACAGCCACTATGGAAAACAGTATGGAGGATCTTAAAAAAATAAAAAGTAGAACTACCATTTGGGCCAACAGTATCACTTCTGGGTAAAAATCCAAAGGAAATAAAATCACTCAATCTCAGGAAACAAACTGAGGGTTGCTGGAGGGGAGTGGGAGAAATGGGGTGGCTGTGTGATGGACACGGAGGAGGCTATGTGCTATGGTGAGTGCTATGAATTGTGTCACAGACTTGTACCCCTGAAACAAATAATATTATATGTTAATTAAAAAGGAGATATCTGTATGCTTATGTTCATAGCAGCATTATTTATAATAGCCAAGACACAGAAAAAACCTAAGTGCCCACTGATGGATGAATGAATAAAGTAGTTGTGGCACATATGACCATTGACAAACCAGGTTTGAATTGTGTGGGTCCACATATCATGGATTTTTTACTGTATAGTACTGTAAATTGATTCTCTCTTGTGATTTTCTTAATGACATTTTCTTTTCTCTAGTTTAAGAACATAGTATACAATACATATAACACAAAAAAGGTGTTAATTGGCTATATTATTGGTAAAGCTTCAAGACAACAGTAGACTGTTAGTAAAGTTTTTGGAGAGTCAGAAGTTATACGTGGATTTTTTAGCTATGTAGAGGACTGGTACCCCTCACCCTCATGTTCAAAGGTCAAATGTATATGCAAATAATGGAATATTATTAATCACAAGAAATGAGGAAATCCTACCATTTGCAACAACATGGATGAATCTTGAAGGCATTTTCTAAATGAATTAAGTCAAATAGAGAAAGATAAGCAACTGTATGATTTTTCTTATATGTGTAATCTAAAAAACTTCCTCCAAAACACTCCTATAGAAAGAAATCAGACTTGTGGTTACCAGAGGCAGAGACTGGGGAGAGGGGGGATTGGAGGAAGGTGATCAAAAGGTACAAACTTCCAGTTATAAGAGAAATAGATACCAGGGATGTCATGCACAACTTGATGACTACAGATAAAACTGCTGTTATGATGTGTAGGAAAGTTGTTAGAAGAGTAAATCCTAAGAGTTCTGAGCACAAGGAGAATTTTTTTTTCCTTTCTTATTTTCTTTTTTATATCTATATAAGATGGATGTTAGCTGACCTCTTGTAATCACTGCACAATATATATAAATCAAATGATGATGTTGTATGCCTCAAACTATAATGTATGTCAACTATAACTCAATAAAACTGGGGAAGAAAAAAGAATATATGAAACAAACAAACAGACAAACAAAAAACAACTCACACCATAGGTAGGAAGGATAAGCCTTGCCAATACTTTAAATGGAAAATTTTTTTCCTCCCCTCTTCCCTTGCTCTGCCTCTGTCTTCCTTTTCTCCTGTTCTACCAGATGCTCTTAGATACTCTGGGTCACATCTGCCAGCCTGTGAACAGAGGTAAAATTAAAACAGACTTCATATAAGAGATTCCACCAGCAAAGAGCAATCACTGCCTAGTAACAGTAATTTTTCAAACTTGCCTCCTGAAGCACAAATCTATATTGTAACTCAGCAAAAGGAGGAAAAACAGTAATGACCAGAACAAGATATAATCAAAAAATGTTTCTGAGTTCTCAGCCTAGAGACATCCCAAATACCTTAGCTATTGATTCTTCAACAACCAACCCATCATTTGTTCTAAAAACATATCAAATGGTTTATATTACCAACTAAAAATCATTCTCTCTTCCAATGGCAACTTCCCCCACTTCCAAACATGCATACCACCTCAATTTTGCCAGTCCTCTAAATCAGAGTCTTTGTATACATCCTCTGACCCTCTCTGTTTTAAATATGTTATTAAGATGTTACATATCAATGTCTTTTAAAATTTCATCTTTTCATTATCTTTGCTTTCCCTTGGTTTAGTTATTCAGCCTCCTCTCAGGTGACCATTACAACTCATTGTCCTCCATATAATCACACATATCAGTCCTAAATAATGCATTTAATCATGATGCTCCACTGCTTTAAACCTCCTCCAATTTTCTATTGCCTTTAGTTTGGCATTTAAGGCTCTTCACAACCCACTAGCTAGCTTGCTAACCTCTCTAGCTCCATCTGGCACCAACCCCCGCCTAAAGTTCCAGCCCACTGAGCTGATGAATGTTCCATGAAACATACCCATAGCCTTCTATGACTTTGCTTCTCATGTTCTTTTTTTTTTTTAATTTTTAATTTCTTTTCAGCGTAATAGTATTCACTGTTTTTTCACCACACCCAGTGCTCCATGCAATCTGTGCCCTCCCTAATACCCACCACCTGGTTCCCCCAAACTCCCACCCCCCCGCCCCTTCAAAACCCTCAGGTTGTTTTTCAGAGTCCATAGTCTCTCACGGTTCACCTCCCCTTCCAATTTCCCTCAACTCCCTTCTCCTCTCCATCTACCCTTGTCCTCCATGTTATTTGTTTTGCTCCACAAATAAGTGAAACCATATGATACTTGACTCTCTCTGCTTGACTTATTTGCTTCTCATATTCTTGTTGTTATTCCCTGAGATGCCCTTCTCCACTCGCTACACTTAGCTTTCCCTCTCTGTGCTCTCAACACTTTGTCCTGATCTCTACTTTAGTAATTAGTTTACATTGGAATTACATATTTTATGGAAGTATATCTTACTCATCTCTGTATAATAGCATTTGTTATTTAAAAAAGACTCTGGGGTGCCTGGGTGGTTCAGTCAGTTAAGCATCCGCCTTCACCTCAGGCAGTGATCCTGGGAATCATGGAGTCCCACATCATGGTCCCTCCTCAGCAGGGAGCCTGCTTCTCCTTCTGCCTCTCATTCTCACTCTCTCTCATAAAGAAACAAATAAAATCTTAAAAAAAAAGATTCACTCAAGAAATTCTAGAGGAAACATTTCAAGAAGAGGGAAGAAAGTAAAAATGAGGAAAAACATTGGTAAAGACATAAGTAAAGCACACTGAAAAAAATAAAATTTTAAAAAGAGAAAGGTAAAATTAAGTAAACATTTAAAACTGTTAGAAAAATGTGTAATCTGTGGGGGGAAATAGAGAACTTGAGGAGAGATAGGCCTTTGAGTTTTGGAGCATGAGTGGTAACATACTAAATAAAAACTTTTTAAAGAATGCCCATTAAACTAGCAAGAACAACTATTAAGGGAGTAGACATAAAGCATACAACCTCCAAAGAAGTAGGGGAAAAAATGAATACAAAAAAATTATCAGTTCAAAAGATGGCAAGAAGAGCAAGAGAAGAAATGGAACACATTCATAAAAATACATAAAACAGTGAAAGAAGTATAAATTTATCATTAATGCCAAAAATGCTAATGGATCCCACTTTTCAATTAAAGGTAAATATTTTTAGACTGAACAAAAATCTAGCTACAGCCTGCTTTTAAAAGATATGCCAAAAAAATGCCTAAAACATGGAACAAGACACATGCAAAAGAATTATATATCTGTATATACCTATTAATACTGTCCCAAAATTTGCAAAGTAAAGATTGACATGGTAGTGAGAAGATATGGACAAATCCATCACCAGAGGGGAAAAGTGAAATACAATTCTCCTAGTAATTGACAGCTTCAGCAAATAAAATATTAGTAAGGATGGAAGTTTTAAACAGCTTAACTAATAAGCTTTTTAACAATATAAAACACATGTAGAATATTAAATGCAACAACTCGTGATACATTATACAATTCTGAAAACTAAGCTATGATAGCGTCAAGAAATTTCAAAAGATTCTGTTATTATAATACAATTTGGTATTAGAAATAAGTTTTTTAAAGATAAGTAGAAAACTCTCATATAAGAAGTTTAAAGAAAAACACATTTTAAAACAACTCACAACCAGAGAAGAAATAGAAATGGAAACTGGAGGGGCACCTCGGTGGCTCAGTTGATTAAGAGTCTGACTCTTGATTTCAGCTCAGATCATGATTTCAAGATTGTGAAGTCAATATGCTGGGCATAGAGCCTGCTTAAGATTTTCTTTCTCTGTCTCTTAAAAAAAAAAAAGGAAACTGAAAATCCTTAAAACTGAAAAATAAACTGTCATATCAAAATTTGAGGAATGGAGCCAAAATATAAATGGAAGTTTATAACCTTGTATGTTTATATTAGAAAAGAAAAAAAGTTCCAAATTAATGGGATAATCTTCCAAATTTGAGAGGATAAATAAGAAAATAAGATTAAGTAATTAATGAAAAAGACAAAAAAATACATAATAGAAATTATTGGATCTTGGTAAAATAGAAATTTGGGGGTCTTAGTAAAAACTAAGGAAACAGACAAGCTTTTAGTATAATCAAGGGGGGAAAACCCTGAAGGCAGGCTCCCCGCTGAGCAGAGAGCCCGAGTTTAAGCCAAGTTCTATGAGACATTCATGGAACAAAAATTTCAGTCTTTCTATTCCAATCTTCCAGAGAGGGAAAACTCCCCAACTCTTTCAACATAACTCTTTCCAAATTAAGAAAGAAATAGAATGAAAAATGAGCATTATAGGTCAATTTCATATAGGTGAAAAATTCTAAACAGATTACTTGTAAACATAATTGGATTTATCAAAGAGATGCAACCCTGATTTATTATTAGAAAACAGTTAATGTAACTCATCCTAAAAACAAAGTAAAGGGAAAAAATCATATGACCAAATCACTAGCCACAGAATGATATTTATAGAATTCAACACTCATTCACAATTTTAAAAACTCAGCAAACTAAGAATAGGGGAAAAAACCCACACTTGACTGATAAGGGATATCTACCAAAATACCAAACAAAAACAAAACCTACAATGAAAATTATATACTTGATAATGAAAAAAATAAAAAAAAAATTCTTTTAAAATCAGAAAGACCGGGGTACCAGCTATTAACCATATCTATTTAACATTGCTCTGGCAGGCCTGACCAGGTCAAAAATATAAGAAAAATAAAATATGTAAAAATTAGAAGGGAAGTTACAAAACTGTTGTCATTATAGATAATATGTTTATGTTGAAATCCCAAAAGAATCAAAAGACAAATTATTTTAACTAGTAAGATTTAGCACATTTGATTTTTACAAAACCAGTATATAGAAATCAACTACATGTGTATATGCAGCAATAATCAGAATATCACTAACAGCAACAAAAATAAAAAGTACCCAGGAATAAACTTAACAAAAAATGAGCAAGCTCTTTATAGGAAATATATTTTTTTAAGATTTTATTTATTTATTTGACAGAGAGAGATCACAAGTAGGCAGAGAGAGAGGGGGAGCAGGCTCCCCGCTGAGCAGAGAGCCCGGGATGGGGCTCGATCCCAGGACCCTGAGATCATGACCTGAGCCAAAGGCAGAGGCTTAACCCACTTAGCCACACAGGTGCCCCTATAGGAAATATTTTTAATGGAAGTGAAAAGCACTGATCTAAACAACTGAAGGATTTGACTGGATAGATGGGTAATATAACAAAAGAAAGAAAAGTGACAATTAACACAAAAGTCAGGTCAGGTTTGACCTCTACAGGGTAGGGAAGGTGATAGATTACTTTTTAACTTGGATGATAAGCACATGAGTATGTAAATTTTTAATTCTTTAAACTGTACCCAAAATTTTATATTCTCTCTTACATGAATTATTTTATAGTTTTAAAAAAGGTCTAGAACAAATAGCCCAATTAATGCAAAAAGTCTGTTGTCTGTCATGTCATAGGATTCCCATAATTTACAAGAAGAGCTTGGGAGAAGATACTAATTTTGTCAACTTCGAAAATGTGTCTTGAATTATCATTTCATCTCCAAAAGAGGCAGCAGCTGCTATAAAATGCTAGAACAAACTCCTTCAGGAAACACTCAATTTTAAGTGCAATTGTTCTCATTTTTTAGTTTTAAAAGGAAAGGTTCCTATGCAAAGCTGTTTACATAAATATTCAGCTGTTTATCTCTGCACCCAAAATAGAAAAGGAGAAATAGGACCATTCAGGAACATTTAACAAATACTGGCTTAACAATGATGAAAAATTTAGGGAAAGTCTCAACTATCTACTTCATTAGCCTAATCCACTAGTGTTTTATGTTTCTAATGGTAGGTAGGGTGCCAAAAACTTAAAGATGAAATACTTTTTTAAACTTTTGGTGGGTTTAATTATAGGGAAATTTAATTATAGGGAAATGTTTTATTTGCATGCCAATATGCTTCCTTGGGTGAGAGATAAATGATCGGAAATACATGTGACTTGGGAACCAGCATGTAACCTGTAGCCTAGCTTATCTGTGTTACAGACTATTTTCCAAAAATGGCCAATAACAATATCTCCAGTCCCATGTGGTCTTTCAGAAGCTTTCCACTTCTCTATCAAGAGATGGAATCTATTTCCATTCGCACTGAAACTGAGTGGCCTTTGTAACTGCTTCCGTGATTGGGGTAAGGATGTTGTGTAGATTTCCTAGTGTGGGTCATAAAAGATAAGGTTCCCACCTGACATTCTCTTTCTTGGGTCATATGCTTTGAGACTACTGACTGAGCTGGCATGGAAGAAGTCTGGTTACCCTGAAGCGGTCATGCTGAAGAGACCACAAAGAAACAGAAATGTTGGAACAGTGCAGGTATTTTAGTCTTTCCCAGCCCTCCAGATAGGGAGGTAGTGAGCTTCAGATGATTATAACCCCCAGCCTCCAAGTCAACCCAGCTGATGGTGAATGTCCCTGCTGAGCCCTGCCCAAATTGCAGATTTGTGAGCAAAATATACTTGTTGCTTTAAGGCACTAGGTTTGTTGTGCTGCAGCATTAGATAACTTGAACAGTTGTCATATGTACAGAAAAGATATTGAATGTAAATGTCATCCTCCCATGTATCTAAAGGATAAATGACTGAGAACCAACAACCCAAAGAGCATAGTTTCTAAAAACCAAAATTATAGAAATCTATTTGATTAAACTTGATTTAGGATTCATTATACCTGCTGCTGATCATTGATGTTGATAAGTGGGTTCGTTTATATACCTATTATTTGAAAAAAATCCTTTAATATTTTTGTTTTTAATTACTTCAAAGAATGTCTGAGATGCATGTTAACAACCGCTGTCTATAAATGAAATTTTTTCCATTATGGTATCTTTTACTTTGGTCTTTTTATGTTAGCATCTCAGTGTGATATCAGGTGTCCTCCTCAAAGTCAGTGGAACCAAAATGAAATTACTAAGGTCAACATATTGTCATCTGCTATTGGACGTTAGTGTAATCAGATTTTAGAGCCAAAGAACATCCCTGCTCATTTATTATGTGACCCTAGGCAAGCTACATAACTTTACTGAATACTTTTATTGATTTGTAAAATGAAAATAATACCTATCTATCCTGCAGGGTGGTCACAGAATTAAATGAGTCAATATATATAAAACACTTAGCATGCTTGGTACATAATAGGCAATCAATAAGTTTCTTTTTCTTGACACCTCTTGTTTTTTTATTTAATGACAGGCTAACAGAGTTTGCAAGCCACTGGTTTTGCCCAGTTAAAAGAAGCCCTCCAGAGAAAGTCAGGCTTAACTTCTTATCTGTAAGTATTCCTCCCACACTTGGAAGTGAGCCTCCACCCCATACTGGGAACTTCAACAAAAGCAGCACACTACACCCTCTGTTCTGCTTTTCTTTGTTGTAGTTGCTGTTTGGCAAATATTTAAGCAAATTCAAATCTGCATGTCAGCTACTCCTTTTCCCTTTGTTATCAAGCATTTTCAGCAGTAAAGAATGTGTGTGTGTGTGTGTGTGTGTGTGTGTACACGCACGAGGGCTTACGTGCTTATAAAAACACATTTTTTTCATTTTGAGGTCATTGGGGGACTTTATGCCACACAGATATCTGAGCTGAATTACTGACTTGTTATATGAAGCAGGTAAAGCAACAGGTAACCCAGGGGTTTTAGAGGTTTTAGCCAGTAATCTCAAAATAAGCAGACAAAAATCAATATTGTTATGGGAAAAAACAGGACCAGCCATCCTTCAGGATATCTTCACTTAATTCAACCTCAGCATCTAAGTACATGATGCAGCTCGTTGGGGCAGGCAAAGCACATGACTGTGATAACTAGAGACCTGGTTCACACTTGCTATGTGATCTCAGAAGAGACTTTGCAGGCCTTCATTCCTCATCTAAGAAGCTATGGGATTAGACTAGATGATCAAAACATGTGATGGCTGAAAGGGACCTCAAGACCATTTAGTGTTAACACTCTCACATGACAGGTGAAAAGTGAGGCCTAGAGCAAGAAGTCAATGGCTTTCCTGATGTCACACCCCTAATAGCTGATAGACTAGGTAGTGGCAGCCAAGGATTTCTAGCTATCCCCCAATACTCATTCCACAAAGTCCTATTTAAAATGATTTGACACTGATAGTGATGAGGAAGAACATAATATGCATTCCTATTCAGATTGGGTTAAAATGTCTCAACAGGTCAAACAGTTCCTAATTTCCAACCTAGCTTTCTTGCCAAGAGAGTACTTGTTACTGTCTTGGATAATATACCATTCTCTAGACCTGGAAGGCTGTAGGTGCTTTACACTCTATATATTCCAGAACATGGAGGACAAATTTCAATACTGTCATTGGTGATGTCCCTTGAAAGTGGCAGGTAGTCAACAGGAACTGATGAAGTTCTGTGTTCATCCCAGTGGTGGAGTCACTATTATACTACATGCCAGATAAGTTTTCAGACCCAATCAAGATGCTGGGCAAAAAATTCCAGGAAGTTGAAGGGGAGTTTTTACCTTCCAAGTCATTACCTATCTACTTACTAATTTCTTAATTCCTCTTGTCTAAGGAAAGAGAGGTTCTTGGGTGCCTGGGTGGCTCAGTTGGTTAAGCAACTGCCTTTGGCTCAGGTTGTGATCCCAGAATACTGGGATTGAGTGCTGCAGTGGGCTCCCAGCTGCTTCTCCTTCTGACCTTCTCTCTCATGCTCTCTCTTACTGTCTCTCTCTCAAATAAATAAATAAAATCTTAAAAAAAAAAAAAGAGTAAAAAAAAAAAGAAAGAAAGAAAGAGAGGTTTTAAGGTTAACAGGTCTGACTACTATATCAAAGAATCCTGGTTTTTCCAAAGACAGATATTCCCATGGGTAAGGGGAGAGTGAGATTTCTTGGCCCAGCCACTCTGGAAATCTGGAGCAAGAAGCAAAGGAGGAAAATTTTCTTATTCACATTAACATAAACCAATCACATTTACCTCAGTATAGATGACCTTAACTAACCTGTAATTTGAACATTTGAATCCTTCACTAAGGTCAAGTAGGAATTAGAGCCAAATGTGAACACTGAAACAATGAGAAAGATAAAGGGGGTGCCTATAACCAGGTAATGCACTGATGAAATGAAAATGAACTATCATGGAGTTGAGGACCAGAGGAATCTGAGGCAAACTGCCAATGATGGCATGTTTTTGTCTGTTTGAAAGACAATGTGGGTGTGTTTGGAAGCAAAGTGAAGACAGTATGGTCCACCAGATATATTATTCCTTGCCAGACAGGTTCTAATACAGCTTAAGCTGAAATTTCCTTTGAAAAGCATAAACTAAAAAAAAAAAAAAAAAAGCATAAACTCTGTCTGTAGTCCCATACTTATAAAGTTTATTAGATTTTTTTTCCCCCTCTTCATTAGAATTCTCAGAGAGGTCTTCTAATCATTGGCAGAGGTATGTGGGAGGAAAAGCAGCTAGATAAGAGCAGTCCTTTATATGTTGCCCAATATGGTAGCAACTATTAGCCATATGTGTCACTGAGTACTTGAAATGTGTCTAGTGTCACCGAGGAACTGAATTCTATTTATTTTAAATTTTATTTAACTTTAATTAAATTTATATATAGACACTGATTCAGTTATTGAAAAGTGATATGAATGTTTGGAGTAACTTGATTATATGAATCTACTTTTTCAACTGTAAATTTTAATACAAATACAGGTATTTTCTGTAAAAATTTAGAGGCAAATTGGTATGTGTTCTAAGTGTAAAATGTACAGAATTCAAGACCTAATATGAAAAACATGCATACTATCTTATATAAATTACTGTTAAAAATGAAAAATTTTATATATATTAGGTTAAATATATTAAAAAATTAATTTCACCTGTTTCCTTTTGCTAATTTAAGTGGCTACTGGAAATTTAAAATGACATATAAGGCTCACATTTGAGGTTCACATTGTACTATTATGCAATAGCACTGCTCTAGATTCTAGAGAATCTAGATTATGGATTTTGTTTGTTTGTTGGTTTAAAGAACATTATAGACAGTATGTACTTTGGCTTCTTTGTCAAAATCATACTAGGGACAGGTTATACCATCTGAAGAACCCAAAGATAGTTTTTCTAATTACACTCTCCCAATAAATTAAAAATTGGCATTTGGTTTACAAATTTGTCTCAGATAATTTGTGTCAATCAACCAGCATCTGATCAATTATCAAATAAAATTAACACTGAAGTTCCAGACTCAAGAAACTGAACTGGGGAATGAGCCATGATACAGAACACAGTGACTACTAAAATCCAGGTCCCATGGCATTCTTTCTATTTCTGCATTAGAAAAAGTCAAATATTTGAGAATAAATATCACATTCTGCTAGTCTTCTTTTATATGACCCAAAAAGTAACCACATAAAAAGGAAACAGTTACATACAATCCTAACATATATATACACACACACACACATATATAGTCTAAGGAAGAAGCTATTTTAAATAGCAACTGAACTTGAACCAAATATATGGCAAATGATAATAAATATATATCCTTCATATGTACAAGTAAACCTTTATCAGTTAAAAAAAGTTCCTTTGAAGATCATAGCCTAAAAGATAAACACTCTTTGCCCTAAGCCACTACTGACAAACTAAGGCTGTCATTATCATCAGAGGCACCTTGGGATGTTATACCAATGCCAGAAATTATATTCCATGAGAGCAGCAGTATTCCATGCTCACACCATTCCTAGAGACAGATATCAGCCATCACCTCTATTTTAAGAACTGGATAATTGATTAATCACAGAGAAGTTCAGCAGCACATTCAAGGCTTAATATTTGCTAAAAGCTGCTTATTTCTGCTTGGACCCTGAGCTGTTATTCTGGAAGCTGCTATCACATGTGTAAGGTGCTTAGTAATAGGGCAGTAAGCCCACCTCAGAGGGTCTCTTAAGGTTTTACACTGAAGCACACAATTTGGTCAACTGTGCTTCTTTTCCCTATAAAAATAAAACTTGATCAGCACAATTCATTAACAAATCCTTAATCACTACCTTTTTTATGAATTAAAATACCTACCTTTAAATTATCTTTTCCACTAAATTCCACCATTTTAGATTTTTTTTTTTTTACATAGATCACAAGTATACAGAGAGGCAGGCAGAGAGTGAGGGGGAAGCAGGCTCCCCGCTGAGCAGAGAGCCCGACATGGGGCTTAATCCCAGGACCCTGAGACCACGACCTGAGCCGAAGGCAGAGGCCCAATCCACTGAGCCACCCAGGCACCCCTAAATTTCACCATTTTAAACCTCCATCTAACTTAAACCTGGGTTTATTCCAGATTCTAACTGGAATTCTCCCTGATTTAATTGAATTGTAATTTCTGCAATAAGTCTCAGGTCTTCAGAATAGCATAAAAGCTCATCACGGAATCCTCCTGAGTTAATCTATTCTTTCTTCTCCCCCTGATTTTAGCTTAAGAAACCATTAATTTCATAGGGCATCTAGGGTCTCATTTGCTTGAGCCCTTTCTCCCTTCAGAAGATGCACTGTTCCTTATACCTTTCCCACACCCTAACCCCTAGAAAACCTTGGGTTTTACTCCTTCATTCCCATGCTTTACCTCTGCTGCACTGCCCACTCTGGGCTTCCATTTCCAAGCAGAAAGAACCAGACATGCGGCCGTCTTGGTCTCAGCTCTGTGGTCTTATTTCAAGCAGAGAAACATTCCTATGGCAACTAACATGCATCACCATCTCACTCCCCCTTCCCTGAAAGTTCCTTATTCGCATGGCAGACGTTTGGCAAGGACACTGAATTACTTTCACTTGCCTAGCAACTACTAGTCTGTTCCAGCCCTTCTAAAGGGACTTAGCTTTTTTCTATTTATTAAAACATACTTGAGGGCTGGCTGGCTGCAGAAAGGGCAGTTGCCAAGTCAGCCTCCTGGGGCAGTAGCCTGAAGCACACATAGCCCTTAGGCAAACTGAAGCCCTCTCCTGACCCAAAGTTAAAAAAAAAGTTCACAGACTCGGCAATAGGCCAAGAGTAGAGAGCTCTTAAAGAGCTCTCTTTAGGCTAATTCCAGGGAAAATTTCACGTTTTGAGAACCTCAAATCTTCCTCATCCTCAGCTATACGAAGAGTCAAATTATTGGTATATTAGTCTCCATTCATAAAACCACATAAATGCACATTACACAATAAAATAAGCCAATGCTCTTCCTAATGCATGGGAGTCTCTTTTTGGGGGGTCAGGGGTGGGTTTACAGGAAGAGAGAAATAACTCCTACTACAAAATTAGAGATAGTAAGCCTCAGAAGCCCTGTACATATAAAAATTAAGAACCAACAAACGGGACCAAAAACTCTAAATGATGCTTAATCAATTAAAGAGACAGGACAGGGGGGTGCCTGGGTGGCTCAGTTGTTAAGCATCCAACTCTTGATTTCAGCTCAAGTCATGATCTCAGGGTCGTAAGATTGAGTCCCGCATCAAACTCCACGCTGGGCATGGACCCTACTTAAGAATCTCTCTTTCCATTTCCATTTGTCCCTCTCCACCTATAAATAGATAGATAGATAGATAGATAGATAGACAGACAGACAAAAAGCTGCAAATGTGATTTTTGAGGGGGATTACTTAAAAACCAGAGAGGGACAGCTGAAGAGAAATATCCCTTAGTGACTGCCAACTCAGTAACAAGAAAATGGGAACCATGTTATAAAATTAATTTTTTTTCCAACTTCCAATGGTTAGAAAGAACACTCTGTTTTAAAAAAATAAACCATTAAAGTTCATTTCCACATTATCCTCAGTCTCCTAAATATTAAAAAAAATTCCCTTGGTACTCATTATAAAACCACAGAATGCTCTTGATATTGCCATTTTAACTGTCTATTGTTCTCCTAACTCCAGGAAATCTCTGAAAGCCAGACATAATAACTGTTGTGACAGCTTTCAGTAACAGGAAGTGAAGTTTCCTGTCAAAAGAAGTGCTCCCACCATTTTCATCATATGTAAAACAAGATACTTCTACAGGCAAGTTCATAGACAGAGCCTCTTTGAGACCCTGAAAATCTACTATCAAGGATAAAAGAATGAATCAAAATGACAGATAAATTTGTGGGAGTTTTCCCTTTTAGCTATAGCAAACTCTGATTTATTTCCAATTAGTACTGATTCTTTGGTCAGAGAACTGGCCTTTTACTCCAGAGCTACTAAGAGCAAAGTCCAGATATTAATCTAACAAAGGTGCAGGAAAAGATGGTGCTTGGTACTTATTTGAAATAATCTAGATCCTAGACTAAAAGGATTAGGTATGAACCATGATACATTATAATGCTCTTCCAGGAATTATTTAAAGTCACCAAGATTCTAAATCTCCCATAAAAACTAGAGACCCACATCTTCAGGAGAGATCTACTGGTCAGATGAGCAGAAAGAACACAGTGTGCTCCTGGAGGAAGGGTGTTGGACCAGGATTTAGAAGCACTGGGTCCAACTACTATACAGTCCTTCACCTGGAAAGCAGAGACTCACCCTCATTTACCTCACTTATCCCATGGAAATAAGTGGGGACAGATGTTAGAACAAGTGAGATAACATATGGAAACAATTTGGAAAAAAAAAAAAAAGGGATGCCAAAATAACCTTACTATTAAAAAGACCGGGGCGCCTGGGTGGCTCAGAGGGTTAAGCCTCTGCCTTCGGCTCGGGTCATGATTCCAGGGTCCTGGGATCGAGCCCCGCATCGGGCTCTCTGCTCAGCAGGGAGCCTGCTTCCCCCACCTCTCTCTGCCTGCCTCTCTGCCTACTTGTGATCTCTCTCTCTGTGTCAAATAAATAAATAAAATCTTTAAAAAAAAAAAAAAAAAAAAAAAAAAAAAAGACCAAGTGTTTGCCTTTGTGAAATTATAATATAAATATAATCCTGTTTGACTTAGTTTCCTTATCTGTTAAATGGGAACAACAACACTTCATGGATACTATAAGGGTTAAATGAGAAATGTTCTTAGACTAATGTCTGTCATAGATACAGCAAATGCTCAAAAATATTAGCTACTGCCTGTAGTACAAAGCTACTTAGAACTATGAATCCCTAGTACTGGAGAGTCCCTAGATGTTACATGTAACAGCATAAAGTGAAAAACATGAGATAAGAACATAAAGCAGGGACTGGCTATGCCCACAGAACCTGCTTTTCTGTAACTAGTGGCCAATTAAACACAAAGCAATAACCACAAAAGGATGTCTGGAATACAATTTTGACCAAGGACACAGCAACTCTGAGTACAGCAAGAGGCAAAAGACTTCATCAATCTCTCTACTAAAAGGTTAAGTGGCTTATACACTAAATATGACAGGCACAGGGACAGGGACTTTTCTCTGTCCCTGGCTGGTTACATGGTAGGTTCCCCCCAAACATTTGAAACATGGGTAGATGGATGGATAAGATGATCAAAGGCTGTGCATTCAATACAATCCTCTTGCGGTGCTCCAACCACAATAGTCTGCTTAATGTTATGACAGTCTATGTGAAAATCAAAGGAAAACCCCAAAGATATACATATTCTTACACTTTCATTATTTACTCAGTGTTCACTGTAGGTCAAGAACAGTGCAGTAATTTTATAAATAAAGGTTTGTTCATACAACTATAAAATCTATCCAATTTTTGAGGAGAAAAAGTTGGCTTTTTGTTGACTGGACTCTAGTCACAGTGGAGATAACTAATTACCTACCTCCCTAATTGGCTTCCTGTAGGCAACTCACTCTGCATCCAAACCTTAGTGATGCCATTTAAGTGTCAATACATTTTTATCTTAAGAAACCAAGGGAAAATTGAAAGTCTTGCTCAATCTACACATTTAATGTAATCCCTATCAAAATACCACCCACCAATGCTAAGAAATACAAACAATTATAAGAACATATTATGAGCAACTATATGCCAGAAAATTAGACAATCTGGAAGAAGCAGATGCATTACTAGAGACGTATAAAGTACCAAAACTGAACCAGGAAGAAATAGAAAACCTGAACAGACCCATAACCAGCAAGGAAATTGAAACAGTAATCAAAAACCTCCCCAACAAACAAGAGCCCAGGGCCAGATGGCTTCCCAGGAGAATTCTAAATATTTAAAGAAAAATTAATACCTATTCTTCTGAAACTGTTCAAAAAAATAGAAATGGAAGGAAAACTTCTAAACTCATTTTATGAGGCCAGAATTACCTTGATCCAAAAACCAAAGACCCCACCAAAAAGGAGAATTACAGACCAATACCCCTGATGAACACAGATGCAAAATTTCTCACCAAAATACAAGCCAATAGGATCCAACAGTACATTAAAAGGATCATTCACCACAACCAAGTGGGATTTTTTCCTGAGCTGCAAGGTTGGTTCAATATCCACAAATCAATCGATGTGATATAATAAAGAAAGAACAAGAATAATATGATCCTCTCAACTGATGCAGAGAAAGCATCTGACAAAATACACCATGCTTTCTTAATTAAAACTCTTCACAGTGTAGGGATAGAGGGTACAGACCTCAATATCATAAAAGTTCTCTATGAAACACCCACAGCAAATATCATTCCCAATGGGGAAAAACTGAGAGCTCTTCCTCTAAGATTAGGAACACACAAGGGATATCACCACTGCTGTTTAACAGAGTACTAGAAGTCCTAGCCTCATAAATCAGACAACAAAAAGAAATAAAAGGCATCCAAATTAGCAAAGAAGTAAAACTCTCACTCTTTGCAGATGATATGATACTTTATGTGGAAAACCCAAAAAACTCCACCCTAAAACTATTAGAACTCATACAGGAATTCAGGAAAGTGGCAAGATATAAAATCAATGCAGAGGAATCAGTTGCATTTCTATACACCAACAACAAGACAGAAGAAAGAGAAATTAAGTTGATCCCATTAACAATTGCACACAAAATCATAAGATACCTAAGAATAAACCTAACTGAAAAGAATCTGCACTCAGAAAACAATGAACACTCATGAAACAAATTGAGGAAGACACACACAAAAAAATGGAAAAACGCTCCATGCTCATGGATTGGAAGAACAAAAATTGTGAAAATGTCTATGCTACCTAGAGCAATCTACATATTTAATTCAATCCCTATCAAAATACCATCAACTTTTTCCAAAGAAATGGAACAAATAATCCTAAAATTTGTATGGGACCAGAAATGGACCCTCGACTCTAGGGTCAACTAATCTTTGACAAAGGAAGAAAGAATGTCCAATGGAAAAAAGACAGTCTTTTCAACAAATGGTGTTGGGAAAATTGGACAGCCATCTGAAAAAGGATGAAACTGGACCATTTCTTTATACCATACACAAAAATAGCCTCAAAATGGATGAAAGACCTAAATGTGAGACAGGAATCCATCAATATCCTTGAGGAGAACACAGGCAACAACCTCTTCAACCTCAGCTGCAGCAACGTCTTGCTAGACACATCTCCAAAGGCAAGGGAAACAAAAGCAAAAATGAACTACTGGGACTTCATCTAAGTAAAAACCTTTTGCACAGCAAAGGAAACAGACAACAAAACTAAAGGCAATGTAAGGAATGGGAGAAGATATCAGCAAATGACATTTCAGATAAGGTGCTAGTATCCAAGATCTAAAGAACTTGACAAATCAATTAACTCAACATCCAAAAAACAAATAATCCAGTCAAGAAATGAGCCAAAGACATGAACATACATTTCTGCAAAGAACACATACAAATGGCCAAAGACACTTGAAAAATCAGGGAACAACCATATCACTCACCATCAGGGAACTATAAGTCAAAACCACAAGGAAATACCATCTCATACCAGTCAGAATGGCTAAAATTAACAAGACAAGAAACCACAAATATTGGAGAGGATGCAGAGAAAGGGGAACCCTCTTATGCTGTTGGTAGGAATGCAAGCTGGTGCAGCTACTCTGGAAAACAGTATGGAGGTTCCTCAAAAAGTTGAAAATAGAGCTACCGTACAACCCAGCAACTGCATTACTGGGTGTTTACCTCAAAGAGACAAATGTAGTGATCTTAAGGGGCATATGTATCCCAATATTTATAGCAGCAATGTCCACAATAGCCAAACTATTGGAAAGAGCCCATATGCCCATTGACAGATAAATGGATAAAAGATATGGTGTATATATATGTGTGTATATATATATGTATGTATGTGTATGTGTGTGTGTATATATACATATACACACACACATATATATACACATACACACATATATACATATACACACACATATATACATACACACACACATACACATACATATATATACACGCACACACATATTCATGTATGTATATACATACACATATATACATACATACATATATGTATACACACACACACACACGATGGAATGCTACTCAGCCATCAGAAAGGATGGCTCTTACCATTTATATCGACACGGACGGAATTGGAGGGTGTTAAGCTAAGCGTAACCGTCAATCAGAGAAAGACAATTATCATATGGTTTTACTCATATGAGGACTATAAGAAACAAAATAGAGGATCATAGAGGAAGAGAGGGAAAACTAAGTGGAGAAAAAAATCAGAGAGGGAGAATAACCACGAAAGACTCTTAACTATGGAAAGAAATGGAGGGTTGCTGGAGGCGAGGTGGGTGGGGAGATGGGGTAACTGGATGATGGGAATTAAGGAAGGCATGTGATGTGATGAGCATTAGGTGTTACATGCAACTGATGAATTACCAAACTCTCTATCTGAAACTAATGATATAGTACATATTAGCTAATTGAAATTAAAAGAAAAGAAAAATCTTGCTCAAATAATGTAACCGTACCAGATAGTATCCAAGGAATGTAAGGGCATGTAATTAATTATAATAATACCTTACAACAAATTCATATGGACAGAAGGAGGATATGGGTAACAATACTGAATGATGAATGAATCTTAAAGGAGTGACATTTTATTACAGTAACTCAAATTAAGTGCTAATAATTACCAAGTGATATCCTCAAAGGACTACTTTAATGATTAGAATCCCACATAATCAGTACATAAGATGCAAACAAATGGAGCGATTTGAGAACCATCCTTTCTTTCAAGCAGGTTAATGTTTCTTAGAAAACTTAAACTATTCATTTCCTCTGTGGGTCCTTTATTCATAGATAAAACAAGGTAAACTTGATATTTACTCTGAAGAAATTATTAAGGACCATGAATTAATGGGGCTACAAATGGATGGTACTGCCAAAGAGAGATCTAGGGCTCGGTCAGATGGCTGCAGCCAACTACACATGAATTTATTTTTAAATGAGTATTTATATTCCACTGTCCATGCACATTGTTATGAGAGGTTCATCTTTGGAAACAAAGCAGAAAAGAAGTGGTGAATGAAATCAGTGTACTGAATGGAACAGGAGAACGGGTAGAGGAGAGTACATATTATTGTCCCCTTCCTTTCCTATTTTTTCTTTCTCTTCTTATCCAGTATTCTGGGATACACTCTAAGAGCTTTTTCAAACTGAGGGGTCTGAAGAAGATGCATCTGACAATGTAGACTCAAGTAAAGTACACATGCAAACACTTTCTAGTCCGTGTAGGATCATCAAGGCTCGGTGGATGGAGTTAACACATTTCCAAAGCACTCCAGAAGCTGCATTATAAGGAATGATAAATGTTATTCATCTCATACAACCACCTGTGAGACAAGGGAAGCAGGTATCTTCATACTGATGTAGTCAAGGCTAGACTATCAGAAAATAATAGGGCCTAGCATTCAGTCCAGTCCTCCCACTTGGTCTGCAGCAATAGCCCCATGCTCCACTGCCTCAGAACATAACAAAACTTATTTACAAAACCCCATGGTAAATTGAAAAACCCTGGCATCCCATCTATCCTATCTGTGGGAAGCAGAGACTTGAGTGAAGAAGAGGTGATTCACAGCCCTTGGCCTTGCTGTGATTTCACAAAAGACTTGCTGGTTCTGGAACAGCTACTTTTCAGTTGTTAAGTACAGCTGAATCTGCATCTACTCTTCTACTAGTGAAAAACAGGGTTTGGGGACAATGTCTAAAGAAAATTACCCGTTGCTCTGAATTTTTCTTAGTAAATTTGAGATGTACATTGGAAACAGGAGTGGCTAGTCTTATAAGGGTAAATGAGAGGCAACTGGAAAGTTATTTTGCAAACACAGAACTTAATATAAATGCTTGATTAAATTATCTCCCAAACTTTGGGTGTTCTCTTTCATTTCTTTTTCCAAAGAATGATTCCATGTAAAGGCTCATGGTACTCTACAACCATAAGCAATATATTAACATGGGGGACATTATTTTTTCATGAGAGATGTAGGAAAAATCTGATATAATATCAGTTTTGGGTTGGGGAAATCTCAGGATCAAAAAGTCTTAAGACAGTTTTGGGGTTATTGCCTCACCTGGATGGGTATCAGAATCCTAAAGAACAGCTTACACTCAGCTGGGTGTTAGAACCACTAATCAATCAACCCCCAGAGACAAGGCAACCTGGTGAATACCCAGTGGCTTATTAAATTCATGCTTCTCCCTCCCCCAGAAAAGCTTAAAAATAAATCCTAAGGAACGGTAGTTTTTAAAATAGCTACCCTCTCCAGGACACCTGGGGGGCTTTTGTGGGTTGGAGAATTGCAAACTTTACACAGTTGCTGGTTACTCTAACAAGCAGCTGCAACTGTTCAAGAGGAAAACTAGCCAGCAACATGGATTTCAAGGACTACATTTTGAGAAGTGCAAAAATTTGTCAAACTCCTTATGCCTGTGATTTTTTCCAAACCAGTGCATCTAATCCAATTCCACAAATCTTCACTTAACATTTATTAGGTACAAGGCATTGGGGCCTTACTCATTGGATTCAGATTAAAACGTGACAGTTCAGCCACAAGCAAACAAATAGACCTAGATAAACACACACACCACAGTAAATACAGTACAAATGAACCTGTTGCAAATCATTAGGAAGGACCTATGAGGTCAGCAGAGATTTCCATGGCAACAATAGCCAATGGCATTCTGTCATTTCCAGCTCCTAATGCAGTGATTTGAGATCTGAGTTGGCTTTTGAAGAAGGCCTAGATAGTCAAGCTGTTTTCCATTGGGAAGTTCTGCTTTTGTCTCTGGCAGAAAGGAATGCATTCTTTATTAAAGGTTCTTCACTCTCCCCATACAAAACTAAGAACTCTTAGTCACTAATTTATTGGGTTTTGATAATCATCAGAAACTGTTTATCTCTAGCCCATTAAAAACCATTTGGTCACTCAAATGGGTTGGTTCCCTGGATCAAGTTTCAACCTCACTTGTTCCATTTGGGACCAACACTCATTTATTGATGTGATCTCTTCTAATAGTAAACTATCAGCCTGTGAAAAGGTCTGAGCATATTTAATCCCCAGCATATCCAGCCAAAATGACTATTATTTGAATTAAATGCAAATAAATAAAAATGCAAGTATATTTTCCTTTGAATACATTAGTATCTTACAGTTGAAACTAAGAGTGTTTACCAAAATATGTTTTGGGTTATGCTGAACAAAAGTCAGTTCAAAATTTGACTGAATTTGACAATATGGTATTCATCCTGAAGGGAGAGTGTCTTGGAAGGCATCTTACAGATAACTTAGTACATCTTCACAGTAGCCAAGATACTAAAAAACAAAAACAAAACAAAACAAAAAACCCCAAAATAATAAAATAAGTACATGGAGAATAACCCTATTTATTTGTGTAAATAAATTTGTGTATGTACCAAAAAGAATAAACTACCTAGCAATAAATTTAATGAAAGAAGTGGAAGACCTATACTATGAAAACTGTAAGACACTGATGAAAGAAATTGAAGATGACAGAAAAAAACAGAAACATCTAGCATGTTTATGGATTGGAAGAATATCATTAAAATGTCCGTAGTACCCAAGCAATCTACAGATTCAGTGCAGTCCTTATTAAAATACCAATAGCATTTTTCATAGAAGTAGAATAATCCTAAAATTTGTATGTGGTTCCTTACAAATACCTTGAATACCCTAAGCCACCCTAAGAAGAACCAAGCTGGAGGTATCACAATCTCAGATTTGAAGATATACTACAAAGTTATAGTAATCAAAACATATGGTACTAGAACAAAAATAGACACATAGATCAATGAAGCTGGTAAAAAGCCAGGTCAGTTCATTAAAATGATCAAGTAGAGAGATAATCCAAGATGGTAGAGGAGTAGTATACCTCAGCTTCATCTGGTTGCAGGAATTCAGCTAGACAGCTATCAATTCATTCTGAACACCAGCAAACTCAATTGGAGATCTAAGAAAATAAAAGCTGCAACTCTACAAATAGAAAAGTGACCACTTTCTTCAAGTTAAGAGGTACGGAGAAGTGAATCCGAGGCAATATATGGGAAGACAGACCATGGGGGGAGGGAGCTGCGGCAACCTGGCTACTGGAAAGTGATATGGCAGTGGAACACAAAATCAGAACTTTTAAAAGTCTGCTCCCATGAGGGGCATTCCTGCCTGAAAGATGCTCAGGTGACAAAGTGGGGAAGAATCCTACGTGGGACAGTCTGGTCTCAGGATCCCCAGGGTAGCAGGAAGCCCAGGGGTGGGTGCCTGAGTGCAGCAGAATTCCCAGGCATTGGAGCAGAGAAGCAAGCTGCAATCAGCAAGCCCCCACCCAACCTGAAGCAGGTACATCCCTCAGGAAGATGCAGGGTTTGGAGACTCCAAATGGGGTTGTGTGCTGATATAGAAATGCTGGGTCACAGGCTGAGGTGAGCACAGAGTGCCTATGGAGACCAGGGAGACAGGCATTAACTGAATGATTTTCTCTGAGTGTGCACTGAGGAGTACAGTCCCAAGCTTTTGCTCTGGAGGTAGAGATTGGGAAGCCGCCAGTTTCATTCTCATCCCCTAAAGCAGCATGGAAAGCCTTAAGGAAACAAAAACCACATAGAGCAATCCAGAACCGCTTACTTAGCCTAGAGAGGCATAAACTACCAAAACTGAAACAGGAAGAAACAGAAAACCTGAACAGACCCATAACCAGCAAGGAAATTGAAGTAGTAATAAAAAAATCTCCCAACAAACAAGAATCCAGGGCCGGTGCCTTCCCAGGGGAATTTAAAACATTTAAAGAAACATTTCTTTAAATTTAAAAATTTCTTTAAATTTTAAATTTAAAACATTTAAAACATTTAAAGAAGAACTAATACCCATTCTTCTGAAGCTGTTTCAAAAAATAGAAATGGAAGGAAAACTTCCAAATTCATTTATGAGGCCAGGATTACCTTGATCCCAAAACCAGACAAAGACCCTACTGAAAAGAAGAATTACAGACCAATATCCTTTAAAAAAAATTCTCACCAAAATACTAGCCAATAGGATCAATAGTTCATTAAAAGGATTATTCACCACAGCAAAGTGGGATTTAATCCTGGACTACAAGGTTAGTACAACATCCACAAATCAATGTGATATACTACATAAATAAAAGAAAGGACAAGAACCCTATCATCCTCTCTATTGATGCAGAGAAAGCATTTGGCTAAGTACAACATTCTTGATTAAAACTCTTCACAGTGTAGGGAATAGAGGGCGCATACCTCACTATCATAAAAGCCATACACAAAAAGCCCACAGCAAATATAGTTCTCAATGGGGAAAAACAGAGCTTTTCCCCTAATATCAGAAATATGGCATGGATGTCCACTATCACCACTACCTTTCAACAAAGTACTAGAAGTCCTAGCCTCAGCAATAAGACAATAAAAAGAAATAAAATGGGGGAGGAGTCAAGATGGTGGAGAAGTAGCAGGCTGAGAGGATATCAGGTAGCAGGAGATCAGCTAGATAGCTTATCAAACCATTGCAAACACCTACAAATCCAAAAGGAGATCAAAGAGAAGAGCAACACCTCTAGAAACAGAAAATCTACCACTTTCTGAAAGGTAGGACCGGCGGAGAAGTGAATCCAAAGTGATGGGAAGATAGACCGTGGGGAGAGGGGCCAGCTCCCGGCAAGTGGTGGAACAACGGAACACAAAATCAGGACTTTTAAAAGTCTGCTCCACTGAGGGACATTGCTCCAGAGGCTAAACCGGGGTGAAGCCTACGCGTGGTCAGCATGGCCCCAGGTCCCGCAGGGTCACAGATGAATCGGGGGTGTCTGAGTGTCACAGAGCTTGCAGGTATTAGAGCGGGGAAGCTGGATACAGAGACAGAGCCAAGGAGTGAGCTCTCAACTCAGGGTTACCTTAAACCATAATCCGTGGCACAGGCCACTGCTCTGTGAGTGAGGTCCCCACAAGATCCGGGGAGACACCCCCTAGGGGAGCTCAGGGATCTGCGGGGTTCAGAGACTGCAGGAAGAGCTGTGTGCCAGAGACAGAGACACTTGGTCATCACAGGCTGGGTGAGCTCGGAGCACGGCCAGAGGCCAGGGAGATGGGAGTGATTGAGTGCTTTTCTCTGAGGGCGCACTGAGGAGTGGGACCCCAAGCTCTTGGCTCCTCTGGGGCCGGAGACTGGGAGGCCACCATTTTCATTCCCATCCTCTGGAACTCTATGGAAAGTATTCAGAGAACAAAAGCTCCCAAAAATGAACCGAGCAGATTACTTAGCCTGGCCCCTGGTAAGGGCAGTGCAATTCCACCTCGGGCAAAGACACTTGAGAATCACTACAACAGGCCCCTTCCCTAGAAGATCAACAAGAAATCCAGCCAAGACCAAGTTCACTTACCAAGGAGAACAGCGGAATTCCAGAGGAGGAGAAAGCAAAGCATGGAATTCATGGATTTCTCCCCATGATTCTTTAGTCTTGCAGTTAATTTTTTAAAATTTTATTATTTTTTCTTCTTCTAAATTTTTTTTAACTTTTAACCTTTCCTCTTTTAACGTTTTTTAACTAGTTTATCTTAACAATAACTTTCGCTAAAAAAAAAATCTTTTTTGAAACTTCATTATTATAGTCATATTTTATCCTTCATTGTATCTAACTTTATTTTTTGTATACACATAGGGTTTTTTCTTCTAAAAAATTTGGGGTACAACTTCTTCTAATAGATCAAAATATACCCTAAAGCTAGCTCCAGGCTTGTTCTAGTCTCCAGCCCGAGCAAATTCTCTCCATTTTCTTTTTCTTTATTCTCCCAACCAACTTACTTTATCAACTCCTTTTTTAGAAATTAAAAAAAAATTTTTTTTTCTTCTTTATAGGCATATTCCATCCCTTCACTGTGTTTACCCTTATATATGTTTTTCATTCTTTAAAATTTGGGGAGGTAACTTCTTCTAAAGAGACCAAAATACTCCCAAAATTAAGTGGGTAACCCTGTTCTAGTCACCAGTTATATATATATATATATATATATATATATACACACACACACACACACACACACACACACACACACACATATATATATATATTCTTTTTTATATTTTCTCTTTACTTGTTTTCTTTTTCTAATTTTTTTTTCCTGAACTTCTTTTTATCCCCTTTCTCCCCCCCCACAATTTGGGGGTCTCTTCTGATTTGGTTAAAACACATTTTCCTGGGGTCTTTGCCACCCTTTTAGTATTTTATTTGCTCCTTCATATATTCTTACCTGAACAAAATGACAAGGTGGAAAAACTCACCACAAAAAAAAGAACAAGAGGAAGTACTGAAGGCTAGGGACCTAATCAATACAGACATTGGTAATATGTCAGATCTAGAGTTCAGAATGACAATTCTCAAGGTTCTAGCCAGGCTTGAAAAAGGCATGGAAGATATTAGAGAAACCCTCCCCGGAGAGATAAAAGCCCTCTCTGGAGAAATAAAAGAACTAAAATCTAACTAAGCTGAAATAAAAAAAAGCTATTAATGAGGTGCAATAAAAAATGGAGGCTCTCACTGCTAGGATAAATGAGGCAGAAGAAAGAATTAGTGATATAGAAGACAAAATGACAGAGAATAAAGAAGCTGAGCAAAAGAGAGACAAACAAATACTGTACCATGAGGGGAGAATTTGAGAGATAAGTGACACCATAAGACAAAACAACATTAGAATAATTGGGATTCCAGAAGAAGAAGAAAGAGAGAAGGGAGCAGAAGGTATATTGGAGACAATTATTGGAGAGAATTTCCCTAATATGGCAAAGGGAACACGCATCAAAATCCAGGAGGTACAGAGAACCCCCCTCAAAATCAATAAGAATAGGTCCACATCCTGTCACCTAATAGTAAAATTTACAAGTCTTAGCGACAGAGAAAATCCTGAAAGCAGCCCGGGAAAAGAAGTCTGTAACATACAAGGGTAAAAACATTAGATTGGCAGTGGACTTATCCACAGAGACCTGGAAGGCCAGAAAGAACTGGCATGATATATTCAGAGCATAAACGAGAAAAACATGCAGCCAAGAATACTATATCCAGCTAGGCTATTATTGAAAATAGAAGGAGAGATAAAAAGCTTCCAGGACAAACAAAAGCTGAAAGAATTTGCAAACACCAAACCAGCTCTACAGGAAATATTGAAAGGGGTCCTCTAAGCAAAGAGAGACCCTAAAAGTAGTAGATCAGAAAGGAACAGAGACAATATACAGTAACAGTCACCTTACAGGCAATACAATGGCAATAAATTCATATCTCTCAATAGTTATCCTGAATGTAAATGAGCTAAATGCTCCAATCAAAAGACACAGGGTATCAGAATGGATGAAAAACCAAAACCCATCAATATGCTGCCTACAAGAAACTCATTTTAGACACGAAGACACCTCCAGATTTAAAGTGAGGGGGTGGAAAACAATGTACCATGCTAATGGACATCAGAAGAAAGCTGGGGTGGCAATCCTTATATCAGATCAATTAGATTTTAAGCCAAAGACTATAATAAGAGATGAGGAAGGACACTATATCATATTCAAAGGGTCTGTCCAACAAGAAGACCTAACAATTTTAAATATCTATGCCCCTAACATGGGAGCAGCCAACTATAGAAACCAATAACAAAATCAAAGAAACACATCGACAATAATACAATAATAGTAAGGGACTTTAACACTCCCCTCACTGAAATGGACAGATGATCTAAGCAAAAGATCAACAAGGAAATAAAGGCCTTAAATGACACACTGGACCAGATGGACATCACAGATATATTCAGAACATTCCATCCCAAAGCAACAGAATACACATTCTTCTCTAGTGCACATGGAACATTCTCCAGAATAGATCACATCCTGGGTCATAAATCAGGTCTCAACTGGTATCAAAAGACTGGGATCATTCCCTGCACATTTTCAGACCACAATGCTCTGAAGCTAGAACTCAATCACAAGAAGAAATTTGGAAAGAACCCAAATACATGGAGACTAAACAGCATCCTTCTAAAGAATGAATGGGTCAACCAGGAAATTAAAGAATTTTAAAAAAATTCATGGAAACAAATGCTAATGAAAACACAACAGTTCAAAATCTGTGGGACACAGCAAAGGCAGTCCTGAGAGGAAAATATATAGCTATACAAGCCTTTCTCAAGAAACAAGAAAGGGCTCAAATACACAACCTAACCCTACACCTGAAGGAGCTGGAGAAAGAACAACAAAGAAAGCCTAAACCCAGCAGGAGAAGAGAAATCATGAAGATCAGAGCAGAAATCAATGAAATAGAAACAAACAAACAAAAAAAAATAGAACAAATCAACGAAACTATGAGCTGGTTCTTTGAAAGAATTAATAAGATTGATAAACCCCTGGCCAGACGTATCAAAAAGAAAAGAGAAAGGACCCGAATAAATAAAATCATGAATGAAAGAGGAGAGATCACAACCAACACCAAAGAAATACAAACAATTATAAGAACATACTACGAGCAACTCTACGCCAACAAATTTGACAATCTGGAAGAAATGGATGCATTCCTAGAGACATATAAACTACCACAACAGAACCAGGAAGAAATAGAAAACCTGAACAGACCCATAACCAGTAAGGAGAATGAAACAGTCATCAAAAATCTCCAAACAAACAAAAGCCCAGGGCCAGACAGCTTCCCAGGGAAATTCTACCAAACATTTAAAGAAGAATTAATTCCTATTCTCCTAAAACTGTTCCAAAAAATAGAAATGGATGGAAAACTTCCAAACTCATTTTATGCGGCCAGCATCACCTTGATCCCAAAACCAGACAAGGATCCCATCAAAAAAGAGAATTACAGACCCATATCCTTGATGAACAAAGATGCAAAAATTCTCACCAAAATACTAGCCAATAGGATCCAACAGTACATTAAAAGGATTATTCACCACGACCAACTGGGATTTATTCCAGGGCTGCAAGGTTGATTCAACATCCGCAAATTAATCAATGTGATACCATACATTAATAAAAGAAAGAACAAGAACCATATGATACTCTCAATAGATGCTGAAAAAGCATTTGACAAAGTACAGCATCCCCTCCTGATCAAAACTCTTCAAAGTGTAGGGATAGAGGGCACATACCTCAATATTATCAAAGCCATCTATGAAAAACCCACCAGAAATATCATTCTCAATGGAGAAAAACTGAAAGCTTTTCTGCTAAGGTCAGGAACACGGCAGGAATGTCCATTATCACCACTGCTATTCAACATAGTACTAGAAGTCCTAGCAGACAACAAAAAGAAATTAAAGGCATCCAAATTGGCAAAGAAGAAGTCAAGCTCTCATTCTTTGCAGATGATATGATACTATATGTGGAAAACCCAAAAGACTCCACTCCAAAACTACTAGAACTTGTACAGGAATTCAGTAAAGTGTCAGGATATAAAATCAATGCACAGAAATCAGTTGCATTTCTTTACACCAACAACAAGAAAGAAAGAGAAATTAAGTTGATCGCATTTACAATTGCATCCAAAACCATAATATACCTAACCAAAGAGGCAAAGAATCTATACTCAGAAAACTATAAATTACTCATGAAAGAAATTGAAGAAGACACAAAGAAATGGAAAAATGTTCCATCTCATGGATTGGAAGAACAAATATTGTGAAAATATCCATGCTACCTAAAGCAATCTACACATTTAATGCAATCCCTATCAAAATCCCATCTATTTTTTTTTTCAAACAAATGGAACAAATAATCCTAAAATTTATATGGAACCAGAAAAGACCTCGAATAGCCAAAGGCATATTGAAAAAGAAAGCCAAAGTCGGTGGCATCACAATTCCGGACTTCAAGCTCTATTACAAAGCTGTCATCATCAAGACAGTATGGTACTGGCCAAAAACAGACACATAGATCAATGGAACAGAATAGAGAGCCCAGAAATGGACACTCAACTCTATGTTCAACTAATCTTTGACAAAGCAGGAAAGAATGTCCAATGGAAAAAAGACAGCCTCTTCAACAAATGGTGTTGGGAAAAATGGACAGCCACATGCAGAAAAATGAAATTGGACCATTTCCTTACACCACACATGAAAATAGACTCAAAATGGATGAAGGACCTCACTGTGAGAAAGGAATCCATCAAAACTCTTGAGGAGAACATAGGCAGCAACCTCTTTGACCTCAGCCGCAGCAACTTCTTCCTAGGAACATCGCCAAAGGCAAGGGAAGCAAGGGCGAAAATGAACTATTGGGATTTCATCAAGATCAAAAGCTTTTGCACAGCAAAGGAAACAGTTAACAAAACCAAAAGACAACTGACAGAATGGTAGAAGATATTTGCAAACAACATATCAGATAAAGGGCTAGTATCAAAAATCTATAAAGACCTTAGCAAACTCAACACCCAAAGAACAAATAATCCAATCAAGAAATGGGCAGAAGACATGAACAGATATTTCTGCAAAGACATCATCCAGATGGCCAACAGACACATGAAAAAGTGCTCCACATCACTTGGCATCAGGGAAATACAAATCAAAACGACAATGAGATACCACCTCACACTAGTCAGAATGGCTAAAATTAACAAGTCAGGAAATGACAGTTGCTGGCGAGGATGTGGAGAAAGGGGAACCCTCCTACACTGTTGGTGGGAATGCAAGCTGGTGCAACCACTCTGGAAAACAGCATGGAGGTTCCTCAAAAAGTTGAAAATAGAGCTACCCAGCAATCTCATTACTGGGTATTTACCCTAAAGATACGAACGTAGTGATCCGAAGAGGCACATGCACCCAAATGTTTATAGCAGCAATGTCCACAATAGCCAAACTATGGAAAGAACCTAGATGTCCATCCACAGATGAATGGATAAAGAAGATGTGGTATATATATATACAATGGAATACTATGCAGCCATCAAAAGAAATGAAATCTTGCCATTTGCAACAACGTGGATGGAACTAGAGGGTATTATGATTAGCGAAATAAGTCAATTGGAGAAAGACAACTATCATATGATCTCCCTGATATGAGGAAGTGGAGATGCAACATTGGGGGTGTGGGGAGTAGGAAAAGAATAAATGATACAAGATGGGATTGGGAGGGAGACAAACCATAAGAGACTCTTAATCTTGCAGAATGAACTGAGGGTTGCTGGGGGCGGGGGTTGGGAAAGGGTGGTGGGGTTATGGATATTGGGGGGGGGGGTGTATGTGCTGTGGTGAGTGCTGTGAAGTGTGTAAACTTGGCAATTCACAGACCTGTACCCCTGGGCTTAAACATATGTTTATAAAAAAATAAAAAATTTTTTTCGTATTTAAAGAAAAAAAATAGAAAGAAATAAAATGCCTCCAAATCGGCAAAGAAGAAGTCAAACTCCCACTCTCTGCAGAGAACATAATACTGTATGTGGAAAACCCAAAGACTCCACCCCAAAATTGCCAGAACTCATACAGGAATTCAGCAAAGTGGCAGGATATGAACTCAATGCACAGAAATTAGTTGCAATTCTATATACTAATAATGAGACAGAAGGAAGAGAAATTAAAAAGTACATTTACAACTGTACCCATAACCACAGGATACCTAGAAATCAACCTAACCAGATGCAAAGGATCTGTACTCAGAAAAGTACAGAACACTCATGAAAGAAATGAGGAAGACACACACACACAAAGGAAAAATGTTCTATGCTCATGGATTGGAAGAACAAATATTGTGAAAATGTCTATGCTACCTAGAGCAATCTACACATTCAACGCAATCCCTATCAAAATTCCATCCACTTTTTTCACAGAGCTGGAATGGATAATCCTAAAATTTATATGGAACCAGAAAGGATCCCAAATAGCCAGGGAATGTTGAAAAAGAAAACCAAAATTGGCAGCATCACAATTCCAGACTTCAACCTCTATTACAAAGCTGTCATCATCAAGACAGTATGCTACTGGCACAAAAACAGACACATAGATCAATGGAACAGAATAGAGAGCCCAGAAATGGTCCCTCAACTCTATGGTCAACTAATCTTTGACAACGGAGGAAAAAATGTCTAATGGAAAAAAAGACAGTCTCTTCAATAACTGGTGTTGGGAAAATTGGACAGCCACCTGCAAAAGGATGAAACTGGACCATTTCTTTATACCATATGCAAAAATAGATAGACTCAAAATGGATAAAAGACCTCAACGTGAGACAGGAATCCACAAAAATCCTTGAGGAGAACATAGGCAGGAACCTCTGTGACCTTGCGCACAGCAACTTCTTGCTGTACACATCTCCAAAAGCAAGGGAAACAAAAACAAAAATGAACTATTGGACTTCATCAAAATAAAAAGCTTTTGCACAGCAAAGGAAAGAGTCGACAAAACCAAATGATACCCAACAGAATGGGAGAAGATATGTGCAAATGACACATCAGATAAAGGGCTAGTATCCAAAATCTATAAAAAAACTTATCAAACTCAAAACCCAAGGAAGAAATAATTCAGTCAAAAGAAATGGGCAGAAGACATGAACAGACACTTCTGCAAAGAATACATCCAAATGACCAAGAGACCCATGAAAAAATGCTCCACAACACTTAGCCATTGGGGAACTACAAGTCAAAACCATAATGAGATACCCCCTCACACCAGTTAGAATAGCTAAAATTAACAAGTCAGGAAACGACAGATGTTGGTGAGGACGTGGAAAAAGGGGAACCCTCCTACACTTTTGGTGGGAATGCAAGCTGGTGTAGCCACTCTAGAAAATAGTATGGAGGTTCCTCAAAGGCTTGAAAATAGAGCTACCCTATACACAGCAATTACACTACTAGTATTTATCCCAAAGATACAAACAGTGATCCGAAGGGGTACCTGCACCCCAATGTTAATAGCAGCGATGTCCACACTAGCCAAACTATGGAAAGAGCCCAGATGTCCATTGACAGATAAGTGGATAAAAAAGATACACACACAAATACACACACACACAATGGAATATTACTCAGTATTCCATTCCATCCAAACTGAGATCTTGGCATTTGCAATGATGTGGTTGGAACTAGAGGGTATTATGCTATGTGAAGTAAGTCAATCAGAGAAAGACAATTATCATATGACCTCACTCATATTTGGCTTTAAGAAACAAAACAGAGGACCATAGGGGAAGAAAGGAAAAAATAAAACAAGATGAAATCAGAGAGGGAGATAAACCATAAGAGACTCATCAAAGGATGAGGGTTGCTGGAGAGGAGAATTTTGGAGGGATGGGGTAACTGGGTGATCAACATTAAGGAGGGCATGTGATGTAATGAGCACTGGGAATTACATAAGACTGATGAATCACTGACCTCCACCTCTGAAACTAATAATAATAATAAATATAATAATATATAATATAATATATAATATAATAATATAATAATAATTAAAAAAGGTAAGCTTAAAAAAAATAAAATAAGTTACAAAGGAAGGGGTGGGAGGAAAAACTTAAAAGAACTAAGGCAGAGTTTAGGATTTACTGCTTTTTTATGTTTTAGAAATATTGTCTACTTCTAGGGACGCCTGGGTGGCTCAGTTGGTTAAGCGGCTGCCTTCGGCTCAGGTCATGATTCCAGCGTCCTGGGATCGAGTCCCACATCGGGCTCTCTGCTCAGCAGGAAGCCTGCTTCCTCCCTTCTCTCTCTGCCTGCCTCTCTGCCTACTTGCGATCTGTCAAATAAATAAATAAAATCTTTAAAAAAAAAAAAAAAAAAAAAAAAGAAATATTGTCTACTTCTAAATCTATTTTGAGTCAATATGCAAAAACATATAGATATGTATATACAAATTCATGAATATTTATGTATTATTCAAAGACATAATTAACTTCACTGACAAACAATTTAAGGTACTAGCTAGATTTCACGGGCATCAATTACAATTCTACAAGGATCTAGCACAGATATACTGTCACAATTAATGGCATGTCAAATTGGTGGGAAAAAGGTATTGATATACAATAAAAAAGCAATCTGATTGTAGTAAAAAGAAGGGCCACCTGTACCCCAATGTTTATAGCAGCAATGGCCATGGTCACCAAACTGTGGAAAGAACCAACATGCCCTTCAACGGACGAATGGATAAGGAAGATGTGGTCCATATACACTATGGAGTATTATGCCTCCATCAGAAAGGATGAATACCCAACTTTTGTAGCAACATGGACAGGACTGGAAGAGATTATGCTGAGTGAAATAACTCAAGCAGAGAGAGTCAATTATCATATGGTTTCACTTATTTGTGGAGCATAACAAATAACATGGAGGACATAGGGAGATGAGGGAAATTGGAAGGGGAGGTGAACCATGAGAGACTATGGACTCTGAAAAACAATCTGAGGGTTTTAAAGGGACGGAGGGTGGGAGGTTGGGGGAGCCAGGTGGTGGGTATTAAGGAGGGCATGTTTTGCATGGAGCACTGGGTGTGGTGCAAAAACAATGAATTCTGTTATGCCGAACAGAAATTTAAAAAAAAAAAAAAAGCAATCTGATTCTCATAAGACCAAATAGTGTAAACATTGTTCAAAAACTGTCATTTATCTAAGATGACAACCAAAATGTTCTCATATTTCAGACAGAAATGGTGGAACGATCAAAGTAAGTATATTTATTTTGGGGGCTGTGTTTTATGGAGCAAGAAAAATACAGAATAAAGGTGAATATTCAAGCCTATCATTCAAATATTTGGCTACTTGTTGCTAAGTGTTCAGAAACATTTGATTTGCTTATATATGGTGATACTATAGAATGATATTAATAATTTTCATCCAGATGTTGTGGTATCATTTGATACAATCTTATTGTAGCAAGCTGACTTCTAAGATGGTCCCCAGTGACTCCTGACTCGGGGATGTGTATGTGTAATTCTCTCCCTCTAACTGTGGGCTGCAGTTAGTCATTTTAACCAATATAAAATGAAAAAGATAATGAGATATCACTCCTGTGATTAGGTAACAAGGGATTGTGACTTCTATTTTTCTAGCACACTCTTCCTTTGTTTCTGGCCTTGATGAGGCAATTGGCCATGTTGAAGAAGCCTGTGTGACAAGGAACTGTTCATGAGCCACTGGCCAGTAAGGAACTAAGACTCCCAACCCAAGGACCCTCACGTAACTGAACTAACCAACAGCCACATGTGTGAATATAAAAGCAGATCATTCCCCAGAACCTTCAGGTGACTGTAGTCTTGTGAAAGACTCTCAAGTAGAATTCTTAGCTTAGCTGGGCTCATATTCATAACCCACAAAGACTGGGAGATAATATGTTTGTTTTTGTTGTTTCATTGTGATAACGTATATGTAATGTTTATTGTTTTAATCATTCACAAGTGTACAATTGATTAGCATTATATACATTCACAATGTTGTACAACCATCACCATTACTTATACCCCGAACTTTTTTCATTGTCTTTCAAGAATTTATACCCATTAAACACAAATATCCCTTTCCCCTAGGGAAAAAAAATAATATGATCAAGTAATTCATGACAAAGACAAGAATGTACAATAGGGAAAGGACAGTCTTTTCAAGGAATGGTGTTGGAAAAAGTGGATAGCTATAAGCAAAATAATGAAACCGGACCACTTTCTTACACCACACACAAAAATAAACTCAAAATGGATTAAAGACTTAAATGTGAGACCTGAAACTATAAAATTCCTAGAAGAAAACAGACAGTAATCTCTTGGACATCAGCCTTAGCAGTATATTTGTGGATAGGTCTCCTCAGGCAAGGGAAACAATAGCAAAAAATAAGCTATTGTGACTATCCTAAAAAAATAAGCCTTTGCATAGTGCAGGCAACCATCAATAAAACAAAAGGCAACTTACTGAATGGGAGAAGATATTTGCAAGTGATATATCCAATAAGGATTTAATATCCAAAATATATAAAGAACTCATACAACTCAAAGCCAAATAACCCAACAATCCAATTTAAAAAATGGGCAAAGGACCTGAATAGACATTTTTCCAAAGAAGACATGTGATTGCCCAACAGACACATGAAAAGAAGCTCTGCATCAGTAATCATCAGGGAATGCAAATCAAAACCATAATGAGATATCACCTCACATTAGTCAGAATGGCTAATATTGAAAAGACAAGAAATAACAAGGATTGGCAAGCATGTGAAGAAAAGGGAACACTTATGCACCACTGGTGGAAATGTAAATTGTTGGAGCCACTGGAGAAAACAGTATGGAGGTTCCTAAAAAAACTAAAAATATAAATACTATATGACCCAGTAATTCCACCATTGGGTACTTATCCAAAGAAAACAAAAACACGAATTCAAAAAGATATATACACCCTTATGTTTATTGCACTATTGTTTACAATAGCCAAGCTATGGAAGCATCCCACATGTACATGAATAAATGAATGGATAAAGATGATGTGGTGTATATATATAATAGAATATTACTTAGCCATAAAAAGAAATGAAATCTTACCATTCAACATAGATAGACCTAGAGGGTATAATGCTAGGTGAAACAAGTCAGACAGAGAAAGACAAATACCACATGATTCCACTTACATGTGGAATAAAAAAAAATAAATGAAGGAATAAACAGACTCTTAAATACAGACATCTGGTGGTTGCCAGAGAGGAGGGGATTGGGGGATAGACAAAAAAGATCAAAAGGATTAATAGGTATAAATTTCTAGATTAAAAGTAAATAAGTTACAGAGATGAAAAGTACAACACAGAGCATATAGTCAATAAGATGGTAATAACATGGTGACAGAAGACTTCAATTATTATAGGGAGCACTGAGTAATGTATAGAACTGTTGAACCAATATGTTGTACACCCGAAACTAATAACAGTGCACATCAATTATTCAATTCAAAATTCAAAATTATAAAATTACACAGACACACACATGTATAAAATACTATAAGAATGTACAGTGAAGTTTTAACACCTATCTGCAAACAGTAAGAATATGGATAATTTTATTTTGTTTTGTTCTGACATATTTTCTAATTTTTTTCTCTTCAGGGGGTTGATTAATCATTACCCTCTGCTTAGGGCACATTATTATTACTGTTCTTATGAAACTCTCTTTTGCTTTATTTATTCATTGTCTCACTTTTAATTTCCATTCACCCTTCATATAATCTTCATATAACCATTCTGACAAATTTAACAGGTATCTTTTTTGCATGTGCTCTTACAAAATGGTTATCATTTTGTGGGCATATATTTTAAACTGGGGAAATGTTCTGTGCTGTGTCTCATTTTTCTCACCTTTTTCACTTGGTACTATGCCCTTAAAATCCATCCATGTTGGTTCATCTAATCAATTGCCTCTAACAGCTAACTCCTTTAAGTTCACTCACTAAATTTGAAGTAACCACTTTCCCAGTGAAGGACACCCAGATTACCTCTAACTCCCTCTTACATGACCACAATAATCTTGCACGAAGATCCTCTTATGTCCCACTATGGTGTGTGTGTGTATACACAAAACAAAGGTATTTTCATACATCTCTAAGAGTCTAAGTGTTGGGTCATGGAGGTTTGAGCAGCCATAATTTGAACAAGTGGTGCCAAATGGTTCTCCAAAATGGTAGCATCAGTCCATGCTATTAGCAATGCATGAATGTCCCCACAGCCCCAGAAACACTTGACACAACTGAGTTCTCTAAAACACTATACACATCATTATTGACTGAATTTTCATTTCTCTTTACTAGTGACTTGGAGTATCTTTTCCAATGCTTGATGGTGTTTTGAGTTTCCTCTTCCTAAACTGCCTTTTCAAATCCTTTGCCCAAATTTTCTACAAACAACGTGTATTGCTTTAAAAATAATCTCCCACCCCCAGTGAAATCCATTGAGCAAAACAGACAAGAGATGCAGAACAAAAAACCCACACATGAGAACAGATGGCAGTTAATCTATCTTCTGAAAATGGCAGTGACTCTGGAGTCAACAGTGTATTTGAGTATTGCACAGTAACAATAGCAGGGACAGCAATAGCTAATAATGGTATGTGAAAAAAAAATCTATTGTCCCTGGCTCATAGCTGTTCATTAAATACAACTTCCCTTTCTTAGATTATCTTATATTTTCTTGGAAAATTATTTTCTTATATTATCACAACAAATCTGTAAGAAAGGAAAACAGTATGTGTTTTACTTTTATGACCCTTTAATAGATAACAAATCTGCCTGAAGGGATGCCCTGACTGGTCTGATTAAGTGAGAAAGGCATGACCAAGGCAAGTGCTTCCACCTCCTCCCTTCATTTCTACTAGGAGTGTATGCTTAGAAGCAGACATTCTCAATTCATATCCCAGCCCCTCAACTTGTTAACCGTGCAACATCAGGAATGTAAATCCACCTTTCTGAACCTCAGTTTCCCTACCATAAATGGCCTTAATAAGGATGGTATTTCCTCATGGGGTTGTATTGATTCTCTTTAAGTTCTCTTTAAGATTCTCCTTAAGTCATGCAGAATAGTGTCTAGCATCTAGTAAGTTCTCAGTGAAGTGTCAGTTACTGTTATTATCATTCAGCTCATCCTTGGGGGTATGGAGATTGTACTAAATTAACACTACACAGTTTATCATGAACACCCTCCAATTACATGGTTTTTATAATTCATTTTGAAAGGTTAAAGGTCATATAAATAGCATATGAACATTCTGTATCTTAAATATTGTATTTCATTCTCAACATTTTTCTTAATACATTTTCCCAGTTTGGTTTAAAAAATATATATCTATGTCAGTACATATATACACACATACACATACGTATACACACATACACATACACACACATATAAACATATACACATATATACACATATACATACACACACACACAAACGCACATACATATAATCTTGGGGAGTTAAACATTCTTTCCTGAAATATTCTTGGTTGCTTTTTCCCAGGTCTTTGCATATCCAGTAATATATCTGAGAATTTCCCTGACTGGATACAAGTGTTGGAAAATGGGTCTCCATATAAAGTAGGCTAGTACTTTTATCTTCCTTTTACCAATGTTCTTATTCATATTTCTATCTATGGAAGAAAGGATGTCAACTAAGGAAATAAAATGACTAGTAGTAACCATGGCTTGTATACAAGCATCCCTCCCTCATTTTTCTCAGCTTTAAAAAATTAAAAGGAAGCAGCAGGCAGAGGAATCAAATCAAGCAGGTGTGATCAATGCTAGGGTTAAGGGGAGGAACAGCAACAAAATGGGGCTGTCCGGAATCTTAAGTGGTCAGAACTTACTGAACTACAAAAATCAGTGCATGGTGTGAACAGCTAGAAACCCTAGTGTTTAAGTCCTGGTTCTGGTATAACTAGTCAGGATCTCCTGGCTGGTCATGCTTCTGTAGGCTTCATTCCTTACTGTAAGATGAAGCATAGGACAAAATGTCCACTCTCTCCACATTCCATTCCATCCCTAAATTCTAGGCCCTTTATAGTTTACTACTACATCAAGATTTTAAATTTTTCCTACATGTTTCTTTATTTAAATTTATTTTTAAAATTTCTTTTCAGTGTTCCAGAATTCATTGTCTATGCACCATACCCAGTGCTCCATGCAAGATGTGCCCTCCATAATACCTACCACCAGGCTCACCCAACCTCCCACCCCCTACATGTTTCTATGGACACAACCTACCCTAGCAATTATATTAGTGATGCAATGTTTATCTCTCTGCATTTCAAACACAGGAGAATCCAGCTGCCACAACTAATTAGAAGATGGAGTTTTAATCTGTTGAAAATAACCAGTGCTCCTTCCAAGGACATCATTTTCTAAAATATTTATTTTATTTGAGAGGGAGAGAGAGTGCAAGCACAGGGGGAGGGCAGAGGGAGAGAAACTCAAGCAGACTCCCCACTAAACATAGAGACTGCTGTGGGGCTTGATATCTCATGACCCTGAGATCATGATTTGAGCTGAAACCAAGAGTCAGATGCTTAACCAACTAAGCCACCCAGATGCCCAGACTACGCTTTTGCAAGACATGACCCCCCTGTAAATACAGGCTCAAAGATGTGGAGCTATTTCTTTTTCCATGTGGATTTTCTTTTTTTCTTCCTCCCAAAGTGCACCTGAAAAGGGTAAAACACCCAGAGAACCCAAGATTTAACCATCACAAATATCCTGTAAGCAGGATTTGCTGAGAAGTATCCAGTATACTCAGACATATCCTAAAGTCAATAAATGAGACCTTGAGAACTGCCTTGAGATCAGGAACAAATGAATATATATACCTCACCAAACAATAAAGAGCCACTTCAATACATAACTCCTAGGGATACCGGTCAAGGAAAATAAACAAGAGAAAATAAACAGTTATCAGTGACTTAGCTCCGCTTGGCTCTGTTCAAACGCAGGGATAGGGTGAGATTAGGTGAGAAAATGTCATCTTCAATGTCTGTGTGACTTAAAAAAATTAACATCTGTTTTGTGAGGTTGGAAGGGGGGACTTTACTCATTACTTTGTTTTTAATATTACCTAAAATGTTATAAGAGATAGAAAACAAAATATATAACAGAGTCACCATCATATGCCCCTTTATATTACAAATGACCAAATATTCTAAAAATAAAGGGGTGTATCTTCTGAGACTTGACCTGTAAAGTCAGTTCTGCTACAATACTTGTTTTGAAGACACAAATTTGTTTTAATTCAAGAGATATAATAGGGAACAATTTGAGCATAATGAAAATTTTGTGTTTTTATAAGCAATTTCATTCTCAAAAACAGCTAAATTGCTGTGGAAAACCACCTGCAGCCGAATAAAGTGTATGCACATATGTGGACAAACCTAACATCTACTAGCTACCTAGTTTGTGTGTTATAAACTACCTGCCCAAATCTGTTGTTGCAATATTCAGAATTTAAATAGCCCTCTATATACCATTTCACAATAACTCACAAGCTGCAAACCTTTCCAATGTCCACTTCCACAAATAAACTTAAAAACAAAAGCAAGTGATTTTATATTCAGAGTCATTTTGTTCCTGGGGGTACTTACAACCAATATTTTTCCCCTTATCACCACTCCTCTTGTAACCCAGATCCTTGTTTCACTATAGTTAATAGGAGATGCCAGAATTTTTTAGTTTTTTTTTTTTTTTTGTCCCCTCCCCTGCTCCATGAAAAAAGAGCTGTTTTCTTTAGGAAAGAAAAAAGAAAAAAAAAAAACACCACAACCACATTGCTATTAATGTGGACAAAGTATATAGACTCTCATGGCAGACACAGTCTCAAAGCCCTCATGGCTTGTCCTTGTTTTCCAACAGAGTGAATGTATCAGTACAAACCTACCAACTATCTTCCACCAGAACTAAATGATGCTCTAATCTTCTCCTTTATGGAGAACTACTGGGGAGAGTGAGAGGAAGGGTATCAAAGGCATTTTGAACTCTATTTACTGATGGCAGCCCAAGGCAAGGCTAAAAGTCTATGGCTATGAAAGAGACATATTTGTTAGACTTAATGTGAGCTATGGAGGAAAACCCATGACTAATGTGTGTGTACACATATTCAGTATACTTGGAGATATAGATATAGATATAGATATAGCTCTTGCCCTGCTTTAGGGCAATTTAAAAAATGTATATTACAGGGCGCCTGGGTGGCTCAGTGGGTTAGGCCGCTGCCTTCGGCTCGGGTCATGGTCTCGGGGTCCTGGGATCGAGTCCCGCGTTGGGCTCTCTGCTCGGCGGGGAGCCTGCTTCCCTCTCTCCCTCTCTCTCTGCCTGCCTCTCTGTCTACTGTGATCTCTCTCTGTCAAATAAATAAATAAAATCTTTAAAAAAATGTATATTACATAGTATAATAAAAATACATGCAAAATAATAAAAATGAGGCAAGGGATCATGTATGTGTCTATGTATTCATATATATGTATATATATGAATACAGTCTATGTATTCATATATATGTATATATATGAATACACACAAACATGCATAAGTCATAACTCAAACCCTAATTAAAAAGAATCTTAATAATCTTGGCTACATAAAAAATGAGAAAAGAGGGTGATGAAAACCCTCAGTTCAAAATGGAACACAGGAGAAAGAGATTTGGTTGAAGGATAATCAGACACTGAAGCCATAATCCTGGGTTCAAATATTCATTCTGCCATTTGTTTTCTGGGCAAGTAATCTAAACCTTTTGAATTTCAATTCTTCATAGATAACGTAGAATACTCCCTACCTAAAAGTGTTACTTAAAAGAGATGATAAATTCTACCCTGAATCTCAGATTGGTGGAGCATCCCAGAGTTCAGACACAGTCTCAGTTGTTTGGGACTCTATGAATCTGAAGGACAGGATATGAGCTCATCAGAGCCAAGGGGCAGTAGGTCAGAGCCAAGCAGGCTCAAAGGAATGTCAGAACTGAGAAAGCTCAGGATTGTAGCCTCATCTCAAATTACTCCACGTTGCTGAACCCTTAGGACAGTGGTTCTCAAAATGTCCCTGGGTGAATCACCTGGGAACTTGTCAGACATAGGAATTTTGGGGCCTTACTTCCTATTTATTGAATCAGAAATAAGAACTAGATTTTAACAAACCCTCCAGAATATTCTCACCTCCAGAAGATATACACTCAAGTTTAAGAACCACAATCTTACAAGACAGAGTTTTGCTTCAGTAGCTTTAGGAGTTTGTATTTGTTTCAAATCAGGATTTTGAAAAGGTCTGATTCAGTAGAAGAATCCCAGTATCCCTCAGGTCCTGTTCTATAACTTTGCAATGAATTCCACATCACCGTCTGGCTATGTGAGAGCAGGATGCTAGTCACCCAGCAATGTTGGCCATTTCCTCAGACCATTAGAGGTATGTCCCAATCCTAACTGAATCAGAAATATCACAAACATGTTGATCAAATGGTACTGGAGGATTTGTGAACAGAAAGTAGTAGAGGATGTAATCCTCTCAGAAATAAAGGAGTATAGAAAAATAACCTACTGGAGAGAGTAAATAGAGTCCACAGTGGATACTTGCTTTCACAAGCCCAGCACAGACTACTTATTTCTTTTTTAAAGAACATTTAATTTAAATTCTAGTTAGTTAACATGAGGTGTGATATTAGTTTCAGGTAACAATAGTTGTTCAACACTTTCATGCTCATCACAACAAAAATAGTCCTAAATCCCCAACCCTCCACCCACCTCCCCTCTGGTAACCCCTCTTTTTGTCTCTATAGTTAAGAGTCTATTGATTTGCCTCTCTCTCTTTTTTTCCCCGACTACTTATTTCTACTTGTCATCCTGTCTGTTCAATGTGTGAAGTTGTGGTTGCATGCTCAAACCGGGCAAACTGCTATACCTGGGGACTACCTTCCTTTTCTCCCCTCTCCACAATCAAATCAACTCCAGAATCACCAGAGTTTGATTTTATGAATCTTTAAAAACACCTAGCCCCTTGATTTTGTTTCTTTTTCATTTCTCTGCTTGCTCACCTGATTGCATTTTCACCAAACCTCTAAGGGATGCTGGGGCAAGGGAAGGAAAAAAAAAAAAAAAAAAGAAGACGACAATACAGTCAGGTTTGATGAGAAAGAGTTGCACTTACAGTGGAAACTAAAATATAGGAATTTGTGACCAATTAGTGGATTTCAGTTATCCTGTAGAGTTCTATAAGGGTTCCTGTCTCCACTTACCTATACTAAAAAGAAAATCTATAATAGCTACAAACTGCAACTCCCAAGTATTCTATGATATACTAATGTTGCACCAAAACTAAGATCAGTCCAATTTGTAAGCAGGAGGCTGCGCCTTGTGCAAACTGTTAAGAAGATGCTACAAATCATAATAATTGATTTAAAATGAAATTACTAAGGGCACCGGATGTGATGAGCACTGGGTGTTATGTGCAACTAATCAGTCATTGAACACTACATTAAAAACAGAAAAAAAGAAATTACTAAACAGAACAAAAACACACTGAACAATATCTATGGCACAGACTTGCTTGATCATTATTTATGCATGCAATGGCAGGCAGCTCTCAAATTTTTCCCACCATAACCTTTTTGAATTTTAGAAATTAAATAACTCTCACAATTACAAAGGAATATTCATGCTACACAGAAAACTAAGTAAATGGATATACATTGTGTCTAATAACTGCATAAAGTTCCAAGGAACATTTTTGGTTACAGTATTTGTCTTATTCCCTCCAGAAAGAGAGCTTATCACTCTAAACTCTCCCCAGAGATACATGGTACCTCAATTTTGATGGAGATATTGCATAAAAGGAATCACAAGTCATGGAATGTTGTAATTAGAATGAATACTAAAAATCATCCAATTCAATCCTCTCTCATTTTATTGGCAAGGAAATGGAGTACTGGGGTTTTCAATATCTGCCAAGATCACATGGCTAGTCATCTCCAGGCTTTCCAGTCCTCTGTTCTTTACACCACAGCATTCTGCCTCTGAGTTTCAAGCAGAGTGAACCAGGGATGACATCTCTGAATCACACGAGCAAGTGCACCCATGATATAGAAAGGTCACCTTCAGAGACAAAGTCTCCATAGGAGCTCTATCAGGCCTTACAACGTTCAAGCAAAATCCAAAGATGTGGGGTCACTTTAGACCACTTTCTCTAAACCTGGATTTCACTCCACTTAAAAAGAAGGCATTCACTCTACCCATTTCACTCCCTCCAGTACGCTGTAGCTTAGAGGTTATGGCTGTTCACTGACAGGGTTTAGGTAGTGACTTTCAAGCCCTAAAGGTCTCAGAAACATAGGATGTGTCACCGGCTTCCTTCCAGGTATCGTGGTATATCAGGAGCAATCACTCTTTTCCAGTTTCTATGAATTGATGTCTAGGTTTTGCTGGCAGTTAAATCTCTTTCATCATTTGATTTTACCAGAAGGCCAGGGAATAGAGGCTCCATGTAAGAGTTTTCCCACTACACACTTTTCCCTATGGCTGTGCAGCTGAAATCTAATCAGCATATGCATTCATACCATGTATACCTCCTCCAAGCGGTAACTCACAAATTTGTCTCTAGCCCTCTTAGGGGAAGTCGTTTTGTCCTTCAAGGATTATGCTCACCTTGTAAAAAAGCTGGAAATAGAGGGGTGCCTAGGTGGTGCAGTCTGTTAAGCATCCAATTCTTGGTTTTAGCTCAGGTTGTGGTCTCATGGTTGTGGGATCAAGTTCCCCATCAGGATCTGTGCTCAATGTGGAGTCTGCTTGAGATTCTCTCTCCCTCTCGGACTCCCACCTATGTTCCCTCCTTCTCTCTCTCTCTTTGAAATAAATAAATCTTAAAAAAAATTGGAAGTAGGAAGTTCTCCAATAATTAAAAAAAATAAAAAGATTCCTAGGATTGCAAAAAGACTCAGATATAGGTTTTAAGATTTTCAGACTCAAGAAAAGATGAGACAGAAGTATTTGGAGGACATTTAATCCCTTAGCAACTGCTTTCTAGGCTCAAATGGCATGGAATTCAGTTAGTTTATAAATACTCCATATGGAAGACTCCAATAGTCTATTTTTCCAAGTGCTTTGTTATTCAAAACTTTCAGTGTCTCCGTGCTTATAGAATAAAAAATAAGGTTCTCAGACTATAGGGTAAGGTTTTTTTGTTTGTTTGTTTTACAATCTGCTCAACTATTTAAATAAGATTAATTGCTCACTCTCTTAAAAATCCATGCTGTATTAGTTACCTATTGCTATGAAACAAGTTAGCTTAAAACTTAGTGGCTTAAAACAGCAATAAACATCTCATACAGTTTCTGTGGATAAAGAATCTGAGAGAAGCTTAACTGGATGATTCTAGCTCAGGGCCCCTCATGGGGTTACAGTAATGATGTTGTCCAGGGGTGCAGTCATCTGAGGCTTGGCTGGAGTTGGATGATCTGCTGCCAAGATGGTCTTTACATAGTCTTGCCACATGGATCAGCCCAAAGAGATGCTTGTCTCTTAGGACATGGCAGCTGTTTTCCCTCACAATGAGAGACTTCAGGAAAGCCAGCTGCAAGCTACAACGTCTGTTTTGATCTAGCTTCACAATCATTTCTGCAGTATCCTATTGTTTACACAGGCCATCCCTATCCAGTTTGGGAGAGGACTACACAAAGGTGTCAATACCAGTAGGTGGGAATCATAGACTACTGGAGGCTGAGTACTGTACATACTACACCGGCCCACTTCACTGCCTTAGCAGATATGACACAAATACTACAATCTCTTTTGCAAAAAGTAACTGTGACTACTAAATGAAATCCAGTATAAAAAAGTAGTTTGTATACTGAAAATATGTAAAATTATTTCTCAACTACCACCCTTTTTAAGGCCTGCCTGTACATCATTGTTTTCTAAAACCTTCACTTCTCAATTGAAGTCCCAGCCTCTTCCTCTGGGTTCGGACAACAATATGCATATTCCTACAACAGTCTTCTCACATTGTGTATTTACTGTTTTTAAATGAAATTCACCCATATTGGGTTATAAGTTCCTCAAAGTCAGAATGTCCCATGACACCATCTACAGAATAGTTAGTAAATGTCTGATTAGCTGAACTGCCATAATTTTAGAAGGTCCTTTACCCTTCAACCACCATCCAAAGAGAAAGGGAGGGCTTTCCGTACATACTGTTCATGGGGTACACAAGACATAACAGAGAGAAAGGTTGATTTTGGTTTTAGATGTCCAGAGCATCTTGAGGCATGGTAAAGAAAATAATTTGGCACTTTTGAACATCTTTGTATATCAAAAGCTGTGGTCCTGCAATAAGCAATGGACTTTTGAAGAATGCATGTCTAGCCAGCTTATTTCCACTTACACAGGGAAGTCAAAGGAGGTTTTAGGTAAGAGTCTTGAAGGCCAAATTATAAAGATATACTCCTACCCCAGTTTTCTGTTCCTTGGCTATTCAATCCACCACTAAAATCTAAGTACTGTTGCAAAGTGACTCTGTGGATGGAATTAAAGTTACTCATCAGCTGACCCTAAGACAGAGAGATTACCTGGGTGGGCCCAATGATTCACCTGAGACCTGAAAAGCGGGGAAGTCAGAGAAATGCATGGAAAAAGGAAGGCGGGAAAGATGACACAAAATGGAAGTTTAGAGAGATTCAAAATGTGGGGACTCAAACCATTATTGCTGACTTTGAAGATTAAAGAAGGGAGCCACGAGCTAAGGAATGTGGGTGGCCTCTAGAAGCTGAGAACAACTTCCAGCTGACAGCTAATAAGGAAATGGGGTCCTCAGTCTTACAAAGTCAGAAAACTATTATGACACAAACCTGGTAAGCTCAAAGTGGACCTTGATTTCAGCTTTGTGAAACTTGAGCCTGACAAGTAAGCCAAGTCAACCTGGACTTGGTTTTGAGCTCCTAAATGGCTAGTGATTTGTTAGGGCAGAAATAGAAAAATAATGCACAAAGACTAAGAGTTAAATGCTGTTCTGGGTTTCCGAGAAGGAAATAGAGGACTTCTCTACCCATCTGCACTCTGAGCTAAGCCCAGGTGGATGGAGGATGAATCAAAGGAGACTCCAGGTAAATTCAGCAGCTCTGATAGCCGCTCAGGACCCAGTAGGATCCTGAGGGAAATAAGAACCATGGCAGCACCGGGTGAGCATGAAACTGGATGGGGAATCTTACAGGTTCTGGGCTCTCTAGCAAGATGCTAGAGCACACCAAAAACTTCCCCCAAAGTAATAGATATGAAGCAGATTGACCAGACTCCAAGAAACCAAAGGTAGCTGCAGAATCTGGAGCCCAGGAGGTAGAAGAGAAATGAAAATTTTCAGTTGTACACTCAGCAGAGCCAAAGACCACTGGGAACTCTATATTTGAATTGAATTGTCACAGCTATCAGAATACATAGTCCCCGAACCTCACTCTAGGGGAGGAAAAAAATATAAGATACAAGGAAAGATTATTTACTCAAACTAGAGATTGATGGGAAAAGTCTGGAATTCCCTGAATTTACCATAAATTGGCAAGATTTATTTTTATGCCAAGGGAGACAATGGAGGCTCATGATGTGAAAAAAATTCAGTTACAGACTGTGACTGTCAATTATAACTGCCAGAGATATATAACATTTATTGAGCAGTTATTATCTTCTAGGAACTATACTTTCCATACATCCTACAATTTAATATCAATAATAACCCTCTAATCTTGCATTGTGATTATCTCCATTTTATAGGTAAAAGAAATCAAGGCTAAGAGATGTTAAGAATATAGCCCAGAATGTTACAGCTGGTAAATGGTTGATTTCAGATTCAAATATCTACTTACCTAGTGCTACCTCTTTGGATTCTGTGCAGTGAATATGCAGGAGGGATGATACTATTTATAAAAGCATATTTATTAATCCTGTGATTATAATATGTATAGGATCACTTTTATGAATTTTTTTGTAACACAATAATAGTGATAGCAAATGAGAACATAAACTGAAGGCATACTTCATGCCAAGCAGCTCTAAGTATTTTTATGGATCTAGCAATTATAACTTTCTCTGTTTTATAGATGAAAAAGTGAGGACCTGACTTGTTCCAGGGCACAAAGAGGCAGCGCCAAGATATGAACCCAAGCAGTTGGACTTCAGTGTTCATGTTTTTACCCATGTCGCTTCATAACATCCCTACCCTGGAACCACCCTTAGGACTTAAAAGTTGAAAAGAAATGTTGTACTGGTTACTTAAGCCCAGAACAGAGATTCTGACAACAGCATGGAGGGTTTTTATGAATATTACACTCAATGTTATATTCAGTGATTACGCTCATTAAGGTTTAGCTATCCCTGAAGTTATCTAATCTCTCTTAACTCTCATTTCTATAATTTTTAAGATATGCCATCCACTCAATAACTGCTATTCAAAAACACATTTAAGTTCTAGTCAAATTTTAGAAATAATAAATGTGTTTTAATGTAAAAATATATGGTATTTTTATTTACAGCTTGTTATCACTTGCTGAAAAAAAAGAAATTCAAGCTCATTTATTGAATACTTTCTAAAAGCAAAGACTGTGTCATATGCTAGAGAATAAGAGATAACTGAGATGACACCTGGTCTCATTGGGCTAATAGCCTAATATAGGGACACTTTAACCAAGGGAATCACAATAGGCATTTTAACAAGGAAAATCAAATGGTGTTAAGTGAGCAAACAGAAGGAGCACCTAGTTGGAAAGGGAAGGGCTATGAAAAAGAAACTTTCTGGAAGAAGCCATAATACCAGAAATTAATTTGCAAGGATCTGAGAGCAACTAGCAGGCCAAAGATACAGACGGGAGAGACCATGACTTATTTTTAAGGGGTTGTAAGCACCGTGAAAAACTGTTAGTGAAAAACTCCTTTTACTAACCTCCACTGAACCAACTCCTGAATTAATAAATACTCTCAATTCCCCCTGAAAGACATGCTCAGTGACACTTGTGTCAAGCCAAATATTCCCAGCCTAGTTGCTCCTCTCCAGTAGGCCAGGGGACTTAAAACTTCCCTCAGTTAAGGGATATGTTGCCAAGAGCCACTCATGCTTCTTTCCAACCTATGTATAGCAGTTGTGCTTGGTTGCTTGGTTTAACAATCACGTAATTTAATTAAATATTATGGCCAATGAAATATGAATATGTACCAAGGGAGTTATTTTTTTTCCATGAAAACCAGGTTGAATCTTTTGGAAAAACTAAAAAAGACTAGTCTCACACACACACAAAAATACTGGCAAATCAAGTATGAAATAGACAGAAAAGACTGAAAAATATACTAACAACCTAGAAGATTCTGCTCTTGAATTCACTCTATGTGAAAGAAACCCAAACTGGAATTCATAAGTAACATATTATGGGTATGGTTACACAAGAAGGACCTTGACAGGTGGAACCACATTCAAGGCAAAGGCCTTGGCCCTGCATCAGGAGATTAGCAAACAAATGTTCAGTTATATGTTTTAAGTTAAAATGAAAATTTTTAACTTGTATCATTTTTTGTTCCCCCATTTTAACCAGTATCTTTGATTAAAAAAAATCATGCCTCAGATCAGAAGTCTTCTACACAACTAAAGAGGACTAAAGCCAAGACTGTAAGTGGGCAAATATCTACAGATGAGGCTGGAGAGGTTGGGGCTACAAATCCAATGAGCTCTACATACATGGTAGAGTATGTGGGTTGATGTGAAGACTATAAAGGAGCCATCAAATTGATGTGATAAGATTCCTTTTTGAGCAAGATCATGTCGAAAACATGGAGAATGCTGTGGAGAAATTCAGGACTAGAGGCTGTTGAAGTAAACCAGTGAAGAAATGATAAGGTGTTACCTAAGGCTATGATAGTGAGAGGAACATAATTTGCAGTCGGTGCCTCAAGTATATGGTACTTGATGAGCTGGTCAGAAAATGGTAGAGTAGTATGACACTGAGAGCTCTCAAAGCTCTCTTCTGGAGGACAATCTGGTAGTATGTTCCAAAAATCCTTAAAACTATAAGGTACCTTTGACCAAGCTATTCCATTTTTAGGTACTGTCCATAACAAAAGAATGAGAAAATTTCATGTGAATTTTTACATACGTGGCTAGATGAATGGATAAAGAAGAGGTGGAGTGTATGTGTGTGTACACACAGATACCAGAATATTACTCACCTATATAAAAAAAAGGATGAGATCTTGCCATTTGTGACAACATGGATATTATAAGTGAAATAAGTTAGGCTGAGAAAGACAAATACCATATGATTTCACTTTTATGTGGAATCTAAAAAGTAAAACAAATGAACAAATAAACAAAAATCAGTCCGATAACATACTGATGGTTGCCAGAGGGCAGGGTGAGTGGGAGGATGAGAAAAATGGATAAAAGGGGGTATGAGATAAGGCTTCGAGTTATGTAATGAGTAAGTCACAGAAATAAAAGGTACAGCACAGGGAATATAGTCAATGGTATTGTAATAGCATTCTATGGAGACAAAATGGTAGTAACTACACTTGCAGTGAGCATGGCATAATGCATCACTATGTTATGCATTGTGTATCAACTATACACACAAAAAATTACATGCAAGCCTCTTCTCACTGCTCCACTGTATAAGAGCAAAAACTGGAAGACAACTTGGAATGTCCAAAAACAGGGCATAGATAAATTATGTGTCACATATGAAATTATGTGACGATGAGGAAATGTCCTTAATTTATGGGGCGCCTGGGTGGCTCAGTTATTTGGGCATCTGACCCTTGGTCTCAGCTCAAGTCTTGATCTCAGAGTTGTAAGTTCAAGCCCCCGCTTAAAAAAATATATATGGTTCATCTAAATAATGGATACTTATGTCCATGTGACAATGAGGAAATGTTCTTTTTTAAAAAATTATTGTTAGTCACCATACAGGACATTATTTTTGATGTAGTGTTCCAAGATTCATTGTTTATATATAACACCCAGTGCTCCATGCAAAACTTGTCCTCCTTAAAACCTATCACCAGGCCAACCCATCCCCCACCCCCCTCTCCTCTAAAACCCTCAGTTTGTTTCTCAAGAGTCCACAGTCTCTTATGGTTCACCTCCCCCTCCGATTTCCACCCCTACACATTCCCCTTCCTTTCCTAATGTCCTTCATGTATTCCTTATGTTCCACAAGTAAGTGAAACCATATGATAATTGACTTTCTCTGCTTGACTTATTTACTCAACATAATCTCCTCCAGTCCCATCCATGTTGATGCAAAAGTTGGGTATTCATCAATGAGGAAATGTCCTTAATCTGGGTAATAAAAACTATATGGTCTTAATTTTGAAAATCAAAAGTTATATATACAACTAGGTCTAGATATCTAAATATAGATATAAAACAAAGCTTGAAAGGCTATTCACAGTAATCGTGGTTATGACTAGTAACAATTATCTTTATTATGTGGGATTATAGGTTTTTTAACTGTGCTCAACTGAATTTTCTAGATTTTAACATATTACATCTATAATCAGAAGTTTTAGAAAAAAAGTACTTTCGAGTTTCAGGTTTGATAGAATGGATAGTGGAATCTAAGTCCTAACGCTTAAAGTTTTAAAGAGTACCTTTTTGGAGGCTTTAGAGTTCTGATTTTTTCAATCCATCCTCACAAAGCAGCTCTCCTCTGTGCTGGATTTACTTGGCCTTTCTCAGATTAAATCAAACTGACACCAGAAGGTTGAGGTAAGAAACATAAAACAAATATTCCTACATTTGGCATTCCATTCTAGTTACTCATAAAGTCATGGATGAGCTCATTGTAGCATCCATACATAGTAATTGATATCATGAGGTTTATCTCCCTTTACTAACAGAGCTAGTCCTAAAAAGGAATACTACACTTCTGTCTCTCTGGATAATTACTAAATGATCCCAAACAACAAGTAGATTCTACATAGAAGTCTAACATTCAGATAGTAGTAAAATAATAGAACAGATAATAGTAAATGTAATAGATAATAAAATAGAATAGATTTTAAAGCAATCTTCTCAGTGCCATCATGCACATATATGATTACTGGGCAGAACTGCAAAGTAACAAAAACTGGAGATGAAAGCATATTTCCATTTTATAATAAAAATATAGTAAGTTTATAAAGCAGTTTATAATTTACAAAGTGGCTTCCCATACATTAGTTCCTTTTGCTCTCATGAAGATATTCTCATGTCATTTTATAGGTGAAAAACCAGACTTTCTTAAAATATTTGGTAATTTCTAACTTTATCCTTTCAAATACCACCAGTGTTACTTCTCTGATTCCTTCAAAAATGATAGATTGAGGGGTCAGAGTTTACAGAAATGCACAAAGCCTACAATTGAAAATCAATTCATGGAAAATCAAAGGCTTGGAAAAGTGCCCAGACTGGGTTATTATCAGCAACTCCTTTGTGACTGTACTTTTATATTATATAGTACACGTTGTCCATAGGAGACACACTTTAGATACGAGAAGACACACAGACTGTAAGTGAAAGGATGGAAAAAGATATTCCATCCAAATGGAAATGAAAAGAAAGCTGGAGTAGCTACACTTATATCAGACAAAATAGACTTTAAGACAAGGATTGTAGGGTGCCTGGGTGGCTCAGTTGGTTAAACATCTGCCTCTGGCTCAGGTCATGACCTCAGGGACCCACACTGAGTTCCCTCCTCAGCACTCAGTGGGGAGTCGGCTTCTCCCTCTGCCTCTCCCCCCACCGACCATCCTCATGCTCACACTCTCTCAAATAAATAAAAAATTTTTTAAAAAGACTATAGTAAGAGACAAAGAAAGGTGTTACATAATGATAAAAAGGTCAATCCAGCAAGAGGAGGTAACATTTGTAAATATTTATGCACCCAGTACAGGAGCACCTAAATATATAAAGGAAATATTAGCAGAATTAAAAGGAGAAATAGCCAACAATAGGGGATTTTAATACCTCACTTACATCAATGAATAGATAATCTAGACAGAATATCAATAAGGAAACACTGACCTTAAACAACATGTCAGATCGAAGGACTTAAGAGATATTTATAGAACATTTCATCCCAAAGCAAGAGAATACACATTCTTCTCAAGTACACATGGAACGTTTTCCAAGATTGATCATATATCAGTCCACAAAACAAGCCTTAATAAATTTAAGAGGATTAAAATCATATCATTTCTAGCCACAATGATAAAACACTAGAAGTTAATTCATGAGGAAAACTGGAAAATTCACAAATATCTGGATATTAAGCAATAGGATAATGAACCAAAGGGTCAAAGAAGAAATAAAGAGAAATCAAGAAATGCTTTGGGACAAACAAAAATAGAAATGCAACATACCAAAATTTATGGGACGCAGCAAAAGTAGTTCTAAGATGAAAGTTCATGGTGTTAAATGCTACTTCAAAAACAAGATAAATCTCAAGTAAACGATCTAACTCAAGAAACTAGGGGAAAAAAAAAGCCCAAAGTTAAAAGAAAGGAAATACAGAAATAAATGAAATAGAGACTACAAAGATACTAAGCCAGTTATTTGAAAGGATAAATTTGACAAACTGTTAGCTAGACCCACCAAGAAAAAAAAAAGAGGGCTCAAAAAAAAAAATCAGAAATGAAAAAGGAAATGTTACAATTACTATCACAGAAATACAAAGGATCATAAGAAACTACTATGAACAATTACATGCCAACAAATTGAACACCCTAGAAAAAATAGATAAATTCCTGGAAACATACAATCTACCAAGACTGCATCATGATAAAAAAAGAAAATCTGAACAGACAATTGCTAGCCAGGAAACTATCAGTAGTTAAAAACCTCCAAACAAACAAAAGTCCAGGACTGCACACTTCACTGGTGAATTCTACCTAACACTCAAGGAATTAATACCAATCCTTCTCAAGCTCTTCCAAAAAACAAAAGAATAGGGATAATTTTTCTAAACACATTTTACAGGGCTAGTACTACCCTGATACCAAAACCAGGCAAAGATGTCACAAAAAAGAATTATAGACCAATATCTTTGATAAACAGATGCAAAAATCTCTGTGTCGTTACAATATTATATTACTCAAAGCAATATACAGGTTCAGTGCAATTCCTAACAAAATTCCAATAGTATTTGTCACAGAAATGGAAAAAACAAGGCTAAATTTGAATGGACCACTAAAGACCCTGAATAGCCAAAGCAAACTTGACAAAGAAGAACAAAGCTGGAGCCATCATACTCCCCGACTTCACACTATATTACAAAGCATTCGTATGATTAAGACATTATGGTTTCAGAAAAACAAAACACCCAGACACATAGATCAAAAGTACAAAATAGAAAGCCCAGAAATAAACCCATGCATGTATGCTTAATTAATGACAAAGGAGCCAAAAACATACAAGGAAAGAACAGTCTCTTCAATAAATGGTGTTGGAAAAACTGGACAGCCACATGGAAAAGAACAAAACTGGGTCACTCATGTAGACCATACACAAAAATTAACTCAAAATAGATTAAAGACGTTAACAAAAGGGCTGAAACTGTAAAACTCCTTAAAGAAAACATAGGCACTAAGGTTCTTGACATCAGTCTTAGTAATGATTTTTTGAATCAAAAACCAAAACAATAAAAGCAAAAATAAAAAGTGGGACTACATCAAACTAAAAAGCTTCTGCGCAACAAAAGAAATCATCAACAAAATGAAAAGGCAACCTGAGTTGAAGAACCTAACTGCAAATCATATACCTGATTAGGAGTTAATATCTAAAAAATATATGAAGAACTCCTATAACTCAATAACAAAAAAAAAATCAAATAATCCAATTTAAAAATGGGCAAAAGATCAGAGTGGACATTTTTCTAAGATGTCTAGCTAGCCACAAGTACATGAAAAGATGCTCACTATCATTTTTTTAAAGATTTTACTTATTAGAGAGAGAAAGAGGGAGCACATGTGCACAAACAGGAAGAACAGCAGGCAGAGGGAGGCAAGCTCCCTGCTGAGCAAGAACCCCAATGTGGGGCTCAATCCCAGGACCCTGAGATCATAACCTGAGCCAAAGGCAGCCACTTAACCAAATGAGCTACCCAGGTATCCCGATGCTCATCATTATCCATTATCAGTCATCAGGGAAATGCAAATCAAAACCACAATGAGATATCACCTACCATCTGTCAAAATGGCTATCATCAAAAATAAGAAGAGGGCACCTGGGTGGCTCAGAGGGTTAAGCCTCTGCCTTCAGCTCAGGTCATGATCTCAGGGTCCTGGGATCGAGCCCCGCATCGGGCTCTCTGCTCGGCAGGGAGCCTGCTTTCCTCTCTCTCTCTGCCTGCCTCTCTGCCTACTTATGATCCCTCTCTGTCAAATAAATAAATAAAAATCTTAAAAAAATAAAAAAAAAATAAGAAGGAGTGCCCGGCTGGCTCCCTGGAGCATGCAACTCTTGACCTCAGGGTTGTGAGTTTGAGCCCCACAGACTTCTTCAATCAATCAATGTTTAAAAGATAAGAAATGACAAATGTCAGAAAAGATGTGGAGAAAAGGCAACCCTTGTGAACTGTTGGTGGGAATGTAAATTGGTGCAACCACTATGGAAAACAATATGGAGGCTCCTCAAAAAATTAAAAATAAAACTACCATATGATCCAGCAATTCTGCACCTGAGTATTTATCAAAATGAAAACACTAACTTGAAAAGATGTATGTACTCCTATGTTCACTGTAACCTTATTTACAATAGCCAAGATATGGAAAGAACCTAGGACCATTGATGGATGAATACAGAAACTCTGGGGTGTGTGTGTGTGTGTAAATGGAATATTATGTAACCATAAAAAGAAAGAAATCTTGCCACTTGTGACAACATAGATGGACCTTACAGGAATGCTAAGTGAAATAAAAAGATAAATACCATTTGGTGTCTCTTACGTGTGGAATCTTAAAAAAAGCAAACAAAAAACCAAGCTCATAAATACAGAGAACAGATTGGTGGTTTTAGGACGCAAGGGGTGGGGGTTCGGAGAAATGGGTGAATTAGCTGGTTTTAGTTTAAATAAATTTAATAAAAAATTTTTAAATAAATTAGATTTTTTTAAAATGATGTTTTCACCATCAAAACTCTAAACCATGAGAAATCTACTTCTTTTACTTTGTGTCTGCTTCTTAAATCTCAAGAATACTTGGAACAATCACCACAAAATATTAAGGATTTTCTTTGAATAAAAGATGTTTAAATTGACTCTTGAAATCCAACTACCACAGATGGAGCATTATTAACTTTGAAGGGTGGCTTTTCTAAACACACTGCATTCTGGAGACAGAGCAAAGGCTGTATCTTGTTCCCACAATGACCCATAGTCATGGCTTCTACATAACTTAAACAACATTGTTTGCAATTGGCAATTTAACCAAACGTTAGTAGTTGTTGTTTTTTTTAATCTTCCTCCCACTGCTGGGTATACATGTTTCTAACATTCTGGGGGTGGGAGGGGGTGAGGTAGCCAAGAGCAAAAAAGGAGGAAGATACCTGCAATACAAACACCAACAACAATATCTCCCCCACTGAGACACCTAGACATTTCTTCCTTCTTGGGGCCAACTACTCAATATAAGTTGAATTTTCCCCTGGTTTCTTGGATGTTGTATTTGCAAACCTCAATTCTCATCACTAGTCATTCATTGTTAGTTCACTCATAGTAATTTGCTGGGCATTATACCAAATTATTTAGATATATTTGGTCTTCTAGAATCTGAGAAATATAATTCACAGAAAACTTATCAAGACTGATTTAAATAAGAAAATAGCCACAAAATAATCAGGCCTTCAGGATTTGCGTTGTTTTTACAATCTATCATCTGTTTTGGCATATATCATAAGAAAGGCACAATGTATGGTGGTGAGTGAGGCAGAGCTATCAGAACTGTATGTTTGGATGAGGAGAGGTTGCTCGGATATAATTCAAAAAGATAAAGACTGTGCCGTTTATTGGAAAAGACATCCTAAGAGTCTCCCTCACCTCCCAGGTGCATTGAAAGAGACTACCCACTGTACCCTCAAGAGTGAATATAAGTGAGCCCTGCTTCATGAACTCCGGAAGATACTGTGGAGGAGATTAAGAACACCAGATCTCCATTCTTTGGGATAATCTCAGGCTTCCTTCTTCAACGTAACTTATAGATTCACGGCCAAGATGGCAAAAATAAACACTGCAGGTGAATGGAAAAAAAAGTTTGCAAGAGAACACAATAGCAGCTGGATATCAGATTTGCAACAATTATTAAGTGTTCTATGTAGAATCTTTGTTTTACATAACAAATTAAAAGTTAATACAAGTATATCAGACCAGCTTTCTACAGAGGCTAAGAAACAGGCACCTGCATGGTAGATGAAATCACCTCTTGTCTGTCCTTGACTACATGCACCACACATCCCATAAACCTCTTCTAGTCCATTATCTGAAATGTATACCATTAAAGAGTCACACTTTGGATCTGCTATAAAACACAAATTCCTTTCTGAGCAGCAACATATCAGCTAATAATAACTTCATTAATCAGACATTAAGAAGCTAGTTTATCTAGCAAGGACCTAGGAGAATGATGGAAAAGCAGAATTGTTCATGTATCGGTATTATTGAGAGTCTACTACTGAACACCAAAGTACCAAGTGGAGATACAGTGATGAATTAATTCACTCACTCAACTCCCTAACCCCCTCCCTCAGTCATTCGTTCACTCATTCAACAGATGTATAGGATTTGGGATATAAATTCTGTCCTCAGAAGGACTATAATCCAGTAAAAGAAATATTATTTGTCCACAAAGCAAGAATACCATAAATGCCACTTACTTAAAGAAACAAGTGCTATGGAAGCTAGTTGATTGGAGACATTAGCATGAGGGAATCAAATATGGCTTCAGAAGAAGGCATTTAACCTGAATGTTGAAGAACGGCTCTGCTCATAGTCATTAGCACTCATATGCTAAGTGAGCAAGATGGATGAGGAAATGTCATAAAACTGCTAATCTACTGCTGCAAGGGGCCTGCCAGCAGGAGGCAGCAGAATTCTACTCAGTGCCAGATGCTAAGGCAAATGGAAGTAGGGAAAGTGAATGAATGATGACGTGTACATAAAGGATGAAATTCCAGAAGCAAATAGTGTGTCTTGCCTTACCAATATGACTGGGGCCAGGCCTGCATTTACTTATGTCTCAAGCCTTATACTTCTGAAAGTATAATTTTGTAGATCATGGAGATTCTCTAGCCAACACCCTCATTTTACCAGAAAAACGGAGTTTGATAAATTATCCAAGGCCACAGAGCTAGTAAGTGGCTGATCTGAGACTATAACCGAGTTGCTCTGAAGTGAATGTAAGCTCTTTCAATTTGTATCAAGGCTTATCAACTTAGTTAGAAGCACATTTCTTTCATGTTTGTATGTCAATATAATAGAGTGGATGGACAAAGAGAATGATTGACTCTGAGCCCTCAGGAGGGACATGGGTTATGAGGGTTAAGAAACAAAGACATGGACATTTGCACATCCTGAGGGAAGTTTCCTTTGGAAATAGGTTTGAACTAGAAACGTAAGCTACAATATTTGCCATCCATGCAATAGCTGTCTATGAACCAGCTTCAAAGACCTTCTTAGCTACCAAGGTACCTGCTTCCCACATCAATTCCTCCGTTAGACTATTGTCATAAGTGAAAATGACAGGTTTACAGATGACCAAGGATTGACTTCGCAGCAGGATAAAATGGAACCAGCAGAAAAGAAGTCACAGTCATCCACCAATTGAGTTTTCAATCAATTGAAAGCATCTCTATTTCTAGCCAGATTTTCAATTCAGAAAGATACCAGTCTTAACAGTAAATATGAATTGTCGGGAGAGACATAAAAATGTTTTAAAGCAAGTTGCACTGAACCTTCTTATTTATCTGTTTTGGGAAACTTCTGCCTTCATCAGAATTCCTCCACCCAGTAAGTCTTACTAATTTCCCATGATTCCAGACCACTCAGAGCAATGTTAAAAAGTTATGATGTTACCAATCATAGAATTAAGGAATGTTGGCAAGTACATAAGACATCTGATCTGTTTTTAAGTAAGATGCATCTAGTCCAGAGAAATAAAGTGACTTGGCCAAGATCATACACACAATAAAGATGGAGAACCAGTCCCAGAAGCAGATCTGCCTCCACACTTTTCTTGCCCAATGAGGGCCTGAGGAACAAGTTTTCCTGGAGAGTGCAGTATGCTCAAGGCTCAAGCTTTAATCTGGGGCAGTCCCAGCTTCCTACCTCAAGTGGGACTTCATTCTAACCTTTCCAATCTTTACCTACAAACACATTAAAAGATTATGCTTTTTCTCCCAAGTCACAGATATGACAGAGTAACTTTTTCAGTTATTGTCTAAATGAAGTTTTTAAGATACTTACACAGCTTTGTGTCATTTTCTTATATGTAATTTCCCTTTTCACATCTAAATATATGATCATTTTATGAGTGAATATATTAAAAATACAGCTTTAATGACTACTCTAGAATTAGAAACTATGGACATGTCTATAATAGAGAATGGTAAAGAATATGATTGGCTGGTAAAAAAATATTGCTACTAACATTATCTTGATAATTAATATTATCAGGACTATACTATGAATTAGGAAGGCTTTTAAAGATTTACTTTTAAGTGGAAAAAATCCAAGCTACAATACTGAATATAATCTGATTACGCTTTGCAAAACCATCTCTTTTTCTAAAAACAGTTAAAAATTAATGGCCATTGTATTATAATTCAGAATTATGAACAAATGCCATTTTAAAAACTTCTAAACAGTAAACTATTTAACGTATTGATACCATTTTAAATTACACAACTAAAGAAAATTATAAATTTAAAATTTGATAGAAGAAAAACTTTTGTATATCACTTGGGTAAGAGGCTGGCGGATACCATCAACCACAGTTCCTAGACCTTATTGTTCAAGAAGTAATGAAGGAGCACCTGGGTGGATCAGTTGGTTAAGCAATGAGTGTCTGCCTTCAGCTCAAGTCATGATCCCAGGGTCCTGGGATCAAGCCCTGCATCTGGCTCCCTGCTCAATGGGGAGTCTGCTTCTCCCTCTCCCCCTCTGCCCCACTCACTCACACACTCTCTCTTTCTCATGCTCCTTCTCTCAAATAATTTTTTTTTTTTAAAAGAAGTAATGGAGAGCTTTCACAACACTCTAGGAATGCCAACTAACCAAAAGGAAGAATGTTCTAGAAATTTGACTTTTTCATGGCTGATTCCCTGTCAATCTGGATCTGAAATAAATTTGTCACTTCATTTTTATATATTTATAAATTAAAGGCTGAAATGGACAGTATGCTCCTGGCTATCCTTACCTGCCATTTAAGAGTTTCAGAAATACGTACCTGAATTTACTATCAGAGGAAGAGGATGCAAGCTTCCTCCCAAAACATGCCTTGCATTTTAAAACTCTAAGTACTGCCAGTCTTTAAAAAAAAAAAAAAAAAAAAAAAAAGGGCACCTGGCTGGCTTAGTGGGTTAAAGCCTCTGCCTTCGGCTCCCGTCATGATCCCAGGGTCCTGGGATTGCACCCCACATCGGGCTTTCTGCTCAGCAAGGAGCCTGCTTCCTCCTCTCTCTCTGCCTACATGCGATCTCTGTCAAATAAATAAATAAATAAATAAATCTTTAAAAAAAAAAAAGTCTAAGTGCTGCCAACATCACCATGCTTTATAGACTCAGTATTTTATGAGAGGCAGGATAATGGAAACTTAGCAAGAAAGGTACCAAGAAATGAGTTTTCAGAGACACTCAAAGCATCATACATTCATCTTCTTATACCACCATGACATTTTTTATTGTTTATTATTTTAATGTCAGTATAGTTAACTTAGTATTATATTACTTTCAGGTGTACAATATAGGGATTCAATAATTCTATATATTTCTGAGTGGTCATCACTGATAAGTGTACTCCTTAATCCTTATCACCTATTTAACCCACCCCCCCACTGCCCTCCTCTCTGGTAGCCAACAGTCTGTTCTCTGTAGTTAGGAATGTCTTTCTTGGTTTGCCTCTCTTTTTCCCCTTGTCCATTTGTTTTGTTTCTTAAATTCCACATGAGTGAAATCATATGGTATTTGTCTTTCTCTGACATATTTCACTTAGAATTATATACTCTAGCTCCATCCATCTCATTGTAAATGGCAAGATTTCATTCTTTTTATGGCTGAATAATATTATACACAAACACAAAATTTTACACACACACATCTATCTATCTATCTATGTAAATGTATACACATATTCTACCTTTTTTATCCATTCATCTATCAGTGCTCACTTGGGATGCTTCTATAGTTTGGCTATTGTAAATAATTTTGCAATAAATGTAGGGGTGCATGTATCCCTTTGTATTAGTGCTTTTTTTGGTTTTGGGGGGTAAATAGCCAGTACTGTGATTGCTGGATCATAAGGCAGTTCTATTTTCAACTTTTTGTGGAACCTCCAAACTGTTTTCCACAATGGCTGCACCAGTTTGCATTCCCACCAACAGTGTAAGAGGGTCCCTTTTTCTCCACATCCAAACCAACACCTGATGTTTCTTGTGTTGCTGATTTTAGCCGTTCTGACAGGTGTGAGGCAACACTTCACGGTGGTTTCAATTTCCATTTCCCTGATGAGTGATAACTGAGCATCTTTTCGTGTATCTGTTTGCCACCTAGATGTCTTCTGCCTTTAAAAAAAAAAATTAAGTAATCTCTACACCCAACATGGGGCTCACACTCATGACCCCAAGATCAAGAGTCACATGCTCCTCCAACTGAGCCAGCCAGATGCCCCAGTCTGCCCATGTTTTAAATGGATTATTTGTTTTTTTCTGTGCTTAGCTTTATCAATTCTTTATAAATTTTGGATACCAACCCTTTATCGAATATGTCATTTGTAAATATATTTTCCCATTCCATAGCTTGCCTTTTAGTTATGTTGTTTCCTTTGCTGTGCAGAAGCTTTCTATTTTGATGCAGTCAGTTTATTTTTGCTTTTGTTTCCCACCCTCAGGAGACATACCTAGAAAAATACTGCTATAGCCAAAGTCAGAGAAATTACTGCCTATCCTCTCTTCTAGGATTTTTATGGCTTTAGGCCCCACATTTAGGACTTTAATCCATCTTGAGGTTGTGTGTATATGTTTATGGTATAATAAAGTGGTCCAGGGGTGCCTGGGTGGCTCAGTGGGTTAAAGCCTCTGCCTTCGGCTCAGGTCATGATCTCAGGGTCCTGGGATCGAGCCCCGCATCGGGCTCTCTACTTAGCAGGGATCCTGCTTTCCCCCTCTCTCTCTGTCTGTCTCTCTGCCTACTTGTGATCTCTCTGTCAAATAAATAAAATCTTTAAAAAAAAAAAAAAGTGGTCCAGTTTCACTGTGTTGCATGTAGCTGACCTGTTTTCCCAACAGCATTTGTTGAAAAGACTGTCTTATCATTGGATAGTCTTTCCTGCTTTGTCAAAGATTAACTGAGCGTATTACTGTGGTTTTATTCCTGGGTTTTCTATGTTGTTCCATTGATCTATGTGTCTATTTTGGGGCCAGTACTGCACTGCTTTGATTACTACAGCTTTATAACATAACCTGAAGTCTAGAATTGTGATACCTCCAGTTTTTTGCTCTTTTTTTTTGTGCTGTATATATCAGTAGTTTATTATTATTTTTTTAGATTCTATTATTTATTTATTTGACACAGAGAGAGAGATCGCAAGTAGGCAGAGAGAAAGGGAGAAGCAGGCTCCCCGCTGAGCAGAGAGCCCGATGCGGGGCTCGATCCCCAGACCCTGAGACCATGACCTGAGCCGAAGGCAGAGGCTTAACCCACTGAGCCACCCAGGTGCCCCAGTAGTTTATTATTTTTTATTTACATACAATGTATTAATTTGTTTCAGGGGTATATGTCTGTGAGTTTTCAGTCTTACATGATACACAGAGCATACCACAACACATACCCCCCCCCAACGTCCATCACCCAGTTACCCACTCCCTCCCACCCCCTCTCCCCCTGCAACCCTCAGTGTGTTTCCTGAGATTAAGAGTCTCTTATGGTTTGTTTCCTTCTCTGGTTTCATCTTACTCATTTTTTCCTCTCTTCCCCCATAATCCTCTGCCTTGTTTCTCAAATTCCACATATCAGTAATATCATATGACAATTATCTTTCTCTGATTGACTTACTTCACATAGAATAATACCCTCTAGTTCCATCCATGTCATTGCAAATGGCAAGATTTCATTTTTGGTGGCTGCATAATATTCCATTATATATACAGATGGATAGGTCTGTATCTATAGCTATCACATCTTCTTTATCCATTCCTCTGTTGATGGACATCTAGGCTCTTTCTATAGTTTGGTTATTGTGGACATTGCTGTTATAAACACTGGGGTGCAGGTGTCCCTTTGGATCACTACATTTTTATCTTTGGTATAAATACCAGGTAGTGCCAATTGCTGCGTTGTAGGGTAACTCTATTTTTAAGGACACTTACAGAAATTTTTGAGGAACCTCCGAACTCTTTTCCAGAGTGGCTACACCAGCTTGCATTCCCACCAACAGTGTAGGAGGGTTTCCCTTTCTCTGCATCCTTGCCAACATCTGTTATTTTCTGATTTGTTAATATTAGCCATTCTGACTGGTATGAGGTAGTATCTCATTGTGGTTTTGACTTATATTTCCCTGATGCTGAGTGATGCAGAGAAATTTTTCATGTGTCTCTTGGCCGTTTGGATCTCTTCTTTGCAGAAATGTCTGTTCATGTCTACTACCCATTTCTTGATTGCACTGCATTATTTGTTCTTTGGGTTTTGAGTTTGAAAAGTTCTTTATAAATTTTTGTTACTAGCCCTTTATCCAATATGTCATTTGCAAATATCTTCTCCCATTCTGTCAGTTGTCTTTTGGTTTTGTTGACTGTTTCCTTTGCTGTGCAAAAGCTTTTTACCTTGATGAAGTCCTAAGAGTTCATTTTTGCCCTCGGATCCCTTGCCTGTGGTGATGTATCTAGCAAGATGATGCTGTGGCTGAGGTTGAAGAGGTCGCTGCCTGTGTTCTCCTCTAGGATTTTGATGGACTCCTCTCTCATATCTAGATTCTTCATCCATTTTGAGTCTATTTTTGTGTATGTGTAAAGAAATGGTCCAGTTTCATTCTTCTGCATGTGGGTGTCCAATTTTCCCAACACCAATCATTGAGGAATCTTTTTTTCCCATTGGATAGTCTTTCCTGCTTTGTTAAAGATCAACTGACCACAGAGTTGAGGGTCCATTTCTGGGGTCTCTATTCTGTTCTATTGATTTGTGTGTCTGTTTTTGTGCCAGCACCACACCATCTTGATGATTATAGCTTTGTAATAGAGCTTGAAGTCCAGAATGTTTATGCCACCAGCTTCGGTTTTCTTTTTCAACATTCCTTTGGTTACTTGGGGTCTTTTCTGCTTCCATACAAACTTTACAGTTATTTACTCCATTTCTTTGAAAAAAGTTGATGGTATTTTTGATAGTAATTGCATTGAATGTGTAGACTGCTTTGGGTAGCATAGACATTTTCACAATATTTGTTCTTCCAAATGTTCCATGAGCATGGAATGTTTTTCCATTTCTTTGTGTTGTCCTCAGTTTCTTTTATGACTACCCTATAGTTTTTGGAGTATGGATTCCTTGCCTCTTTGGTTAGATTTATTCCTAGGTATCTTATGGGTTTGGGTGCAATTGAAAATGGGATCAATTGCTTGGGATCAATTGGGATCAACTTCTTAATTTCTCTTTCTTCTGTGTTGTTGTTGGTATATAGAAATGCAACTGATTCCTCTGCATTGATTTTATATCCTGCCACTTGCCTGAATTCCTGTGTGAGTTCTAGCAATTTTGGAGTGGAGTATAATAAAGATCAGAGCAGAAATCAATGAAATAGAAACCAAAAGAAAAGTAGAAGAGATCAATGAAACTAGGAGTTGATTCTTTGAAAGAATTACTAAGATTGATAAACCCCTGGCTAGACTTATCAAAAAGAAAAGCAAAGGGACCCAAATAAATAAAATCATGAATGAAAGAGGAGAGATCACAACCAACACCAAAGAAATATAATTATAAGAACATATTATGAACAACTCCATGCTCATAATTAGACAATCTGGAAGTAATGGATGCATTCCTAGAGACATATAAACTACCAAAACTGAACCAGGAAGAAATAGAAAACCTGAACAGACCCATAACCAGCAAGGAAATTGAAGCAATAATCAAAAATCTCCCAACAAATAAGAGAGTCCAGGGCCAGATGGCTTCCCAGGGGAATTCTACCAAACATTTAAAGAAGAATTAATACCTATACTTCTGAAATTATTCCAAAAAATAGGAATGGAAGGAAAACTTCCAAACTTGTTTTATGAGGCCAGCATTACCTTGATCCTAAAACCAGACAAAGACCCCACCAAAAAGAAGAATTACAGACCAATATCCATGATGAACATGGATGCAAAAAATCTTACCAAAATACTAGCCAATAGGTTCCAACAGTACATTAAAAGGATTATTCACCACAACCAAGTGGGATTTATTCCTGGGCTGCAAGTTTGGTTCAACATGAGCAAAGCAATCAAGGTGATACAGCACATTAATAAAAGAAAGGACAAGAACCATATGATCCTCTCAATAGATGCAGAAAAAGCATTTGACATAGTACAGCATCCTTTCTTAATTAAAACTCTTCACAGTGTAGGGATAGAGGGCACATAACTCAATATCATAAAAGCCATCTATGAAAAACCCACACTGAATATCACTTTCAATGGGGAAAAAGAGAGTGTTTCCCCCAAGGTCAGGTACATGGCAGAGATGTCCATTATCACCACTGCTGTTTAACAGAGTACTAGAAGTCCTAGCTTCAGCAATCAGACCACACAAAAAAATTAAAAAAAAAAAAAAGGCATATGAATCAGCAAAGAAGTAAAACTCTCAAACTATGCAGATTATATGAAATTATGTGGAAAACCAAGATTCCACCCCAGAATTATTCTACTTTTTCAAGATTGCTTTGGCTATTTAGGGTCTTTTATGGTTCCACACTAATTTTAGGATTGTTTGTTCTAGTTCTGTGAAAAATGCTGTTGGTGTTTTAATAAATAAAAATACAGTTTAAATCTGTAGATAACTTTGGGTAGCACTGACATCTTAATATTTTTTTTCCAACCAATGAGCATGGAATATCTTTCTGTTTCTTTTGTCAATGTTTTATTGTTTCTAGAGTACAGGTCTTTCACCTTTTGGTCAGGTTTATTTCTATGTATCTAATTTTTGGTGCAATTGTAAATGGGATTATTTTCCTAATTTCTTCTTCTGTTTCATTATTAGTGTATAGCAATGCAACAGATTTCTGTGTATTGATTTTATACCCTATGAGTTTACTGAAGAAATTCATCAGTTCTAGTAGTTTTTTGGTGGAGTCTTTTCAGGTTTTCTATATATAGCACCATGTCATCTGCAAATAGTGAACATTTTACTTCTTCTTTACTAGTCTGGATGCCTTTTATATTTTTTTGTTGTTGTCTGATCGCTATGGCTAGGACTTCCAGTGTACTATGTTGAATAAAAGTGGTGAGAGTGGGATGCCTGGGTGGCTCAGTTGGTTAAGCTTCTGCCTTCGTCTCAGGTCATGATCCCAGGGTCCTGGGATTGAGTCCTACATCAGGCTCCTTTCTCACCAGGGAGCCTGCTTCTCTCTCTGCCTGCTGATCCCCCTGCTTGTGTTCTCTCTTGCACTCTGTCTCAAATAAAATCTTAAAAAAAAAAAAAAAAAGGTGGTGAGAAGGGACATCCTTTTCTCGTTCTTAACCTTAGGGGAAAAGCTCTCAGTTTTTCCCCATTAAGGATGATGTTTTCTATGGGTTTTTCATCTAAGATGAAAATGTTGAGATACGTTGCCTCTAAACCTACTTTGTGGAAGGTTTTTATCATGAATAGGATGTTGTATTTTGTCAAATGGTTTATCTGCATCTATTGAAATGAACATATGGTTTTCATCCTTTCTCTTATTGATATGATGTATCATGTTGATTTGTGAATACTGAACCACCCCTGCATCCTGGGAATAAATTCCACTTGATCGTGGGGAAGAATTTTTTTTAAAAAAATATTGTTTGATTTGGTTTGCTAGTATTTTGTTGAGAATTTCTGCATCTATGTTCATCAGAGATGGCCTTTAGTTCTTTGTGATGGTTTTATCTTTGGTATTAGGTAATGCTGGCCTCATAAAATGATTTTAGAAGTTTTCCTTCCTCATCTATATTTTGGAATAATTTGAGAAGAACAGGTATTAACTCTTTAAATATTTGATAGAATTCACCTGGACTTTTGTTTGTTGGGAGTTTTTGGATTACTGATTCAGTTTCATTGTTGGTCATCAGTAGGTTCAAATTTTCTATTTCTTCCTGCTTCAGTTTTGGTATATTATATGCTTCTAGGAATTTATCCATTTCTTCTAGGTTGTCCAATTTGTTGGCACATAATTTTTCATAATATTCTCTTACAAATGTCTCTATTTGTCATGTTGGTTATTAAGTAAGCTTTTAAAAAATTATTTATATATTAGACAGAGACACAGTGAGAGGGAACACAAGCAGGGGGAATGGGAGAGGGAGAAGCAGGCCTCCTGCCAAGCAGGGAGCCCAATGCAGGGCTTGATCCCAGGACCCCAGTATCATGACCTGAGCCAAAGGCACACACTCAACGACTGAGCCACCCAGGTGCCCCTATCAAGTTTGTTATTATTCTCCTCTTTCTTTTGTGACTTTGAGTCCACTTTTTTTTTTTTTTTAAATGAGTCTGGCTAGGGGGTCATCAATTTAACCTTTTCAAAGAACCAGCTACTGGTTTCATTGATCTATGATGTTTTTAGATGTCCCTCAAATCAGAGAATCAACTCTTCACCTGTTTTTAGAAAAATTAGGTAGGTATATAAAAAATTATAGAGTATGCTCTTTCTGGTATGAGCCAAGCTTTATATTAAGAGTTTGGGGCCTGTATACCAGAAGGCCATGTACAAAATACTCAATATTAATTAGTATTTATTTAGTTCATGAAATTCCTTAAGGACATAAAAAAGATAAATTCTACAGTACCTTAAATTTCTATATTTTATGAATGTTCACAAAGTATTTTATGTACCCCCCTTTTTTTCTTTATAAATTTTTTATTTTTTTATAAACATATAATGTATTATTAGCCCCAGGGGTACAGGTCTGTGAATCACCAGGTTTACACACTTCACAGCACTCACCATAGCACATACCTTCCCCAATGCCCATAACCCCACCACCCTCTCCCAACCCCCATCCCCCCCAGCAACCCTCAGTTTGTTTTGTGAGATTAAGAGTCTCTTGTGGTTTGTCTTCCTCCTGATCCCATCTTGTTTCATTTATTCTTCTCTACCACCCAAACCCCCCACGTTGCATCTCCACGACCTCATATCAGGGTGATCATATGAGAGTTGTCTTTCTCTGATTGACTTATTTTGCTAAGCACAATACCCTCTAGTTCCATCCACGTCGTCACAAATGGCTGGATCTCATTTCTTTTGATGGCTGCATAGTATTCCATTGTGTGTGTGTGTGTGTGTGTGTGTGTGTGTGTGTGTGTGTGTGTATATACATATATATATATCACATGTACCCCCCCTTTTTTAATGAACAGCTTTTATAGTGAGTAAAGCTGAGATTATTATTCCCATTTTACAAATGGAGAATCTAAGGCTCACAGAGGTTTGGCCAAGCTTACTCAAAGGACAAGGATCCAAAACCAAGTCTTCAGACTTAATCTAGTGCTTTCCCTTTACTGCCTCTTCCAGGCTACTTTGATTGGACTTTGCCTAATGGCAGAAAAATGAACTTGATGCCCTCTCACAGTCTTCTTCAGGTCAAAAAATCTCAAGAAGTTGATAGTAAGATTAGAGTAGTATTTAGTAAAATATGCAAAGTTTTAATAGTATGATACTAGTGAATTGCAAATTCATAGTAAGAAAAACTATTCCACCCATCAGATTTCTTAATAACTTACTAAAGCATATTATGCACCATCATTTGTAACTGTGAGAGAAAGAATAAGGAACAGAAGGTTAGGACAGATGTTCATTAAATAGACATAAAAGCTATTGATCTAGGGGCACCTGGGTGGCTTAGTCAGTTGAGTGTCCGACTCTTGATCTCAGCTTGCATTATGATCTTGGGGTCCTGGGATCAACCCCCACGTCAGGCTCTGTGATTGGCAGGGAGTCTGCTTGGGATTCTTTCTCTCCCTCTCTGTCCCTCCCCACCCCGCTCATGCACGTTCTCTCTCAAATAAATAAATCTTTTTTAAAAAAAGCTATTGATCTAATCAGCAAATCTATAAGAAAGGCTGTCCTTCACCTGGGTTTGCAGTTAGTTATAAACTATAATTGCCTCATCACTCATGCTCATTAGGGAAGCCAGTATGCAAAGAGGATCACTTTCTAGGGTGCAGAGTAAGCCAAAAACAATAATATAGCAATGCAAGTATATGGAAAAATTAAATTTCTCAGGGATTCAAAGAAATAAAAAGTAAAGATACCATGTTTTATGTATGAATTCTGCAAAGCAATTTTAACAGTAACACTTAATGTTGGTGGAGCACATTGAAACAGACAACCTCCCATAGTCCTAGAGGAAATACCATTGGAGTTAGCTTTTTGGAAGCATTCTGAAGTTGTTTATTAAAAATGTGTGTATTTAATCAGTAATTTAACTTACATTAATTTATCCTAAAAAATTCACAAATAGACTAATGTGCAAAAATGAACATTTTATGAAGCCAAAAAAACGGTAAGATCTCATTTAACAAAAGGAGATCATTAATAAATTCTCAGACATCTATATAAATCTATCTATTCAGTTCTTAATAATTCATGTTCTTAGGGGTGCTTGGGTCACTCAGTCAGTTAAGCGTCTGACTTTTGGTTTTGGGTCAGGTCACAATCTCAGGGGTGTGAGAGGAAGTCCCATGTCAGGCTCTGCATTCAGCATGGAGTTTGCTTGAGATTCGCTCTCTCCCTCTGCCTCTGTCCCTCCCCTGCTCATGTGTTCTCGCTCCCTCTAAAATAAGTAAATCTTTTAAAAAAATTCATGTTATCAGTGACTATCTAATGCCATGATAAATTATAATATTAGAAAAAATGTAGGGCATATATTCTTAAAGTATAATCCCAATTTTATAAAATAATAAATATGTACTTATATGCTTGTAACTTACACTGGAATGAAAAACTCTAAACTATTAACCAATGGATTTTTCTTGATGCTGATTTTTGATGCATGGAAGATTGCCTTATCTCACTGTTACAATGAAACTTTGGAACTTCTTATATTACCAATATGAGAATAGTAGTGCATAGGCTTCTTGAGCTTTTATTCGGTGAGTATATATTTTAAATGGTGGGAAATGACGTACTGATGAATATTGATGGCTTTGACCCGAAAGTCATCCTTCCCAGAGCTGATGGGAAGGGGTCTTAATACATGCACCTCAAGCCCCTATATATTAGAGCCCAACAAGACAGCAGCTATGTGTTATTTCCTTTTAAAATTAAGTCTGGGGAAAAGACTCTTCTGAAGAATTGTTAAATTTATCAAGCAATGAGAATTGTATCACTGCCCTGACTGGCTGGAGAGTTCAGAAATGCTCACTAATGACCTTTTGCCTGGGTCCAGGTGTTTACATAAAGGATTTTAGAAAAATTGGGGGCGGGGGTTGGTCGGTTTTGTTTTAAATGGGAAAGAATACAGATCCCAGAATCTAGATATCCAAAGGCAATGATCTCCCTCTGGGGTAATGAATGTCTCATTTTGTAATTAGGCACTTGCCATTAAGTGCTCAAGGATATCACTAAAGTGCCTATAAGACCCACTCTTCACCTTCTTCCATGCCTACCACATTCCTCATCTTCGTTCGTCTCTTTTTAATTTGCTGCTTACGCTTAACCTAAAAAGCTGGCAAAGTCTGAGCTTGCCTTTAAATTCTATTAGTTGAGCTTTTAATTTTTGTGTCGTTTGGTTTGTGAACTGTACATACAGACATTTGATTGAACCTGGAATGTTTTACAAATGCTAGTATGTAACCAGCCAACAAATCTGTTTGCAGTTTATTCAAGATAGTCAAACCTACCTTCAGCAGGTCAGCTTATGAATGGACAAGACTGCCAGACTATTAGCATATTTTACAAAGAGTGTCAGGAAACGAGAGCTAGCTTGCACCTGTGGTACAAATATGGGATTACGGAAGGTAGATATTCAGAAAACCAGCCTCTTTGTGGGTCCTGAACTTCTCTCCTCTCCTTCCGTGTCAATCTCACTGCCTACTCAGTCACTATCCCTATGACATAATGACCTATATTGGGGTTATTGAACTTAATAGATCATACAGCACCATAAGAGTCCTCAGGGCACATTCAGATTAAAGTAGACAAAAAAAGCTGTCAAAAATGAATTACAGCCAGAAATAAGATTCACATGCACACTTTCTTTAAAAAAAAAAGAAAATCTGTTTTTAATAAAAAATTCAAAACATAATGGTATGTCAAAATTATAGAAAAAGTATAGAACATGATTTGGCAGGTTGACCAGACAACTGACATCATTCTGATGAGGACCCTCCCATGCATGATTGTCCATGGTGACCAGGGCTGTATGTATAGGATGTTTCCTCCCTGCATTTGTGGCCATGGCACAGATAATCTTTTTTTTTAAGATTTTATTTATTTATTTGACAGACAGATCACAAGTAGGCAGAGAGGCAGGCAGAGAGAGAAGGGAGGAAGCAGGCTCCCTGCTGAGCAGAGAGCCCGATGCGGGGCTCGATCCCAGGACCCTGGGATCACGACCCGAGCCGAAGGCAGCGGCTTTAACCCACTGAGCCACCCAGGAACCACTGGCACAGACAATCTTAATGACTAAGTTTCTCTCACAGGTCCCAAACAGCAATGTCAAGGATTGTCAATGCCACAGCTTCATGATTCTTAGAGTCAATCTAGTAGGCAGCTATTGAAATGTCTATTATCAATCAGAAATGTTCTTAAAAAGTTATCTGTGTTAATATTTATTCCAAGTTAAACATTCAAATACAGTGTGAATATACTGTTTGGCACCATAACTCATCCAACGGAGGAAGACAAGACCGTTTCCCATAGATGATGTCCAAAAGAACACTCATTTTATAGTTCATTAAATGTTCATTTTATGCAGTTTCTGTAGTTTTGTTATATTTAATAAAGCTTAGAGAAATGAGGCATACACATATCCTGCATCTGTAAATACAATACAAGGTAGAAGGAATTCAACAACTACTGAACACTTGCTGTGCCTCAGGTCCTGTACTTGTACTATGTGGAATTTGTCTTTACATCCTCACTTTTAGCTTCTAAGAGTAGTTTTGTTTCACTTTATAGATGGGGGGAAACCTCAAATGCTACAAAGATTTACTAAGAAGAGAGCTAAAATGTGACTCCAGGCGTGTATGACTTTGAAGTAAATATCTCCTTGTACCTCTAGCCAACAGTAGTAAAGACGCCAGGGTAGAGTGGAGGGAGAGCCTTTTGATTATGTAGTAAAGAAGACGATGGGGGACAGAGATTATTGAAATGCCTTTTCACCACTCTCTGGGTAGGATCAGTATCTGAAAATTCTTTCCATTTGTTTTCATGTGAAATTTCCTTAGTAAGCAATTATCAGTGTATTTGTTCTCTTCTCTCAGCAAAGAGGGAAAAGTCAAAAAGTTGAAAAAGAGAAAAGATGAAGTTAGTAAACCCTTGATTTAGAAAATTTATAAATTCCATTTCCCAATTAAGATTCCACTCTAAAAATACTGCTCTTGAAGGCCGAAGTTCTATTTTTAAAAACAGCAACTTGCAGTGATCTAAACAATGACTTTTAAATTTCTTAAGGAGTTCTAAAATTCATAAAATCTCAAGTGCCCTTTCCATGTTTACACACACACACACACACACACACACACACACATACACTACCAAAAAGAAAAAAATCTGACAAGCACATACATCTTTTAGGGACATCTTATTGTCATAGAAAGCAAGAAGACTCAAAGACTAATGGAAGTATGTCAAAAAGACAGAGGAACCAGTGCCTGGGTGGCTCAGTCGGTTAAGCATCTGGCTCTTGGTTTGGGTTCAAGGTCATGATCTCGTGGTCACGGGATTGAGCCCCATGTCTGGCTCCAAGCTTAGTAAGAAGTCTGCTTAAAGATTCTCACCCTCTGCCATCCCTCCCCCACCCCGATGTACATGCTCTCACTCTCTTAAAAAAGATAGAGAAACTAACTAAAGAGGCTTCTAGGGCCAAATTTAGTCAAAAAGAATTACTCTAATTGACTGTAATAATAGTAAATAAAAATCTATGTGTATACAGTAACTTGCATTTTTAAAAAAGGGAAATACTTATAACTCAATCCTATTTCCATCTCTTGTTGTAGCCTGACTTGATAATTAGTGATGTGTTTGTGTTCCTTTCACACTGAATTTTTGTTCTTATATGCTTTTCTATTATAAAAGTAAAACAACATGAAGCACCACAGTGTGCAATGCTTTTGATGGCAGAGAAGAAATTATCCTTCAGACATCCATCACTTTTTTAAGGCTATAAGGAGGAGGAAATGAAAAGAAAAAATAAATGAAAACAATTCATGTTATATTTGGAGTTTCATATAAAAAGGCAGGAGATTTTCCCCAACTTTACACTGACTTTTGCACCATGTCTTAAATAGGCTGTATTCTCCGTTTACAAAGTTTAATAATTTGTAAAATTAAGATTGTAAAAAAATTAAACATTCCTGAAGGGAGGAGGTAGTAAAAGAAGAGTCAATAATAACAGAAGCTGAAAGGTAGAGTACTGATATCATGAGACCTCTCGGTGCTTCTAGCAATGGAGACAGCTGAGAGGCACAACTGAAAAACACACCAGAATCAAGTCAGGGTTCCTGGATATGAGTCTCAACCCTGCCACATGCTAGCTGTGTGTCCTGAAGCCCTTTACCCTTTGCATTATTGTTTCTTTAATAAAGGTGTTGGTCTCCGTGACCTTCATACCTATTCAATGAACCCATGAATGTCTAAACTTCTATTTCCCTTGTGCTGCATGACCTTGGGTGTATTAACCTCCCTGTGCGTCAGGTTCCTCATCTGTAAAATCAGGTTTTAACAGTCCCTGTACTGTGCTTGGCTGCTGGGAGAATTTAATCATATAGGTAAAGTATAATATTGGAACAGTGCCTGGAACACAGTAACCATGCCAAACTGTTTACTATCATTCTTATAATAAAAAAAGAAATAATAATTGCAATTTGTCATTCATCCAAAAGTTTCTCCAAAAGCTAATAATCCTTCAAAGAGCAATTCTGATCCTTCATTATTCTGACAGGAATTGCCTCTACCTGCCTCCCTTGTCTCCTATGATACTGTCTTGTGATAGCTCCCGGATGTCCACACTATTTTAGAATAAGGTAACTTAACAGCATCCTGCTCCAAACCATGATATAGGGCCATTTCTTCTCTGGAGTGGGGAGAAAAGGAAAGAGTGGCTAAAACAGGTCTAACAGATTGAACTTTTCAGTGAAAGTAAAAAAGACTAAGCAAAGGAAAACCAAGCATTAGAAGAAAAACCAACTGACCAGAGAGCCCAGCACTCATGATTCAGATAGGCAGGTCTTGTTATAAGATTGATGGAAATGCAGATAAAAGCTGGAGCTGGATACAAGCAGTTCATGATACTGTTCTTTTTTTTTTAATACTAATAATCCTCAACTGATAATCTAATGGCTGAAAATCCAATGGTTGAAAATAAAGTCTTATTCTCCATGATACCTGTGTAGATGACAGAAAGGTTCCTGGTTGAAGAGTAATCTATCAAATACCTTTTCTATGGTCCATATAACCATGTCAAGAGCTTTATCTTTAACATCTTAAGAAATTCTATTTATTTAGGCAGGTCCTGACCATGAACATAAAGGGAGCATGAAGTTTGTAGAATTACTTCATGTCCCCATTTTACATTACTTCAGGACTTGCCCCTATGGAAGGTAAGAAGGGAAAGACAATAAAGTCAAGGTAAAAATAAATAAATAAATGAATAAACCCTAATTTCCTAATTACTCAACTATCCTTTCCCTCTGCAAGTCCCTTAACAAAATGTAAAATGTGATCTTTTTCTAAAATTATGTATTTTTTTTAATATTGAGCCAGAAATATCACTGTCTTTGGAATGTCATCTGGGTTAGAACTCTCTAAAAAGAAAACATTACTTCAGGGACATGAAAAGAAATAATGTCCAAAGAATGTAACACCACAAGGGAAATGAGACAAAGCAAAGAATTATGAAACATATTTTTTGCAAAGATGTCTCTTTAGTCCACGGGTAGGAGGAGAAGGTTAAATAATGACTGAAGTTTAGATAAAGGGAGAAAAAAATCTAAAAAGGAGCACTATTACTCACTCAAAGGTCTATTCCAGCTTAATAGTCCACGAGGCACATATTGATGACATTCTCACCTGTCTCAATCCAGTTGCTCAACAGATATACTGAATTCTCCGTAAATGTGCAAGGCAGAGGGGAATGAGGAATCGAAAGGATTGAGTATTGGAGGCAGAGGGGAATGAGGACTGAGAACAGTGCATACCACGCCCACAATGTGCAAAGTATGAAGGGATTACACAGGTAACAACAGGCTAGGTTAAGGGGTGGAACCAAACATTAGAAGAGTAAAGCCTTGAACCCACGTTGAGCCAGGAGGGAGGCAGACGGCAGCAGAGTTGGGGACCTTGTGTCATCTGGTCCCTTAAATTTAGCTGTGTATCTATCAAACCATTCTGAACACACATGAATTCAAACTGAGATGTAAGAAGATTTATCTAGATCCCACAAACAGAAAAATGACTACTTTTTGCAAGTAGGAGGTATGGACCCTTGAATCTTTGGGGGAAATATGTCAAGGTAAACAGAGTAGGGAGGGAGACTCCACAAGCTGGCCACTGGAAAGTGATACAGCACTGGAGCAAAAAATTGGGACCCTTGGAAATATGCTCTAGTGAGAGGCACCCCCTTCTGAAAAGGGCACAAAGGATGAATAGGGCAGAATCCTAGGTGGATCATTGTGGTCTCAGGACTCTAGGAGACTCAGAATGAACAAAGGAGCCTGAACTGATAGACTGCCCAAGCAGTGGAGCAGGGAGACTAGTTACAGTCAGTGAGCCCAGAAGGGACTCTCAGTTCCAGTCACCATAAACTGTGAGCAGATTTAGTAGGGAGACTGCCCACTGCCTGACCACCCTGAAAAAGATGAGAAGGTGCGGGCTGTTTAACATCCTAGAGAAGATATTAAAACAGCTTGCCCACATGGTAGGGAGAGCTCTCAGGATAATGTGGCCCATGAAAGGACACTGCAGCAGCCCTCAACATGACCAGGGAGCTGTGGAAGAGGGTGCATGAGCAAGCCCATGGCCACTAGGAGTCATGGAGTTACAAAGCACAGAGACACTCACAGGTCCCTGTAACTCCCCCAGAAGCAGCACAGCCGGCAAGAGCTGTAGGATTCGGTGGTTTGGCACACAAAGAGCATGCACCTACAACTGGGCAAGAATTCTCAGAGCATTGTGACCCCCAAAGTGACACTGGGTGCTGGGCAGCACCCAGTATGACCTGGGAGCTATGAAACAGGGTGCATGTGCAAGCCCATAGTCGCTAACCACTGCAAAGTCATAAAGCACAGAGATACACATGGGTCCCCATGACTCCCCTGGGAGAGGTGTGGCAGGCACGAATTACACGAATCTGTGGAGTTTGGTATGTGCAGAGGTGGAGATGGTTTGACCTGGAGGATTTGTTGAAGGAGGGGAGATAGTGACACTGCAGCTCTGGGCCAGACATTCCCGCACAGCCATATTTGCTCTGACCCTCTAAAGAGAAGTGGAAAGACACCAGGGAACAAAAGCCACACAGCTAATCAGCTCATATTAAGCCTATCCCTCTGACAAGGAGTAGGGCAACTCTGCACAGGCAAAGACACCTGAGAAGGAAAGGAGCAGGCCCCTTTCCTAGAAGACAGACTGAAAGAACAGGTGAATGATAAGCTTATTTTCCAAAGGACTGTTAAACTCCAGTACCAGGGAGAAATAATATAGGGGAGCCAGGTGTTCCCTAACAACACGTTTATACTTTAGGCTAAAATTTTACATTTCTTTTTTAGTTTCTTTTGTTTTTTTCTTTTTTTTTCCTTTTTTCTCTTTACCTTGTTCCTGTTTGAAATATTATTTCCCAACCTATTTTTTTAAGTTCCTTAACTTGTATTTTTTGACATGTTATGTTTTATAGATTTATGTCCCATACTAGCCCACTCTTCATGCTATTCAATTTTATCAGGGTATATATATAAGTTCTGATTTCTCTGCAGTTTTGGGGTATACTGTATTCTAACACACAGACCAAAAATCAATCAGGAATAGGAAGATCACCCTGCTTTGTCTACCCTGAGAGATTATAATCTCTTGCCCCACCCCCTCTTTTTTTTATTTTTATTATTTATTATTTATTACTTATTTATTTATTATTTTATTATATTCATGTTTAATTTATTATTTTATTTTATTTATTTTTATTTATTTTTTATTGTTTTGGATCATCTTGGCTTTGGTGGCATATCTGTGGTAACTTTTGAACACTTTGGATTTTTTCTAAGGAGCACTTTTTGTGGGCTATGGTTGATATTTTAGACTCTGTCCATTTGCTCAATCATCCCTCAACAGAATGACTACGAGGAACTCCCAACAAAGAAAAGAACCACAGACAATGTCCTCTGCCACAGAACTAATGGATATGGATATAAGCAAGATGTGAGAGACAGACTTCAGGATAGCAATCATGAAGTCAATAGCTAGGTCTGAAAAAACTATTAGAGACAATATAGAATTTTGAAGGGCAGAAATGAGATCTAATCAGGCCAAACCTAAAAATGCTATGAATGAGATGCAGTCTAAACTGGATACTGTAACAGCCAGAGTAAATGAGGCAGAAGAATGAATCAGTGATCTAGAAGATAAGTTGATAGGAAGGAAGGAAGCTGAGGAAGATAGGGATAGGCAGCTAGTAGCCCATGAAAACACTTAGAACAACGATGCCATGAAACATTCCAATACCAGAATTATTGGGATCCCCGAGGGAGTGGGAGAGGGGGATTAGAAGGTATATTTGAGCAAATCATAGCTGAGAACTTCCCTCATCTGGGGAAGGAAACAAGTATTCATGTCCAAGAGGCTGAGAGGAACTCTCCCACAATCAATAAAAATAGATCAACACCCCGACATATAATAGCGAAACTTGCAAATCTTAGAGCCAAGGAAGCTATCCTGAGAGCAATAGGGGGGAAGAGAATTCTACAGAGGGAGAACATAAGAATAACATCAGACCTATTCACAGAGACCTGGCAAGCCAGAAAGGGCTGACAGAACATATTCAGGGTACTAAATGAAAGGAACATGCAGCCAAGAATACTTTATCCAGCAAGGTTGTCATTCAGAATGTATAGATAGATAAAGAGCTTCCAGGACAGGCAGAAACTGAAAGAATATGTGACCACCAAGCAGCCCTGCAATAAATATTAAGGGGGATTCTGTAAGCAATGAGAGACCCCAAGAGTAATATAGACCAGAAATTAACAGAGACAACCCATAGAAACAGGCAATACAGTGGCACTAAATTCATATCTTTCAATAGCTACTCTCAAAATGAACGGGCCCCATGCTCCCATCAAAAGACACAGGGTTTCAGACTGTGTCTAAAGGACCCATGCATATGCTGTCTACAAGAGACTAATTTTGAACCTAAAGACACCTCCAGATTGAAGTGAGGGGATGGAGAACCATCTACCGTGCCAACAGACCTCAAAAGCAAGCTGGGGTAGCAATTCTCATATCAGACAAATTAGATTTTAAACCAAAGATTGCAGTAAGAGATGAAAAGGTACACTATATCATACTTAAAGGGTCTATCCAAAAGAAAATCTAACAACTGTAAATATCTATTCCCCCAACATGGGAGCAGCCAACTACATAAACCAACTAATAACCAAAATAAAGAATCATATTATAAAAATAATTAATAGTAGGAGACGTCAACACTCCACTCTCAGCAATAGACAGATCCTCTAAGCATATCAACAAAGAAATAAGAGCTTTGAAGAATACATTTGACCAGATGGACTTTGTAGATACATACAGAACATTCTATCTTAAAACAACAGAATACTCATTCTTATTCAATGAACACAGAACTTTCTCCAGAATAGGTCACATACTGGGTCACAAATCAGGTCTCAACAGACCAAAAGACTGAGATTATTCCCTGCATATTTTCAGACCACTTTACTTTGAAACTTGAACTCACCACAAGGAAAAATTTGGAAGGAACACAAACACTTGGAGATTAAAAAGCATCCTGTGAAAGAATGAATAGGTCAACCAGTAAATTAAAGAGGAACTTTAAACAATTCATGCAAACCAATGAAAATGAAAATACATTGGTTCAAAACCTATGAGATACTGCAACGGCAGTCCTTGGAGGGAAGAACCTAGCCATCCAAGCCTCTCTCAAAAGAAATCCCAAAATGCACAAGCTAACCTTACACCTAAAGGATCTGGAGGAAGAACAGCAAATAAAGCCTAAACCAAGCAGGAGAAGAGAATTAATAAAGATTAAAGCAGAAATCAATGAAATAGAAACTAGAAGTGCAGTAGAACAGATCAACAAAACTAGAAGCTGGTTCTTTGAAACAATAAGATTGATAAACCTCTAGCCATACTTATCCAAAGGAAAGAGAAACATAAAATCATGAACGAAAGCAGAGGAATCAGGACCAATACCAAGGAAATAGACAATTGTTAGAACTTATTACCAACAACTATATGCCAACAAACTAGGCAATCTGGAAGAAATGGATGCATTCTAGATACTTATAAACTACCAAGATTGAATAAGAAGAAATAGACAATCTGAACAGACCAATAACCAGCAAGGAAACTAAAACAGTACTCAAAAACCTCCCAACAAACAGGAGTCAAGGGCCAGATGGCTTCCCAGGGGAATTCTAAAAAACATTTAAAGAAGAAATTATACCTATTCTCTTGAAGCTGTTCCAAAAAACAGAAATGGAGGGAAAACTTCCAAACTTGTTCTAGGAGGCCAGCACTACCCTGATACCAGAACCAGACAAAGACCCCATCAAAAAGAAGAACTACAGACCAATATCCCTGATGAACATGGATACAAAAATACTCAACAAAATCCTAGCCAGTAGGATCCAACAGTACATTAAAAAGATTATTTGCCACAACCAAGTGGGATTTATTCCTGGACTGCAAGCATGGTTCAACTGCAAATCAATCAACAATGTGATACACTATATAAATAAAAGAAAGGACAAGAACCATACGATACTCTCAGTAGGTGTAGAAAAAGCTTTTGACATAGTACTGAATCCTTTCTTGATTAAAACTCTTTACAGTGTAGGGACAGACAGAATATATCTCAATGTCATAAAGCCATCTATGAAAATCCCAAAGCAAATACTCTCAATGGCAAAAAAACAGAGCTTTTCTGCTGTTGTCAGGAACATGACAGGGTTATCCACTATCATCTCTGCTATTCAACACAGTACTAGAGGTCCTAGCCTCAGCAACCAGACAATAAAAAGAAATAAAGTGCCTCCAAAGCAGCAAATAGTAGTCAAACTCTCACTCTCTGCAGATGACTTAATACTCTCTGTGGAAAACTCAAAAGACTCCACCTCAAAATTGCCAGAACTCATATAGGAATTCAGCAATGTGGCAGGATATAACAGCAATGTACAGAAATCAGTGGCATTTCTATACAGTAGCAAAGAGACAGAAGAGATATTAAAAAGTTGGTCCCATTTACAATTGCACCAAAATCCATACTATACTTAGGAAACAAGTGAACCAAAGAGGGAAAGGATTTGTACTCAGAAAACAATAGAATACTCATGAAAGAAATTGAGGAAGACACAAAGAAATGGGAAAACATTCCATGCTCATGGAACATTTGGAAAAACAAATATTGTGAAAATGTCTATGCTACCTAGATCAATCTACACATTCAATGCAATCACTTTCAAAATACCATCCACTTTTTCACAAAGTTGGAACAAATAATACTAAAGTTTGTATGGAACCAGAAAAAAAGAACCCAAATAACCTAAGGAAAGTTGAAAAAGAAAACCAAAGCTGGTGGCACCATAATTCCGGACATCAAGTTCTATTACAAAGCTATACTCATCAAAACAGTATGGTACTGGCACAAAGACAGACACATAGATCGATGGAACAGAATAGAGAACTCAGAAATGAACCCTCAACTTTATGATCAACTAATCTTCGACAAAGAAGGAAAGAATATCCACTAGAAAAAAGACAGTCTCTTCAACAAATGGTGTTGGGAAAACTGGACAGCCACAGGCAGAAGGATGAAACTGGACCATATCTTTACACCATACATAGAAATAGACCCAAAATGGATGAAGAACCTAAATGTGAGACAGGAGTCCATCAAAATCCTAGAGGAGAACACAGGCAGCAACCTCCGTGATCCTGGCTGCAGCAACTTCTTGCTAGACACATCTGCAAAGGCAAGGGAAACAAAGGCAAAAATGAACTCTTAGGACTTCATCAAGATAAAAAACTTTCGCACAGCAAAGGAAACAATAAAACCAAAAGATAACCAACATAATGGGAGAAGATATTTGCAAATAACATATCAGATAAAGGGTTAGTATGCAAAACCTGTAACTTAGCAAACTCAGCACCCAAAAAACAATCAAGAAATGGGCAGAAGACATGAACAAAGAAGAGATCCAAATGGCCAAGAGACACATGAAAAAATGCTCAATATCACTCAGCATCAGGGAAAGACAAATCAAAACCACAGTGAGATACCACCTCACACCAGTCAGAATAGCTAAAATTAGTAAGTCAGGAAACAACAGATATTGGCAAGGATATGGAGAAAGGAGAACCTTCCTACGCCATTGGTGGAAGTACAAGCTGGGGCAGCCACTGTGGAAAACAGTATAGTGGTTCTTCAAAATTTGAAAATAGACCTACTCCATGACCCAGCAATTGCACTGCTGAGTATTTACCCTAAAGAGACAAATGTAGTGATCCAAAGGGGTACCTGCACTCCAATATTTATTGCAGCAATGTCCACAATAGCCAAAATATGGAGAGATCCTAGATGTCCATCAATAGATGGATAAACAATAGATGAATGGATAAAGAAAATGTGATATATGTCTACAATGGAATATTACTCAGCCATCAAAAAGAACAAAATCTTGCCATTTGCATGATGTGGATGGAACTAGAGGTATTATGCTATATGAAGTAAGTCAATCAGAGAAGGACAATTACCACAGGATCTCACTGATTTGTGGAATTTAAGAAACAAAACAGAGGATCATAGAGTAGGAGAGGAAAAAATAAAACAAGACAGAACCACAGAGGGAGACAAACCACAAAAGACTCAACCATAGGAAACAAACTGAGGGTTGCTGAAGAGGAGGGAGGTAGAGGGATGGGTTAATTGGGTGATGGACATTAAGGAGGCCATATGATGTAATGAGCACTGAGTATTATATAAGACTGATGAATCATAGGCCTATACTGCTAAAACTAATAATACATTATATATGTTAATTAAACCTAAGTAATAATCGCTTCTCGGCCTTTTGGCTAAGATCAAGTGTAATTAAACCTAAATAAAAAGTTTTTAAAGAATTTTTTTAAAAGAGAGCAAGAGACAGCTGACTTTCCTAATATATAGAAACAGATACAGAAATTTAGAGAAAATGAGGAGACAAAATAATATACACCAAATGAAAAAACAGGACAAAATCACAGCAAAAATGCCAAACAAAACAGAGACAAGTAACATGCTTGATAGTGAATTTAAAGCATAAGCCATAAAGATACTCACTGAACTTAACAGTGGAAGATTTCAGTGAGACTTTCAACAGAGATAGAAAACATAAAAAATAACTGATCAGAGATAAAGAACTCAATAGCTGAAATTAAAAATAATAAAGGGACTAAATAACAGATTAAAGGAAGCAAAATAATGGACCAGCAACCTGGAAGACAGAGTAATAGAAAGCGATCAAGCTAAACAGGATAAAGAAAAAAGATTAATAAAGAATGAGGATAGAATAAGGGAACTCAGTGACACCATCAAGAGTAACAACATTCACATTATAGGGATCCCAGGAGGAAGAGAGAGAGAGAAGTGGAGGCAGAATATTTGAAGAAGTAATAGCTGAAAATTTCCCTAATTTGGGGAAGGAAACAGAAATCCAGATCCAGGGCACAGAGAGTGCCCAACAAGCCAAGGAGGTCCATACCAAGATGCATAGCAATTGAAATGGCAAAAATGAGTGATAAAAAGAGAATATTAAAAGCAGCACAAGAAAATGAAGCAATTACCTATACGGGAAACTTCTTAATACTATAGCCTGATTTTTCAGCAGAATCTGTGGCCAGTAGACAGTGGCATGATATATTTAAAGTGCTAAAAGAAAAAAAATCTGCAACCAAGAATACTGTATCCTGCAAGGCTGTCATGCTGAATAGAAAGAGAGATAAAAAGGTTCCTAGACAAAAAAATTTAAAGGAATTCATCATGACTATGCCAGCCTTACAAAAAATGTTAGAGGGGATTCTTTGAGTATAAAGGGAAGACAGTAAGTAGGAGTAAGAAAAGTAGGAAGCACAAAAGCAGTAAAAATATCTACAAAATCAGTCAAGGGATTCACAAAATAAAAGGAGGACAATACACCTAAAATGTGGGAAGTAGCGGAGTAAAAATGTAGTGCTTTTAAAATGGGTTGAAACTTAGGAAACCTTCAATTTAATACAGTTTGTTATACACACAAGATGTTATACAACAACCTAATGATAATCACAAATCAAAAAACCAGTAATAGGTACATTAAAAAAAAAAATAAAGAAGGAATTCACGTACATCACTAAAAGCCAGCAAACTTCAAGAGGAAAAAGAAAAACTAATTTGAATGTAAATGAACTAAATGCTACAATAAAAATCCACAGAATGGTGCCTGGGTGGCTCAGTTGAGTAACTGACTCAAGATCTCAGCTCAAGTCTTGATCTCAGGATTGTGAGTTCAAGCCCTATGTTGGACTTAAATATAAATAAATAAAAAGTAAAAAGCCACAGAATGATGGAATGGATAATAAAGCAAGAGCCATCTATTTGCTGCCTACAAGAAACTTATTTCAGACGTAAGACACATGTAGATTGAAAATGAAGGAATGAAAAAGCATTTATCAGTTAAATGGAAGTGGGGAAAAAACTGAGGATAGCAATACTTATATCAGACAAAATAGACTTAAAGACTGTAACCACATACAAAAAATACTGCATAATCATAAAAAGAACAGTCCAACAAGAAATACAACAACTGTAAATATTTATGGACCCAACATGGAAGCACCTAGATACATAAAGCCTCTATTAACAAAAATAAAAGAAGAAATTGATAGTAATAACAATAGCAGGGGAGTTTAACACCCTACTACATCAATGGATAGAAAATCAACAATGAAATAGTGGTTTTGAATGATACATTGGACTAGATATAACAGATATATTCATAACATTACATCCTAAAATAGCGGTATACACATTTTTTCAGGTGCACATGGAACATTTTCCAGAATAGATCACATGTTAGGTCACAAAATATATCTTCACAAATTCAATAAAACTGAAGCCATATACCATGCATTTTTTTCCAACCACAATGCTATGAAACTAGAAATCAACCACAAGAAAAAATCTGGAAAGAACACAAACTCATGAAGGTTAAATAATATGCTACTAGATAGTGAATAGGTCAACCAAGAAATCAAATAGAAAATCAAAAATACACAGAGACAAATAAAAATGAAAGCCCAATGGTCCAAAATCTTTGGGATACAAAAAAGCAGCTCTAAGAAGGAAGTTTATAGTAATACAGGCCTACCTCAGGAAGCAAGAAATATCTCCAATAAACAACCTAACCTTTTACCCAAAGGAACTAGAAAAAGGAGAACAAATCCAATCCAAAATCAGTAGAAGAAATAATAAAGGTGAGAGGAGAAACAAAACAGAAACAAAATAAATAGAGCAGATTGATGAAACCAGGAACTGGTTCTTTGAAAACATCAACAAAGCTGATAAACTAGCCAGACTCATCAAAAGTGAAGGGGGGAATCAAACAAAATCTTGAAAGAGGAGAAATAATCACCAGCACAACAGAAATACAAACAATTATGAGGGAATATTATGAAAAATTATATGCCAACAAATTGGACAACCTGGGAGAAATGGGTATATTCCTAGAAACATAACCTACCAAAACTGAAGCTGGAAGAAATAGAAAATTTGAACAGACCATTCATTACTAATTCAATTGAATCAGGAAAAAAAAAAAAAAAGTCCAGGATCAGACGGCTTCACAGATGAATTCTACCAAACATTTGAAGAAGAGTTAATATCTTTTTTTCTCAAACTATTGCAAAATATAGAAAGAAAACTTCTAAATCCCTTCTACGAAGCTAGCATTACCCTGATACCAAAGATATAAACACCACACACAAAAAAGAGAACTATAGAGCAATATCTCTGAAGAACATAGATGCAGAAATCCTCAACAAAATACTAGCAAATGAGAGCCAACAATGCATTAAAAAAAATTCACCATGATCAAGTGCGATTTATTCCTAGGATGCAAGGGTGGTTCAATATTTGCAAATCAACATAACACATCACATTAACAAAAGAAAGGATAAAAACCTTATGTTCATTTCAATAAATACAGAAAAGGCATTTGACAAAATACAGCACCCTTCTTAAAAACTCTCAACAAAGTAAGTTTAGAGGGAACATCTCAAAATATGAAAAATATGAAATATGAAAAAGCCTAAAGCTAACATTATGCTCATTGGTGAAAAACTGAAAGCTCTTCCTCAAAGATCAGGAATAAGACAACAATGTCCTCTCCCACTTTTATTCAACATAGTAGTAGAAGTCCTAGCTACAGTAACCAGACAAGAAATAGAGATAAAAGGCATCCAAATCAGAAAGGAAGGAGTTAAACTTTACTTGCAGATGACATGATACTACATATAGAAAACCCTAAAGACTCCGCCAGAAACTACTAAAACTGATAAATGGACTCAGTGAAGTCACAGGATAGAAAATCAACATACAGAAATCTATATTTTTTACACACTAATTCTATATATTAATAATGTATGCACTGGGATGCCTGGGTAGCTCAGTCGGTTAAGTATCTGCCTTCGGTTCAGGTCATGATCCTGGTCCTGCTTCTCCCTCTGCCTGCTGCTCCCCCTGCTGTGCTCTGCCAAATAAATAAAAAACCTTAAAAAAATAATGTATACACCAATTCTATATGTCAATAATGTATACACTAATTATGAAGCACCAGAAAGAGAAATTAAGGAAACAATCCCATTTATAATTGCACCAAAAACATAAAATACCTAGGAATAAACTCAAAGAGTTAAAAGATAAGTACTTTGAAAACTATAAAATACTGATGAAAGAAATTTCAGACAATACAAAAAAATGGAAAGACATTCCAAGCTCATGGGTTGCAAGAACAAATATTGGTAAAATGTCTACCCAAAGCAATGTACAGATTTAATGCAAGGTCTATCAAAATACCAATAGCGTTTTATAGAATTAGAACAAACAATCCTAAACTTAGTATGGAACCATAAAAGACCCTGAATCGACAAAGCAATCTTGAAAAAGAAGAACAAAACTAGAAATATCACAATTCTAGACTTCAGGTTATATATTAAAAAGTTGTAGTGATCAAAACAGTATGAATGGATAAGGAAGATGTGGTCCATATACACTATGGAGTATTATGCCTCCATCAGAAAGGACAAATACCCAACTTTTGTAGCAACATGGACAGGACTGGAAGAGATTATGCTAAGTGAAATAAGTCAAACAGAGAGAGTCAAGTATCATATGGTTTCACTTATTTGTGGAGCATAACAAATAATATAGAGGACAAGGGGAGATGGAGAGGAGAAGGGAGTTGAGGGAAATTGGAAGGGGAGGTGAACCATGAGAGACTATGGACTCTGAAAAACAACCTGAGGGTTTTGAAGGGGCGGGGGGTGGGAGGGTGGGGGAACCAGGTGGTGGGTATTGGGGAGGGCACAGATTGCATGGAGCACTGGGTGTGGCGAAAAAACAATGAATACTGTTACGATGAAAATAAATAAAAAATTTAATTAAAAAAAAAAAACACATTGAGATACCACCTTACACCAGTTAGAATGGCCAAGATTAGCAAGACAGGAAACAACATGTATTGGAGAGGATGTGGAGAAAGGGGAACCCTCTCACACTGTTGGTGGGAATGCAAGTTGGTGCAGCCACTTTGGAGAACAGTGTGGAGATTCCTCAAGAAATTAAAAATAGAGCTTCCCTTTGACCCTGCAATTGCACTACTGGGTATTTACCCCAAAGATACAGACATAGTAAACAGAAGGGCCATATGCACCCCAATGTTCATAGCAGCAATGGCCACAGTCGCCAAACTGTGGAAAGAACCAAGATGCCCTTCAACGGACGAATGGATAAGGAAGATGTGGTCCATATTCACTATGGAGTATTATGCCTCCATCAGAAAGGACGAATACCCAACTTTTGTAGCAACATGGACAGGACTGGAAGAGATTATGCTGAATGGAATAAGTCAAGCAGAGAGAGTCAATTATCATATGGTTTCACTTATTTGTGGAGCATATCAAATAACATGGAGGATAAGGGGAGATGGAGAGGAGAAGGGAGTTGAGGGAAATTGGAAGGGGAGGTGAACCATGAGAGACTATGGACTCTGAAAAACAACCTGAGGGTTTTGAAGGGGCGGGGGGGTGGGAGGTTGGGGGAACCAGGTGGTGGGTATTAGGGAGGGCACGGATTGCATGGAGCACTGGGTGTGGTGCAAAAACAATGAATATTGTTACGCTGAAAAGAAATAAAAATTAAAAAAATAATAAAAAATAAAAAACAAAGAATTTTCCAAAATTTCTACAACCAAAAAAAAAAAAACAAATCAAAAAAAACAGTATGATACTGGCAGAAAAACAGACACATAGATTAATAGAACAGAACAGGGAGCCCAGAAAATAAACCCACAATTATATAGTCAATCTTTGACAAATAAAGCAAGAATATGCAATGGGGAAAAGTCTCTTCAACAAATGGTGTTGGAAAAACTGGACAGCTACATGCACCTCACATCCCATCAGATTGGCTAAAATTAACAACACAAGAAATAAGAGATGTTGATGAGGATGTAAAGAAAAAGGAGACTTCTTGCACTTTGGGTTGGAATGCAAACAAGTGTAGCATTTGGAAAATAGAGTGGAGGTTCCTCAAAAAATTAAAAGTTGAACTACCTATGATCCAGCAATCACACTACTGTTATTTCCCAAGGAATACAAGAACACTACTGAAAGGGATACTTGCACACCTGTGTTTACAGCAGCATTATTTACAATAACCAAGATACGGAAGCAGCTCAAGTGTCTGTTGATTGATGAATGGGTAAAGAAGACATTGAATATATGTACAACAGAGTATTATTCAGCCATAAAAAATAATGAAGTCTTGCCATTTGCAACTAGAGAGTATAATGCTAAGTGAAATAAGTCAAAGACAAATATCATATGATCTCACTTATATGTGGAATTTAAGAAACAAAACAAACAAAGGGGGAAAAAAAGTTAAAGAAACAGACTCTTAACTATAGAGAACTGACTGCTACCAGAGGGGATGGGGGGGAATGAATTAAATAGGGGTTGGTGATTAAGAAATACACTTGTTGAAATGAGCACAGGGTGATACATGGAAGATTTGAATCACTATACTGTACACCGAAAACTAATATAACACTTTGGGTTAACTGGAATTAAAAACAAAGTGATACTATCCTTGATTTGATATTTTGCTGATAAGTTTTTATTTTTATTTTTTTAATTTTCAAATTAATTATAATTATGTTCAGTTAGCACTGTATAGTACATCATTAGTTTTTGATGTAGTGTTCAATGATTCATTAGTTACATATAACACCCAGTGCATATCATAACACATGCCCTCTTAATACCCATCATCTTGTTGATGAGTTTTTAAATACTGGTGTCTTTGCTCTCTTGAAAACCCTTAAATAGGGCTTCTGGTTTCTGGTCAGCATGTAAAGAGTTTGGAAGTAATCACCCACATCCTCTCAAGAAATCTCTGAAAGAAGTGAAAATCAACTTTTTTTTTTTTTAATTTTATTTTCAGCGTAACAGTATTCATTGTTTTTTTGCCACACCCAGTGCTCCATGCAATCTGTGCCCTCCCTAATACCCACCACCTGGTTCCCCCAACCTCCCACCCCCCGCCCCTTCAAAACCCTCAGGTTGTTTTTCAGAGTCCATAGTCTCTCATGATTCACCTCCCCTTCCAATTTCCCTCAACTCCCTTCTCCTCTCCATCTACCCTTGTCCTCTATATTATTTGTTATGCTCCACAAATAAGTGAAACCATATGATACTTGACTCTCTCTGTTTGACTTATTTCACTCAGCATAATCTCTTCCAGTCCTGTCCATGTTGCTACAAAAGTTGGGTATTCGTCCTTTCTGATGGAGGCATAATACTCCATAGTGTATATGGACAAACTGTGGAAAATCAACTCTTTTTAGATCCGTTAGAGAACTGAGGTCACAGGGCAAGCTGCTGCCCTGGAAAATTGGAGATGGACAAGTATGAGGACAGAAGCATGACTTACTGGAAGAGATACCTGCAAGCAGTTGCTAGGACTTCTAGTACTATGTTGAACAATAGTGGCGAGAGTGGGCATCCTTGTACCATTCCTGATCTTAAGGGGAAGGCTCTCAGCTTTTCCCCCATTGAGAATGGTATTTGCTGTGGGCTTTTCATAGATGGTTTTTATGAAATTGAGGAATGTTCCCTCTATCCCTACACTCTGCAGAGTTTTAATCATGAAAGGATGCTGTATTTTGTCAAATGCTTTTTCTGCATCAACTGAGAGGACCATACTGTTCTTCTCTCTTCTATTATTGATTTGTTCTATCACATTGATTGATTTGCAAATGTTGAACCACCCTTGCATCCCAGGGATAAATCCCACCTGGTCATGATGGATAATCCTTTTCATGTACTGTTGGATCCTATCAGCTAGGATCTTGTTAAGAATTTTGGCATCCATATTCATCATGGGTATTGGTCTGAAACTCTCCTTTTTGATGGTGTCTTTGCCTGGTTTTGGGATCAAGGTAATGCTGGCCTCAAAGAATGAGTCTGGAAGTTTTCCTTCTATTTATTTTTTGAAACAGCTCCAGGAGAATAGGTATTACTTCTTCTTTGAATTTTTGGTAGAATTCCCTAGGGAATCCATCAGGTCCTGGACTGTTGTTTTTTGGTCTGTTGTTGAGAGTGGAGTGTTGAGATCTCTAACAATGTATTATTACCAATATGTCTATTTTAACAGTTGGCTTATGTACTTGGCTGCTCCCATGTTGAAGCACAGATATATACAGATAGATCAATGGAACAGAATACAGAGCCCAGATACGGACCCTCAACTCTATGATCAACTAATCTTTGACAAAGAAGGAAAAAATATCCAATGGAAAAAAGACAGTCCCCTCAGTTTGCTTCCTGAGATTAAGAGTCTTATGGTTTGTCTCACAAACTGAGGATTGCTGGAGGGGAGGGGGCTAAGTGGGATGGGGCGGCTGGGTGATAGACCTTGGGGAAGGAATGTGCTATGGGGAGTGCTGTGAATTGTGCAAGACTGATGAATCACAGACCTGTACTCTTGAAACAAATAATACATTATATGCTAATAAATAAATAGGAAAAAAAGTCTCTTCAATAAACGGTGCTGGGAAAACTGGACGGCTATATACAGAAGAATGAAACTCAACCATTCTCTTACACCATACACAAAGATAAACTCTAAAGGGATGAAAGACCTCAATGTGAAACAGGAATCCATTAAAACCCTAGAAGAGAACATAGGCAGTAACCTCTACAACATCGGCCACAACAACTTCTTTCAAGACATGTCTCCAAAGGCGAGGGAAACAAAAGCAAAATGAACTTTGGGACTTCGTCAAGATAAAAAGTTTCTGCACAGCAAAAGAAACAGTCAACAAAACAAAGAGGTAACCCACAGAATAGGAGAAGATATTTGCAAATGACACTACAGAAAAAGGGCTGATATCCGAGATCTATAAAGAACTTCTCAACACCGAAAAAAACAAATAATCCAGTAAAAAAAAAAAAAAAAAATGGGCAGAAGACATGAACAGACACTTCTCCAAAGAAGACACAAAATGGCTAACAGACAGATGAAAAAAATATTCATCATCATTAGCCATCAGGGAAATTCAAATCAAAATCACACTGGATACCACCTTATACCAGTTAGAATGGCAAAAATTGACAAGGCAAGAAACAACAAGTGTTGGAGAGGTTGTGGAGAAAGTGGAATCCTCTTACACTGTTAGTTGGAAACAGTGTGGAGGTTCTTTAGAAAGTTAAAAATAGAGCTACCCTATGACCCAGCAATTATACCACTAGTAATTTACCCCAAAGATGTAGTGAAAAGAAGGGCCACATGCACCCAATGGTCATAGCAGCAATGTCCACAATAGCCAAAATGGGGAAGGAGCCCAAATGCCCTTCAACAGATGAATGGATAAAGAAGATGTGGTCCATATATACAATGGAATATTCAGCCATTAGAAAAGATGAATACCCAACTTTTGTACCAATAGGGTTGGGACTGGAGGAGATTATGCTAAGTGATATAAGTCACGCAGAGAAAGTCAATTATCATATGGTTCCACTTATTTGTGGAACATAAGGAATAGCATGGAGGACATTAGGAGAAGGAAGGGGAAAATGAGGTGGGATGGGGAGGGGGAGACGAACCATGAGAAACTATGGATTCTAGGAAACAAACTGAGGGTTGTAAAGGTGGGGATGGGTTAGCCCAGTGATGGGTATTAAGGAGGGTACATATTGCATGGAGGACTGGGTGTTAAACACAAACAATGAATCATGGAACACTACATCAAAAACTAATGCACGATATGGTAACTAAAAAAAAAAAAAAGATACCTGCAAGCAGAGATCTCCAGGGGGAACCAGTACCAAGGTAAGCAAACCGAAATTGTACCTAATGAATTGTTAGGGGTTCACTGTAGTGGTCTGCTAGAGCTGGTAGCAGGGATTGACTGCAGATGAGCACAAGGTATCTTTTTGTGGTAAATGCAATGTTTTGAAGCTGGATTGTAGACATGTTTGCACAATTCTGTAAGTTTACTAAAAATCAATGAAGTGTTACTTAAACTGGTGATTTTATCACATGTAAATTCTATGTCTATAAGGCTGTATTTTTATTTTTATTCTTTTTTAAAGATTTTATTCATTTATTTGAGAGAGCGTAAGTAGACAGAGCAGCAGGCAGAGCAGGCAGAAGGAGAAGTAGGCTCCCTGCTGAGCAAGGAGCATGACATGGAACTCCATCCCAGGACCCTGGGATCATGACCTGAGCTGTAGGCAGACCTCTGACCGAGAGAGCCCCCCAGGCACCCCAAAGCTGTATTTTGAAAAAACCGATGTCATAAAAGACATAGAAAGGTTATGTGACTATGCTGGAGTAAAAGAAACTAGAGAGGCAGAAGCAAATGCAATAAGTGACCCTAGACTGGAAAAAAAACCTGCTATAAAAAATACTGGGTCAATGGAATGTGGACAGTATATTAGATAAAAGTATTTTATCAATATTAAATTTATCAAGATTGTTAAAGTACTGTGGTCATGTATGTGAATATCCTTAGTTACAGGATATACTAAAGTGTTTAAAGAATCATGAGGTATACAACTTAATCTTAAATGGTTTCAGAAAAAAAAATATATATACATATCTACATACAAGGGTTTGGAGTTTGATAGGGAGAGAAAGCGTGTGTACATGAACATGTAAATGGCACAAAATGTCAACAATAAATGAACCTGGATAATGAGTATGAGTATTTTCTGCAGTGTATTTCAGCTTTTCTATAAGTTTGAAATTATTTCCAAACTAAAAAAAGGGGGGGTGGTAAATCCCTACTGAGTACCTTTTGCATATAAGGCACTGTATAAAGTACTGGTAACAGAAAGACAAATTCATGAGATCCTGCCTTCAATATTAGATCTGCATTAGGTGGCTATGTCTCCATTTCCTCAATTTGATTTCCCTGGGGGCAGTAATTACGTAATAATTTTTTTAAAAGGGCAATAGGACATTCAGAGTTGCTACAATAGCCTGGTTTCCCATGTACCCATCTCCAGTTCAGAACAATTCACTTCTGAAGACAAGCATGTACTAAATGAACAAGAATCAGAGAAATATTCATTGCAGAGTTTATGATAGATCAACAAAAAACTTATTCTGTGGGTCGCCTGTCAGGATGCGGACCTGCTATATGATAGAGAATGAGTCCTTATAATGAAATGTTATAATGAGATTTAAATCATGCTCTCTTCTTAATAAACATTATTCAGTATTTATTACTTATTTTTGTCTTATATCTGCATTCACATCACTTTCTCATAAGTTGCATCACAGTCCTAAGCCCTTTCCAGAAAAAAATCCATTTTAACTTTCCTCAGTTTCTGCAGCTCACTGCCAACAGCTGCAAGGGGAGGGAGGTAGTGGTAGTAGGTGCATCACAGCTCTGCCACTGCCCAGGCTGAGCTGAATAAAGGTGACTGACACCTTGGTGATGCCAGTCTTGTGCTTTCCACTCACTCCTCACTTGTTTAAGCCCCCTTCTCCCAAGACAGTGAGCTTCCCAGAGGACAAGTGGAATATCACACACCCTGGGAACTTAAGGAGTCCCTCTGAATCTGTGGCAGGCTATCAAAATAGCTCAAGTCATCTGAAAGGAGGTGTGAGGAAGTTGGCAGATACCTATGACATTTATTATATTGGTGGTGTCACGCAATGCCCCTCGAGAGCAGCACTTAATGAAGTATGATAGGTGGTACTGAGCCAAAAGAGAAAAATGGCCAAAAAGGCACCAGGGGGCTTTTAGAGGAAAATAGGTTTAGAAAAATTTGTTCCATGTGTAAGGTTGTGGATAGCATCATTCTAAGAGAAATCTATTATTCTGGACAAGGAACATCTATCAGGTTTGTGAATAAAAATATGATGTAGTGAATCAAATTCAAGAGAATATCTATAGGTATACAAAACAATGGAAAAGCAGATGAAGAATGTACATATTCTCAGGAGCTTAAGACTGATGTCAACTACACAGCTAGACTCAGACTTTGACCAGGCAAAGACTGGACAGACCACATACCACTCCTGGCTACAAGCATGATGGGGTAAAGGTGAAGTCGCAGATGAAGGAAGCCAAATCCAGGGATATCATGTGGTCTCACTATTTTTACCTTAAGAGTAGGCTAGAGGGGAATTTAGGCATTAAATAAAGGATGAAATATGGAGGGGGAAGGGCTTGGATTATACGTACTATGATTTGTACCTAACTGGACCTTTAGTTTCTTGAAAACAACACTTGACTTGATCCTCCTTAAACCAAATAAATTCTGCAGATACATGTTGCCTTAACGATTTCTTCACACCATTGGTGAAATAAAGTCTTGAGTAAGGTAAATGACCACCGCCCTCCATCTGTGTGTGTGTGTGTGTGTGCGTTTTTAAGTAGAGCCCAGCATGGGGCTTGAACTCATGACCCTAGAATCAAGACCTGAGTGGAGATCCAGAGTTGGATGCTTAACTCACTGAGCCACCCAGGTGCCCCTGCCCTTATTTTTTTTTAGCTAGACATATTACTTATTTAAGAAACAATTGGTTCTTCTATATGAAGACCCAATGACAAACTAGAAAAAAAAAAAAAATCAACCAGTGACTTAGTAAAGTCCCATAAGAAAGTAATCCAGGACCAACTTACAATAAAGGATGTCAGAATCTCTTTGTAAGGAAACTGTATTCCTAGTGAAGTCTTCTAAACTAGGATTGTCAGCTACATCCTCACAAATATGTGAAATGTGTATCAATTTACCACTTCACTAGTGGTGACATATTTAGGGAAGAGAAGTCATTCAAAGTCTCTCACAACCTGGCAAAGGCTTTCCCTCTAAATTCACCTCCCAGCCCTCCTCTGTTCTATCCAAACAGAGGTCTACACCATTTTTTTCCTGCTTGGAATGCTTTCCCCATTTCCCTATTTAACTTCTACTCATTCTTCCAGATCTATATTGAATCTGACAGTTGCCCAAGAAGCCTTTCCTAACTGCTCCTTTTCTGAGCCTCTAAGGTATGTTTTCTTTGTACAGAAATCTGTACAGTTAGTACTATCAATTTTTTAAAATATTTTGATAGAGAGCACAAGTAAACAGAATGGCATGCAGATGGAGAGGGAGAAGCAGGCTCCCAGCTTAACAGGGAGCCTGACACGGGGCTTGACCCCAGGACCCTGGGATCATGACCTGAGCTGAAGGAAAACGCTTAACCAACTGAGCCACACAGGTGCCCCTACTACCAGTTTTTTAATGTGTTCTACTACCCCAAATAATTAACTTCTGAAGGGAAGGACCTCCCCTTGTATCATCTTAGAGAACAGGTACCCCAAATACCTCTAATTTTGTGGTACTTTGAACACTCTTCCTGCACCTCAATCCATTCTTCATGTATCAGCAAGAGTTATCTTAGAATTTCAACTAGATCATGTCACCCTCTACCCTTTATCCTCCTCTTCAAATCTTTCACCAGCTTTCATTGCAGTTAAGCATGAATCTATACTTGTTACCCTGCCCAGAAGGTTCTACATGATCTGGGTCTTTCTTAATCTTCATAGTCTTACCACAATACTCCAAACCAGCATCTTCCTTCCAGCCACATCTGCCTTCTTACAATTCCTAAACATGCTAGGTTTTATCCTGCCTTCAAGTTTCTTGCATGTATTATTTGTTGTTGGCCTGAAATGCCTTCTCTATTCCCCTTCCTCTCCCCAGCATGCCCCACACATATTAGTCATAGTCACGTGGTATAACTAACCCTTTCCTTTTCATCATGTCTCAACTAAAATCCACCTGCCTGAAAGGCCTGATGTACATTTCCCACATTACTCTCCATCTCAACATCTAATGTTTCCTTCATGGCACTTTTTATTATGTTCAGTTAGCCACTGTATAGTACATCATTAGTTTTTGATGTAGTGTTCAATGATTCATTAGTTGCATATAACACCCACTGCTCATTATAACACGTGCCCTCCTTAATACCCATCACCCAGCTACCCCATCCTCCGACCACCCCCCAAACCCTCAGTTTGTTTTCTATAGTTGAGAGTCTCTCATGGTTCATCTCCCTCTGATTTCTCCCCCTTCAGTTTTCCCTCCCTTGCCCTATGGTCCTCCACACTATTCCTTATGTTCTACATATGACTGAAACCATATGATATCTGTTTTTGCTTGACTTATTTCATTTAGCATAATCCCCTCCAGTTCCATCCACACTGATGCAAATGGTGGGTATTCATCCTTTCTGATGGCTGAGTAATATTCCACTGTATATTTGGATCACATCTTTTTTATCCATTCATCTGTTGAAGGGCATCTGGGCTCTTTCCACAGTTTGGCTATTGTGGGTATTGCTGCTAGGAACATTGGACTGCATGTGCCCCTTCTTTTCACTACATCTATATCTTTGGGTTAAATACCTAGTAGTGCAATTGCTGGGTCATAGGGTGACTCTATTCTTAACATCTTGAGGAACCTCCATACCGTTTTCCAGTGTGGCTGTACCAGCTTGCATTCCCACTAACAGTGTAAGAGGGTTCCCCTTTCTCCACATCCTTACCAACATTTGTTTCGTTTTGTTAATTTTTGCCATTGTAACTAGCGTAAGGTGGTATCTCATTGTGGTTTTGATTTGTATTTCCCTGATGGCTAGTGATGTTGAACATTTTTTCATGCATCTGTTGGCCATTTGTATGTCTTCTTTGGAGACATATCTGTTCATGTCTTCTGCCCATTTTTTGACTGAATTATTTGTTTTTTGAGTATTGAGTTTGAGAAGTTCTTTATAGATCTCAAATACCAGCTCTTTGTCTATAATGTCATTTGCAAATATCTTCTCCTATTCTGTGGGTTGCCTCTTAGTTTTTTTGGCCATTTCTTCCGCTGTGCAAAAGCTTTTTATCTTGATGAAGCCCCAAAAGTTCATTTTTGCACTTTAATTTATAATTTGTTTATAGCCTTATTGGCCCTCACCCTCAAAACACATATAAGGCCTCTTGGAGCAGAGAACATATCTTGGCATAGACTAGGTACAGTACCAAGTAATTATGTTGAATTAAGAAAAATCACAACTGAAGACATCTGAAAGCATGTTCTAAATTCTCAATATAGGTAGGTTAAACCACATGAATGTTAGTAATTCAGGGAGCTAAAGCAAACAGGACACAGTGACGTTTGGGCCGGTATAAAGGTAAACCTCAGGGACTAAAGACAAGTTGTCCAGAAGGGTCTGGTGGACCAAATAAACAGGATTTCACCTCTGATGCCAGGCTTCTCGCCTGGCAGGACCTTTAGAAAAAATACATCGATCACCCACCAAATGAGCAAAAAGCACAAAGTCAGACAATTCCAAGTATTATGAGGATATGGAGCATAAGAGTTTCCATTACACTAGCAGGAGCATAAAATGGTGTAACTACTTTGGAAAACAATTTGGCATTATCCAGTGAAGCTGAATATTCACAATCCCTATGACACAACATTTGATAATTATATAGCCTAGAGAAAGTCTTACACATGTGTATCTGTGTAAGACATACACAAGGGAGACATGAACCAAGAGATGTAAATAGGAACACTGACAGCACTGTTGTTTATATGGGAATCAATAAATAGTACACATTCACGTAAGAGAAAAATGAATTAACTGTGGTACAAACTTCAACAGAGGAATGTCAAATAAGGCTAAGCACAAGAAGCAAAGGTCACAGAAAAACATTATGGTTTCATTTTTTTGCTTAAAAATATGTAAACAGATGTTAAAACTTAAACAATAAGGCATAACTGCAAAGTTGGAGATACTAGTTACAGCCAGTAAGGGGGGGGAAAAAGGTGAATGTAATTGGAAACAAGCACAAGGGGGCTTCAAAAAGTGATAATGTTCTGTTCTTTTAAGCAAGGCGAAGATTACACAGAAGGTACATGTTTTATTCTTCATACCTTACATATACACGATATCCACTCTTCTATGTATATTAATTCTTTTGAAGAATTAAAGACTGATCAAAGTATAGAAGGGGGGAAGGTAAATGGTTTCTTCTTATACTTAAGATAATATGTAATGAAGCAGAGATCTCTTCAAAATGTCTGCTATAAACCCAAAGCTATATAAGTGTTCTCTCAAAATCAAAACTGTTAGTTCCCATAACCTGCAATTTCCTTAACTTCATTCAACACTTTTTGTTACCCCACTTTTTTTCTTCTTTCACTTTCACTCTCAAAATTTAACTTGTTATATGTTGTGTATCTTTGTAAACCACTCTAAATCCTTTCTAGAATAAGATGTGGTAATATATGAGATATTAGAAATATGGTAATACAAAACAGAATGAAGAGATCATCTTGTAACCAAACACACAAAATACTGAAGGGGATTATACCAGACAGAAACAGGAATGAAACTAGTGGCTATCCCAGTATAACACCAATTACATTTCAAACTCCAAGTCCTTACTTCACGGAAAAGACAAGCTTAATGAAAATCCAGTGAGGAATGTCATGCTTGTACTACCAAACCTAGTAAGGTAATTGGAGTATAAGTACATGTGAAAAATTATAGTCACAGTAAAAACTCACAGAAACCACACTAACGAAAAGGAATAGGTTTTCATTGTTATTATGGTTATTTCCAATCCTTACACTTAGAGAATTTATTTATCCACTACAGAAGAACCTCCAGAACAGTCTATTCCCTTGTTTACAGAACCAAAACTGCCATGCATTAATAACCCTACAATTATATTGAAATATTCAGATGTGTGATTCACCCACTTTAAGCCTTGAAAGCAGATGAACTATGTAGAAATAGGCACGTGCTGGTATTGCAATTTTCATTTTAAAATTATATTTTTATTGCTAGAATGCTATGTACAAATACTCATAACCACATGAATACCATATGGACCAAAACAACCCTCTCATTTTAAAAATTGGCCCAGTTAAATAAAACTTGTTAGAATCAAGATTGAGGAGCTATCAATTAAAAGTATGATAGAAGCTCTTCATTAAGGAATATGCATGCTAAGTTGAGGTCCTTTCACTTTTTCAGTAAGAAAAAATTTGTTTCTGGAGCATAAAAAAAAAAATAGATTTCTTCTGTACCAACTAGAACTTCAAAGTGTCAAAACTAGGTCAGAGGTGGAGAGATCAGGCTTAAGCTACAAGATGTCACATTTCCCTTCCCAAGCTCTCTCATTTTATGATTTCCTAAGACATGTTTTTCTTAAACATGGTTGCTTCCTCTATGAGGCAAGAGATTAAAAAGCTGGCAAAGCATAACTACATTTACAGTAAACTTACTGTATCTACCATAGCTGGGAAAGGCAACATTGTGGCTAATTAAAAATCATGTCGGGATGCCTGGGTGGCTCAGGTGGTTAAGCCACTGCCTTCAGCTTGGGTCATGATTCCAGCGTCCTGGGATCGAGTCCCACATCGAGCTCCTTGCTGGGCAGGGAGCCTGCTTCTCCCTCTGCCTCTGCCTGTGCTTGCTCGCGTGCTCTCTCTCTCTCTCTCTCTCTCTCTCTGACAAATAAATAAAATCTTTAAAAAAAAATCATGTTAGCTAAGACTCAGAGTATCTCTGGATATTCAAGTTCTCTCTTGTGTCAGTGTATGTCTGTATCTTCATATATACATGTATATTTGTACATATCCTTATACACACCCAAGCATTTGGATTGCTAGCACCCACAGAATTAGAAAATACACAGTATTAAAAGAATTACACAGACCACAATTCATTCAACAAATATACACTAATATACACTAAATTCATTTATATTCAAGGATCATATCATTGTGGCTTTGGCATCTAGGACTTCTCAAAGGGTGAGATCATTTCCCCAAAGTCCCTGTATAAGACATAAAAGGCCTGGTTCTGCCCTCTAAAAGTTTATAGCTTGGCAGGAATCTGATTTAACTTTGTTATTTCATGACTTTCAGGTTCTTGCAGGGACTGCACTGTGTTCATGACTATATTGCAGATGTGAAGTGTCAATGCAAAATTGACACTTAGTACAATTAGTACAGTTTGGCTGTACTTTTTGTTTACACACTGCATAAGTGATCTGTAGGATACACTTCTTTTTAAGGAAAGAAAGGGTACCTTTAAAACCATGATTTCATCAGGGTGGTCTTCCCCTGCTTTACTCCATCTCTGACACTTCTACCCCATTCTATAATTTTACACAGGAAAAAAAGGGTTCCTTCTCAAACCAACCTTTATGTTCACATTTGTTCCCTTTGTTTTGAAAATTCTGATTCATATATAAGAAGTCCCCTTACACACAAAATAGACATTTAGAAGTGAAATGCTAAAACTCCACAAATGTCTCATGAAATGTCATTTCTCGATGATATTCTTGTCAAGGTAGCAGGATTCCAGAAAGAGAAATTGGAATTAAAATTTGTTCCCTTTGGCAAATCTTTTTTGGGTCTCTTTATAGAGTGTGTTTAGGGCTCAACAGACTGTGACACAGAGCAGACAGACACTAAAGACACTAGCATCTGTCCACAAGGTCAGTAAGGACTTACCAAGAGTTCATTCTGAATTTTAAATACAGTGCTCACAAAGAGTAAATACATATTAACTTCTCCAAAATAGTTCACTTAAAAGTCAGTTCATACATTAAGTTTCTTTTGGCTTGTACTATGGGATCCATCTGGATTGTCCAGAAGATAGAATTAAATGCCTTTTTGGTTGGTAGAAATGATCTCTAGTCTAAAATGACCAAATGCCTTCCTGCAGACAGTATCTTAATTGAGCTGGGCCCTGTAGTTGCTCTGCCCTCAGACCGGCCTACATTGCGGCTTTCATCTGTCCGACAGAAGTAAAACAGATGGATAAGTGGGAAGGAAAGGAGCAAGAAATGAAGGAGGGCTCTTCATCAAGCACAAAGTAATTAGCAGAAATATGCCACAGCCAAAGAGATGCAGTCTCTGTGGTGAAATATGTAAAGTGATTCACAAAGTTAAATAAAGCAAGAGAACCTTCCATGACCCTCTTTTATTCTTTATACTTCCCTGGGCAGGGCTAAGGTTGAGCTCTGAGTGCTTAAAAATTAAGACAGTCCCCCAGCTGGGGTAAAATGGGAGCCCTATGGGCGCAGTCTAAGACTACTTCTCAATCAAGCATCTGGAGACCCAGGACCCTGAGTGCTCCAATGTCCACACTGCCTGCCTCCCACCCAATTTCCTATGCTCACAGTCTTGGGGATATTAAGATTAATTTCATCACACCTTTTATCCCTGTTAACAACAGACACTGAGAAACCCAGGTCATTTCTCATTCCTCCAAATTTTATGGTCATATAACCTCCTTCATTCATTTTCTTGACCCTATCTCCTACACCCCTAGTGCCTGAAGCCCTTTTCTTGTGCCTCTGGAACTCACAGGCAGCCATCAGCTAAATCCCCTACCATATCCTTGGCCACCTCTCTGAATGCTTCATCTTCCTACTCTGTCACCTGGCTCTTCCCAGAGGGCACTACTTCTCCCCCCACCCACCCTCTCAAGTGGTGGCTATTTCTCTCCCAACATTCCTTGAACCACAGGTATTAGAGGTGGGGTGGGTGTCCTTATTGCTTCTCTTTACACCTAGACCATTGTCCCTTCTTTTCTGTACAAATGCTGAGCTTGGAGTCACACAAAATCAGACCACTATCCACTCCTTCTCATTCAGCAAAGACCTGGGTTCCTGGCTCTTTGTCACTCCCAGTCACTACTATGGCCATGATTCCAGCTGAATTCAGTATTCACAGGTGATCCAATATTCTAGATTCCCAGCCTTTGTCCTCCACCCTAACTCCAAGGTCAGACAGCAGTTTTAAACTGCAATTACTCCATGTTACCCTCCAACCACTACCATCTCCTTTGTCAGTTCCTCTCCTCTGGTGAGAAGTTCTTCACCAACTTCAGTAAGACCAACTTCACGGACTCCAGTGAGACCTAGAAGCCATTGACACTACCACTTTTTACCATCCCTTAACCTCCTCACATCTGGCATCAACTCCTTAACCAGTTTAAATTCCACATTCACTTATGACCACTCCCTTTCTGAGTGAGGAAGGTGTATATCCTGAACTCCCTCCCACTCTCACGTGGACCTGCCCACTTGGCAAAACTACAATCTAGTTAACTTCACCCCTCCACTCATGCATATACAGGCCTAGAGAAGAGAAACATGCACAACCTGTTGAATGTTCTCACTGTAAATCTGTGACCTCCAGTAAGCCCCTACCTACCATTCCTTAGGTAATTGGCAAAAGTCCCCTAAAGTGCTACCTCTAATCTTTCTCCTCCCATTCTCTTGAATCCATAGGGGCTTGATAAATTTTTGTAGCAATGAACTGGCATTAGATTATGTCACCAGGCTTTAGACTGAAATTTAACTCTGTGAAAGTAAATTTTATATGAGATTTACTTCAAGTTATCCTGAGTTAGAATATGTTTCTGAATATTCCCCTTAGTACAACTTAAGATAAAACTAAAAGCAGACAATGAATAGCAGAGTATATTAAGATTTAAGCTCACTAGCCAACTTCCTTTAAACCTACCCTGATTCCTTAGATCAGGGGCTCCTATCCTTCTGGCCCAAAAGAATGTCCGTTAGCTGCAGGCTGATGTTTTTATTCTCAGCCTAAAAAAAATTGAGACAGTTTTAAATGAGAGGTTAATGGAGACTATAATTATCAATAACTCTCAAAATATTTCATGGCTATTTTTTGTGCATCAGGTCAACAGGCTAGGATTTTCCAAGGCCAAAAAATAATGTGACAATGCTAAAGGAAAACATCCATATGAGGAATAAAAACTGGATTAAGGAATGACTAAGTACTTATTTTATTTGCAATGTGACCTTTTCTCCTAAAAAATGCATTCTGATTTTCCAGCACTGCCATAGAAAAGATTCCATGTCCATGCTACCACATTTAATATGCAGGTGTTAAGGTAACTAATGAACTGCCAAAGAAATTACTAGTTTCTTTTAAAAATAACTGCCAAAACTGTTAGCAACACTCAATTAAATGGTTCTGTGGGTCCATAAAATTGTGCCAAAATACCTCCTTCAATGTGAAGCACTAACTGATTTTCCCTTCATATTTGGGTAAATTCTCAAGGTAAAATGATATATTTGAATACACCTGCTATTATAAAAGATGCCTTAGGGAATCCTATTGCACTGTTTGTGGGAATGCAAACTGGTACAGCCACTCTGGAGAACAATACAAAAATTCCACAAAAACCTAAAAATAGAATCACCTTATGATCCAGCAATTGCACTACTAGGTACCTAAAGGGTACAAAAAATACAGATTCGGAGTACATGCACCCTGATGTTTACAACAGCATGATCAACAATAGCTATGGAGAGAGCTATGGAGAGAGCCCAAATGTCCATTAACCAAGGAATGGATAAAGAAGATACACACATAAATATATATGGGGATATTAGCCATCATCAAAAAGAAAAATCTTTGCCATTTGCAATGAGGTGGATTGAGCTAGAACGTATTATGCTAAGCAAAATAAGTTAATCAGAGAAAAGAAATACCCTATGATTTCTCCCATATGTGGAATTTAAGAAACAAAACAGATAAACATATGGGAAGAGGAAAAAGAAAAAGGAGAGAGGGAAACAAACCATAAGAGACTCAATGATAGAGAACAAACCAAGGGTTGATGGATGGAGGTTGGGGGGGTGGGGAGGCTAGATGGGTGATGGGTATTAAAAAGGGCACTTGTAGTGAGCACTGGGTATTATATGTAAGTGATGAATCACTGAATTCTACTCCTCACACGAATATTGCACTGTATACTAACTAAAATTTAACTAAAAATAAAGGCTGCCCTAGGAAGGCACTTACATATTCCATGCCACAAAACTGCATACCTGATACCCAACTGCCTTTAAATTTTTCTCGACTTTAAGCTCCTAGGAACAAAGATACTCCTCTGTATTCCTATTGCCTAGTATTGTAACAATGTCCACTCTTTTCTACCCGTTTAATATGGTGCCTTACTTAGATGATGTGGCAAACACCTGATCAGTAAGGCCAAGGATATTTTAAATATTATGATTTTTAAGGATGAGATGTACTTATTGCATAAACATTCAAATTATACAGCAAAATACCAAAACAAAAATAAAAATCACTTGGAAAAAACACTACTAGGATTTTATGGAACATTCTCCATGTGTTCACACATATACATATATGCATTTACAATTTTATATAAATGGGTTATTTGTGTTATCCTGTGATCAGAATTGTTTTAACTTACTAATATGTCATGGATGCCTCTTCATAAAAACAAAGAACTGCCACATCTTTTTTGGGGGGGCAGGGGAACAGTTTATTGCATTCACCATAAAAATTGGAAGAATTTTCTCTTTTATGTAGTTTCAGCGTGGGGAAATGAAACATTGAGAGATTCTCTACTTAACTGATACCTAAATGTATAATACATTAAAAAGAAATACATCTCATATGAAATATTTCTTAACATGACTAGAGAACTCCCTAACTGGAGTTAGGGTTGTTGATGCATTTATAACTGAATTTCAGAGCTGGTGAGGAGGATACTTGGAAGGTTTTCTTATAGATCCCTCTGTTTTGTGGACAAGGAAACTGAGGTAGGACTCTGACCCTTGGCACAAAGGTTCAGTGGTACAGGCAGAATTATGATTTTAATTGACCAAATCTGATTCAGTGCTGTTGATCCTTCCGCCATCTTGAACACTGTGAAGACCTTGTCTTGGAGAAGTGAGCCCTTGGATCCTCATACCCATTGTATCTGTCCTTGACACTCTCTAGATGCCCATCAGAGAGCTCAGTCCCACATTATTTTAATGGCTACATAGTATTCCATGGTAGACATATACCATTATTTAATAATGTCTCCAACTAATGGATATCTAGGTTATCCTTAGTATAATCTTACCAAACATAAAACTGTCATGGGTATCTCTGTGCAAGCATCTTGTAATAGTTGTGCAACTGCTTTCTCTAGACAAATTCTAGAAGTTGAACTGTTAGAACGAAGTGTAAGCACACTTCACATTTTTCTGTTGTCAAACTGTGCTCCAGAAAGATTTAACAACACAGACCCAACCAACCATAGTGCTCCAGAGATCCCCACACTCACCAACACCATTATGTCCAACTTCATAATCACTGACAATTTGATTTCTACTTTCATGTTAAGGATATTAACAACAAACATGCTCTAAATATTTTGCAATTACATCTTTCAATCTAGTTTATAGTGATTTTCATTATGTAAGTTTTAAATTATATTGTAAAACTTAGCAACTTTTTAAGTTTGATTTTCATGACACATAAGGAAAGATTCCATCAATCTAAACTTTTTAAGATTATCAGTATTTTCTGCTGATATTATTCTTAACCTTCCTATCAGAAACGCCTTTGAGAACCTGATAAAACCAGAATCACCCACAAAAAATGCCCTTAACTATAAATTTTGTAGACAATATCACACAGTTCAAGAACTCATTAACTAGATGTGTGATCTTGCCCAAATCACATTTTCTGTATGTTATGCTTCCCGAAAATTAATACAGAATGATACACTATTTCTCTATCATAGAACTATTTGTACAAGCATGATGCAGAAAACCTACTATATCCACAGGTTAATAAGCAGGCTTCCTTATTATTATACCTCCTTTCTCAAGAACTCTTTCCCCAATGTTTGGTTCCTCTTCCCATGTACATTACATGAATAATTTGTAAGTAAACATGTAAAGAGAAGTTCTCTTCACTTTTTGTCCATCAGCATTTCTGGCTGGGCCCACATATATGTATAGGTCTGATGAGTTAGGACAGAATGCAAAAGGATTCCTTTACCATTCTCTACGCTTTGTGCTCATCTCAGAGAACCTCTTGAGTTTTTTCTGAAATTTTATAATTTTTATTAAAGTTCTTACTTGCTCATCACTTATCTTCTAGCCACTTTCAATTTCTGTCAATCATAAGTCTTTCATATTTATCCCCCTGTAGGATACAGCTTAAACTAAAACTCCAATGAATTAGGGAAAATTGAAAAAATATAAAACTCATGAAGGCCATAAACTGTACAGTGTTGAGAGAAAGTAACAGAAGAGAAGCCAATAACTATTCCAGAAGGAGTTGAAGTACTAAAACACAATATTCTGTTTCATAAGTATAACATTTCTTACTGTAAAATATAAATAGTAAGTACATTATCAAAATGTAAGCTATTCATGTAATAGCTAAGCCATGCAACCCAATGAAATTCAAGACCAAGGTACTTTAATCAGTGTTCCCATAGCATTCTCACAGAATTCAGAAGAAGGGTAGAAATCTAGGTTACAGGCCAAGCTCTGGTACACATGAGCTACTAACTGGCCTTGCACAAGTCACTTCCCTTCTTCCAGATTAAAAATTCTCAGATTAAACATAAATCCTAACAAAGCCTCGTTGGCCCTAAGGCAGCTCTCCATCATGGACTTCTGTAGCTCTCAGTATCTAAAGCTCTAAGACTTTTCATTATTTGTTCAATGTCTATCCTCTTTATTTGGTGGTAAGCTCCATGTCTATATTCACCTCAGATCTGCTGTTCCTTACACAGTGCCTGGCACAGCAGGGAGGGAAAGAGGGATGAAGAAATAATTGAATCAATAAACTGGCAATCAAAAAACAAGGTGGTAAACCAGAAGACCTCTAGGGTGTTTGGATGCTAATGTATTAAGGGCATTTTTTCCTCTTGAATTTTATAAATGCTTGGGTTTAATTAGGTTAATACATTTATGGATCACCTAATTTGAATGGAGTCTTATGCTTTGTCTCCAGGGAGAAAAAGGGTGGCCAAGGATACATGAGAATTAGGTCTTGTCCCTGCCCTTCAAAGAAATGGGTCTGGCTAGAAAAAAAAAAAAAAAAGAATAAAACAACTAGGACGAAGGAACAGAACTTTAATGAAAATAATGACTTCACCAGAGAGATGGAGAACCAGTAATAGAGTAAGTGGTCTGAGCAAGAGGAGCTGGGATGACTCTAAATTATGAGAATGCACGACATAGAGAGGTGTGCTGACTCTTCTTCACTCACATAGACCAAGTGAGACCTGACAGAAAAGAACCTACGCCTCTTCTACTTTCTGGTAGTGAAAGGAAAAAGAATCCCTATAAGTCAAAAGTAGGGCTCATGTTCCTAAGATTGTAGGGTTACAAGAGAGGAAAATGTAAGATTTAGATCAACAGATAAACTCAGATATGGCTGAATCAGTCCTACTACAGACTGCTTTGGAGGCAAACAGAATTTAGACCTGTTTAGAAAATAAATGCTACTCCAGGGAGAACCAAGCAAGTGGTTATTGAACAGAAATATAGGAATGGTAAGTAAGTGAAAGTAAAGGAAGTGAGAAACACAGACTACAGAAAGAAAATATTGATGCACCAAAACCCCCTATTCTGAGATCCTGTCACGTGCTTCTCACAGTGCAGGCAATATAAATAATGGCATGGTCCATGCTTATAGAGGCCTTATTATTGTCTAATTATGGAGACAATTGAGGAAAAAATTCCAGTAAGAAATAAAGCCTCCCAGTGGTCTCAAACTATACTATCTAAAAATGCAAATCTAGGTAAACAAAAAGGCCTCAAGCAGTCTGTTAAATGGGGCTTTGCCTTGGCACTTCTGTTGTTGGACTTCTAATCCCTCAGGAGCATTCTTCCCCCATTTTGCCCACTCTGGGGAGGAGGGCTGGTAGGCACAAGAAAATAGCCGCAACACTTAGCAGCCTGCCTTGCAGCCAAACAAAAGAGGAAGGCAACCCCAAACAGACAAGATGGGGCAACAAGCACACATCTGACTGCAGCAGTGATTCCAAGGGCAGAGCAGGATGTGACTTGCACAAGACAAGATGCAAGCCCCTTTTCCTTCCTCTGAGGGAGCAAACCCTCAGAGGGTCCAGTCAGTTCTTCCTAGACAGGGTCTAACCCCATCAGCTCTTCTTCATAAATTCTGAGGGAAGAGGAGAGAGCTTCCAGGAACAGCAGAAAGTTTGATTAAGCTCACAGGGCAAGAAATTGAAAGGTTTATTTAAAACTGAAGGTGGAGTAGGATCTCTGACCTAACACAAGTCAACAAAGCAGCCACATATTTGAGCTGATAAACCTCTCTCCTTCCATTTGCTTTTCTTATCCTGCTGCCCATAGTTTAAAAAAAAAAAAAAATCCAACTTGCTCAGAATTTGTATTTCTTGCTTCCTCCAATTATAAATATTTCTGTGAGGAAGAGCACATGGCTGAGGCCCCGGTATCTCCCTGCCCTTCAGAAGTATTAATGAGCCACTAAATACAAAGCAGTTACACAGCTTATTGTTTCCAGTCACCCTTTCTTCTCCCCTGAAACACACTCAGATATGGGCACTCTCTCCATCAATGCCTATGGAGTGAAAATGTCAAGGGGCTCCTCTTGCCTGCCTATAATAGGACATCATTCGAAGAAGTTACACTAGATCATCTTTCTGATTATGAGGGGGAAACAATTCTCTTAATCCTCCAAAAGAGGGACCTGGAAAGAATGTAACACATCTTTCCATACCACAAATATTTTCATGGCATTTTATATATTTCCTTCAAAAGCCCGAGGTAAAAAGAAACAAAACAACTGGTAAAGGTCCATTTAGCAATATACATGAATAAGCATAGAGTGCAGAAGAATCGAAGCAGCTGTACTCCTGTCTCTAACCAAAAAAAATTCAAGAACAAAAAAAGAGACAAAATTAATTCAATGAGAACTACACATCTATATGAAATTATGGTCCATTTTAGTAACTAAAAAACCAATAGATCCAACTAGAAAAGCAATACAAGCATTTAAATTATCTTACCTTGGTAGAAAAAAAATAAGCCTTATTTTGTGCATGAAACAGTAAGAAAAATTGTGAAAATGGAAGAAAAAAAGGGGGGGGAGAGTTAGATTTTATGAAACCAAAATTTATAGACCTAACAGATGGCCTAAATCATTTGAACAAGTAGAAAACCGTAATTTAAATAGAATGAACAAAGGAAACACTGATATGCTTGTAGTTCCACAGTCAGAGAAGGGCAGAGCTGCCAGGAGAGCATCACCATCATTTGAGAATACTGGCAGGTTTATTCATGCTAACACGTTATAATTGAGAATCAATACAGGGCAGAGACTGCTTAAATGAACTCCAAGAGTTTGTCCAAGCAATCCTGTTAATGTCATGTTGCATTTTATTAAATGATGTTTGGAATAAGAAGTCTGTTGGTTGGGCCTTAGAAATCTTTGTTTTAAAGAGGTATACCTTACTTAATTTACAATGGCAGCTATAATCATAGCATTTGGGCTTTATGATAAATCTCACTATATATGAGAGGAAATAAATGTGAAGAAAATTAATCCCTTATCAAGGTCATGTAGAGTGACCTTGAAGTTGCTGTCAATTTCTGATGTGGGCAGATATACTAGGCCATCATGAATGTCCATGAACATAATTTTCACAGTCCCAAGGGGAGGGAAGAGAATATATCTTTAGGTGTGCGCTGTTAGGGCTAGAAGTACTGGGGCGTTTATCAAAGAAAGATGTAGTTAGAGAAGGTATGGAAGTGTCAAGTATGGCTAATAAAGAATTGTGGTGGAGACCAGCTCTACTAGGATGTTCAGTAACTTAATCAGCAAGCACGTATGAGCCTACATGAAGAAGTCTGTTAGAAAGGCAGAAAAGAGGACACAGGTGGAAAAGCACCCTAAGTACCACGCTCATAATCATACTGTAAGGTAGTATTATAAATCCCATCCTAAAAGAAAATTGAGGCTAACAGAAATCAAGTATTTTGCCCAAAGTCACATTTCTAAAAGCTGTTATAGACAGGATGGGTATACAGATTCAGTACTAGGCCAAGGATCTATCAATACTACCAAACCAAATGGTCACTGAAAAGAAAAATGGGGATCCTATGCAGGGGGGAGAGAATGGGAATAAGGACCAGTTTGAATTAGAAGATTATGCATAGAAAGAGTAGAAAGAAAGTCAGAAAGTTGGAGTCAGACAGGGACAGCCTTGATGCCTACTTAAGAAGCACCTCGTCCAGCAGCCAGCTGGGAACCACGGAACTTTGGAAATCAGAGAAAAATCTAAAAAGGGGAGAAAGAGTCTAAAGAATCTAAACAAGGCATTAAGAAAAGGCATTTGGAGAAACACCAGAAAGAAAAAAATATTTAAAATCAAGCACTGTACTAACATGGAATTTTGGTATCTCCAAGTAAAAACCTAATTTTCTAAGTTGGAAATCCCTAAATAATGTCCAATTGCTTAATGCTTTACCAGTGCAAATAATGAAAAATTTCAGAAGTGATCCAGTAAGTCTTCTTTCCCATAGAAAAGGGACAGCTTTTGATAGCTAAGAGAAACAAGTGCCTGTCTTCTTCCTTGTTCACAAAGCCCCCTCTAAGGGGGTGCGCTGTAAACAGTGTGTCATGTTTGAGGACATTTACTTCAGCCACAGCTTTACTTCTTAGAAAGGTGAAGGCCAAGATGCAGCAAGGGGCTCGGGAGGGAAAAGGTAGAGAAGGATCAATTTCTGTGGACCATTTCTGTGGCTCACAGGAAGGACAGGGCAGTTCACCAAGACTAGAGGTTGCAATCCTGCCCTCAAGCATCTGCACCCACAGTCCTTACCCCTGTGCACATTTACCACTCACAAGGAGTAGTAGGACAAAAATCTCAGGACTCAGGATCCTGGCTCTCGGCCATTTTTCAGTATCTCTTTACACCCCAGAGGGAGAGGGCTTTACTGTTGCTACAGAATCTTCATGGAGGGACTGCAAATTAATTCCTGGTTCTATCAGAATTATGATTTAATTTTTGTAAAAAATTGCATATGCACAAATTTGAGTTACCTTAGCTTATGCTGTAAGATTAGTACTTCTTTAAAATTAAAGATTTTAATCTGGCAATATGTGGTTATCTAATATAAATCTTCCTGTTTAGAAAAAAATGAGTATGTGTTAAACCTCACTTCATATAATTCCATATTTTCCCCTTCTCCTTTCCATTAAAAAAAATTTTTTTTTCAATAGAGAGGATGGAGAGGGATCTTCATAGAGTTAGAAGAGGAGAAACTGCAGCAAATAATTCATCTTTGCTCTTTTTATCTCAGTAGTCAACAGCTGGGTGAGAAACCTGATCCTGATCACCTTTCAATAATAGACCATATTCTTTTCTCAATCAACAGTTGCAGAAGCTCTGCTGAACTCCTCTTCTGCTGCCTTCAACAAAAGTTGCATCTCTCTGAAGAAATACTGATTGTCCATATGTGGTACCACCATGCTCTAGCTACTTGAGAGGTGTGAGAGCCTTAAATGAATTCCATGAACGAATGGTCTGTTTGCACTGCCACAGATAGCACCACTCACAGCTGTAGGGGTCCATGGAGCCAGGACCTTCATTATTACCCTGACATAGAAGGACAGAGCCTTCTGTGATATGAGAATGCATTACCTTGTAGAATCACAATCATTGGTTTGAATGAAATTAATCCTCCAAGATCAGTGGTAAAAGCACAAAACACAAAACATTAAATCTACTTTGTAAGGCCCCCAAATGATAGCATCTATATGGAATTTATTTTCAGAGTCATAAGCCAAGTCATTTTCCTTTGTAGAACTGGAATCTTACAAACTTGGCTGTTGAACAATTGTCAAAGATGTCAAAATGTCGTCCAACATTTAGACAGCCACCTAGCTATTATTCCTGTGGGATACATGGGTGGCTGAGAAAATCACATTTGACAGATGCAAAAAATAAGATATCTATATGGAAAATACAACTCTTCATTTTCCAATCATCTAGCCCAGCAATTTCCCTACCTATCTACACTGGGATGCAGTCAATCTTCCCAAAAGAATGGATTCAGACTTTTTTCACAATTGCTACTGAACATGCAAGCTTCCCAAATAATCTTCCAATTCTTTATTATACACATAACCCACAAATACTATTTATCCTGATTCTAGGAGTTAAGAATTCAGGGTCCTAATGTTAGAGAGCTCATGTTGTATCACCCTACACCCCACCATTGCTCCTTTCTAGAGAAACTGCCAGGACCACTGTCATTACTGAGGCAAGCAGCCCAGGCTATAGCTGTTTGGACCAAGAGAGGGCATCAGTACCCCTAAGATTTCTGTAAAAGAGATTTAACCAGTAGGGATGATAGTTACTACAGAACTATCCTATTCCTTTTCTTCTTGGTCTGTACACAGATCACCAGTTAGGTTGTGGGGACAAAAAGGAAAAAACAGGAACAGAAATACATGAGGAGAGAAGCCAAAATTGAAATGTTGTGCATGTTAAGGGTCAAGAAGTAGAATATGAATTGACCAGCCACTGGTAATATAGATACATCCTGGAGTTGCAATAGATCAGAAACAATCTTCCTTGTCCTGAGTTAGGTCCTACCTCTGTGAGAGCTGACCAAACTATACCTCCTTCTCATTCTGAAAGACCCCTGGAATTTTTCCCAACGTGATACATGTCTGACATTGTTTTATTTTCTCATGCATCCTTAAGCCTTCCATTTATTAAGGTAATTTGAACAAGTTTCTGTTCTTATAATCAGAGACATTTATATGGGCCCCACAACAAAAGGACTCAAAGTGTTCCTTTTCCCTTTACTAACTATAACACAATCATAGATATCCCATTTGATAGCCTACATATAACCTCACAAATTTAGGGACTACTTTGCCAATACTTGCCATCACTGAAAGAAAGGAAATGGCTAACAAAGCCTATCTCCCTTGGCTTGCTTTTTAATTACTGTTGTTGCATTTTTTTTCTGCTGCCACATGTAGACAATTTATTTTCAAGCAGATGTGGAAGATTTAGCTACAGTGAGTTGAGAATGAAAACCTGGTATCCTATGGGAGCTTCAGTAGTCTCTCCATTTTCTGTGGCACTGACAGATTCTCCTGTGTGATTTCTGAGTCGATTTCAAGGCTCAAAGGTCAGTTTTTGAATTGGCAAAATCTGATTCTTCCAATCCCTGCAGGATAAAGTTGACTCCCAAAGCTATTCCCGCACTGGGAAAAGGTCAGGTTATATCAAAAATTAATGAGCCAGCCCCCACAAAGCTCCTGTATCGTCCCAACTAATTACTCCTCCCTCCCCCCAAAAAGACATTCCTCTATCTAGCAGCCAGGTATTTTTTTATCACAGGTATTTGGAAATGGGAGTGAAAGGACATGTTGGTTGACTCACTGACTTGGTTAGAGTAATATGAGCAGTTAGTGACCTGGGATACTAAACATCCTATAATGCACATGAATGGACAGAAAAGTTCCATACAATGATGAATCATTCTATCAAAATGTTAATAGCACTTCCCTTGAGAAGCACTGAGCTCTCTCCAAAAAGCAGGAAAGAAAGGCAAACCAAAGAGAGAATGGCAGTAAGAGAACAAGCAATGCATTCCACCAGAAGTGAAGCAGTCAAGTAAGGGTTGTCTAAGGATCAATCTCAAGCCCTGTTGACCTCCTTCTCCTCACCTCCAACAATACTACTCATGGCACACTCCCCACTCTTATTCTCTCTACAAAACAATCTTGGGCTCAGTTAGATTTAAATTAGATCTTTTTAAAAACTGTCTTTAGGGGCACCTGGGTAGCTCAGTGGGTTAAAGCCTCTGCCTTCAGCTCAGGTCATGATCCCAGGGTCCTGGAATCGAGCCCCGCATCAGGCTCTCTGCTCAGTGGGGAGCCTGCTTCCTCCTCTGACTGCCTCTCTGCCTACTTGTGATCTCTGTCTGTCAAATAAATAAAATCTTTTAAAAAAACTGTCTTTATTTCCACGTCTTTTCATTTGTTCTAATTATGATAGTTTCTGGGCAACTAATATTGGTAATAGTAATAGATAATATCAATGGAAAATTCTTCCACATTCCTAAAATTCATTATCAACTGAAAATCCTTCCATGTTGCTAAATGGTTTAATTATTAAATTCGTGCTGTAAAATGTCTGTTGAAAATTTGCTTTAAAGACTAATTCTTCAGGGCATAACTCCCTAGAGGTTCATCTTATGAAACACTTTTTTGAGGCACACTGGGGCTTGGCAGAAGCAAAGGTGAAAATTCTCTTGCCACCTCTCCCAGACTCTCTGTTAAGCTCTAGGCAGTATCAAAAGAGACATCCTACACAAACAAGCTTCACCACTGAGGGTCAGGATGTGGAGAGACCAAATGGAAAGAGACAGCTCAGAAACCTTGGATTAAAGGGCAAATATTTTAGAGGTAGTATACTCAATTATGTCAGAGAGACAAGCCCATGGCACTTTCTGTAAGAGAGATTAAACAGCAAGGTAAAAAAGTTCAGCAAGATACACTCACAGACTTAAAAGCTCCTCAAGACAAAGTCCAAAATGCAATTGTTTTAAATGAGGCAATGTCTCGTTATAACAAGAGCACACTATCACTAAAAATAAGGGTTTCCAACAAATAGGGTCCTTACAGACTAAAGCTCTATGCCCAGTAAAAAATCCTGGGATTATGGACATAGCCTGTGTCTGCACTGTCCAATACGGTATCAACTACATGTGGCAATGGAGCACTTGAAATGTGGCTAGTGCAAACGAAGGACTGAATTTCTAGTTTAATGTTAATTTAAATAAAAATAGATACATGTGGTTAGTGGCTACTATATTGAACAAGGCAGGAAAAGCCTTAGACCATGATTTGGGAAAATGATCTAAGAGGTTATCACACACACACAAAAATCTTACATATCTTCTGACCACCTGGAAAAACACTTTCTTGGCGTCCTCCCTGCCACACAGACACAATTCATAAGATTTCACAACATCAGAAACAACAAGAGCAGTGCTTTTCAAATTTAAGCATCCATCAGAATCACCTGAAGGTCTTACTTGTTAAATTCTGTGGTGTGTCTAACAATTACAGGGACCAGAAACACAGCAAGGCTGAACTCAAAGCTTCCAGGACAGTCTACCCCTAATTCCTGCACTGACCCTATCTTAGAGTCAAAATAAGGCTTTCTGTTAGAATAATGTAATTGCTTCAGGTCTAGGTGAGGGTTACTGCCTCTTTTACCATTTCTTTTTTTTTTTTTTTTAAAGATTTTATTTATTTATTTGACAGACAGAGATTACAAGTAGACAGAGAGGCAGGCAGAGAGAGAGGGAAGCAGGCTCCCTGCTGAGCAGAGAGCCCGATGCGGGACTCGATCCCAGGACCCTGAGATCATGACCTGAGCCGAAGGCAGCGGCTCAACCCACTGAGCCACCCAGGCGCCCCCTCTTTTACCATTTCAACAAGAGTTCTAAAAGTAACAAGAGAACATGTTATGTTAAAACTTTTTATTTATCACTCAAAAGGCATACGATTAAAGATAAACCCTTTCCATACTCCCAAAGAAGAAACAGAAATAAAAAGGTTCTAGAACAAAAATGTTTCTCCAAACATTCGTGTGTATTGTATTACCAGCAAAATCTGTTCTAGGATCAGCAGTCAATTGGGAGGATAGATTTCTTTTGAGGGTAACTTTTTTTGTCAATTTAAATTCAAAGTAGCTGACATATAGTGTAGTGTTCGTTTCAGGAATAAAACAGTGATTCAGGAGTTCCTGGATGGCTCAGCTGGTTAAGCATCTGCCTTTGGTCCAGGTCATGATCTCAGGGTCTTGGGATTGAGCCCTGCATGGGGCTCCCTCCTCAGTAGGGAGCCTGCTTCTCCCTCTCCCTCTGCTGCTCTCCCTGCCTGTGCTCTCTCACGCTGTCAAGTGAATAAATAAAATCTTAAAATATAAATGTAAATATAAATATAAATACATACACACACACACACACACACACACACACACAGTGATTCATCACTTATGTGTAACTCAGGGCTCATCACAAGTGCCCTCCTTAATGACCATCACCCATTTATCCCATCCTCCCAGACATCTCTCCTCCAATAACCCTCAGTTTGTTCTCTACTTAAAAGTCTTTTATGGTTTATCTCCCTGTTTTTTTAATCTTACTTGTCCTTCCCTTCCCCTATGCTCATCTGTTTTGTTTCTTAAACTCCACAGAAGTGAATCATATGGTATTTGTCTGACTTACTTTGCTTAGCATAATCCACTCTAGTTCCGCCCACGTTGTTACAAAAGGCAAAAATTTCATTCTTTTTGATGGCTGCATAGTATTCCATCATACATATATACCGCATCTTCCTCATCTGTTCATCAGCCAATGGACATTTGGGCTTTTTCTATAATTTGGCTGTTGTTGATAGTGCTGCTATAAACATTGGGGTGCATGTGCCCGCTGCATCATCATTTTTGTATCCTTTGGATAGATAACTAGTAGTACAGTTGCTGGGTCGTAGGGCAGTTCTATTTTTAATGTTTTGAGGACTTTCCATACTATTTTCCAGAGTGGCTGCACCAGTTTGCATTCCCACCAACAGTGCAAAAGGGGTCCCCTTTCTCCACATCCTCACAGACATGGCTGTTTCCTGAGTTATTAATTTTAGCCATTTTGGCAGATGTGAGGTGATATCGCATCATGGTTTTGATTTGTATTTCCTTTGAGGATTACTTATGTTCTTTGGTATACTTATACATCAGTAATTTTAACATTAAGAGATTACCCCCTCAAAAACAATTTCTTAGATGTGGTATGTGTACACACACACACACACACACACACACACACACACACGGGAATATCACACAGCCATAAAAAAAGTGAAATCTTACCACTCATGACAACGTGGATTAATCTATGTTGAGGAAAATAAGTCAGACTAAGAAAGACAAATACCCTATGATTTCACTCATATGTGAAATCTAAAAAACAAAACAAATGAATAAACAAAGCAGAACCAGACCTATAAACAAAGAGAACAAACTGCCAGAGGGGAGGGAGGTGGTTGGATGGGCATAAATGGGGGAAGGGGAGAGGGAGGTACAGGCTTCTAGCTATGGAATAAGTCACAGGAATAAAAGGCACAGCATAGGGAATATAGTCAATGATATAGTAATAGCATTGTATGGTGACAGATGGGAGCTACATTTGTGGTGAGCATAGCAGAACATATAAAGAAGTTGAATCAGTATGTTTTACACCTGAAACTAACACAACATTCTGTGTCAACTATATTTAAACTTTTTAAAAAAGCAATTTCCTTCACTTTTCTTCTCAATAACCTTCTTTCTGCCTCCTTCACTCCCCCTTAACTTTCCAGAAGAAAGCCTTCATTCACAATATTTTGCTGCAATGAATAGGGCATGAAGCTTTCAGATAAAATCAGAATCCAGTACTGTTCATTATTTCCCCTACCACTAATCATTTGCCCTTCTTCAAACTCCCAATATTCCTCAGCTAATACCTGCACAAGAGGTATCCCTGGGTCCTGGAAATTTGGGGAGGCAGATAATGTTTCTTAACCTTTATAGAGCCCTCATGTAGTCATACAGTACTATGTACATCACTTCCTTAGGTACAGAGTTATTAATTCTGTGTCTCATTTGCAGGTAGGGAAACTAGCAAAATGAGGCTAAATGGTTAAAATACAGTCCCAGAAAAACTCAGCAAAATTTAATCCCTTCAGTGTATTACTTTAGCAGTGGTTCTCAATCAGGCAATTTCCAGCCCCCAGGGGAAGATCGGTGGTTTGTCTCTACCCCCAGAGACATTTTTAACTGTGGGGAACACTACTGGAATCTAAAGGGTAGAAGCCAAGGACCCTGCCAAACAGGCTACAGTGCAAAGGACAGCCCCCACCACAAAGAACTGCCTGGCTCAGAATGCCAACAGTGCCAAGAATGAGAACCCCTGCTCCTCTGGGAAATCTAGCATGACTTTCTTTTGCCCCCTAATCAATAAAGAATGGCTCCCTCTACAGTTTGATCTTTGTATAGTATTTACACAGAAACATGCCAATCAAGTGCTATTTCTGGCATTCTATACTTTTTAGTTACTTTAAACATACAAAATATATGGGAGTCATAGAGGAAAATGAGAACAGCTAGTAAAGGCTGCCTTCTTTCCTTTAATGAGAAAACCTAGCAAATACCAGGTCCCTGCACTAGCCACCTCCAGGCCCTGAGCTATGTGTATCTGGCTGCTGTATCTGGCTGCTCACCTGGACTCTTCAGCTGTTCATGCGCTTTGCAGCTGCCTTTTCTCTGCTTTGCTTATCTCTAAGCATGTGCATCACTCCAGAGCAGTAATGATGTATGTTTATGGGAATCTCCAGAGATCTACAGTCCCTAATTGTCTATTTTGTTCAGTAAATTGTACTCATTACTGAGCCATGTGAGGCACTGAAGGACATCAGCCTTTCTGGGTGCCCTCTGTATAAGCCTGGGTAATGGGACATTATCTGCCAAGGGCTCCACAATATTGAACTGAGATGCTTAAAACCCTCCATCCAGCTTTTCAGCTGAGTACCATTTTTTTTAACCTCTATCTCTCTTTCCTAACCATCCTTAGCTCTACTTAGATCCATATTAAATATAATTTTCTCTTCAAGGAGTCTGATTTTAGTTTAAGCTCTTAAAGCCAGGAAGCTCAGAAAGGTTCTGAGGTCCTTTCAACCCATCCTTCCTGGACCTCTACTTGCATTCTGACAAGTGCATTCGAAATAGTAAATTTCTCCCTCTGGTCTCAAAAATCTTCAGCACAAATGAAAATCCAAACTTTGATTATAATGCTCCCAATGCCCACATTCATTATACCAAGGACTGCAAATAGACAGGAGTGAACAGACATGTAGCTACCAGTGACACTAGATAAAATAAAATGGAACAGACAGAATCATGTTTGCTACTACTATTATCCACCAAAATGGGAATCAACTCTCTAGTAAGCTGTTTCCTTCCTGGAAAAAAATCTAAATGATTAATGAAGGAAAAGTTAGGCAAAGTAAGCCATGGAAGAGGAAGGTGCTGGGAGAGGGGAATATATGCCAACAGAGCTAACAGTAAGATAGGACTACAGGAAAAATGCAGTCAGGCCTGATTCCCTTCTCTACTCATAATGTCAGAAAAGTCAACCAGCTCCTCTGTGCAAATCAAACCCATTCAAATTCACTGAAAATTCCTCTGTTGAGATTTCCATGCAGAGTTTCCATCCCATCACTTTGATGAATTTTCTCTTCAAAATTGTTAATTTGTACAGTGTCTATAAGTTGAATCAATAAAGGCTTTGGGAAACTTTAAAAGACAGACAACTTCATTGCACTGACTCTAACAGGCTAGTGAGGCAAGAGCCTCGAGGACTTAGTAAAACCAGAAAAACAATGGCAGAGAATGCCTTTGACTTACCCTGGAGTAAAGGGTGTGAGAGCCTTCCAACGCACTTACATCCTCATGACCCATCAGCTCTGCTGCTTTTCACCACCCACTCACTTCTGCATGTTGGACCACCACTGACCGATCACCAACTGCCAAAAAAAAAAAAAAAAATGAAAACCCACAACTTGAAGTCCAGAGGCACCGCTCAAGTGAATTTGTGTGTAGTCTAAGTGCTTGACACACAGACCCAAACACATATAATGGCTCAAGCTCAATAAAAGTTTATTTCTGGCTCCCGTATACATACTGAACAGGTAAACAGGTTGGTCAGTCAATGGAGTGGCCCTCACTGACACAGTGATCCAGGTATCCAGGCCAACGTAAGTTTTGCCACCTTTCTTAAAACTTGATTTCTAAACTTGCCCTAGGAATCTTCTCCATTCCAACCAGCCAGAAGTGGAAAACAGCATGGAAACTCACATGGTATTCCCTGTGTGTTTTTTTTCTGGAAGTGGCTTGCAACACCCTTCCACTTCCACTCACATTTTATTGGCTAGAATGAGTAACACAGCCACACCTAAGACCATGTGCTGCTGGGCAGCTAACAGTTATTATCTGTCATACAAGACTGCTCCAGCCCAACCAAGATGACAACATTATATTTGGTACAACGTTCCGGGTAAGACAGTAGCACAATAACCTTGACTTAATTACTTAACAAATAAATCTCGGTTCCCTGATTTTTTATCTGTAAAATACCTCTTCCCTCACAGGTTAATGTGAAACTCCAAACGAGACTAAGCAGCACTTCTAGACTTTAATGTGCACACACAGCACCTGGAAATCTTGATGAGATGCATTTTAATTCAGTAGATCCTGAGTGAAGCCTGAGAATCTGCATTTCTCACAAGCTCCCAGATGATACCAATGCTGCTGTTCTCTGACCATACATTAAGTAAAAAGGAAATAGAGAATACTTTTGTAAACCAGAAAGTAATTTTCAGATATAAAGAATTATCTTGGCATCAAATTTGATTATAATTCCCAACTAGCCAGCAATTTTAGGAAATAGTCTAGGTACCATATAAAATTTCATATAGTCAGATTTCTAGAAATGGAAAGAAGTCTTGGTCACTCCTCTCTCTTATTTTCTAGACAATAATGCCCCCAAAATCTCACAATAAATTAGTGTACTGGAATAGAATGCAGAAATTTTGACTTTTATTCTGTTTAACTCAATTGACAGCCTTCTGAAAAGGGTAACGGTCTTCTGCTAAAGCAAGAACAAATACTACTCTGGCCCATACCCAAAAGGGACCAGAAGATAGCATTCACCAGCTTAGGTCACTATGGTACCAAAGGTGACACAGAAAAGACATCAGGAGATTTTTAAGCAGCTGTCTTCATAATGGAGTGATTGCCACCAAAGTTGTGTTTCACATATCCAAAAAGGACTTGAACATAAATTAACTTCTGTATATTCTCTAGCAAAACAAAAAATATTTTCAATATATAAAAACTGTGAGTTACTACTATTTGGGGGGCAATTAGAAAAAGAAAAAGAAAAAAAATAAAATAATTAACCAAGAAGCAGAAGTTTCTATGATAAATCTTGAGGACAAAGAAAAGAACCTCAAGATTTTTATCCCTGACATGTATGCTATTTTTGCATCTCAGATCATGGTGAATCCTAGGAGCTTACAGTAAAAAACAGTGCAATGAAGGACCTCAGAAGTGAAAAACAGGAGCCAACCCCCCAAATCACAAGTCAGAAAAGCACTAACTATCTGGAAATCAAAGCAGATTGGTGAAGAAAAGAGGCTCTTACAATGCATGTCATCTTCAATGAAGGAACATGAATATGGAAGTGTTTTTGGTGAAATCATGAAGGAGTACTTACTGGGCAAGCAATGATAAATGGAAATCAATATTTGCATATCCATTATTAATTTAAAATGAATAAAATACTATTAGCATCTTCCTTTAGTGAGCAATTTTAAACATTTTAATAAAGGTAAAAGGTTCTAAGAACTTTCATAGTTTTATTTCTATACTCTACCCCCAACCCTCATGCACTATAGTGTCTTTAGCTCCTCAAAAACTCTCCCATCCTGGCAATTTTCCACAACCTACTCTAGACTCTAGAATTTCTACCCTATTTTTGTGCCATGAATTCTACTTCCCTCACCACCCCCCACCCAGCTTTGGCAGTCTGTTGAAGTCAAAGAAACTCCTCCACAGAATAATGTGTTAAATGTTATAGGATTACAAAAGAAGCCTATTATATAGACATCTTTCCATGCATCAGTTCCATGAACCTAATATAAGAACATCTCATTGGTAAGGGACTCTTCTAGGATAATGAAAGTTTTTTTTTCTTCTAGGAAACAGTATCCAAAAAGTTTTAAAACCCTAAGATGTACATAAAGAATTGTGTGCAGGATCAGTCAGTGAAGAACAAGCTGCAAAGAAAAGCCTGACCTTGAATTTCTAGCCAAACTCAACATTATTCGTGCTGTGGCTTTAAAATGATACATTAAGGAATTACTCAGAATTTTCTTGGCTCCAGCCCTATAGACACAGCATATTCTGAGTCCTGATGGCAAGTGGAGAAAGGCAGCATTGAAGAAGGAAAGATGGAGAGGAGGAGGAGCTTGGGTCCTAGTTCTCTAACAAGTTCTCTACCACTAACTAATTCTATTAGCTTGGTCAATCAGTCAGTTCTGAGTTGAAACTGCCTATAAAATGAAAAAGTTGAGTTAAATCACCTATAGGGTTTCTTCCAACTCTGAATTATTAGGATTCTAAGACAATACATAATCATTTCTCTGGAAAGAAATATTATTGAGATTTCTTTTTGCCCTAGGCTCACAGTATGAAATTGCCTTCTAGATGAGAATTTTTCAAAGGCTTCAGAAATACCTTACAAGAGTCACCCTGCCACAGAATAAGACTTGAACGAGATTTTAATAGACATGTATCACGTTAGCAATCCCAGTGATGAGGCAAGAAAACGGAGTTTCAGAAAGGCAAAGATTTATTTGAGGTCACATAATGAGGTGATATTAATGGACTGTGGTAACTACTGCCATCTAGCACCGGCAGGATTTTAGGATTCGGCATTGGTAGTAAAAAACCAGCTCATCAGTTCTCTTGGAGACAGAAATAAACCTCGAATAAGCTGAGCCATAGAGAGTGAACTGCACGAGGAAGCAGGTGACTGGGGTAATGACACCCAGAGGCAGCATCCTGTAGCTCAGGCAGGGTCAAAACTGAGGTTCTCATATACATTGTAACTTCACTGGCAACAGCACTCACCTTCAAATACCGGGGCTACAAATTCCATCTCAAAAAACAGTCAACAAAGAAAGAATAGCTATTCCAAAAGAGGGGAATAGATAAGTAAACTCTGGCTAAAAAACTTAATAAAACCAAAATTCAAGATTTTAAATACCATAATCTTGAAAGGACCGCATTAGCTAAGAAAACCTTAAAATACTTCTTGGTAATTTCCAAGTTTTAGAAGAAACTGATTCGGAATAACTTTGACCTACCTGGACAGCCCTGCAGTACAGTAACAGGCACTGCTTTCACTAGTACTCTCACCACTACCTTCAGAGCATGTAATTACTGGATATTGATCGGGTTTAAAAGTCACACGTATATTTCCTAGTCCTGTCATGTGTAGACTAGCTTTACGTGCAAAGAATTAGAACTATGAAATTGTTGTGAATTTGATTGAATCAGGATTTCAACCTCATGTTCAATTAACCAACATGTATCCCAAGAGCTTTTAAAAACCTATGATATAATGCTTGTCAGTTTACCTTCTGCCTTTTCCCCCTATACACAACCAGGAAAGTAATTGTACCCATTCCTCAACCCCCCAACACATATTATTTCTACCTAATATAAACAGTTCTGGCTTTTAGAACCCCCCCCCCCCTTGTTTTTTTGGAGAGCTGATAGCCTTTCTAAATCTGGAGGCTACACACACTGCTTTGCCAGCTCTGGTTCAGCTCCTCCAGGAATTTCAGAGACAGCAGTGCCATCTACTGGTAGGGAGGGCACAACTTATTTTTGGAAGCCTGTGGGTGACAGGAGCCAAAGACGGGAAAGAATGGCAAGCTAGATTGTGTCTTTGTGAGCCTTTCTTTTCTAGAGCATATAACAAACATAACTGATGCTTACAACCTGAGAAACGGAACCTCCACAGGAGTCTCCACATGAAGGGCAGCTCCTATGGAAGCCATACAAAGCCCAACCAGGCTAGCCAATAATGAGCTCTGCCTGGAAATGCCTCCTTAAGTCTCCAAAGGCAAGCGGCAGAACCTCACTGAATTAAACATTTCCTGGCTCTCCTCTTCCCCCAGTACTTCTGTATCAGATGATCTCACCCATGCCCCCACCTGTGGCAGCATTATCCAGCTTTATCTTATAGCATGCATCTTAGGGAAGGTGCTCAGACCCATCTCAACGTGAAGGCTCTTATATTTACACAATGTGACACAGATCCCGCTCAAAGGACACTATTGCTTAGGTATGCAGGTCGGACTCTAATCTCTCTCATTTGCTCTCCATCCTCCCTGTTCCTGACCCAGAGGACAGAAATGACAGAAAGGAAATGATTTCGTTGTTGTTTCAAAAGCAACACTAGTGGGCTTTCACTGAACCAGAAAATAAAACCTTGTCTTGTAGGTCACTGAGGTACACTGCTTCTCTCAAGATGAATTAAGCCAGCCAATCTTTCTCTTTTCCCCTGTATAAACCTATAAATTAAAAACCTATCTCTCTTCCAAAGGCTAAACATAAATGTACTATGACCTTTACATAATTTATATAAAAATGACATTTTTCTAAACATAAAAGCGTATCTTTTCAAACTATACTACCTACCCCACCTTCAGAATTCCTTCTCCTTCCCCCCATCACATGTCATCTTAAAAAACAATCATTGGTAAATTGAATTATCCCCACTAATTTACTTTACATTCCAATCTATGGGGTAACAACCTATATTCACTTTAATAGGGTCATTTGTTACATTCCCAAAAGGCTTTGCAGCAACTTTACTTTCATTCACATCAGAAAACCATCAAAAAGTTGATGTAGCAACAGCTGATAAATGTTCTGATTCCCCTAACAAATTTAAGTGTTCCTTCTTCAATTTGTTTTAACTTGTCAAGTAAACTGGTTTCTTAGCAAGTGTAGGCATTTCATAGGCATGAGGTGTGCCTTGAATGTTTGAAAAATCATACTGTTTCCTAAGGAAATGAAACTTTGTATGTGGGAAGGTAAGAGTAATAAAAGGGCTTTGAAGGAATATCAGCAGGTCTCCAAGAAATCAGGTAGAAAGATTCTTCTCCACCTCACACCAGAATAAGTTCTAAATAGATTACAGTGAAACTCCAGCATATGGTAAAATCTTCCTAATGACAAACAAACCATTTCTTACCAAGTAAACTACCAGATACATCCAACGAATTAGTGGAAAACTGAAGGGACTTTTAACATTTTATTATAAGATATACAGTATGCCCTTGCTATTACAGGTCTAGGGAAATGGAGAAGAAAAGCAGATGTCTTGTACACAACTTCCCTTTTTAAACTATGGCTTAAAGGAGACATCGTCCATCTCCAACACACAAACCGTTTTTGGCATCCAAATAGTCTTTAAACAAGCACTTTTCAAAGAATTAAGGGAGTCTGAATAGGTGTTAATTTAAACCATGCCTTCCCTCCTCCCTACAGGCCATTAACAGGCTCAAAATAATTACTCTCTTCGGCAGCTCAGAAGACCTCAGTTTACAGATATAACGGCCACCCCACCCCCACTGACACCCCTAAACCCCTATCTTCTTGAAGGAGAATCTGTGTGACGATCTGGTCTGCAGCTTACTGCAGGCATTTCCCTCCTCACAATTTACCAGTCATCGGTTTCGCTGTTAACTGTAATTCCTTATTGTAGCCTCTCATTTAGATCTGCTCCTTTAGACCAGTGCCCAACTGCTTAAAAAATTTTTTTTTCACCTCCTAACGAAAATCTGGATTTCCTCGGCAGGTTAAAAGCCGGCAGTATAGATGCAACTCAGTGGTGAGAGCTCCCGTGCAGGTCCGGAGAAGCCTTCTACGGGCAACACTTGGGCTCGGTCCACCGGTTGTGCCCCCCTCCCCCGCCCGCACAGCTGCGCTAGGAATTCGCACCGCTCGCCGCCGGATTAGTTCGAGTCCCGCGGCTTGGCTAAAGTGACACATTTTTTTCCCCGTCCTTCTCACATGTGACAGGTCCCACTGCATTAAAGCCATCCTCTCCCGGACCCCAGCCCAGGTCCGGAGTCCACCGATGTCCCCGCCACACCACGCTCACCCTTCACCTGAGGAGAGGGCCGATACCAGCATCCCTCCAGGCGGGAAACAAAGGCAGAGACGAGGCTGCCAGATGGGCAACTCCCTTCGGGCGGACCCGTCACCGTGGTGAGGATAGGAAGGTACATTTAGAGGCTAGGAAAAGGGAAACCGAGGCACCCAACCAGGGTGGCTGAGTGCGAGTCTGCATCCTTCCCGAAGCAGAGCTCCCGGGGCGGACCCCAGACTTCCCCCTTCACCCTGCCCAGCCCTGCCCAACCGGCTAGTCCCCACCATCCGCGCTAGGGGCAGGGGGCAGCCCCGCAGAGGCGCTTACCTCAGGAGAAGCGCTCCGGCTCCCTCCGACGGCTCCGGAGAAAGCCCCGCCGCTCGCGCACGCGCACTCGCGCTCTCGTAGCTTCGCGCCCCCGCGCGCGCCTCTCCGCCGGGCTCCGGCCCGCCCCAGCCCTGTCCGTCAGAATCCACGACAGCCAATCCGGTAACAAGAGAGGCCCGGCGCCGATCACGTGGTCTGACCAGCCAATCAGCAAATCGCCCTCGGCAGCACCCCCTCCGATGTCCCTGGGGGTTCGGTTGCTACCGAGCCGAGCCTGTGCGAAGCGGGCACAAAGGGCTGAATCTGTTTTCCAGAGCTGTTTTTGCTCAATGAATGAATAAATACGTCTATTGATATTTGAAATTCTAAATGCTAATAGCAATCACCTGGGTATCTTGTTAAAAGGAGTATTCTGATCCAGTAAATCTGGAATGGAAACCCGAGATTCTGCCTCTCTAACAAGCTCCAGATGGTGATGATTTTCCTGATCTGGAGACCACGCTTTGAGTAGCAAGATTTTAAGGGCACCTGTCAGAAAATGGTTTAGCCCTTGTTCTATGTTATCTAAAAGTTTCATGACCTTTTCTTTTTCCTTCCCTCGGTGATGGAAAGCATTCCAGGGACTGAGTAAACATGGGGTGTTTGGGCACAGGCTGAGAGAAAATGCGTTTAATTCCCCCATTGCCTACCCCTAGTTTATGGGGCAGTAATCTCTGCCAACTTGATGGTTGGAATGTGGAAAGTAGAAGTGGTAGAGAACACTAGATTTACTTTCATTCTGAAGTATTTAGCATTTGTGTCTCAGTGGCACTGTGCTAGACCCTTGGTCAGAAAGCGATGTAAGTAATTTTTGCCTTCTGGAAATTTACATTCTGTCATAGAACTATACAAGCAAGCTCAGGAAGAAACATATAGGAAAAACATGCAGGGAGATATCCCTCTCAACATCTTGAACAATTCAGGCATGTCAGGAAGGTTGTAAAATAACCTAACTTAGGAATCTTTAAAATTGCCCAGACATCCTTCTGTCTGTAATACCAGCATCTAGAAGTCAGGAAGTCCATTGCCTCTGCCATCTCTCAGAACTTGACCTAACCCTAAATCTGTTCAGACCTGCCAGCCAGAACCTTTGTTCTTCAGCATAGTCAAGCTCATATTACCTAGCCTATAGTGTGTACCAAGGTGATTAAAATGCCTAAGTGCTAAATTCCCCAAAACCTTCTTTCTCCAGCTCTATTCAGGTGATATGACAATGCTTCAACCAGTTTTCTATCCTATTCATCAAGATGATCAAACTGCAGCTTAGAGAAAACTTCACCTTTCAGTGTGTCTTGGGCCTCTCTGGCTTATCAACTCCAGAAGTGAAACCCCTTTAGCAATCTTACACATTGCTTATCACAGTGTCTGTATCAGAGATGGCTTAGCACAAAATCCAGAGTTACAGCCAATACATTGAACCTAGCACAACAATGGTTGTGGGTATATCAGGAATAAAGAAATATCCAATCAAGAAGAACCTATTTAAAAGCCTCAAAAATTTTTTTGCTATCATAAACCACTGTATCTCAAGTCCGGCTGCACATTAAATCTTTGAAGGAAAGGGATTTTTGGGCACTGTGCATAGAGATTCTGACTGGGGTAAGGAGCGGAGCCTCAGCAATTGTAGGTTCTAAAAGATCTACAGGTGGTTTGGATATAGCCTTGCTCGAGAAAACTGGCATAAGCTGCAATTGATGGACTCATTCTTTAACAAGCGGGAACCAACTCTACAACACAAATCACTACTGACATAAAGACTCTGACAAGAGGAAAGTTGCCACATAATTTGTGAGAATAGATTCTTTTTTTCACAGGTAATAGATACTCCAAGCCTATTGAGTGGAACAAATTGAAAAGCAATGTCCACAACTAGGTTTAATTCCAGTTGATTAACTAAATATTTTTTTAAAAAGAACCTCTCACCTTTTAGCCACACTAAACTAATCAACTCTGTTAATATCGTTATGTGTTCTAAGCTCTTCTTAACTAAAAGCAAATTTCTTTGTGAGCATTATTAAGAGTTAATCTCTGAGGTTGCCCCAGAGTGCAACAGAATCACCTGGAGTACTTGTTAAAATGCAGATTCCCAGCAGCCCCCATCCTGAACTTCCTTTAGCCTCTTCTGTAACAATTCTGAAGCTGCACTAATTTACATTTGAGTCCAACTGGTATCTCCTGATACAGACAATATACATTATAGGCAAACCCTCAAGTAAAATAGATGTACTATTAGTTTAGTTTGACATGCTAGCTAAGTAAGTCTTATTTTATTTTAAAGAATTCCAAAAGATTCTTGATTCTTTTTCCTGGGTTTTTGCCAGATTCTGTCATTTTGCGAAATAAAGAGATTACTGACTGGATCTTAGAGAGCTGTTGTTGCACAGAGTTTTTCTCTGGAGTGATATTTGCAGTAGTGGGGTATGACCTAGTTTTCAAAAGAATTAGTGAGAAAAAATAAATAAAAGAATTAGTGAGGTCCCTTCAGAACACTGTGCCAAAAAGAACCACCTTGCTCGAAAGTGACTTTATTTGTCACATCAGAAAAATGGAAGCCTAATGTAGGGGCCAGCAAACTAGATTTCCTCCTGCTCTGACACTTCTAAAAATATATTTCACAGCATTCCAATGGGGGAGAAATTTTTCTCACCTTGTAAACTTGTAGCTTTATCTACTGAGTAAAATAAGGACAGTTTTCACTGATATTTAACTAGCGTGAATAATGTAAATTTTTAACAAGAAAAAAAGCATTTATTTTTCTCTTTGTGACTGTCATCATTACCAAAAAAAAAAAAAAAAAAAAAAAGGCAACAAGAAACAAATTCTTGCTTGAGGTTAAGAATTTGAAAAAAGAACATCGAGGCTGTCATTCATTTTTCTATTTCTTAATCTGCCTGCCTCACATACATAAACTGGCTATCCTATCTCAGGAAATGGATATGTGTTTATCTGATTTAAATCATGAGCTAACTTAAGTAAGTGTCGTCCCCATTACTCCCCAGAAACTGCTTAGAAAGAAATTTAGGTTTACCCGAAAAGAAATAAAATGAAAACGTCCAAGTCTCTAGGAATCTATCCATTGCTCCATTAATGATCGGAACGCCTATAGATTGCTTTATAACTGCTAATTATGTTTTTTAATATTTATTTATCTATTTGAGAGAGAGAGGATGAGAGAGGAGAGGGTCAGAGGGAGAAGCAGATTCCCTGCGGAGAGGGAGCCTGATGCATGACTTGATCCCAGGACTCCAGGATCATGACCTGAGCCGAAGGCAGCTGCTTAACCAACTGAGCCACCCAGGCGCCCCTGCTAATTATGTTTTAATCTCACTATCAATAATTAGCTTCTCTAAACTTAATTTAATTAATTGAAACTTAATTTAATTCATAAAGACCCAATATTACCCAAGATTCTAGTCTCCATCTCTCATATATAACTGGTCAAGATAACATTTTATATTTATTGTATATGTGTTTTAATAACTGGTACCTTGTTGTTGTTGTTGTTGTTGTCGTCATTTCTCATTCAGTGTAACTCTGTACAGATTTAACCTAACTCCCTGTACATTTTTTTAGACAAGTTCATTTTCTTTATGTTCTTTATAGGACTTATTCTATAATTCATTCTATAATTTGTTATACATAAAGAACATATTCTTTTTTATTTTTTATAAAATAATCATACTTAAAACATGTGTATATAATAACATACACATTGATAAGGTATGACTCTCCATACCACAATTTAAGAAATAAAAATTTTAATACAAAGTGCCCATGTATTGTTCCCAATAAATTGATTGTTTTCGATGAAGGTATCACACTTAGCAAGCTTAGCTACAAAAGAGAGACAATGGTTTATGGAAAGAAATACCATATTGTATGCATATAATAGAAAACAAATGTAAATGGGTAAAATTTTTACTGAATATTTGGAAGTTCCCAAACTTATAGAAGAAAAAGAGAACAGAGCTGGAAATTTCAACTGGTCCAACACCTGTGTTTTATTTGCAATTACAAAAATGAACCTGGGAAGTGGATAACTTTGACAAAACAATACCAACAGTTTGGAGCCAGCAGGTGAAGGCATCAGGTTCTCATTCACTCAATGAAAACACTAAATGTCCTCTTCTTTTAGCTAATTTTAAGAGAAATAAGCCATAACAATTCACAATAAAAAGTGTTATGTTTTAAGTGAGGCTCATAAAACTATGAGAAATTACATAGAAGGAGCATCAATTCTGATTGATCAAATCAGGGAAGATTTTCTGTAAGAAGTGATGCCTGACCAGAATTCCAAAGAACTAGTAGGAGTTAGCCTGCAAAGGGCTAGAGGCTGGGCACTCCAGGACTGGCAATAACCTGTAGAAGAGTGTAGAACACTGGTGATGAGAAAATAGTTTAATTTGACTAGATATGAAAGGGGGAGGAGGATCACTGAAGGGGAAAAGACCAGAGTGAGAGGGTGAAAATGGATGATATCCCGTTCCTTCCTCCTGCAATCAATCATAGCATTCAACTCTATCTAGTGATTATGAGTAGAATCTAGGACCAAATCCCAGTGCTTTCACTTACTACTTGTGTAAAGCTGGACAATTTGGCCCTTGGAAGGTATTCAATAAATGACTGCACAGTTTTCTCATCTGTAAAATGGAAATAATGGCAATACAAGGACTTGTCTCTTACAAGTTAATGAGCTAATTAAATAATATAAAGTGCTTAAGGAATGTTTGGTGTGTAGGAAGTGCTAAATAAATGTTAGCTATTGGTAACAATCTCCTGAACGTGGATGTGGCCTCAGACTCCTTCTCAACAGTGTTACTAGTCTCTAACTTCAACTAATCAGAACGGCACCCAGAGGGATACCACTCTGCCCCTCCTAGTGCCTAACACAATTCTGATTCAGAGTTCTACAACCTAGTGCTGCTAACCTGTACTAATTCTTGTCCACATTTAAGCAAGTTCTCTATGAAAAAAAAATGTCCCTCTCAGTCCAACACCAAGTCACACACACAAACACACACACCCAGCAGTTGACACAACTGAATATTTTCTTGAACATTTAAAGAGATTATTTTCACTGTTTTTTTGGGTGGGGGATTTTTAATAGAACACGTCATACTCTAAGATGTTTGGATTTTTGTCCCTTATATGTATTACTTCTCATTTGCTCACACTCAAGTTTATATGCCATTTCTATAGCTATACCTAACAGATTTCTGAACTGTATTTCCACCAGCTTTCCCTTCCTATGCAGAAGAGCTTAGCATCCTCTATGAAGACGCAATATTGGAGTAGTTTCTGCCAAAGGATTTCTAAAAATTCTCCAGATTAGTTCCTGGGCCTGGCATTGGTTCACGCATGCATTCATTTCCACTCCGAAACATCTCTGGAATTCTCTATGGTGAGTAAGAACTAAACTAGATAACAAGGAGACACAGAGCCAAGAGAACAGGGGTGGTTTCCGTTTGGGGAAAGCTTACTATCCTCTGCCTATCCTTCAAGCCCTATCCTCTGGACTGAGAAGCTCTGTTAGCCCCGGGCTGGACACTGTTGATGGCCAATCAACATTCCCCTTGGATCCCTTCCACCAGCTGTGTGCTCTCATCCCCTAGCCTTCACTCCCTTTGCTATAATCTTTAGAGAATTACCTCTGACATTGGAGCCAACTCACCTATATGGAGCCAAAAGTGCCTGAGAGTGACATCACCTTGTTAGGCAGCCCACAGCCAATGACTAGCAGGTATACACATAGAAAAATGCAGCTCCATTACTTCAAAGTGTGACACACTGTGCAGTGTAATTTACACTACAGAACTCCCTAGATCAGGCTGAATCTGTTGCTTGAAATCCCACACTTACCTGGTTCTTATGAGTTCCTCCTAGGAGCACTTCCTTATAAATCACTAACACCTGAATGCTTGGCTCAGAGTCCACTTCTGGGAGTACTCAACCAATGGCCACTTATTGCTTACTATTAAGGTATATCATTCATCCCACTATATTTACTTAGTCTAAGTCAAGTGGTATACTCTATATTGTACATTGCATGAGGACAGAGACCATGATTCATTCATCTTTGAAGACCCCAGGTCATGGCACATAATTGGAGTTCAGTAAATCTCTGCTGAATTGACTTGTGCTAAATATCTCTGGCATATCTAACCATCTCCACCCATCACTAGCCACTTCGCTGATCTTATCCCCACCTCTCTGTCGCCTGATACTTGGCTCTAGCAACACTGACCTTCTTAACTGTTCCTCAAATATAATAAATCCACTCTTGTCTCTGGCTGGAGTACTCAGCTATGGCTGCCCTCCTCCCCTCACCTTGCATCGACAGGGGGACCTCTGTCCCTCAATGAATTTGGGTGTCTGCTCAAAAGCTTCTTGTCATAAAACCCTTCCTTATAGTCAAGTAATCTCAAGCAGCACTCCCTCCTGTAACTGATGCTCTCTAACCTAGTCTTTCTCAACGAGGGTTCCATGACAGTGTAATCCTTACAGAAAATGATTTTGATAATGGTTTTTTCCCATTTCCCAAGGATGGTATACAGCTGGTATCACTCAAGCTGCATAGAAGAGAAGATAATTCATTGTATATAAAGTGTGCCTTAGGGTATTAGTGTTTAATTCTCTGGTAGAACTGATAGACAAGGGCTGCTCTGAACTATCATCTTGACTTGTTTTTTCTTCTTAGCTCTTATCAACACCTGACAAACTATTTCTTGTTGCCCCACCCCGCCCTTAATTAGAATTTGAATTTTTATCCCAGTCCTTGTTTATTCTCAGTGTGTAGTACTGGTACATAACAGTACTAAAAAGGGGATGCCTGGGTGGCTCAGTTGGTTAAGCAGCTGCCTTCGGCTCAGGTCATGATCCCAGTGTCCTGGGATCGAGTCCCACATCGGGCTCCTTGCTCAGCAGGGAGCCTGCTTCTCCCTCTGCCTGTCTGCCAGTGCTAACTCTCTCTCGCTCTCTCTCTCTCTGACAAATAAATAAATAAAATCTTAAAAAAAAAAAACAGTACTAAAAAGTATTTGTTGAATAAACTTCACAGGATAGATTTATCTTATAACTTTTCAACTATATTTAGTTGATAAATATTTATATTTATCTTATATATTTATCTTATAACTTTTCAACTATAAAAACAATTCATGTTGGGGTGCCTCAGTCAGGTGACTGGGTGGCTCAGTCAGTTAAATATCTACCTTTGGCTCAGGTCATGATCCCAGGGTTCTAAGGCTTTCTGCTCATTGGGGAGCCTACTTCTCCCTCTCCCATTGCCTGCTGCTCCTTCTGCTTGTTCTTTCTCTCTCTCTCTTTGTCAAATAAATAAATAAAATAATAATTTTTTAACAAACCCAATTCATGTTAAAACATCTATGTACATAAAAAATGTATATTATAGATTACCCAAGTGAAATGATGAGACAGAAAATGTTAAATGGAATTCGGAAAGCTGAAAAAAATTGTTCAGATAATAGTAATAAAAGGTTCTAATTATCCATATACAAAGTAACCAGCTGCTCAATCAGGATGAGAGATAAGGGGGCCTGGAGGTGGGGAGTGGGAAGCAGGTAGGGATGGGGGCTGGATGTTAATAAATTGAGTATGCTTTCTAAATCTCACAAGGAAGGCAAATAGAGGGAACTTTCATCCAAACAGGATCAGAAATGGACCCAAGAGATTGCTGTGGGTGAACCACTAAGCAAAAATTAATTACATAATTAAATTCTGTGTCCTCATGGGAACAGGGAAAACCAAGAAACCCATCCCATACAATCTAAATTTTTTAAAGGGAAATATGATAAATAGAAGCCCCATTTAGAAGGCAACTGAAAGGAAGGACTTTGAAAAGTCAATAATCCACAAGAAAAGCCTATATACTTTGTTTTTGTTTCCTTTCCATGAAAAGCATATACCAAGGAATGAAAATAACAAGCATCCAAGGTAGAACTAAAAAGAGAACTGCTAGCTAGAGCCATATAAATTATCGGAGAAAAAAGAGGGCATTTCCCCTAAATTGGTAAGGGAGTTCATGTGAGAAAAACAAAGAATAACAACTATAAGAAAAACACTCTGAAGAGCACCTGAAACCAATAAAAGATTATTTTAACATGTCAAAGGAAGGAAGTCACTCAAAGAGTAAGTGGAGTCCTTTGATCTTGTTGGGATAAAGGATTTGCTCAAGAATGGAAAGAGGCATATGTCACAGGCTAAATTATTCGCTGCAAATTAAGATACTGAAACAATAATATAGAGACTTCCTTTCCTAGGGTATCCACAAAGATGGACTAGTTAGAATTATTTGATTATAACAGTTACCATGTACTCAGGATACTTTGCAAGGTTGAGCAAAATCAATGTGCACAAATCATTAAGACTGAGGTATGGAGAAGCTGCTGACTCATGTGGGTGACTCGTGTATACAAATGTGTAGCTGTTGACCATTCATGTTCAGGGGCTCAGAAGAGAACTGAAAAAAGATAATCCCAAAGATTATTCTGTTTAAATATTCAACGATTTTTACTTTTTAAATTTTTTAAATCTTCATTATTTTTTAAATTTTATTTTATTTTTTCAGTGTTCCAAGATTCATTGTTTATTCACCACACCCAGTGCTCCATGCACTACATGCCCTCCTTAATACCCACCATCAGGCCTATGCATCCCCCCACCAACCTCCCTTCCCAAACCCTCAGTTTGTTTCTAAGTCCACAGTCTCTCATGGTTCATCTCCCCCTCCGATTTAATGATTTTTAATCTCAATTATAGGCTCCATGACTTTGCCTGATCTAAAATAACTTAATGAAATGGCTATTTGAGTATACCTGATAAAAATTACACGTGGCCATGTTCTTTTTATTGCTTCTTATCTCCCTTGACAGTACCACCTGTGAATTTATTGGCCAATTACAGGAAGTTACAGGTTAAAAACATTCTGAAAGCCTAGCACAGAGTGAGCATTTAATACATGTTACCTGCTTTAAAATTGTTTTTGTTTTTGTTTTTTTTTTCAGGGGCGCCTGGGTGGCTCTTTTGATTAAGCTTCCCACTCTTGATTTCAGGTCAGGTCATGATTTCAGGGTCCTGAGATCAAGCCCTGCAGCAGGCTCCATGCTGAGCTCAGAGCCTGCTTGAGATTCTTTCTCTCCTTCTGCCCCTTCCTCCTACACACTCACTCTCTCTTTAAAAAACAGAAACAAAAACAAAAACCCAAAAAATTTTTTTTAGTTTTTTTTAGTGAATAAAAATATAAAAACTAAAAATAAAATAAAATAAATTATTTTGCTTCATCTTTATTTTTTTCCTTGTTTGTATTGAGCTCCTCCTGAAATTTCAACAGCCATCTCCTGCTACATCAGCAACAGTCCTCTGACAAGTTTCTACTAACAAAGGACCCAAAACATGGCCCTCATATATTCTTATAGCTATTTATGCTTAAGAGCTCTATGGTTATAATTCCTCCCAAGAGGACCTAGGGGTAGCTAAAGCCATATTCTCCCATTAGGAAGAATATTCAGGTCTTCTGCTTTCAAAAATTGAAAAAAAAAAAAGATTAAAAAAAATCATGTTCTTTTGGCTAGAGTCCTTTCTGCATTGCTACAATTGCCTGTGTTTCTTAAGGTTAGAAGTGGTTTCAAAGAGGGCTCTGGATGGGTGTTTCTGACAAAGGTTTTGATTTCCATAGTCTAAGATCTCTCCTTTGTCAAATAGCCTCATCGCACACACATTTTCTATTAAAACCACAAACTGGGACTAATGTTTCCCACCTCAAAGTGGGAAGGCTTATTAGAAATGAGCTTTAGAGAAGTACTTTACTAATTTCCTTCAGTTTACTCTTACAATATGTCTCTGCTCAAAATGTTACGATGGCCATTACCAAGATACCCATCTCCCAAGTCTGGGTTCAGCACCTCTCCTTTGAGCCCTCATAGCTACCCTGCATGTCCTCTAACATGGCCTCTGTCACACCTTATTATAATTCACTGTTCAGTGATTCATGACACTCACTAGACTAAATCCTGTGAGGGCAGGGATCATTTCTATCTTGTCCTTCACTGGACAAGAACAATGGCCCCTAGAACAATGCCTGGTGTAAAGCAGGTTCTCAGTTACCATTTGTTAAATGAATGGAAGCTCTCATTCTCAGAATCTACCCCCCTCTACTTCTGTGGGTATCTCTGCTGATTCCACTCTGAACTGGACAATTGCCATCACCTCTTGGTAGGATCTATCATTAACTTTCCTTTATGTTTCTTTTCCTTTCTGGGCTGTGTTCTCTCTCCTAATATGTTCATGTATAAATATTTAAATTCCCTCAGATTAAATTCTTTTCTCTAGTCTCACATTTCTTCCTTTCCTCTTGCTAATTTTAGTAAGATCATCAAACCTAGGTAGTGTTACTTCAAATATGAGCACTTGTACCTTGTACACATTGTCAGTGATTGTATTACAGTAGTCATTCATTTAACAAGCAAAAAAGCAATATAACAAGATACTCTTCATAGTCCACTCCTTTACATTCGTTTTTCTAATTCTAAGTAGAAATTACCTTTCAAACATTATGTCAGTGGCTCTGAAACTTGAATGTGCATCAGAATTACCTAGAGGACTTGTGGAAACAAAATTTTTGGACCTTACCCAGAATGTCTGATTTAGTAGGTTTCAGGTGAGGGCTGAGAATGCAAATTTTAACAAGTTTCTAGTTGAGGCTGATGCCTGTGCCTAAGGACCACACTTTAGAAATACTGTCATGTGTCATTAAGTGACAAGCTCAAAGACAATATAAGAAAAAATAATCAACAAATTAATCCAAAGTTTATGTACAAAAGGAATTGCTCTCTACAATCAGTTATGACCAAAGGAGTATCCTCGTTCTGGGATGTCAATCCAATATATCACTATAGCTCAAATGATCAGCTGGTTGTTGAATATCACTCAAAAGAGACATATTTTTCTTTCTAATAAAACTTTGTGTACCTCCGTCTTCCAAAATTCAAGAGAGCTACAGTGGCCCTTGAAAAAGTGCTCGTAAGGGCAGCTGGGCTGATAGAAATCAAGAGTTCTACTGGACAGAGTTTGCTTTATAAAGCCAAACAAAGGGAAGTGAGAGATTTTCTCATTTGAGAATGGTAAAAGCTAAAAGTTAAGACAAAAAAAGCCTCTAACATTAGGAGTAGTATACAGAGATTGATAACCTAATTCTGAAATCCTGGAATGCAGAGGGTCCTTTGAAACTTGAGCTCAAGGTGGTTTTTGAAGAAAGTACTACTTCATTCAATGGATATAATTTCTGGTACTTATAGGCCCTGAATGGATATAAGGAAAATAAAGATAATCAAAATGTATTTTGTCAAGCATATAAATAATAAAACAATACATTGTTAGCTTTTCATGGCCCACAGAAGGACGGACTGCTTATCTGGCCATCACATGCCTCCTGTGTTGCCTTTGGTAAAAGAATATGGTGAATACTCCCTGGGTTTTGCCTTATGACACAGTTTTAACACTTAAGACCAGATGAGCAATTTAACCTTTAGACTTCATGTGGTCCACTTCACCTTGAAGTATCACCTGTGATTCAAGTTCAGGACCAGTAACTAAAAAAAAAAAAAAAAAAAAAAAACCCAAAAAAAACAAAACTTTAAGTAAACTCCACACCCAGTGTGGGGCTTGAACTCATGACGCCATGACCAAGAATCACATGCTCTACCAAATAAGCCAGCCAGGCACCCCCAGTAACTAAAAGTATTTAGGTGTGTGAATAATAATTCCATTTACTCACACATGCAACAGCTTTTAAAAAGTCACCTGGGCATGGTAATTCAGGTAATTCTGTTTGGGGACATATCTGTCACCCAGGGCTAAGGCACAGACAGATGAAATGTGGCATAAGACACAGAAGAAAAAGTGAAAGAGATAAAGACTATGGCTTAAGAAAAGGTTTATAAAGCAAATACTTGCAAGGTGAGGTCGGTGGGAAAACGTGTAACTGAACCAACATGAGTTTGCTCCTTGGTGAGTCAGAATCTGCACTAGGTTGAGTTGTCCCACAAAGTAAACTGTATTTGCAGCAAATAAGGGAATCATGGGGAACAGCTTCCAGAGCCACAACTCGCAGAACAAGGGGGAATGGGTTGCATTTATTTAGGGTTAGGATGAATACTTAGGTAGGGAAACCTGGTCCTCTGATGTAGAGGTATAAGATCTTGCATGTGGCTTAAGGAAACACACCTAGACACACATTGTATGTTATATAAATAGGCTGACACTCCTACTCAGGCAGAGATTTTAGTATTATAATGAGGTAAATGTGGTTATGGTCATTCTAGAGGTCACTCCATGATCTGTCTGCACAGGTGCGAGTCAGGGATTAAGCTCAAACTGGTCTAGGTGGTCAGCTGGAGGTCTAGTCAGGGCGGCTGCTCATTGCTTCAAGGGTGATTTCACTTTCCATTTGCCTGAGTTAAAAGATAAGCTGGAAAGAAGAGCTCAAGGAAAAATATGGGACAAAGGTTGGTGAGTGAGTGCATGCAGGTGGGCAGTAAAGGTCAGGTCTTGGGGTCTAGCTGGAGACACGTGGAGGTCAGCAGGCAGGAAGACAGTAGGAAGAAGTGGACATGTTGTTATTAAGTTGCAGCCTATTATTGCAACATGGAAGTGCAAGATGGATTACATTTCATGATTCTTAAAAAAGAATCTAGAAATCTGAGTTTTTATGAGAATCTGTTCAATTCAATTTAAAAAGAAATTTCTGTGGGCCAAGCAAAACACATTTGATAAGGTCCTAGATATACTGTTTGGTTAAAAAGGTCCATTCCTCATCCTAAACTCTCCCTAACTCCTTCTCAGAACTGTCATGTGTCACTGCTGGGTGCAAGGGAAGCTGGGAAGTGTACTTTTTGTATTATTTTTTTAAACAGGGTACATTGTGGCCCCGGTGAAAATTGGGATTCTACTACTAAGCAAGAAAGGAGCCCACACATCCTAAGGAAGAAAGATGCCCATGCTTTGGAAAGCTAGGTCTAAGAGAATTCCACAGACATTCACTCTCTTAGCAACCTCCTTTCTCCCTGTTTTTGTCCTTGAAGGTCTCCGGACCAATCCATTAGCCTGAGTATAAAGTGATTTGTACTATTTTATTATAGAACTACATTAAATTTAAGGACTGCAATCATTGTGCCAAATGTGGTCATTTTCAATATAGTACAGGTCTGGTAAAGCAGACAAACGGGAAAGGAAAGACATACTAGAAGTTCCAGGTACACAAATTAAAACTTGAATTCCTGCTTTTGCTAGGACTTTCATGATATGATAGATGTACTTCTCCTGTCATTACCCCAGTCTCCAGACAAGCAAACGTCTGAGAAGCCATTATATTTAAATTACTTTGGGAACTCTCTGTACAGTCAAAAGCTGCATGGACCAAGTATACACTTCTCAATTTCATGTCAATGACTGTCTTATTTGAAGAGTCAATTGTACTAATTAAAACACACACACACACACACACACACACACACAGAAAAAGAAGATAGAAATCTACAAGTAATGATGCAATGACCATAGGTGAGGACTGACTAAGCCCTCAGGACTGCCTTCTGATTTTTCTGATTTTAGATTTTTCGGCTTCATCTTAAACAACATAGGTATAATGCATCTAAATGAGATGCTAGAAAGAATACTGATTTCAGGTTTTCTATAGTCTCAAGAGATCTTGAGTCACTGTTGGTTTCACCTATATTTCATTTTCTTTAAATTTTATGATGATTGAGGGTATACTTAATCTTACATTCCATTCACTGGGGAAAGAAGGGAAATCATTTCCCTCCACTTTTTTCCATTAAAAAAATAGGGCTGTATTGAGATATAATTCACATGGTATACAATTCACCCTTGTAAAATAGTTCAGTGGTTTTAGTCTGTTCTGAGCTATGTGACCATCACCACTATTCCACATTTTCATTAGCCCGAAAGGAAACTCCATGCCTGTTAGCACTTACCCTTACCCCATTTGTCCCCTCATAGCTGCTGGCTTTCTGTCTCTGTAAATTTGTTTCTCTGGACATTTCATAGAAATGGAATCATACTGTATGTGGTTTTGTGTCCACTTTCTTTCAGCATAATGATTTCAGACTTCATTCATGTAGTAGCAGGTGTTACTTCTTCATTCCTTCTTACTGTCAAATAATTTCCAGTAATGTGGATTTACCATACTTTGTTTATCCATTTTCAGTGGATGGATATTCTAGTTGTTTCCACTTTTCGGGGCTATTATGAATAATGCTGCTATGAACACTAAGATTTTGTGTGAATCTATTTTTAATTTCTGTTGGTTAGTAAAATGACCCCAAATGGTAGCTCTGTGTTTTGCCTTTTGGGAAACTGGCAGACTGATGTCCAAAGCAGCTGCACCATTTCCCATTCCCATGAGAAGTGTATGAGTGGTCCAGTTACTGAGCATCCTCGCCAACATTTGTTACTGTCTGTTTTGGTTTTAGCCATCCTGGTGGGTGCGATGTGCTATCTTACCGTCTCTGAGTTGTGTTTCCCCGGTGACTGATGATGCTGGTCTTCCTTTCATGGGCTCACTGTTTTGTCTCCATTTTTATTTTTTATTCATTTCTAGGTGTTTTTGTTTGATTTTTAGTTTTGTGTTTTGTTTTTGGTGCCTATGATAAAGTCTTCCTGATTTAACATCTTTTATCAAAATTTTCTGGAGCTACTGATGTCTGAGGAGTTTGTCAAGAGCAACACAAATCCATACTTGAACATTAAATTTTTAGTGCTGGAATAGTTTTCTCTGGGCTAGGCTGACCAACCCTTCTTGTACCTCCATCTAGTTTTGACAAAGAGGGCTACATGCTTCCATAGAGCTAATGTTTGTGTTTCAATCTAGCTAAGTCTCTTTGGAGTTCATTCTTCATTACTCTTCCAGTGAGAGAGGTCAAGGCCCTGCCTTTTCCTGCAGTTTTAGGGAATGGCTTTTTCTCATTCTTATTCAAAAGGAGGAATCAGATGGGAACTGTTTTTTTTTTTTTTTCTCCTCAATCCTTTGTCTTCAGCAACCCAAGCCAAGTATTGTGAACCAGTTCTTCATTCAGACTTTGAAGCCCAGTTCAAGATATAAAATACCCCTCTGTTTCTGACAGGCATTGCTTTGGAGGGGATATTTGTGAAATACAGCTGCTGGGGCTTATCCAATTATTTAAACTATCTCGTTATCAAGAACTCCAGAGATAGGCTGGCATATAGCAGCTGTGCAATGTCATCATTGCAGTTCAGCTTCTCCTGAAGAGTGAATTCTGCTATGAAGACTGAGTGGAGGAAGTTTATTGAGGAGTTTGCTTGGTACTAATACCTTTTGGGTAAGAAAGGCAGCAGAATTAAGTAAGAGGAAGAAGTTGGATTGCGGTGTGGTCACAAAAAATTTCAGCTGATCACATGGGAAATTCTGAAGCTGGCCCTTCAGAGCTTTTCCAAATTGGGGTCAGGGAAGGGGCCTTTCTACTCATTCATCAATCAGTCATTGGATGCAGGCTGCCCACCTGGAAGAAAGGGGCATGACCAGGGGTGAGATGTTTGTCTTCAGCTGAGGGTAATTCCCAGCAAGGGACATCAGCTATCAACAGTCTCAGCATCTGGGATCAAAGACTTCAGTCTTAAATGGGATGCAGGCAGGTGTAGAGCAATGCCTACCACAGTTGTCAATGTCCCAGATGCCCTTTTCCTATCTGATCTGCATTCAAAGCACATGGCTTTCATGTTCATGGTTGCTTCATGATCTCAAGATGACTATGCCACCACAGCCTTATTTCTGCTCTGTGGGCAGAAACAAGGATGAAAAGGTAGTGCCTGTATCAGGAAAGCAACTATTTCCCAGAAATGCCCAATAATTTTCCATTACATATCATCGGCCAGGGTGTCATATGGCTAAGCCAGCTGCAAAAGATGTTGGAAATGTGCCTTTTAGCCAGACACATTGCTGCCTCGACCAAAATCAGAGATTAAGGTTTTTAAAGAAAAAGGAGAGAATGGATATTGGCATTAGCAACTAGCAATTCTCCTAAACCAGTCTGATTTTTCAAAAAGAGTTAGCTACCATTGACAGTATTGGGTGACTCTCTATAAACCTCAAGAATTTTTCCCTATTATAAGAAGTCACTTCCCTATCTTAATTGCATTCTAGTTATATTACTACCACTTTCTGCGGTCACTGATGGTTAGACTTCATTTTCAAAGCATGTTTATGTTAAAATAGTAACTCTTTTTTTAATATTTTATTTTTAAGTAATCTATACCCAAAGTGGGACTTGAACTCACAACCCTGAGATCAAGAGCCATATTTTCTACTGACTGAGCCAACTAAGTGTCCTAAAAATAGTAATTCTTTTTCTAAGTTTTTATTTGAATTTCAGTTCCAAACAATATGTTAAGTAGCTAGAATTACATACTTAACATATGTAATATTAGTTTCAGGCGTAGAATTTAGTAATTCCTCACTTACATATAATAATACCCAGTGCTCATCACAACAACTGCCCTCCTTAATCCCCATCACTTATTTAACCCATCCCCCTGTCCACCTCCCTTCCAGGAACCCTCAGTTTGTTCTTTATAAGTCTGGGTTTTTAAAAATATTTTATTTATTTACTTAGGAGAGGGAGAGAAAGAGAGAGCGCATGCATGAAGGGGGGGAGGAGCAGAAGGAGAGGTAGAAGCAGACTCTTTGCTGAGCAGGAAGCCCAATGTGGGGCTCAATCCCAAGACCCTGAGATCATGACCTGAGCTAAAGGCGATGCTTAACTGACTGAGCCACCCAGGTGCCCCAAGAGTCTGTTTTTTTGGTTTGCCCCTCTCTCTCTTTTAATATTTTATTTATGGGGCACCTGGGTGGCTCACTGGGTTAAAGCCTCTGCCTTTGGCTCAGGTCATGATCCCAGGTTCCTGGGATGAAGCCCTACATGGGGCTCTCTGCTCAGCAGGGAGCCTACTTCCTCTCTCTCTCTGCCTGCCTCTCTGCCTGCTTGTGATCTCTGTCTGTCAAATAAATAAATAAAATCTTTTAAAAATATTTTTTATTTATTTATTTGACAGAGAGAGACACAGTGAGAGAGGGAACACAAGCAGGGGGAGTGGGAGAGGGAGAAGCAGGCTTCCTGTGGAGCTGGGAGCCCGATGTGGGGCTCGATCTCAGGACTCCAGGATCATGACCTGAGCCGAAGGCAGACACTTAATGACCGAGCCACACAGGTGCCCCTCAAATAGTAATTCTTGAATTACTTCTGTTTTTCTTTCTCTCCGTCATGCATGTGCATACACAGAGAATAGTGATATTCCTGTACTGTAAAGAGAGAGTGATGATAAAAACAAACATTACCAGGTTCTTGTCAGTGCTTGATCAAATTAAGGTACATCTAGAAATCAGGGAGAAGAAAGGCCTCTGTCGAGATGAACACACAGAACAGAAGAATAGCAAGTCCAAGATGGAGAAACCTGCCAAAGTAGAAATGACCAGGAGTAGGGTTGCTAGATTTGCCAAACCAAAGTAGAGAACATCCAGTTAAATTTGAACATCATATAAACAATGTTTATATTTATATATTATATATTTATATTTATATATTATATTACACATATATACTTATGCTAAAAATGAATATAAATTATATATAAATACTTATGCTAAAAACTAATATATTATATAATACTAATATATTAGTTTTTATATTATATATAAATATATAATACTTTATTATATATTTTATATTATGTTATATAATTTCATATTATATAATATAATATATTAAATTAGTTTTTAGCATAAGTCTATCAGTAATGGACTGAATCTTTGTATCCCCCTGAAATGTACATGCCAAATCCTAAAGACCTGTGTGATGGTGTTTAGAGGTGGGGACTTTGGAGGCGATTAGGTCATGATGTTAGAGTCCCCATGAATGGAATGAATGCTCTTATAAAAGTGACACCAGAGAGCTCCCTTAGTTCTTCCAGCATGTGAGGACATGGTGGGTAGATGTTCATATATGAAGCAGAAAGCAAAAATGATGATATATGAAGCAGAAATCGAGCCCTCACCAGATACTGCATCCGCAAGTGGCTTGATCTTGGGCTTCCCAGCCCCCAGAACTGTGAAACATAAATGTCTGCTGTTTAAGCCACCCAGTCTCTGATATTCTGTTATAGCAGCCTAAAGGGACGAAGATAATATCCTAAATATTACATGGGACATACTGATCCTAAGAACTTGTTGTTTATCTGAAATTCAAATTTAACTGCTTATCTGGTATTTTATCAGGCCACCTTACTTAGGAAGAATAGTGTCGCAATCACAGAACTAGATACCACCATTATGCCCATTTCTATAGCTACTGACTTCACTCCTTCCTTCAAATTTTCACAAATCTCTAGCCTAAGAACCACTGCCCATATTTCTGGAGATTCATCAATCACTGCATCTATAGCCAAACCTCTTTTTTGCAACAAATTACATTTTTAGTATTTTCTAGAGCACAGATCCCTTAGGGTACATGGACAGGTTGCAGGTGGGTCTCTGAATTCACTAAAAGTGTGTGGAAAATTTTGTGTGTGGGCTTATGGGCGTTCTTCTGGGGAGGAGGCCCATAGCTTTTGTCTCATTCTAAAAGAAGTTATAGACTTGAAATAGTTCATTCCCAAGCAGAGGGCACAGAGAAAGCATCAGGAAGCCTGTTAATCTTTCTTGTTTGTTTTATATGGGGACAGAGGTAGAAATACCAGCTGTGGAACAAATGCTTTAGAACTTTTCTTTTAGGGAAATTTGGAGCAAATAGGAGAAACTTCCCATTCTTTACCAGTCCAGAATCAGCTATAGAGGTAGACATTGGTTGGAAAGGATTTTCAGCAAATCCTCTTAGTCTCAGAAATCACCCACACTATTTTTTCAGTACTTCCGTGAGTGAAGCATCTCTCCTTTAACTGTTGAGCTGTTTCAAACAGTAGGGTAGATATAAGAGGTCAGCAAACTCCCTCCTTGACCCCTGTCTTTGGAGGGGCAGATTATAAGGTGTGTCTGTGGTTAAGTTTTGTAGACATAACCCTGTCATTAGTTCTTTCTCTTAAGTGTCTTGTCCATTCATGGTGCTTGACAGAGAAGACCTCCTATTATAATTATTTGCTTCTCTTTTGGACTTCTGTTTCTTACAGGAAATGCTACAAAGTAGCAAACTTAGAAACCATCTTGGGACTCAGTCTAAGAAAGCAGAATATCCCATGCTTCATGCTCCCTTTAGTTCCCAGGATAATGGCATGGTCTAACCCTTGAAGCATTGTGCTGTCCAGATGAAATTGTTCTGAATTCATTAGTCCATAGATGACATACGCACCGTACCATGGCAAATGAGCTCTCAGGAAAGCCCCCAGACATATCTGCAAGATTCTCCAAGGGCAGCAACCCGTTCTGAGTAGAGAGACTCTATGTGTGCTGTGGTCCAAGGATGAGAATCATTTGGGACAGATCAGACAGTTTATAAAACAAATAAAGAAGTACCTGTTATAGCAGCCTTAGGCATGGGCAAATTCAGTCAACACTCCCACTCCTATCCCCAACTGCCCTGTCCCCAGCTTGGGCTTATGCCTCAGGGTCTCTGTGCTTTGTAGGGCTTCCCTCAAAAATTTCTAAGCCTTGCTCTGGTGTTTCAGGCCAAATGGATATGAGAGTGCCATATTGGGTGGGACACACAGAGCCCAGAGTGGGACCTGTACAGACTCTCTGTTTCCGTCCTTCAGAGTGTTCTCTATCTTCTATGCCATGTGTAAAGTTGACCATAAGCCACAGGACCCATACTATAGGACTGTCTTTCAGCCCCAAGGCCAGGCCTTGGTTTCAGAATGGCAGTCTGGCAAGCAGATTGCTCTTGCTGGCAGGAGCAGTATTTCTTGTGTGGGATCACATGAGATTAGGTTGCCAGGATGGTGCCAACAAGCTGATTTTCAGTGATTCAAATTGTTTATATAGACAAGGGCCCTACAAAAAAAACATGTGCCCGGGTTCTGCACGTCCCATAGATGGTTTTGTTAAGGAATTTGGAGCCCAGAGAAAGGAGGAAAGATCAAATTGCAATACCCAAAAGGTCATTTTGTCTAAATCTGTTTTTCAATTGAAAAATATTTTTTATTACAGTACATATTTGCAAAACATAAAATTGACCATTTTAACTATTTTAAGTGTACAGTTCAGTAATAGCAACATTGTTGCACAGCCAGCCATTAAACCTGTCATTTAATATAATAAGAAAGTAAAGTCCAAGAGGCCAACCTGTCCAATGCCACACAGGTGATTAGTGGAAGAGCTCTACATTGTATAGTCAGTGCTTTTCTGGCTTTTCCTGTTCATTCATTTTATGGATAAGGAAATCAAGTCCAGGAAGGCAAAGTGAACTTGACCACGTCAGAAGAACTAGTAACATCTACAGACCTCACAGGTCAATGCTCTGCTTTCTCCACCTCACTACTTCAGACTACCCCAACCTCCCTCACTATTTTCCTTCCACAGTTCTTTCCACAGAAATTACAGGCCTCTATGCACCAAAATGTGAGTTTCACACAGCCAATTATCACCTAAAAATGATTTTCTAAATTGGTGCTTGGCGGGTGTCAAATCCATTGGCTGCAATATGTCTTCACACCAGACTTCAGTAGTTTGTCAGTTATGGATTAAAGACACTACTTGCCACCACTTCCCACCACTGCTGAAGTTTTTCATGCATTGTTTTGGCTGCAAATCAAGTTTAAGGAATTGGGAGAGTAATTTAGATTATTTGTAATACATTATATACATTGGGATTAGTTTGATTAAATATATCATCATTTAAGAGTATCCAGCACATAGTAGGTGATTGGTAAATATTGGTTGAAAAAGTGAATGCAGGTATATTCATTGATTTTTTCCCCCCATTTAAAAAAATAAGGTAAAACATATATGCAGTAAGATTCACCCTTTTAGGTAGGCAGTTCTGTGAGATTTAACAAGTGTTTACAGTCAGGTAATCACCACAGCAATCAAGATACAGAACCCTTCAGGCACCCCCACAATTCTCCCAAGCCCCTTGGTAGTCAGGCTCTTCTACCCCTTAGTCCACTCACAGCCACCCGTCTGATTTCTGTCCTTCTGGGTTTGCCTTTGTAAGAATGTAATAAATGAAATCACACAGTAGGCAGCCTTTTCAGTCCGGCTTATTTTATTTAGCATAATGTTTTTGAAGTTCTTCTATATTAATGCATATATAAGTAGCTCATTTCTATATATCATTGTATTGTATTATACCACAGTTTGCTTATCCGTTTCCCACTTGAAAGGTATTTGGTCTATTTCCAGATTTCATTTCATGTTGAATTTTAATTTGTTTTTATTTGTTTAAAAGCCTATCAGCATCTGGGACTGTAAGAAGGAGGCATGCTCAAACCTTTAGCTCATATTAGCTTACATGTTTGTATGATCCAGTGTTGAAACTGATAAAGATATTTCAGTAAAGACAAAGTGTAAGTAGAATTTCCTGAAAACAAAACAAGAAGCATAATGCTAAGCATCATCATAGATACTGCATGCTGTTTGACCCTCACCATGGATCTGCTTTGGAATCATGGTAGGCATGTGTCCTTTTTTTGACCAGCATGCATCTTGTGAATGTCCTGCCCTCATACTGGGGAAAACCTACCATATGATGAGACAGGTCCCATTTTCCCGTTTCTTTGCAGTGACGGTGACATGACCTCAGCTTCATCAGTTAAACAGTCATGCAGGATACTTCGGTTTCTAAGAGAACAAAGGGGATCTGTTTTCTGGGGAAGGTGGCCATGAAAGTGTCTGGCTTCTGAGGATAGTAAGGTGGTAGTCCGCACTACAGCTCAGCATTGCCAAGGCAATTTATGATGTCTGTGATCAGGAGGAACTGTAGCTGAAGAGGTCATTTGTTGCAGTGAAGAACACTACTATCTCAGCAGAAAGGGCCAGCAACTGAAGTTCTGTTATTGTTTTGTCTTCAATAAAACAGATCCAAATTTCCAAACTTTTCATGAATAACTATTGACGGTATCCCTGTAATCCCATGTAGTATTCTCTTTTTAAAGAGAAAATTTGCACCCAAAAATTTGCACTGAAGTTTCATGAATTTCTGGGATTCTTCCATGATATATTATTATCTTGCAGGCACTATGAGTCATATAATTGATTTGTTGGTATTTCCTTTATTTTATTGACTATGAGAAGGATCAGAGCCAAATGTGTGGTCACATGTCAGTAGTTACAGAGAGCTTAAGACATGTATTTTGTATTCAAAATTACTCACACTTTTATCTTATTTTTCTAACCTTTATTCCTGGTTTTCTCACTTTATAAGTTTATATTATAAAGAAAAAAATAGAACATTACTTCACTATCTAGGTAACTCCAGTGATATGTAATATAACTATATCACTATATTCTATATGATATATACATGGAGTTATTACTCTACTACATATAATTGGTTAGAAAATTCAAACTGTTTAGAAAGGTATAAAACAAAAATAAAATTTTCCCATTTATCCTAAAGTCCATTTTCCCTGAAGATAACTACATTTTCTTCAAAGAAAAAACATGCATCTGTGAACATTTATTTAAAGTTTCATTTACTTATGTGAGACCTGAAACCATATAGATCCAGGACAGAACACAGACAGTAACTTCTTTGACATTGGCCCTAGAAACATTTTTCTATATATGTCTCCTGAGGCAAGGGAAACTAAAGGAAAAATAAACTACTGAGACTATATCAACATTAAAGGCTTCTGCACAGTGAAGGAAACAATCAACAAATCTAAAGGGCAACCTAAGAATGGGAGAAGATATGTGTAAATGACATATGTGATAAAGGGCTAGTGTCCAAAATATATAAAGAACTTACAGAACACAACACCCAAAAAACAAATAGTCCAATTAAAAAATGGGCAGAAGACATGAACAGACATTTCTCCAAAGAAGACATCCAGATGGCCAATAGACACATGAAAAGATGCTCAACATCACTCATCATCAGGGAAATGCAAATCAAAACTACAATGAGCTATCACCTCACACCTGTCAGAATGGGTACCATCAACAACACAAGAAACAACAGGCATTGGCGAGGACATGGAGAAAAAGGAACACTTGTGCGCAGTTGGTGGGAATGCAAACTGGCGCAGCCATGGTGGAAAACAGTATGGAGTTCCTCAAAAAGTTAAAATAGAACCACCTTACAACCCAACTATCAGACTACTGGGTATTTACCCAAAGAATTCAAGAACACTAATTCAAAGGGATATATGAGCCCCTATGTTTATAGCAACATACATGATGGGAATTAAAGAGTATACTTGTGATGAGCACTGGGTGATGTATGGAACTACTGAATTATTATATTGCACACCTGAAACTAATATAACACTGTATGTTAACTAACTGGAATTAAAATAAAAACTTAAAAAAATAAAAATAATTTAAAAAAATTTTAAAGTTATATTTATTTAAATATACACAAAAGAGATCATGGTCTACATAATTTACTGTATCTTTTTTTCACCTAATATCTATATGTCAAATACCTAATATTATAATAATATATCTAATATTTCACCTAGTAATATACCCTGGACATCTTTTGGTATCAGTATATACAGTATATATAGTCAGAGTAAATGTCTCCATAGTATTCCATATTATTAATGTATCAGAATTTGCTTAACCAATTCTCTGAATGGTGGACACTTTGGTTTCCCCTAGTTTTTCACTATTAAAATTTTTTTGCTGTTAATATTCCTAACCTTGGATCTTGGTGAAAATTTACAAGTGACTTTTTGGCAGAAATTGCTAGACCAATTGGTATAGGACTTGAACATTTTGATAGATGTTCCTAAATTGCCCTCTAGGAAACTGGCACCAATTTTCACTCCTCTGTGTGTTGTATCAGTATTACCATTTCCATGCATTCTCATCACCACTGGATATCATCAATCTTTTTTTTTTTTTAAATTTCTTTTCAGCATAACAGTATTCATTGTTTTTGCACCACACCCAGTGCTCCATGCAATACGTGCCCTCCCTAATACCCCCCACCTGGTTCCCCCAACCTCCCACCCCCCGCCCCTTCAAAACCATCAGGTTGTTTTTCAGAGTCCATAGTCTCTCATGGTTCACCTCCCCTTCCAATTTCCCTCAACTTCTTTCTCCTCTCCATCTCCCCATGTCCTCCATGTTATTTGTTATGCTCCACAAATAAGTGAAACCATATGATAATTGACTCTCTCTGCTTGACTTATTTCACTCAGCATAATCTCTTCCAATCCCGTCCATGTTGCTACAAAAGTTGGGTATTCATCCTTTCTGATGGAGGCATAATACTCCATAGTGTATATGGACCACATCTTCCTTATCCATTCATCCGTCGAAGGGCACCTTGGTTCTTTCCACAGTTTGGCGACCGTGGTCATTGCTGCTATAAACATTGGGGTACAGATGGCCCTTCTTTTCACTACATCTGTATCTTTGGGGTAAATACCCAGTAGTGCAATTGCAGGGTCATAGGGAAGCTCTTTTTTTAATTTCTTGAGGAATCTCCACACTGTTCTCCAAAGTGGCTGCACCAACTTGCATTCCCACCAACAGTGTAAGAGGGTTCCCCTTTCTTCACATCCTCTCCAACACACGTTGTTTCCTGTCTTGCTAATTTTGGCCATTCTAACTGGTGTAAGGTGGTATGTCAATGGGGTTTTAATTTGAATCTCCCTGATGGCTAGTGATGATGAACATTTTTTTCATGTGTCTGATAGCCATTTGCATGTCTTCATTGGAGAAGTGTCTTTTCATATCTTCTGCCCATTTTTTGATATGATTATCAGTTTTGTGTGTGTTGAGTTTGAGGAGTACTTTTTAGATCCTGGATATCAACCTTTTGTCTGTACTATCATTTAGAAATATCTTCTCCCATTCCATGGGTTGCCTCTTTGTTTTGTTGACTGTTTCCTTTGCTGTGCAGAAGATTTTGATCTTGATGAAGTCCCAAAAGTTACATAGCCATCCAAGCCTCCCTCAAAAAAATTGAAAAATCCAGAATACACCAGCTGTCTCTACACCTTAAAGAACTGGAGAATCAACAATAAATCAAACCAACTCCACACATAAGAAGGGAAATAATCAAGATTAGAGCAGAGATCAATGAGATAGAAACCAGAGATACAGTAGAACATATCAATGAAACTAGAAGCTGGTTTTTTGAAAGAATCAATAAGATTGATAAACCATTGGCCACACTAATCCAAAAGAAAAGAGAGAAATCCCAAATTAATAAAATTACGAATGAAAAGGGAGAGATCACAACTAACACCAAGGAAGTAGCAACAATCATCAGAAGTTATTATCAACAGTTATATGCCAATAAGCTAAACAACCTAGATGAAATGGGTGCATTCCTGGAAAACTATAAACTCCCAAAATTGAACCAGGAAGAAATTGACAATCTGAATAGACTGATATCTAGTAACGAGATTGAAGCAGTGATCAAAATCCTCACAAAAAACAAGAGCCCAGGACCTGACGGATTCCCTGGGGAATTCTACCAAACTTTCAAAGAAGAAATAACACCTATTCTCCTGAAGCTGTTTCAAAAAATTGAAACAGAAGAAAAACTTCCAGACTCTTTTTAAGAAGCCAGCATTACCCTGATCCCCAAACCAGGCAAAGACCCTACCAAAAAGGAGAATTTCAGACCAATATCACATGAAAATGGATGCTAAGATTCTCAACAAGATCCTAACAAACAGGATCCAACAGCACATTAAAAAGATTATACACCATGACCAGGTGGGATTCATCCCTGGGTTACAAGGATGGTTCAACATTCGCAAATCAATCAATGTGATAGAACAAATCAATAAGAGAAGAGAGAAGAACCACATGGTCCTCTCAATTGATGCAGAAAAATCATTTGACAAAATCCAGCATCCGTTCCTGATTAAAATGCTTCAAAGTATAGGGATAGAGGGAACATTCCTGAACTTCATAAAATCTATCTATGAAAGACCCACAGCAAATATCCTCAATGGGAAAAAACTCGCAGCCTTCCCGTTGAGATCAGGAACACAACAAGGATGCCCACTCTCACCACTCTTGTTCAACATAGTATTAGAAGTCCTAGCAACAGCAATCAGACAACAAAGAGAAATAAAAGGTATCCAAATTGGCAAGGAAGAAGTCAAACTCTCTCTCTTTGCAGATGACATGATTCTTTATATGGAAAACCCAAAAGACTCCACCCCCAAACTACTAGAACTTATACAGCCATTCAGTAACGTGGCAGGATACAAAATCAATGTACAGAAATCAGTGGCTTTCTTATACACTAACAATGAAAATACAGAAAGGCAAATTAGAGAATCGATTCCATTTACTATAGCCCCAAGAACCATAAGATACCTGGGAATAAACCTAACAAAAGAGGTAAAGGATCTGTACTCGAGGAACTACAGAACACTCATGAAAGAAATTGAAGAAGACACAAAAAGATGGAAGACCATTCCATGTTCTTGGATCAGAAGAATAAACATTGTTAAAATGTCTATACTGTCTAGAGCAATCTATACTTTTAATGCCATTCAGATCAAAATTCCACCAGTATTTTTCAAAGAGCTGGAGCAAATAATCCTAAAATATGTATGGAATCAGAAGAGACCCCGAATTGCTAAGGAAATGTTGAAAAAAATAAAACTGGGGGCATCACGTTGTCTGATTTCAAGCTTTACTACAAAGCTGTGATCACCAAGACAGCATGGTGCTGGCATAAAAACAGACACATAGACCAGTGGAACAGAGTAGAGAGCCCAGATATGGACCCTCAACTCTATGGTCAAATAATCTTCGACAAAACAGGAAAAAATATACAGTGGAAAAAAGGCAGTCTCTTCAATAAATGGCGCTGGGAAAACTGGACAGCTATATGTAGAAGAATGAAACTCGACCATTCTCTTACACCGTACACAAAGACAAACTCGAAATGGATAAAAGACCTCAACGTGAGACAGGAATCCATCAGAATCCTCGAGGAGAACATAGGCAGTAACCTCTTCGATATCAGCCACAGCAACTTCTTTGAAGATATCATCAATCTTTTTAATTTTTGCCAATAGGAAAAAATGGTACCTTGCTCTTGTTTTAATTTCCATTTATTTAATTATAATTTTCAGATAAAATTCATCTTTGGGTGAATATATTTGGGGGATCAATTTCAAAGCCTTTTTGAATTAATGTGGACTATAAAAACTTCCATATATTGCATTTATTTAGAGGACTTAAAAAACACTGTCCTGCTTCTAAGTCAGTAGTGCTCTAGCTTGGCTGCATATTTGAAACACCTGAATTGCTTTTCAAAAATATCTTTGCCTGGGCCTCATCCCAGACCAATTAAGTCAGAATCTCTGGTGGGTGGGGCTCAGCCTTAATATTTTTAAAAAGCTCCTAAGGCGATTTACAAGTGCAGCCAACATTGAGAACCTTTGTTCTAAATGCATTATAATGGACCTAACAATTAGTATGTTTAAAAGGTCTAAGGCTGAGGTCCTGGATGGTTCCAGCTGAATGTGTGAAAGTGAAACATTTTCCAAGTGGCAGTTTTTTCCAAACAAGGGTCTGATGTATTGATAATGCTAAAGTTACAGTCCCTTACTTAGCCACCCTCTTCCTTTGCTCCACTGTGTACCAATCTGTGCAGCCAGCTTTTCAGTAAGAAACAACAGATTCACGGTTTACAAATTAATAATTGATATGACCAAACCACAGAGAATCACTAGTAGAATGGTTATTAATATCTTTAGGATCAAACATGTCAGACCCCCTTCCTGTTGAGTTATAGCTGTAATTGGCTCATCCTCCAGCAGAGAAAAAGAAAAGATTATCATGAAGAAAGAAAGCTGCTTCCATCCCGTATGAATGAGGCCCTTTAAAGTTTGCCTGTCAGTTTGCCTGGTTCCTATGACAAGTGTGTCACAAGCTGTCAATTCATTCACTGGAGCTAAGCCATGACTGATTTTTCTGCAGACTCAGCAAATACCTAATAAGAGAAAAACTGGGAAATGATCCAGTTTATTGATTCAGTTTGACTTTCTATGATATCAGGAAACGATCAGATGAAGTAATGACAATAAATTTTTAATGAGATTTCTGAATGTGTTTGCACTTTAAAATACAAAATTAGGTAATATGAATGGGAAAATAATTTTTTATTTCTTATAATTCAATTGCTTTTGATTTCCTGATTCCTACTAATATCTGTTTTCTTCTTTTCTCCAAAGTAATTATATTTTCAAGCAAAAGTTGTTAATAGGCAAGAACTAGAACATTGAAATCTTTTAAAAATACATTGAAAGACTAAAAACTAAAAAGTCACCTTTAATTAATAACTCCGACAATATAATTTTTAAAGATTTATTTATTTAGTTTAGAGACAGAGAAAGAGAGAGAGCATGCACAAGCAGGGGGAGGAGCAGAGAGAGAGGGAGAGAGAATCCTCAAGCAAACTCACCACTGAACACAGAGCCTGATGCAGGACTTGATCCCAGGACCATGAAGTCATGACCTGAATGAAAGTCAAGAGCTGACTACTTAATTGACTGAGACACCTAGGCACCCCTATACTTTTTTAAAAAAAGATTTATTTGAGAGAGAGAGAGAGCAAATGGGGCATGGGGAGGGACAGAGAGAGAGAAACCCAAGCACACTCCATGCTGAGTGTGGAGCCCTATGCAGGGCTCAATACTTTGACCCCAAGTTCATGACCTGAGCGGAAAGCAAGGGTCAGACACCCAACCAACTATGCCACCCAGGTACCCCAACAATATAATATTTTAAAGAAAATATTTGGAATTTTGGCCTCCCTCTTTATTTTTTTAATATTTTATTTATTTATTTGAGAGAGACAGAGATAGTGAGAGAGAGCACAAGTGGGAAGGAGACAGAGCAGATTCCCTGCTGAGCAGGGAGCCTGACTTGTGACTCAATCCCAGGACCCTGGGATTATGACTTGAGCTGAAGGCAGATGCTTAACCAATTGAGCCACCCAGGTGCCCCTTGGCCTCTCTTTTTAATTGACTTTAGTGTGCTATGAGTTAACTGGACATCTTTAAAGTGTATAATCCATTGAATTTTAAACAGATATACTCCTGAAACCACCATGATTATGATAAAGACTTTTTCTATCACTCCCAAAAGTTTTCTTATGCACTTTTGCCGTCCTTCCTTCTACTTCTGGCCTCCAGGTCACTTCTGATCTGCTTTCTGTCTCTATAGATTAGTAAGCTTCTTATATGAATAAAATTACATACACAGTGTATTCTCTTTTTGCATTGCTTCGCTTGCTCAACATATCATCTGCAAAATATATCCAGGTAGCTGGGTATATGAGTAATTCCTTTTTGTTGCAGGATATTGTTTCATTGCATGGATGTACTCCAATTTGTTATTCACTCACCTGGTGATGGGTTTTGGTATTGTTTCTAGTCTTAGGCTATTGTGATTAATGCTTCTATGAATATTCTTACACAAGCATTTGTATGGAAGTCAAAAAAATATATTTTTAAAATGTTAATATCAATGTATATATCGTTAAAGTTCTAACGCACATATATAGTTTTGTTGATTTGTGGGGACATTTCATAAAACTTAAATACTACAATTCTCATGGCAGATGAGATGGCTCTTTACTCTCCAAGTCTTCTCTGTCTCTAAACAAAACTTCTTTCAGGTTGCACATGCACAGCTCTACTGGGTGCCATTTTATATCATCATACGCCATCTGCTCAACTGCATGTGGCGATGTAAGTCTTTAGTTCTCTTTCAATGAGACCAGAATATTTTTCCTTGCCTGCCCATCATCAAATATTAATTGTGATGGGCTCATCTTTCTAGAAGTCACTCCCATCATTATCTGTGAGGTGCAGAATACTACGTGGCACCTCCTTGCCATTACTCCACCTGGTATGTAAACTCCCCCTGGATGGGTCTCCACATCTGGGTAGCTAGTGTCATTTCTCCCAAACATGATCTAGCCATATAATTCTGGCCTCTCTGCCTTTTTCACATGCCATCATTACATTTCATGGGTGCTTTTCCCTACACTGCTCTTTCTGCCTGTCCAACCTCCTTCAAACCCCCTTCTGGTCTTCATTTCAGTCTCTGACTTTGTGGAGTTAATCCTTGTCTGAATCCCAAAGTCCTGTTACCCTGTGCTATACATCCAGCACTTGCTCTTCAATTATTCATATATATATATATATTATTCATATATATATACACACACACGATATATACATATATCATTCATATATATATATCATTCATATATATATATATATATATATATATATATATATATATTCCGGAGACATATGTATGTCTCCTGAATTATATTTCAATCTCCTTAAGGTCAGGGACTGTATCATTAATATAAAATGACAAATTTGCAAATATATTGGTGTGTGTGTCCTCTTAAACACTTAATACTATATAATTGTTACAATAGTCACTGTCCAGACCATTTTGCCTTCTTTTTTAGCATGCAAATAATTTACTTCATATAATGTGAGATATCTTTGTTGTTCAGCACTAGGTAAGCTGGACTAAAACTTAGCCACAAGCCAGAATCTGGCTCCTAACTTTGAATTATTAGAACCCTTTTTGGGATGAAAGACTAAGATAATGGTTACCTCAAGAGTTTTGCAGAAGCCAGGGCCAGCAATGGTAAGTCTTTGGAGAACTTGGTTGGCCTGGATAAAACACAGGTGCATCCCATATCCAGAGAGAGGCCAGCAAGGGGGAAGGAAAAAGGGGAAGATGCTGATATCAACAATTCCTTTCAGCAGAATGTATTGAGCCTGAATAGACTGAGAAGGCTATTTTTAAAAGTCCTTTACTTTGCGCCTGATTTATAGGCAGTCACTAAAAATATTAATAAGTAAAAATGGTGCTGATCCATGAACATGATGAGCTCTCAATTTCTGGAGCCACAAGGTGACAGACTGCTGTGAAGATGCTTGCATCTTCATAATATCCTGGAGGGATCCAACTTTAAAGAAGAAAACATTGGTATTTGAAATCCCAGTTTGGCATTTAACAGTGTTAAGTCATTCTGTTACTTTGGCATCACTTAAACAGCCTTAAAAAAAGAATTAAAAAAAAAAACAGATTGTACTACACATCACAGAAGCTTTAATATAGATGCTTTAGGCCCAAGAGAAATTATTCCTATGCAAATTGTTTCCCTGATACTGGCTTTCTTCTTGGTGCCCTAATCCCAGCGTGCATATAGCTATACTGATACAGGTCAAAGGTTGATTAAAAAAATAACTGTATTATTATCATGGCAAAGGCAAGAGAAATAATGTCTGAAGTAGTGTACCCCTGGGGAAATTTAATCAAGAAAAACAAAAGTTGGCAAAAAGAATTGTTTCCAAACCAATTTACCAACCTATTCTTGCCAGGAAAACAGGTGCATATAGTCCTTAACCATGTGACTTGGGTACACCATTATAATAATTAAAAACAGAAAGGTCTAAGCACGGTATAACTACCTTGGAAAAGGTTTGGCAGTATTTAATAAAGATACACATACCTTAGTGACCCAGCAATTCCATTTCTAGGTATATACCCTACAGAAACACATGTTTATGTGCCCCAAAAGACTTATGTAAGAATTCTCACAGCAGCATTCCTTATGCAAGCAAGTCTTTGTGGGAAATAACTCAATCAATTTACAGGAAAAGGGATAAACAAACTATGGCATAGTCTCACAATGGAATGCCACACAACTGTAACATTTTAGGCACATTTCAGTATGTTTGTTACATTTCAAAATTTTTAAAAAGAAGGAAAAATGGGAAGAACATATTTTAGTTTCCTTCACAAGATTATTTTTGCCCTACACATTGTCAAGGGAATTTAATAAGTCCATTGTTGTATTTCTATGTGTATTTTTTTAAGTTGAACCCTTATATAGTTTTAATCCTTGAAAATATCTATTTACTCCTGTTCTCTATACAAAGTGACTACATTTTCAAGTAAGAGTTAATAAGGCAAGAATTAGAACATGCAAATCTTTTTTTAATGTAAACTCAATTAGCCAACATATAATACAATCATTAGTTTCAGAGGTAGAGTTCAATAATTCATCAGTTGCATTAACACCCAGTGCTCATCATGCTATGTGTCCTACTTAATGCCCATCACCCAATTACACCATCCCCAACCACCTCCCCTCCAGCAACCCTCAGTTTGTCCTGAGGGTTAAGAGTTTCTTATGATTTTTCTCCCTGAATGATGACTTTCCATTCAGTTTTTCCTTCCTTTCCCTATGATGCTCTGTACTGTTTCTTATATTCCATATATGAGTGAAACCATATGATTATTCTTTTTCTCTGATTGACTTATTTCACTCAGCATGATACTCTCCAGTTTCATCCACATTGATGTAAATGGTAAGTATTCAACCTTTCTGATGGTTGAGTTAAAAAATTCATGGAAACAAGTGAAAATGAAAAACAACTGTTCAAAACCTTTGGGATGCAGCAAAGGTGGTCCTAAGAGGGAAGTATAAAGCAATACGAACCTTTCTCAAGAAATTAGAAAAGTCTCAAATATACAAACTAACCTTACACCTAAAGGAGCTGGAGAAAGAATGGCAAATAAAGCCTAAACCCGGGGCGCCTGGGTGGCTCAGTGGTTTAAAGCCTCTGCCTTCGGCTCAGGTCATGATCCCAGGGTCCTGGGATCGAGCCCCGCATTAGGCTCCCGGCTCATCGGGGAGCCTGCTTCTTCCTCTCTCTCTGCCTGCCTCTCTGCCTACTTGTGATCTCTGTCTGTCAAATAAATAAATAAAATCTTTAAAAAAAAAAAAAAGCCTAAACCCAACAGGATAAGAGAAATAATAAAGATTAGAGTGGAAATCAATTAAATAGAAACCAAAAGAACAGTGGAACAGATCAATGAAACTAGAAGCTGCTTCTTTGAAAGAATTAATAAGATCAATATACCCCTGGCCAGAGTTATCAAAAAGGAAAGAGAAATTAATAAAATCAGGAGTGAAAGAGGAGAGATCACACCAACACCAAGGAAATACCCTTTTAAGAACATATTACAAGCAACTATATGCCAACAAATTAGACAGTCTGGAAGAAATGGAAGCATTCCTAGAAACTTACAAATTACAAAACTGAAACAGGAAGAATTAGAAAACCTGAACAGACCCATAATCAGCAAGGAAATTGAAGTAGTAATAAAAAATCTCCCAACAAACAAGAGCCCAGGCTGGATGGCTTTTCAGGGGAATTCTACCAAACATTTAAAGAACTAAGACCTATTCTTTTGAAGCTGTTTAAAAAAACAGAAATGCAGGGAAAACTTCCAAACTCTTTCTATGAGGCCAGCATTACCTTGATCCCGAAACCAGACAAAGACCCCACCAAAAAGAAGAATTACAGACCAACATCTCTGATGAACATGGATGCCAAAGTTCTCACCAAGATACTAGCCAACAGAATCCAACAGTACATTAAAAGGATTATTCCCTACAACCAAGTGGATTTGGTCCTGGGCTGCAAGGGTGGTTCAAAATCTGCAAATCAAAGTGATACATCTCATTTTTTTAAATATTTGAATTCAAGTTAGTTAATATATAGTGTATTATTAGTTTCAGGGAAAGATGGAAACCTTTTTAAAAATTAAAATTATCACTGTCCTTGATCCAAAAGGAGAGAAATAAAAGTCATGTTTGGAGCTTTCACCTGAAAGCTTTACAAGGATTTACATTTCTAGACTATTCAATAGAGACCAACTCGTGAGACCAAGAGCTCTTGTGTGCCCTTCTCCTTTTAGCTGACTATTCATCTTAAATCTCTTACTCTCTTACTATCTGACCTTCCTCTGATGGACACCAAGCATGAAAAGTGCATGGGTCATTGATCTAACCACAGGATTGAGAAAAGGAAACTCAGAGTCCCAGATCCTGCTAGGCTGCCATCTTACTGAGTATCCACAGGCAACACTGATTCCATGTTTAACTCTTCATTGAATTGAGGTCATAACCTTCTTAGTCTGCTTTGCTGTCTCAGCATGTGAAATCATTATTGCAAAGCCACAGAAATAATAATTTCAATTAAAAATGTCTATTTTATGGGCAGATTTTAATACATTCATAAGAGTGTTTTATTTTTTAGCTTTCATGTTTTTGACATTTTCAAGGATTTTTATTCTGTATTCATTTTTAAAAACTGCACTGGCTCTTTCTCCTTACGGGTGGATTTCAACACTATCACAAGATAGTTTTATTTTTTAGCTTGCACTGGGTTTTTGGCATTTTCAAGGATTTTCATTCTTTTATCCATTATCAAAGTGACTTCACTAGCTCTCCCCTTTTCTTCCTACATCCCTGGAATTTGGAATTATATTTGTTGGTGAGAGAGAGAGCGAGCAAGAGAGTATATACCTGAGCAAGAGGGAAGGAGACAAAACAGGCACAGAGATATAGATTGTTTTATAGATGGATGTACTTTCAACTTGAAACCCTTGGCATGAGATATTATGAGGCCAGAAAAAGATGTCACTTTACAACTTAAAATGAGACTTTCACTCTCTGTACCTTGTTTCAGTGTATTTGTTTATGCATTAGACAGAGACATTTTCCCATTCTTTTAAGATGAAAGTAGTAATGTCAAGCTGGGAGAGATCCAAGGAAAATAAAGTTACGCTGAATGGATTCAGAGAAATTTTAAGAAATCCTAATATTTTAATACAGAGAGTCAAGATATTTGATCTATATAAAGAACTCACGGTTCAAAACAAACAAGCCTAGATTTTCCACTCTAATTATAACCACTTTTGGGTTACAGATAACTTAAAGTGTCTGAAGAAATATATGAATGGTACCTCACCCCAGAAAAATAAAAATAAGCAAAATTTTACGTATGCTATCAGGGGATTCACAAAGATGCTGAAGCTCATCTGCCTATTGCAACCCATAGGCTAAAAACCTGAGGCTCTAGAATAATATCCCAAATACTTCCAGCTGATAAGATGCAGATATCAGGAAGCATCCCCTTTCCCTCCTGGGCAATTGGGATGTGTTTTATTACTTTTATTATATTATATATTATCATCATTATTAAGGCAGCAGTAAGAAGGGAGAACAGTCACCATTTTTCCTGCTCTGTTTTCCAGTTGTGTGAGCTGGGCTATTCTCACAAGTCGCAGTTATACTGGTTATCACTCCAGGTTAGTTCATTGTGAAAATACGTGAGGAAATTAACAAAACAGGAATCTTAACTCTCCGGGCAGCCTCACCCAGGGAAAACAGCACAGCTAAGCATCATGGTGACATGGCAATGGGGACTCATGGTTTGGGGCTGTGGAGGTCATTTAGACCTCATAGAGTCTCCAGAAGTGGGTTCCTGTATCTGTTACCTTAGCATGAGCCTGCTTGTGTGACTCTGCTATTCTGTCTACCTCCATTTGGCTTCATGGGTCCATTTGTATCATCAACTCTCTGAATTATAGTCCGACTTTCCAAATCCAGTTGCTGCAGGCAATCACTATCCTTTGCAGATGGGCTCTCTTAGGGTCAAATTCTCTCCCCTGAGCTAATTGGCTTTGACCACCATGGATTTGGAAGAAGTGTTTCAGAAGCGGGCTGGAAGAGCCAGGCTTTTGAAGTTTGTCCTGTCCATCATTTTGCCCAAAGGTCTCATGATATAATATAAAAATAACTCTGAGTATATAGCTATGAGAAATGACAAAGTTTGATTCCAGCTCCTAATGATTTTGGCCAGCATTTCCCGGAATGTGTGGTGGAATGAGATTCTTAGAGGAGAAAAGGGTTTCGTAGTTCAACAAGCTGGGAAGCATTGTGGTACTCTAGTCCTCATCCTGAGGATTTATAACACCCACCAGCATATTTGAGGTACTTGGAAACTCTGAGATAAAGAAGCCCGTTTATCTGTATTTGACCCAGCATTTCTCAGTTCCCAAATGTAGTGATCATAACCTTCTCGTTTTTTTTTCTAGCTGTGTAATAACTACTCATGGAAATAGTGCTTTATGGGAGAAACTTAGAGAAGTACTGATTTAGGCTAAAATGCATGGAAGTCATCTTTGGAAAATTGCTACCTTAGTGAAAAACATTATATTTTAAAGGAGCATGTACATAATAGAATTTTATTTTTTTAAAAGATTTTGTTTGTTTATTTGACAGAGAGATAGATCACAAGCAGGCAGAGAGGCAGTCAGAGAGAGAAGGGGAAGCAGGCTCCCCGCTGAGCAGAGAGCCCGACGTGGGACTCAATCCCAGGACTCTGAGACCATGACCCGAGCTGAAGGCAGAGGTTTAACCCACTGAGCTACCCAGGCGCCCTGGAATTTTATTTTTTTAATTAAATGTGCACTTAAAACTTTGAAGGTAAAGAACAACATACCAGCTGCAGTTATCTCTCCGTTGTGGGTTATGGTGGCTTTTCTTTACTTTTTCTTTTTTTTCTTTGTCTCTTTGAAAGTCTTTGTTATGAACATTTGCTACTTTTGTCATAAGAAAATATATTTTTAAAAGAACTTTTGGGGAGGATACTGTGTGTGTATAAGTGGAAGGTGAGTTCAGGAGAGCTGAGGGGGTAAAATGTTTTCTGCCTTTTCATCCTCAACCCTGTCCGGACTGTACTTTGGCAAATGAGGTAGAAGTGGGAAAATGATGAAAGAGGAAAAGTTGGTTAAAGTATTTCTAAGTTTTTGCAACTGTTACACTGGAAGGAATGGAAACTATGGCTAACACCTCATTTCAAACACTGCCTTGAGGAAACTCTTTAAGATCTTTAAGAAAGAGCCAAAATACAATTGCCTACTATTAGGAAAGGGTTTTGACAGGGTTCAGCAAGGAGCAAGATGGCAAAAAGGGTTAACAAAATCTCTTCAGACAAGAGAGCCATTGAGCCATCTTGTTATTATTGTTTGGGTCATTGCTTTTGACGAAAAGTTATGTGGTGACTTTACCCCAAATGTTATCACTACAGGTAAATGGCCCAGGCTAAACAACAAACTGAAATGAACAGAATTTCTCACAAAGTTACATTTTACAGCAGTGCCAGGCCCCAAGCAGAATTCTGAGGGCAGCGAGGCCAGCCTTTACCACCATCCTCATTTTCCCAAACCACAGATATCTCCAACTTCATACCTGTCTCAGGACATCATTTCGAACTACTGCCCTAAGTTCTAGAATCCATCTCCCTGGCTGTTTTGTATAGCCCAAGAACTAAGAATGGATTTTACACTTTCAAACAGTTGGAAACAATCCAAAGAAGAATAATACTTCATGACATGTGAAAATTATGTGAATTCAAATTTCACTATCCCTAAAGGAACACAGCCATGCTCTTTGTTTGCCTATTGTCAAAGGCTCTTACTACAATAGCAGAGTTGAGTAGTTGTGCCAGAGACTACATGGTCTGCCAATCCTAAAGTATTTACTCTTAGGCCCAAACAGAAAAAGTTTGTCAACCTTGTCTAGACCACTGTTTGCCAAAATTAATTTCCTGGAACCCTGCCAAACTCTGAGATGTCCTTAAAGACAGGGTCCCAGGTAGGAGATTCTTTGTATTATGTGCCCCACTTAGAGAGAGCCAATGCACGTTAGATTATTAAATCTCTGAACAGCACTATAGTTTAAAACATAAGTGGAAACTGGGGTTTCTCAACTTCTTTGAAGATGGATCCACTTTTTCCAAATAACACCCATAAATATACCTATAAATATCCCAAGAACACATCTTGGGAAATACTGCTCTAAATCAATCCTTGTCCTTTCCCTATATTTTTAAGATTTTATTTATTTATTTGACAGGCAGAGATCACAAGTAGGCAGAGAGGCAGGCAGGTAGAAAGAGAGCTGGAAGCAGGCTCCCCGCTGAGCAGGGAGCCCGATGCGGGGCTCGATCCCAGGACCCCGGGATCATGACCTGAGCCAAAAGCAGAGGCTTTAACCCACTGAGCCACCCAGGTGCCCCTCCTTTCCCTATTGAAATGTATCTGTCCTGTGCTCCATTCCTTCCTTCAAGTTTACATGTGAAAGTTATCTCCTTGGAAATAAGAGAAGGATCTTATCTTACAAACGGAGAACTGTATTTCTCAGGTTACATATTTTTTAAAAAAAGATTTTATTTATTTATTTGACAGAGAGAGAGAGAGAGAGAGATCACAAGTAGGCAGAGAGGCAGGCAGAGGGGGAGTAGGAAACAGGCTCTCTGCTGAGCAGAGATCCCGACTTGGGGTTTGATCTCAGGACCCTGAGATCACGACCCACTGAGCCACCCAGGTGCCCCTACATATTTTCATATAGCTTTTTATCTATGAGCCTTCCTCAGATATAAAATGGAGATAATGACAGTCCTCTTGCATATCACATGGCAGTGTTGTGGGGTGTACGTGATGTGTTTTTAATTAACAGAACATACTATGCCGAGATAAGACATTATCGTTACTACCTCAAGTCAGGAGATCTGCAACAATCTGTTAGAATCTCTTCAACTCTATTTTTTGTTATTCAATTATTTTTGCATATTGCTACCAAATTAATTTCCTAAAACTACACTTTAAAAAAATGTTGTTCTTCTGCTCAATTACTCACAATTGCTCCTTATTGCTGAATACAGTATTTTAAAGTCGAATTTTTTTTAAAAATATTTATTTATTTATTTATTTGACAGAGAGAGAGATCACAAGTAGGCAGAGAGGCAGGCAGAGAGAGAGAGAGGAGGAAGCAGGCTCCCCGCTGAGCAGAGAGCCTGATACAGGGCTTGATCCCAGGACCCTGGAATCATGACCTGAGCCGAAGGCAGAGGCTTAACCCACTGAGCCACCCAGGCGCCTCTAAAGTTGAATTCTATAGAGCCATAGAGTTCCATGTGGCTGACTTGGGTCCTTTAAGGATAGGGTAGACCTAGACCATGGATCTCCCACTCACTCTTTAACTGTCTTATATATTGGAATTTCCAAATAACATTTCATTTAAAAAAGGATTCAGCTGCTAAAAATATGTTAGGAAACTAGTATGCTCAAGTTTATCTCTCCTGTGTGATTTTTAAAATTCCAGACCTAACTAAATTTCCCATATCTTTGTGATAGTTATCTTCCTTTCCAGCTGGATATTGATAGGATTGGCTCCCTGTGAGGGTTGATCACTGCTGCATCTGTGCACTATTCTGGGAACACTGAGTAAGGAGAAGTCAACAGAGAGTGGGAGAATTATGCAGGACACACACATTGACAGAAGTGGTGCCCCCAGGAGGGGTCAGCCATCACCACTATATGTCACAACTATATATAACAGATATGTCCCTCCACCCTTCATTCAAACAGATCTCAGGTTGTAAGGAGAAGCTGATGGGGGGGAGAGGGAGTCTGTGTGTGTAAGAGATGAGGGGAGAGAAGCAAGACAGTAATGGATGGATTTTGAGACATACGGATAATAGCAGACCTTTAATCTTGGTGCAATCTGGGCCATTAACTAACACCATTTTAAGTGCGTTATCACACAAAATTCATTTACAAATAACTGGAACATAGTATTATATGTGTTAAGTATTGTTAGTATTTAGTAGTACTACTGTTTTTATTCAGTAAAGGGCACAGACAAAATAGGGATGTAGCCCCACAAAGTTGGATAGAATTAGACAAGAGGCTGGGCCTGTTGCAGGTGATGCTTCCCCTGCTTGATCTTATCCCTCCACACCCTCTTTAGTTCTTTGAAAGTACCCACCAGAATTTGTAATTATATATTATTTGGTTTTTTTGTCCGTTTCTGGTTTATTGTCTGCTTCATCCTTTAGATACTTACGAAAATAAGTATGAAGCCAAGGTCTGGGTATTTTTTATTCACCATCCTATATCCAGTATCTGGCACAATGCCTGGCACAGTGAGCATTCTACACGTAATGATGACAGACTGACTGAGTCAATGCCAACCAAGTAAAGGGCAATCTTCATCCAAGGGCCTTAGCCTCAGTGGGTGAAGTTTGAAAAATCTTTGATGCCCAAATATTTCAGATAAAAGGGACCCAGAAAGTCAGGCTTAATTCCCTGAGTACTTGAATCCTAGACTAGGGAGGAGGGGAACATACAGCCCAATGACAGGTAGAGCTAGCACTCTGGACATAGAGCTTGGGCAAACTGTTAAGGCTCCTGAGAAAGAGGGTCAGCAACATGCATGTGTCTGGGGGGCTTCTTGCCCATAGATAGGATGGGTCTAAGAGAAGGGCTCATACTCCCAAGTTCTCAAGATAAAACCTGCAAGTCTCTTCCTAACATGTCCTCCTCTTCGACACCAGCTCCAGAAGTATCATCTTTCCTTTGTAGCCAACATCAAACTCCATTACCTTTAAGTGAGTGAGTAAACTTGAGCCATAGATCAAACTTTAGTGACATATATTTTGGAAGTTTAGGGATACTAATTACATCCTTTATGTGGTCTGGGTTCTTAATCAATTGAGAAATAATAGTAAGGAGCCACATAAAGTATTGAACAACATCTGCTTATTATTCATAAGGTTGGATTAAAGAATGTAGTAAATCCTCTCCCCTCTGCCCCCTTCTGATCTAGGGATCCACAGGACCCTAACTTACTCATCAAGATGTGGATAATTTGGAAGATAGAGCCTGACAATCTAGGCTCCACTCAGTTCTCTTTCCACATGAAGACAAAAAGCACAAGCCCCAACTGTATGTACAATAGTATATTTTGCCTCAGGCTTTCTTTTAAGGGAGAAACACTTAGCTCCATCTGAGTTTCAATGCAGTGGCCCTGGAAATACTTTGTTCCTTGGGGAGAAGAGAATGAGGGAGTTTGGAGTAAGGATGAGAAGTAATCCTTTAATATTCCCTCTTACTGATGGTTGACATTGAAGTTCTCTCATGAATGTATGTGGAAAGGGAACCAAAGGCTCTTCTCCACCTATACATTTCACACATACCTACACACATACATTTGTTTCATGAACATGTTGCTACTCCTCTGGGTTAGCAACTGTTTCAACTTATGTGGCACATTGTATTTTCCAAATATGGCTACAACAATAGCTCCCATCCCACATTTTCTTTCTTTCTTTTTTTTTATTTCTTTTCAGCGTAACAGTATTCATTGTTTTTGCACCACACCCAGTGCTCCATGCAATATGTGCCCTCCTTAATACCCACCATCCCACATTTTCTTTTAGGACCTTGTCATTTCTTCAGCAAGAGATGGGGTCTACATCTCCTCCTCTTGAATCTGAGTGCATCTTTTGACTATCTCAACCAATAGAGCATGGCAGAAGAGACATTCTGGTTCCCAAAACTAGATCATATGTCCTTCTATCTTGTCCTTTTGGGACAGTCTGTCTTGGACACCCAAGATTGAAGTCTAAGCAGCTTGTTGAGAGGCCATGTGGAGGACAACCGAGTTCTGTGACCTATAGTCCTGGCCGAATTCCCACCAGACACCCAGCATTGACTTGGCTGTCATGTGAGTGGGCCATCTTGAAAGTATAGCATCCAACTTCCCGTCAAGTTGCCCCAGCTGATGAGCCATCTCTGCCAAACTCTGCCTAAATTTCAGACTCATGAGCAAAATGAATGGTTGCTTTGGGGCTGCTTGTTACACAGCAACAGACAACTGACATAATCTATAACCAATATAAATCTTAAAGGCAGCAGTACCAAAGGTGAACTGTGAGAAGTAGGATGAGGCATCGTACTGGATAACATGAATGAGTTTGAGTATCAAAGAACAGATCTCTCCATAAAGCCGACCAACTGGTGTTGGATTATTGATATAATCAATACACTCTACCGTCCCAAGTTTCATAATAAAAAAAGGTGTAGGGGAACTGCTACACTAAGCTTCTGTAACTGGGAACTTTGTAAAAGGGATTTCTCTCCGCTAGGGATAATAGATGAGGTGTAGGATGTCAGGCCTGAGCTTAAAATGTCTATTTTTTCCAGAGTGCTTCACAGTGGGAAATCAAACCACCTCCTTCAAACAACTTGTTCTTAGTCACCAAATCCTTCCTGGACAATAGTTTCAAAAGACTAGCTGTGCTTTTTGACTTGTGAGACTTCTGAAAGGCATGCAGCTTCTCTCCTGGGCCATTTGTACACCTTCCTTCCTTGTTTTTAAAATAGCCTTTTGGAGTCCTAAAAGCTTTTGATAGATCAAAAAAGTCACAGAAATAGACTGTGTAAAAGCACCTCCAAGTGTACATTGGAAATGATGCTATGAATGATTAGAACAATAATGGGTCCAAGAGTTTATTGGGAATTCCAGAAGCTTCTCAGGTTCATCCCTCTGCATAGACCAGAGAGTTCAGAGAAACCTAGGACCATTGAGAAGAAAAGAATATTTGCAAGCTCCCTGTATCAAATTTCAACCACTTCAAGGTTCATCAGCATAACTTTTTCTCCAGAACGAAGCTGAGAATTCCCCCTTCCGATTCCTACAACTAAAATAATCTTTTTCAATCTTTTGTTTTTATCCAGGTCTTTAGTCAGGTAAAATGTCCAAATTCTCCTTAATAATTACCTATAGAAAAGACCATATCTATCTATCTATCATCTATCTATCTATCTGTCTATCTTTTTCTGGGTTGGAATTTTTTAGTGAACTTTTAAATTCAAGTGTAACATATATGGAGAAAATATAAAAATCATAAGTGAGAAGATAATCATAAGTGAGATGGGCAGAAATTCACGAAACACACCTATATAACCATAACCTAGATCAACAAGTAGCATTCTAGTACCCTAGAAGCTCCCTAGTATCCCCCTCCCAGGTATTACCCAACCACCACCCCCAAAGGGTGAGCAATATGCTGATTCCATCGAATGTCAGAATTTCATATCCAATATTGTTGCCTTCATGAAATATTCCAGTGCAGTATATATTTTATTTTGCTCAGGTTTACACTGATCTCTGGGCTTAGTTCCTCTCTCTTCCTGACTCATCCTCTTTATTCCCAGGTCATGAGATGTTGCCCTTAGATTTCCCCTGGAATTCAGTGGAGAATGACCTGGTGAGCAAAATAAAGAATTCAATATCAAGGCTGGAGGGATCTTAGGGATAGATCATCTGGTTCAAATACAATTTATCTCAATTTATAGAAGAGAATCTATGGCCCAGGATGACTAAGTAGGTTATTTTTTATCATATAACTAGTTAATGAAAGCTCAGGTCTATGCTTCTTGTGCTACACAGCTACATATATCTAAAGAAGAGGAGAAAACCCAACTAACACGTTAAGCTGGGACATTGTCCCTATGGAAGGAAAGCAGACTACCCAATCTTTCTCAATGGAATTATGCCTTTTTCCTTAATGGGTCTTTTTTGAAACATTTTAGCATGTCAGAAAAGTTTTTGAGCACAAGTTGACAGAATTTATTTTTTTCTCTCATTCATTCACTCTCTTCTTAATTCCCTCACTCACTTAACAAATATGGGTTGACTATTCAGTATGTTCTAAGTATTGTTCTATGTTCTAGAGATACAATAGTGAATAAAAAAGAGAAAATCCCCATCCTCATTCAGCTTACATTATAATGAGAAAAGCATCAAGAATTAAGACAAAAAAGAAAATGTACTGTGCATTAGGTGATGATTGGAATTATGGAAAAAGCAGTAGGGGATGAGTATTGGAGGATAAGGTGAAATGAAATGTAGTATATATTGAAAAAGCTGAGCAAAGATTTCACCAAGGTGATATATAAATTGATTCCTGGGATGTCTGGGTGGCTCAGTTGGTTGAGAGTCTGCCTTCACCTCAGGTCATAATCCCAGAGTCCTGGGATCAAGTCTCACATTGGGGTCCTTGTTCAGCAGGGAGCCTGCTTCTCCCTTTGCCTGCCACTCCTCCTGCTTTTGTGCTCTCTCTCTCTCTCAATCTCTGACAAATAAATTAATTAAAATCTAAAAAATACACATATAAATAAATAAATTGATTCCTAAAGGAAATGAAGGACTAAACCATGTAGATATCTGGGGGAAAGCAGTCTAGGAAGATGAAACAGCTAGTACAAAAGCCCTGAGATAGGATTGTGTTTAGTATGTTCAAGGAACAGCAAAGAGATTAGTCTGGCTGGAGCAGAAGGATCAAGGTACAGAGTAGTAGGACCAGAGGGCAGAGTGGTTACAGGAACCCATATGTGCCAGCATAAGAATTTCTTCTATTATGAGAACAATGAAGAACCATTGAGGGTTTGAGCCAAGGAATGCCATGATACCACTAATGATTAATAGGATCACTCCAGTAACTGTTGAAAATAGTCTTTAGGGAAATGAATTAAAGGATTATCGACAAGCTATTATAATAGCTTCGGGGGAAAAATCGTGGAACCGGTGTGATGACAATGGAGGTAGTAAGAAGCGGTTGGATTCAAGATATGTTTTAAATTTCAGACCACTGGGGCACCTGGGTGGCTCAGTGGGTTAAGCCTCTGCCTTCGGCTCGGGTCATGATCCCAGGGTCCTGGGATCGAGCCCCCCATCAGGCTTTCTGCTCGGCGAGGAGCCTGCTTCCCTTCCTCTCTCTCTGCCTGCCTCTCTGCCTACTTGTGATCTCTGTCAAATAAATGAATAAAATCTTCTAAAAAATAATAAATAAATTCAGACCACTAAAGGATTCTCTCCTAGAGACTTTGGAGGAAGTCTTCCCGACAGCTTGATTTTGAAACTCTGGCCTCCAGAACTGTGAGAAACTAAATTTCTGTTATTTTAAGCAAAAAAAGAAAAAAAAAGTGAGTCTGAGTGTGGTGGTTTAAAACAAAACAAAACCAAAAAGACAGCTAAAAATTCTTTAATACTTCATTCATCTTGAGGGCCTATGTTGCCTTCCTTGAATCCAGGTGGGCTTATGACTTTTTTGATCATTAGTGTAGTGGAAGTGATGTTTGGTAACCTCTGAGACTTGGTCATAAAGGCCATTCATTTTCTTCTTGGTCTTTTTGGCATGATACCTCCTCCTTTTAGGAACCCAGATGTCAGACTATAAGAAGTCCAAGCAACATGGAGAGGCCAAATTGCAGGTGCCTCAGCTGACAGTCCCAGATGAGCCTAGCCTTTGAGTGATCCCAGGCCAGGCACCAGGGAGAGTGAAGTAACTTCTGGATGATTCCCTTGAATCATTTGAGTTTTCTCAGCTGAGACCTCTGATATCATGAAGAAGAGACAAGCATTTCTCTAGGGCCTTCTAAATTCCTGACCCACATAATCTATGAGCACAACAAATTGTTGTTTAGGTTACTAAGTTTAGTAAGATTGTTACATAGCAGTAGATAACCAAAACACAGACTCCAAGTAGAAACAATTTCAGTGCAGAACATCAAGAACAATCTTCTCACCCAGATTACAGTTGATTACATTATTACACAAAACCTACTGGGCAGGTGCCCAAGTTCTAGGGACAGTAACTGTGCCATCATTATCCATGTGTAAGTATATTAGGAATGGGTAATGGCCCTGAATTCACTATCTCCCACTTACCAACGATGAAACCTCTGCCAAATACTCAAGAAGCCAGATTGAACAGATGCACTCAGCAATCTGTTTCCTCCCTTTATTAGCATTAATTACAATCATTTTGCTTTTACCGGCTTTATTTTTATTAATATCTCCTCAAACAAGCCAAAAAAAGAAAAGAACAAATGCCTTCATATATGGGCAAGTTTCCACAGGCTCAATGAGACAAATGAGGCATATCTCAAGAGAGACACAATTTACTCTCCATACACCCAGCACTTGTGTCAGAATTTGGGAGGGACCACAGATTCCCACTGATTGAGGAGCACTTCATGTGTGGACTCAAGATTGTCTACTAGACTATGTTCCAGTTTGGGATCTTGATTCTTGGCTCATTCCACATTACTGAGCCATGGAAGCAAGCTACTCACTAACTTCTCTATGTCTCATGCTGAATGAAAAATCTACTGAGTGATGGCAATCGGCATTGTCTTATGATCTCAGGGCCCAAAGGAAGACATCAGGCAATAGTTCTGCTATAAATAAAATAGATTGATTCTAGTTCTTTTGTGGTTCAGTAGTCATAGAGAGCTGCATTTCTACTTATCCATCCATCCGTCTATCTAATAAACACTTATCAAGTAAGTCCTCTCAGCCAGGCTCTTTGCTAAAGACAATAAATACAGAGATGAAGTCAGGACAGACTCATTTTTCAAGGCTCAGCCCAAATACCTTTCCCTCTGTAAAGCTGGGGTAGCAACAATTTATACTCAATTCATTTTCCTCTAGCTTCCCAGCTTCCCTTATGGTTATATTTGAATCATATGACTGAATTCTGGCCAATGGAATATCTGGCAAAGGTGATATTTGCATGATCACCTTAGCTTTGGTAGTTGTGCACATACCCTTTCCCCATCTGTGGTGACCTTAGGGATCCTGTGTTGAAGATGGTGAGCTCATATGATGGAAGAAGAAGCCCGAGTCCCTGAATGCTGCATGGAACAGAACCACCCTGGTGGCCACACCAAACCGTCACAAAATCGAACAATCAGCTTCTATTGTGTGAAGCCACTGTCATCTAAGTTGTTTGTTCCTTTACTTGTTCACTCCCTCCCTGCACCTGCTCCATGACTAAAACAAAGTTTCTCTAATTGTCACATGATTCAGGGTCTACTTAGAAGATAGAAATCATACCAGTTTTTTTTTAAATTGTGGTAAAATACACATCACATAAAGTTTATCATCTTAACCATTTTAAGTGTACAGTTTGGTAGTAAGTATATTCATATTGCTGTACAACCAATCTCCAGAAATATTTCTTCTTGAAAAACTGAAAGTTATATCCATTAAACACCAGCTCCCATTCTTCTCTCCCCCAAGCCCCTGAAAACCACCATTCTACTTTCTCTTTCTGAGTTTGACTACTCTAGATCCATCAGGTAAGTAGAATCATGAGGTATTTGTCCTTTTGTGACTGACTTATTTCAGAGCACAAGTTCCTCAAGTTTCAACCATACTGTAGAATCCATCAGAATCTCCCTCCTTTTTAAGGCTGAATACTATTCTATTGTATGTACATACCACATTTTGTTTATCCATTCATCTTGTCAGTGGACACTTGGGTTGCTCCCATCTCTTGGCTATCGTGAATAATGCTATGAACATGGGTGTGCAAACATCTCTTTGAGACCCTGTTTTCAATTCTTTTGAATATAAACCCAGAAGTGGGATTCCTGGATTACATGATAAATCTGTTTTTAGTTTTTGGGGGAAACATACTGTTTTGCCTAGTGGCTGCACCATTTTACACTCTCATCAACAGTAAACAGGATCCCAATTTCACATCTCCACAAACATCACACCAGTTTTTTTGAACAGAGAAAATTTGATATAAAGAATTATTAACTAGGTAACTGAAAGGGTAAAAAGGAAATACTAAGCTTTTAAGAAGGTGATAGCTAGGGGAGGAAGCTAACACTCCTGAGGCTGAGGGAATGAAGGGAAGAGGCAGGGATTATTAAAATTTAGAGACTTAGAAGAGGTCCTGTGGGACCGAGATCTAGACTTCTAAGGAGTGGGCACAAGTTGGCTAGTACTGATACCTCTGAGAGGTGACAGTGAGGCTGGCTCTGTCCTGTTAGAGAGACTGCAAATTGGGTCCCACTGCTGCCACAGGATTGAATGCCATTGTCAGAGTGCTGCTGCTAGGGTGAAACAGCATTGCTGGAGTGAAGAAAGGAAGAGAAAGCAAGCAGGTGAAGCAAATCCTTTTTCCCTTCTCAGCCTGGCAGTCTTCTCTAGTGCCCCCTATTAGCAGAGCCTAAGAGAGAGCAGCTGGAAAAGCTGAAACATGGTTTGCAAGTCCCAGCCTTAGCATCAGAAAACAGAGTACGGTTAACATAATACCATTCAGTTCTAACCACATCATTGCAAATGGCAAGATTTCATTCTTTTGATGGCTGAGTAATATTCCATTGTGTGTGTGTGTGTGTGTGTGTGTGTGTGTGTGTGTGTGTGTGTGACATCTTCTTTCTTGTGTATATTTACCACATCTGGGCCCACATCTGGGCTCTTATGTTAAGTGAAACAAGTCCGTCAGAGAAAGACGAATACCATATGATTTCACTCATATGGAATTTAAGAAACAAAACAGAGAATTATAAGGGAAGGGAAGGAAAAACAAAATAAGATAGAAACAGAGAGGGAGACAAACCATAAGAAACTCTTAACCATAGGGAACAAACTGAGAGTCGATGCGGGGACATTGGTTGGGGGGTAACTGGATGACGCACTAAGGAGGGTTTGTGATGTAATGAGCGCTGAGTGTTATATGCAACTGACAACTCACTAAATTCTACTCCTGAAATTAATAATACCTTATATGTTAACTAAATTGAATTTAGATTAAAAAGAAAGAAAAGAAAACAATAAGGAAGGGCATGTTAAAGCTGAAAGGCAATAATTTAGTAACTGGCCCATCATACCAGGGAGTGACTTCTTGCTGCACACCACTCAGCACTTGATCCAGCACATATCGCCTTCTACCTACACTGGTAGTTCTTCGGATACACCTTAACTCTGATTCAAATATAAATTCCTTTACGGGCAAGATCAGTGACTGATTCCTATCTGTATACCTTCTTGATGACCGCCAAAGCTTTGCACAATAGTTAACATACGGTAACATACAGCTAACATACAGCTAACATACGGTAACTTTGTCGAATGGCGTTGATCCCAGATGAGTAAAATGGCAGTAGTTGGAAGGAAGCAGGAAGTGAGCACAGGGGGCACCAAAGTGTAGTGAAAGTCATTACAGATTTTTGGGGTGAATGGAATTGGGGCTGGAATGCTTGTAAATGCTTGTGAAAGGCAGAGTCACACGAACTTTGTGGAGATGCTATAAGATTTAATTGGAGGTGTCCTGAAAACATGCAGTTATTTGGGTATTGGTTCCTCGGCTCTGGCAAGAAGAGGGGCGAAAAGCAGAACACTCCTCTCATGCAGACCCGGTCCTCCCTGTGTCTCTTCATGCTCTAGGCAGAATACTCCAGACCACTTCTCGGACTCTAAACAGTAAGATCTGGCAGGGACTTTGGGGAGGTATTGGTTCTGTTATTATTTCTGCTTCATGAGTTATCCCGATTCAGTGGCATAAAACAACAATTTTTTTATGTTCATGGGTTCTGTGGGTCAGAAATTTAGAAAGAACACAGTGGAAATGGCTTTTCATCCTACTTGAGGATGTCCGGAGTTTCACCTGGGAAGACTGTGAATGCAGGAGATGTTTTGGGTGAAAACTAGAATAATCTGAGTGCATCCTCACTTACATGTCTGGTGATGGATGCTAACTGCTGGGCCCTCATCTGGGGTTGGTGACCGGGGTACCTGCTTGTGGCCGCTTGCCATGGCCTGGCCTTCCTCCTAGCAGGGCAGCCTCGGCATAGTTAGTCTTCTTACATGGTGGCTCAGAAGCCAAGCAGTGCGGCTTCTGCATCCTTCTATTGGATACAGTTGACTCACAAGCTCACCCATATTTAAGGGGAGAGGGCCTAGTTTTAATGAATGTCAATATGATCAACTGTAGAAAAGCATGTAGGATGAAAGGCACTTTTTCAGATGTCTTGGAAAATATAATCTGCCACAACTGTTAAATCCAACCTCCACATTTTCCAGATGAGGATGCTGAGGGCTGTAGAGCTTGGGAAGCAGCCTGCAGAGATCCATCAGTCCTTTCTCAGGGATAATAGAGATCCCAGTTGCATTTGTTTGCTAAGCCTGCTGTAACAAGTTCTACAAACTGTGTGGTTTTAAACAACAGAAGTCAATTCTCTCATACTTCTGGAGGCTAGAAGTGTGAAATCCAGGCTTCAGCAGAGACAGACTCTCGCTGATGGTTCTAGGGGAGAATGGTTTCTCTCTTCCTCCTAACCTCTGGTGGGTCTCAGCAATCCTTGGAGTTGCTTAGCCTAATACCTCACCCCCATCACTGCCTTGTCATCATCTCACAGCTTCCCTGGGCTTCTCAACTTCCCATTGTCCATGTCTATTTCTGTGTCCAACTTTTCCCTTTTCATACGGACACCAATTATCTTGGATTAGGACCCACCCTAATGAGCTCATTTTAACTTGATTACTTCTGTAAAGGCTCTATTTCCAAATAAGGTCCCATGATGAGAAGTGAGAACTTCAACATATATTGGGGTGTGGGGGTGAGGGGACACAATTCAACCCATAACACCATTCTTTTTGAAACCTATGGGACAGGGAGGACTTAGAGATTTATCCTGACTAAGGCTAAGAAGCACCACCAGCAGCCATGCTGAGGGAATTTCTCTGCCAGGCATGCTTGGGCCAAAGCTCTGAAGTTATGTCAAAGAGAAAAGGGGACTGGGGTTATTTGAACATGCTGGCTTTATGTTACTGAAATACTCATAAAAAAAAAAAAAAAAGGTGGGCAGCAAGTGCCATCAGAGAGAATCCCAGTGATTCCAGTAACAGATCAGACGCCAGAGCCAGTTCCCCCTCTCCCACATCTAAAGGGTAGTGATCAAACTGCAGAAGCAGCCTGGGTCCCAGTGGTGCCAGCTTGCTGACACACAGTCCACTGACAGGCAGAGGGGGCTAGTGAAGGAGATGAAGAAAGCAAACACTGTTCTTTCACCCCGGCTTGAAATTATGAAAAGTGGGTTTCCCTTTCATCAAAACAGTGATGTGAAGCAGAGGACACAGGGATAATGGGGCCCGTGAGACTTTAACAAAGCTAGAAGGAGCCCTGGATATGATGGAAATTGTATTTAACCTTATCTACCACTGGCCTCTCCTCCATAATTTAGGGGAATACAAAATATTTTACACTATTTGCCAATAATATCATCACAAAAAAAAAAAAGAAGAATTGTTGCTATTTATTAAGCAGCTAACAATGACCACACACCCATGTTGTATGGTTTCTCTATGCCACCTGCAGCTTTGCTATTATTCCCTCCAGTTCCTTTTCCATTTTCTTGCATACCGGCTTAAGGTGTACCTTTTACTCCCTAAAACTGCATCCTTTTGTTGGAGGGCTGCCTTAATGCTGTCAGGGCCCACTCTTCTGACCACAGGGAGAACTGGAAGTGCTTCAGAATTTACATCGCCCTGGGGCAGCCTTTACCTAATGACTCACAGGTGTGGGAATGTACACGTGTAGGGGTATAAATTCCCCAGCTCCCTCCCTCCTCCGCTGTGTTGTTACTTATCCTCTCCTCCAAATAAACTCTGCGGGATGGACTTGAAACTACCCTCTGTAAGATGTGAGTTGGCCTCCTTCCCCTACCTGTCTCACTGCCCTACTTCTTTGCTAGTTTTTACTGACAACAGTCACTGATAAATAATTTTCATGTGCATTCTAATATCAAGGTTTGTTTCAGGGTCTGATTCTAAGATACCATCTTAGAGAAACTCCACCACCACTCCCACAGGGTAGCCAGCATCATCCCTATTCTGAAAACATGGAAACTCTGGCTGTGAGTGGATTGCCACCCCAGGCAGATCAAGCATTAGTAGCTGTCTTGACTATCAAAATTTCTGGTTATCTTATAAATTATTTTAGCTGCTCTACAGCCCCAATACTTTGGGCTTAATGAGATAGTATGTCCTTATTGGAGGGGAAATCACAGCTAAAGCATGTGTTGCATTTTTAACCTTGCTACTTTGCCACCTTGGGCAAGTCACAACGTCTCTGAGTTTCACTGCTTCATTTTCTTGCCTCTAAAATGAGATGGTTGTCTTGTAGAGCATTTTGTGGCCTTCCTGGGAGAATAATTCATTCCTATGGTGGAGTTTCTATCCACTCATACGTACTTGTCTTATAAATCATATCTCGTATATCACACACATGTTTTATTCACATGATACAGATCTGGTGCACTGTGTAGATTGTGAACTTCACAATGAGACAGACCCGGGTTTGCCATTTAGTAGCTGTGTGACCTTGGACAAAATATCTACCTCTCAAACCCAAGTTTTACCTACACGCAAAATAAAGATTACCATACTTACCTCATATAGTTATACTGAGGATCAAGGTAAATAATTAAGAAAAACAACACACAGATAAGTAAGCATTCGAAAAATGCTGCTATCCTTATCATGAAAGCTTTTGCTGTATAAACAATTCATGATACTCTTCACTTCTGTTTATGTTTTAATTTCTGAAGCAAAAATTATGACTCTAATAACAGACAGCTTAAAGAATGCTATAAATTACAGATTCTAGAGTAAAAGGGCATGCTCGCTTTTTTCTGTGAGTTCACTCAAAGTAAACATTCACCATGTCACAGGCAAAAGCACGTGTCACATGCATACCTCCCCCCACCGAGGCCCAGCCTGCCAAAGAAGACAAACATATTTCATGTAGACCCAGCAGGTCTTCCATCTTTAGTCTGAGGTCATCCTATCTGCCCTCAAAAGCTTTTGAGAAGAGAAGTGCAAAAGAGAAGGAAATCCCAGCCATTTCCACAGTTCACTCAATAAGCCAGGGCCGTATTCAGGAAAACAGTCATCACCTATGGTCCTATGTCATCAACAGGAGACAGAGAGACCTGAGCCCTGGGCTAGCTCTGAGGATGCTGACCAGCACAGATGGCCTTAGGACTTCTGTCCTATTTTGGCTTTGAGTCTGCTCAGCACCTACACTTTTTTCTTAAACAATTTTTTTGAAAGATTTTATTTATTTACTTGACAGACAGAGATCACAAGTAGGCAGAGAGGCAGGCAGAGAGAGAGGAGGAAGCAGGCTCCCTGCGGAGCAGAGAGCCCGATGCCAATATCGGGCTCAATCCCAGGACCCTGAGATCATGACCTGAGCTGAAGTCAGAGGTTTTAACCCACTGAGCCACCCAGGCGCCCCAGCACCTACACTTTTTAGCTTGACTTCCTGCACCACTGAGAGGCATCCATCCTTCACTTTCCCCATGTTGGGGCTGGGGGTGGGGTGCCAGAGTCCAGCCTTGCCAGTGCTGAATTCCCATCTCTGAGCACAACACTCAGACAACACTCAATCAAAATGTATTGACTGAATGAGTGATTAAATGAATTGTTGTGTAAATTATACCAGCTGGGTTTTTTTGTTCTACCACATACACTGACCTCCACCTCTGACATTGTCATTCAGCACTTCTTAAATTTGGGCTGGAGAGCAGGGAGAAAATATCACTGATGAAGACCCTACCTCCCACATACTGCACTTTCTGTCCCTTCATTCTGCCAGCAATTTTTTTTTTATGATGACAAAGGGAAGTTAGGAAAAATTAAGTCATTCTCCTAAGCCCCCATAGATAATGGGTAGCAATTTTAAGATTCAAATTCCAATTTTCTGACTTAAAAGTTCATGATCTCTCCACGATTCTATGACATTTCTCAGAGTTAGAAGGAGGTGCTGGTTGGTAGAGAAGGAAAAAAAAAAGTCTATGGTGTCTGACCCTTGAGTTAAACTGTCTTTCTGTTGAATGGCATCCAAACTACTTTTGACAGATAGAGCCTCAGTTCCTGGTACAGATATTCTGGAACGGGGACAACCATTCAGTCCACAAAACTTGACAGACCAGCCTCTACATTCTTGGCACCATCTGAGACAGATAAATTAGTCCCCAAGTCAGCTCTCAAGGAACTGCCCAGGAAACTCCCTTGACCTCTCTTTCAAGGGAATTATTAAAAATGAATCTGTGTGACTTTTTTTTTTTTTTTTTGGTAGCAGCAGCATTAGAAAAGCAGTAAGTCCTAAAGAAAATGGATTTCACTTTAGACTTTTAATTCACACCCAAGGAATATGCACAGGCCTAGAGATGGCTATCATATGTACAGTAAGAAGGCTGGAATTCCTAAAAATAGTGTCAGATGCTGATGACGCATGCCTCTGTAAAGCCCCAGATTGCTGACCCACATGTGCCTTTGTGTCGCTTTTCCTCTGCATCCTCCTCACACAGGTCGAAGCTTTTACAGGCCACACCTCAGCAGATTGCTGGCTGGAAGAAGTTTTAAGGTTTCTTGGCTGAAAGACACTAAGTGCAAGTCTCTGCAAGGAATAGCACTTGAATGTCAGCAAGAGCTCCTGGTCCCAAGTCATTTCCCTTCTCACCCAAGAAGGTTAAAACTGTCACAAGAAATACATGCTGGAGTTAGGAGCAGTGCGGGAACTTTCACCCTGAGTACATTTCCCCCAAGCAGACTTGACTTCTCTGAAAAGGAGACATAAAGGCATGAAGCTTCTGGCCTTAAAGAAAATAATCCCAGAGTGTAAAAGGAATCAGAAATTCAATTTTCACCTGTCTTTGGACATGTCCCTGCTTCTTTGCCTCCATTTCTCCTGCCTGGGTTCCTGTCCTTACCTATCTAATGCCTGGGGTGAGATGTAAGTTTTATCCAGTGCTACTTGAACTCTGAGAGAGAACATATACATGGACAATGTATTTCTTAGCTCTCAGTGTGTATGTCCTTTTTCAAACGATTAGACAGGAACTCTCTATAATTTCTAAGAGTCATGAGGGTGGATATATCGCATAAACCTAATAGCCCAATCTTACTCATCCAGACTATTCATGGTTATGCACAAATGCCATTCAATAGGGGATGCCATGTTCTCAACTGGAATATTGTCCATTTAATTCCTGAGTAGAATACACTCCACTTCTGTACCCACTTTCCTAAGACATACATAGAGGATGAGGGATAAAGAAGGTTAAATACCTGATATTCACTGATGGGATAATGTGATAATGAGACCTTTCCTTGCTTTTTTTTTTTTTTCTGGTGTAAAGACTTGCATATTTTACACATTCAGCTGACCATTGACTTTATCTCTACTACCCAGTAAAGAAGTGGGATGAAGGAATTTTGCATGTGTTCACTCACCTCTTTCCTAGAATCCAGAATCACTCAGAGAGAAGAAGCCCCAGTCTCTGGTCTCCATATCTATGATCAGATGCCTTATTTCTCAAGTGTTCATTCACAGGGAGTTGAGACAGGTAGAAACAAGCTTCCCACAAGATCTGTGTTGATGCATAGTAAACTTACAAATTAGGGTAGATTTGAGCTGTGGTCTTGGCTTTTCCCAAACCTTGCGTAATAATCTGGGGTAAATTATTTAAGTGCTTGGCTTTCCCAAAGGTCAAATAAGATACTAGAGAAAACAAATACAATGCTCTCTCTGGCAATGAAACCAGAAAAACAGGCTGGAGTTGGATTGTGAGGGAAATTTTGCTGAGAATTCTGGATTCTGTAAAGTGACAAGGGCAGTGTTACCTTCCTCCCGTGGCTTACGCAAACCCTCATCCTGGCTGTCACAGTTGTGATTCAACAAGGACAACCACCTTTTACCTCAGATGGTGTATATTCACTTTATAGGCTTCAAACCACATGGTTAGAGTTCACTTGCCCCAGTGCTGCCTCTGTTAATGAAATGATATCCTTTCCATGGATATCCGATTCCTTGGATATTCATTTCATGATAACCGAAGACCCAGTGTAGAGATTTTGTAATCCAAAGACAATGATGAAGTGACATGGGCTGCAACCAGTTTTCTCCATACCTGGGCATGGTAGACATAGTATTACTGTAGTAAGAAGAGTTATTGTAACAAGAACAGTGCAGTAGTGAACAAAAAACAGACAAATGGACTACTAGAAGAGCAGAGAAAGAACTTATGTATGTGGGAACTTGATATGTGTTGGCATCTCAATTTTTAAAAAGGTTTTATGTATTTATTTGATAGAGAAAGAGATAGCGAGAGAGCAGGAGCTGGGAGGAGAGGGAGAAGCAGCTCCCCACTGAGCAGAGAGCCTGATGCGGGGCTCGATCCCAGGACCCTGGGATCATGACCTGAGCTGAAGGCAGAGGCTTAACTGACTGAGCCACCCAGGTGCCCTGGCATCTCATTTTGTAACTGAAATTTTAGAATTACAATTTATTTATATTATTTAGATAGATGATGCTGGGAAAACTGAGTTCACCACCTAGAGAGAAGCCAAATTGGAATCATACTTCCCATTCTATGAAAAAGAAAACAAAACAATACAAAAATGCTAAACAATTGAAGGCCTAGAAGGAAAGGTAAAATGGAGCAGCCACAGCAAATTGAAGATGAAGGTAAATGAGGGAAGTGGGGAATGATTTGCTCAACATGAACCTAACATTTCAAGTAATAAGGATCTTTATTTCTCATCTTAAACAAAATTGTGGCACAGACTTCCCTGTGTTCCTCAAAGCCTGCTTTCTCTCCCCTCTGCTACCACATAGAAATTCCCAGATTCCCTTGCAGTTCGCTGTGTCCATGGAAACCAGAAGAATGTGAGCAAAAAATGATACGTGCTCCTTCTAGGACTGCCCCATATAAACTCCCCAGAAACATTCTGCCATGTTCTTCCCTCTAGGCCACTGGAGAGAACTCTGTTGACCTAAGGAGAGTGCGGACTCGAGATGGAATAGATCTGAGTCCTTGCAGGTCCAACTAACAACCTGCACTGGACTATGATGTCCGTGACAAATAAACTCAATGTGTTGAACCAGTGAGATTGGTGGTTGTCTGTTACCATAGTTAGTGTTACCTTAACTAACAAAAATACTTTAACGTGGGTTAAAATATAAAATTATAAATACTCTAGAACACAATTTACAAGAAAGATTTCATGACGTTGAGGTAGGAAAGAATTTTCTAAGTATGGAAAAAAGCCAAAACATCATCAGTGTTTGATAGATTTGATTCACATAAAATCCTTTTAAACCAATCACTATTTATTAATGCATCTATTTAATTGTAGCAAGTACACTTACCATGAGATCTACCCTCTTAATAACTTTTTAAGTGTGTAGTCCAGTGTTATTAACTTTAGGCACAATGTTGTACAGCAGACTTCTGGAACTTACGCATTGTGTGTAATTTTAACTGTATACCCACTGAACAGCAACTCCTCATTTCCTCTCCCCCCAACTCCTTAACAACCACCTTTCTACTTTCTGTTTCTATGAGTTAAACTATTTTATATACCTTATGTAAGTGGAATCATGTAATATTTGTCCTTCTGTGACTGACTTATTTCGCTTAGCATACTGTTCTCCAGGTTCATCCAGGTTGTTGCAAAGGTACAACTTCCTTCTTTTATTGGGGCTGAATAATATTATAATATATGTGGCACATTTTGTTTAATTATTCATCCCTTGAGGGATGTTAAGGTTATTTCCATGTCTTGCCTGTTGTGAATAATACTGCAATGAATATGGGAGTGCAGATATCTCTTCAAGACCAAATCACCAATCACTATTTATTTAGATAAAAATCAACTTTTATTTGTTTGATAACTTAACCAATACACTTCTGGGCAAACAAAAACCGTTTCAGACAATTCCTGTAGGAGCACCTGGGTGACTCAGTTGGTTAAGCATCCAACTCTTGGTTTTGGCTCAGGGCATGATCTCCTGGTTTTGGGATCAAGCCCTGTGTCAGGCTCTCTATGTTCAGTGCAGAGTTTGCTTCAGATTCCCTCACCCTGTCATTCACTCTCTCTCTCTCTCTTTCTCAAATAAATAAATAAAATCTTTAAAAAATAATAAAACAACTCCTGTATCTGAACTCTACAAAAATTATTCCTATTATTGTTGAGATTACAGTAACTGTAGTTAAAAACTAAAATACAGTTCTTATACTAATTAAAGGATAAAATAAATGGAAATATTACTCATAAGCTGGTATGATATAGTATTATCTTGAAAACATTGAGAATAACTGCTCCATCAAGCTTCAGTGTGAGCAAAAATAAGTAACAGCATTTTATTAAGCCAATAATGAAAGATAAATCATTCCCAAACTATTTCTATAAAAAGAGACCAAAGGAGGCCTCAATGCTTTCAGTACGATTCTAGAAGTTCTCTGTATGGTTCTGGAATATTTGGTTTGTTTGAAGTTTGAGTTAATCTAGAATGAATCCTCTTTATTTTCAGGATGTGAAGGTGGTGGTAGGGGGGCAAATCTAGGGGAGGAAGGAGAGGAAGGGAAGGAGAAAAGGGTCCTCTTTGCAGAAATTGCTCCCTTGGACTCACTGGCAATAATGGATTCAGGCTGGAGGAAGTGGTGGGTGACCGTAGTCTGGTAGCCAAGGTGAGACCCGAGTGTAGGGCAGAGAAAACTCTGTTTTCAACATGAAGGCCCACCTGTTGTGAGGGGCCACGTGGGGATTGGCTCTTGGCCTCGTATTCTGTTGGAAAAGCTGCTTGTGATGTGATGACTTCTCATTCAACTTCTAGTAAGTGGATCATTCTTATAATTTCAGCCTCCAACTTCTCTTGTTCTGTGCATTTAGAGCTTTCTTCATTCAAGTCCTGTTCTCAGGAAGTTAATTTCTCCTTAAACTTTTCAGTTCCCTCCAGGCTCCAGATTTCTGATGACTTTTTCTCTAGGCTAGAATTCTTCAAAGGTGACTCCAGTTTTTCATATCCCTTTTGAACAGAGTTAAGCCTGTCAAAGGGTTCACATTTTTTTCTGAATCAATGTTAGCATGCTCTGGGGCAAGTTTTTTTTCCCCCTTTTAATAAAAAGTGGATTTTATCTGACCTAAATATTCTGAACGAAATAGGAGACTGTAAAAAATGTGACTCTCGCTCCCACAAGAAGCTATAGATGTCAAAGCGCAGGCCAGGTCATCAGATATAACAGCCACCGTCTCACACAGTTTTCCAAGGATTAGCTGGAAGTAAAGCTTTCTGGAGGTTCACAGCCCCTCCATGGCAATAACACCCCCCACCCCAAATCCTCCTTCAGTGGCAATGGCTGTCCCAGGATGATGACTGTTCTGTGTATTCCCTAGTGTTGCACATGGAACCCAAACCCCCACCTGGCCACTGGGACAAACCATCAGTGGAGCTGATAGGGAGGAGAGCAGGTATGGCAAAGAATTTACCCTCTCCACAACTCTCCAATGCTCTTTCTTCTCAGTTTCTTTTATAACTTTTTAATTAGGAAAAATTGCAAATAAAGAAAAGTAGAATATTAGTACAATAAATATCCATTTACCCACTACCTAGATTCAACATTATTAGCTGTTTATACTATTTCCCCTACCCCCTCGTTTTCACTCTCTAATTTTTTTTAGATGAGCTACTGGAAAACAAACCATAGACATTCTGATACTTCAGCATTTCCAAAAAATACGTAACTGTATAGCCTTGTGGTACTATGTGGTACTGATGTCTGAAAATCTCTTTGACAAAGGCAGGGAAATAACATTTTAGCATATTTAGCTGTTTAGGTGTGTAGGGTGAGGTGGTGAGTGGTCTGTAGACATGGGTGAGGATCTCCTCAAATAGCCTGAACTGAACTGGATGGAGGCATACATAAAAGTTTTTTTAATTACTGTAAAAGGCACAAATATACCATAAACAAAGTGAAAGACAAGTGACAAACTTTGACAAACGTATATGGTTTGTATCATGCAGATCAAAAGCTAATATTCTTAATATATAAAGAGCTCTTCTAAATAAATAAAGTACTGAACACCTCATTTTTAAATGGAAAGAGTATTTTAAAAGTGGTCATTTTGTTGTTGTTGTTTTGCCTCTCCTTTGCATAATTTTGCTTTGGGAAAATACCGGTTACTATTTGATGGAAATGTATAGTATGGCACCACTCTCCCTACCCCAAGAATTAGCATGTAACAAACCAACCAGACCACATCACCCCTCAGGCACACTGATTTGTCAGGGGCTGGCATGTTCCCAATGAGTCAATCTTTTGCAGATGCTTTAAGCTGTTACATATGTTATAAAATAAAAGGAACCCCCTCATTTTTTTTCTGGAATCACTAGCTTGAGGACAATGTAAGCCTGGAGCCATCTTTGCTGCTACATGGGAGAGAGCCAGGCTAAGAAGATAGATCACTGGGGTAAGATGGCAGGGGGGAAACAGAGACAGAGAGAATGAATGATTTCATGATCATTTGTTTAAGGCCCCAGATCTAGACTTGTTTAAGAGCAGGTAATCCCCTAGGCTTCCCAGTTATAAAATCCAATAAATCTACAAGTATGTTGGGTTTCTGTCATTTACCATGAAAGAATAGAGCCCAATATATCCGTTACTAAAACATCTACAGGAGAAAAAAATTAAAAATGGCCAGTTACCTAACTGCCAATAGAGGAACAATCTCAGGAGAAAATAAAACAGAACACTAAAATCAGATAATGTGTTTTTATACACTCTATTTTCAAAGATTAAAAAGGTTGATAAATACTGAAAAGGTATAAAATTAAATACTGCTTAGGCTATAGGTGCACATGGAGGTAGGGGTAAGGGAGCACAGAGGTCTGACTAACCCTCCTGTCAGTCTAACACTTTTTGTCTTCCCTGGGCTAGATTTTGCTTCCAGAAATCCTTTTCTCATTTCATTCACACTTCCTGTTCAGTGAGCAGATGCTATGATCCACCACTTTCCAAAAGCCCCTGAGCTCCCTTGCTGTGGTTCATGGTCCAGTGGCTTAGTCCAAACTCACTGACTTCTTCCTGGAAGGAGTTATTAGCATGCTCTGTGGCTGGGCATCCTGAGGTCAGAGTCTCCTCTGCAGAAAATGAAGTTTCGGTTTCTTCCCTATTAGCGTACTTTTTCACACCATAGTTAAGATACATGTATACACACACATACAGGGGTATGTATGGCAAAGTAACTGAGTGGGGACTGTGGCATCTGACTACTGGGGTTCAAATCTTGGCTCTGAATCTTACTAGATACATGACCCTGGAAAGTATACTTAACCCCTCAGTCTCTTCATCTGGAAAATGGGGACAATAAAAACACCTACCTCACTGTTTTGAGACTAAAGGAATACATATGCAAAGTCTTCAGCACAGCATTTGCACATAGGTTGCCATCAGTACGTGCAATTATCATTCCTTTATAGGCATACATGTTTCCAGAAATCTTTATGAAAATTTATTCACAAGTGACAGAAACCAATGCCAAAGGAGCTTGTGCGAAGAAGACAATTTATGAGCTCATTTAACTGGGGAGTCCAGAGGTTGACCTCACCTTGAGCCTGGTTATTTTCAAAGTTCAAATAATGTCAAAGGGTACTAGTTGCTTAAAATTATCATTGAGTCTTATAATTGTGGTCTTAAATGTATGACAGGGTTAAAAAGTCAAGATTCAAATCCCAGTTTTACCACTTGTCAAGGTGTTAATTTGGGAGAGTCAATCCCTGTCTTTGAGAGTGCGTGGGGGGCGGTGGGGGAAGGGGCGGAATTCCCTGCAGGGTTCCTGAGATCCATGCCGTTCTGTGATCATTTCTCCATCCCCATTTGGGTATATGTATATGTATATGTATATACATATGTATATGTATATACATATATGGATATATGTATACATATATGTGTGTGTGTGTGTGTATATATATATATATGCCAGTCACAGCCTTTTATTTTATCTGCTATCCAAATGGGGATGGAGAAATGATAAATATATATAAATAAATAAATAAATATATATATATATATATAAAAATAAATTAAGATATATAGAGAGCCTCCATATATATGTGTGTGTGTGTGTGTGTGTGTGTGTATGTGTGTATATATATGGAGGCTCTCTATATATCTTAATTTATTATATAGATATATGTCCTAATATCTCAGTTTCCACAATAGAATGATGTGCTGGAGTGGCTTTGTGTGAATTCACCTAATAAACTTTATTACAAAACAATGATTTCACCATGTCCATAACACGGCACCCACCATGGAAGTCCAACAACATTCATCCACAAAGCACACCAAGAACCAACTTGGAAGGTCATGTGAGAAATCATAGAGGGCAAAAAGGACACTGTGTGCTTGCACACATTAGGAGTGTCATCATTATTGGATCTGTGCCACCGAGCTGATCCTGCACATCTGCTGTCTTTCATTCTTTTTCTGTTCTTTTTTGTTTTCTTTTCTTTCTTTTCTTTTTCTCCCCCCCACCCCCCCCCTTTGGCTAAGTAACAGATTGCTTCACTTCCTAGCAAAAGCCATCCCACTGTCTTGTCCTGACCAGGCATATCGAGGACAAATCCTTCTGAGCTTGTAGATTAGAGGCAACAAATTCCACCCTTCTCCCCCCAACCCCATATTATTAGACCTCTGCATCTGTGAAGCTTGTATATAGGTGTGGCTTCTTACAAGGATGAAATCACCGACACCTTGGGTAATGCATGCATCCAGGTCAAAACTAACAGTGGAACTGAAAGGCACTTTCTAATTATCAGCAAAGGGAATCTTTCTGCACATTTGGGAGACTTTAGTTTTGAAATGCAAGAGGTGCAAGAGATCTCAAAGGTCATCTTGTCCAACTCCTTCATTTAACTGCAGGAAGTCCAGAAAGGAAACCCCATGTACCCACGGTCACACAGATAATGACAGCTTTTATCAGAACCAGAGGCTTCTGTTCCCTGAGTCAGTGACCTGTTTGCTTCAGAACAGCCTATCTAATACCAGCTAGATGATTAAACTCCCCTTCTTTATCTTTTGCTTGTGCATTTTCTCTGGTGGTTTTTAAAGTCTTGCATTGTTACCATTTCTCTGGGCCCTCCTGACTACAGGCCCACCCTCTATGCTGACATGTGTTCAGATAAGTGAGCTCATTTCAACAAACATTTAAGCAAACATAAGCACATGTAGTGATTTCAAAGCTGATTTGGCTAATTTATATCATTGTTCCACTTCATCAAAGCAAATCACCAGGAATGAATACTTGTGCACACTCATTGCAATGAAATACTCTTGGCGATCTCTGATTCTTGAAACTGGAGAGGATGTTAATTGTGGCCCAGTTACGCCCAGGGTTTTGTGTCTTTTCCCTATTCAACACTCAGCCAGAATTCATTATTGGTTTGTGTCTTCTCTGATTGTTGTATCTTATGGCTTATCTTTAGGGTCATCCTCTTGCTGGGTGACTGCTTTTGCCACAGGCTGGTCACTGAGGCAGGTGGGGTGGCCGGTAAATGAAGGGAATTGGTTGTAATGAAAGAGCAGAGGGGCCTTTGGAGAGAAATAGCATTGTTTACAGGATTGAACCTAAGAAACACAGCTCAATATATAAGCAGTCTGTTTTGATTATCTACCTAAAGGCATATGTTGTGAATGTAAAATGCATTGTATATATTCTGTATTTCTTGAGTCAACAAATGAAAAAACAAATGGAACAATAAAACAAGAGCCTATCTAAGTTTCACCTCCACTCTACAGACACACTTCTTTGCCATCTGAAGCTAAGTCCAATCTTCCTATTTAAGTCCTCACCTGACTTGACTCATAAGCAGCATTTGACGAGTTGATCGTCCCCTCCTCTTTGACACATGCTCTTCTCTTGGCTTTGAGGATACCACACTCTGTTGATTTTCCTCTAACTTAACTTTTTGCCCTTCTCATTCGCTGGCTGATGTTCCTCATGTTCCCAACGTCTAAATTTTTGAGTGACCCAGGGCTCGGTATTTAATCCTTTTCTCTTATTTTATACATACTCATCCTCTAGTTGATTTTGTCCAGGTCCATGACTGCTCAAGTCATATCGATAGCCTGGACGTGTCTTCTGAACTCCTAATCTGTGTATCTATCTCTGTACTTATATTTCCGCCTGGATTACAGACTTAACATGACTAGCAGCGATCTCCTCTCTGCCCCCTAAACCTGCTCCTTCTACCATCTTCCCATTTCAGTTAATGGCAACTTCATCCTCCCAGCTGTTCAGGTCAAATCCCTGGAGTCATCCTGTCCTCATCACTCAGGTGAAGATAATACTCTAGGGCATGGTGGAACCACAGGATAAAAGGAGCCTGTATTCTGGAATGGACCACACTTGCTTTACAGTAAGGCTGACTACCTACTTATAGAATGTTACATGACAAGAGAGGAGTCCTAAATTATAAAAGCCACTATATTTTTGGATCTCTTTGTCATAGTGGCTTACTTAACCTGTGCCCTAACTAACACAGGAGGTGAGTAACTAGAAGTTGTGAATGTAGAAATCATTCTTTTGAGAAGTCTGAGTATGTGAGAAGGAAAGAGAACTAAATAAAACCATTGCTGGAATGTTTTATTGAAAAGATTATGAGGGGGAAGCTGCTGAAATTCTATCAGATCACTGAGATACAACCCTGTGCTCTGTCATTATAAGTTTGCCGAATGTTCCCCAGAAAATCCAGCTGGCTCAGAACTTTGAGAGCAAAGGTGGTTCTAGAGTGCTTAAATGTCTGAGCTCCGTCTATAACACCGCTCCTTCTTCTTGAAATAATATACACTGTACATTTTAAAATAGTGACATTGATGACCCATAGTAGGAAGCATTGATTGAACAAGTTACTTAGTCCTTACATGGATGAGATTTTGTACTAAACCGTTCATGCTCATATATCCCTTTTATAGCTAAAAGTATATATCTGAAGTATGGCTGGTCAAGGGTGATGAAAATAACAAAAGGAAATAAAAATACCAACAACTCTCAATTATTAAGCACCTAAAATATATCCTAGCGTATGTAGGTGCTGCCTGCAAAAATCTGCAAATCAGGTCTTACCACCTATAGCAATTAACCGTAATACTCATACCATTAGTTGTTTCCTGAATTTTTCTCTGGTGGCCTGGATCACTATGTGACTTGGTCTGACATTGGTCTGAGTTTGCAGGCTTGCATTTTACTGGCCATTTCTTCAATTTTTAAAAAAGATTTTTAAATTTTTTCAAAGTAATCTCTATACCCAATGTGAGGCTCGAACTCGCAACCCCAAGATCAAGAGTTGCATGTTCCACTGACAGAGCCAGCCAGGTGGCCCTGGCATTTCCTCTCTTGAGGCACATTAACGAAATCTAAAGTAGGCAGGAATTTTTTAATATAGCTGCAGAAGGCTATGGGCTTAGAAGTGGGCTTTCATTTATGGCAAGCATCAATCTATTCTTAATACATATCTCAGAATTCAATGGTTTGGATCCAACAGATTTAATACCAGGGCAGCTTGAACTGTAAAGTTCTGAAAATAGATAAGTCTAATATTCAGAGTGAAACCTATGTTAGATTTTATAGCATATAAAATATTCTAAATGTTCACTCTATGGAGCCAATGAAGAATCCCTTATGCTTCCTGAAATTGGCAGACAGAAGTCATCTTCAGAGATTGAATACTAGGGACTTGGCAGTAGACTCCATTTGACCTGGAATGGGTAATCAGTGGACCTAGGGCAGAAGTTATATCTATGATTCCCAGTAAGTATGTATGTCTAGCCTGGCAGTGAAGACAAGGAAGGATGGAGGAGTAAAATAAAAGGTGCAGGACTGGTGGTGGAAGAGAAAGCACAAACTAGCCATGAAATAGTGGAAATCCTCTCATGGTGAAGATATATTACATATTTATGAATGTTGGGGAGCTTTTTTCACAACATTTAGCCACACCAGCCATCAGCATACATGATAGAATATTAATTGAAGTCATTATCTTTCACTGAAACTATAACACAGTCCAGATTAGAGACAGATGGAGAGCAGATGACCCTCCCGAGACAAAGAGAAGTGACACAGCCTGTAGCCACATTTACAGAAGTGAAAGATGATACATGCAGGTCCATTCATCTTTAAAGGAGGGATGTCTATTTCTCCAATTACTCTGTTTACCCACACGAGGGAGAGGATTCTATCTAATCCTTAAGTCACCAAAGTCGCAGGTGAGTATTTCACTGGAGGACGTAGAGGACTTCACTCAGGAGCTTGAAGACTCACCTTGGCTCTCATGTATCAGCAAGTTCCATAAAGAAAGGACATTTACCCAGACACTTCAAATACCTTCCCAGGACCAAGAAGAGACCCATACGTGGTCCCAGGTTGACCTCCAGATGTAATTTTTACAAATCAGTAATTTTCAAATGTTTTGCTCACTACCTGCAGTAAGAAATACATTTAATTTTGAATCCTTGTACATATATTCATACCTTTGTATATATTTAACTGAATCAAGTTTTTTGTGCAATAATAATTTTTCTTAGTATGTGTAATGTACCTAATATTTTCCATTCTATTCTATTTAATCATATTGTAAAATTGCTGGCTGGACTTACTATTGATTTCACAAAGTGCTAATGGCATGGTAACATGAAGTTTTAAAAACAACGCTTTTGATTAACAGAATGCAGAGATTCCTGTAAATCAGTCCACTAACAAGTTCGATTTTTTTTCTTATTGGTTTATAGACTTGGCTTCTTCTTCCTTAAATCTTATAAAGCAACAACCTTTTCTGTGACATCTGAAAGTATATAGCCTGTCTATAACTAAGTAGCTTGCAGCAGCCTGTATCTAGCTGGCTTGGGCCCAGACCTGCCTGCCCAGCTCTGTAAAAGAAGCACTCAGGAGATCGGAGATGAGGAAGGAGAAATGGGTGTCAAGAAGGTAGAAATCTATCCTTATCATGAAAGCTTTCCCTTTATAAACTATTCTATCACTGGCATTGTGGGGCAGGCAGAGAAGTAAAATGGGCAAACTGACAGTAAGAATGAAGGAAACAATGAATTTGGGGTAGGCAACAAACAACATCTCCTGCAAAAGCAACAATGTAAGTGACAATGGCTACTACTATACATTGGCCACCTGCAGTGTGCTAGGTACTGTGCTTTGTAATTCTATGTATTATCTCACTTCTGTCTCACAAAACACCTCTGAGGTAGATATATTATTTTATCATTACTTTTTTTCCCTACTTTAAATTTTGCCATCTTTTTTTTTTTTTTTTTAATTTGACAGACAGAGATCACAGGTAGGCAGAGAGGCAGGCAGAGAGAGAGGAAGGGAAGCAGGCTCGCCGCTGAGCAGAGAGCCCGATGCGGGACTCGATCCCAGGACTCTGGGATCATGACCTGAGCGGAAGGCAGAGGCTTTAACCCACTGAGCCACCCAGGCGCCCCTGCCATCTTTTTTTTAATTGAAGTACAATTGCCGTACCATATTTTATTAGATTCATATGGATAACATATAATTTGACATTTGTATACATTATGAATTGATCACCATAGAAACCACACAAACTTGACTAGTTAAATAAAAATTTTACAAGGCTGGCTGAAGACATGGATCCCTGTGGATTGATCTTTTCAGTTATATGCAGTTTATGACATAAACTGGACCCAAATTATTGGTAGCTTGGGTACATTGGGACATTTCCCAAGTCCCACTAGTGAAGCTCACGTAAAGTGACCTGCGACAGAGCTTATGGGGTTAGCAAATGGGCAAAGGGTTCCTGAATGTTAGGTCAAGTTGGGAAAGAGAAAAGCAAAGTAGTGATTAGAGATGAAGGGAGAGAGACAAAAACAGACCAACACTTTAGGGCAAGACAAAGTTGTAATGGAGAAGAAAAGTAGAAATGTTGGTGGCCAGTGAGCTGCAAGACAAGGCACAAGGCACAAAGGTCAGGTGTGGGTCAGGTAAGGGATCCAGTAATGATTCAGTGACTGAGGGTATAGACTGGAGGAGTATCTCACCTCAGCATGCACTGCAGGGCAGGATGTGGGAATTCAGAGGGTCATACCAGAAAGCAAGGAGACTTTAGAAAAGAGGCTTGGGGGAAGGAGTTTTGAGGGGGATTTCACCCTTTCAAGTGGCTCTCAGCTAACACATCTCCTGGAGAAGAACGTTTTCATGGAAGTGTTTTATTCTCTGCTCCATCCTTGCATCTCCACCTGCTGGTAAGGGACCTCATGTGGCTGGAGCTTCTTCATTTTTCCTTTGAAATATTGGATTAGGGTTAAGGGCTCAAGAGAGTGACAGAGAGGAAAGCAATCAATAAGATCAAAGGATTTAGAGAAAGCCCTAGAAGACAGGTTATTAATTTAACTGAGTGGTAACACAGCTCACACCTCTTACCAACTTCCAACAAAGTATAAGATAGATATCCTTTAGAAGTTACATTCTTTCCTTTTGTCATAACTCTTTCCTAAAATATGTGAATTTGTGATTGAATAATCAAGTATTGCAAGTCCTCTATATCTCATGGATGAATCTAGATTCTTTGACTCAAAAACTGAGCTGGAAAAATATTTATAATCATGTAGTTGAATTGTTTCCTCAAACAACCTTAAACCACAGAATGCTTTCTCTCTTTCTTCTTCCTCCTCCTCCTCCTTCTCCTCCTTCTATTTCTCCTAATTTAAATCTTACATGGAATCTCATAACATAAAAATATAAATAAAAACTGAGCTGCTTAAGTGGACAGTAGAGTAGTATAACTTTCCTTTGGCCCCCCAAGGTGTTCCTTGAGCGATAATCACTGATGTGGTTCAAGTCTCTCATTTTATAATAGAGTTTGAGGCTCAGAAAGGGAAGTGATATGTCCCCAAACCAGCTGTGTGGCTGGAAACAAGGTCTGGAAACAAGAGGGTTGTTAGAGCATCATAGTAGCATATTTTCTAAATTACTCAAAAACGAAAACCATTTTGTGCCTTGGTTAAAGCTATGCTTTCTAAAATCACTGATTTTCAAATACTCAAATCCTACCAACCACCCAAAGAAACTCTCCTGGAGATACCATATATTCCTAACAGATGCATAACAGCTTCCTACAGAGCCTGGGGCTCCATGGCTGTGGCTGCTCCTCCCCAGACACCTTTATATATTCCATACTTGAAATAGGAGGGAATTGGGAGAGTTTATAAAAAGATGTCTGTGGGGACTCTGGAGGACTACACAGGCATAGCTGTCTGTAATTTCAACTGCAATAGTCTTGCATTTCAATACTTTACAACTAGGAGTGCATGTTTTTGCTTTCCTTAGGTTTGATCAGCAGTCACCAGAAGGAAATAACAATGAACAGTAAAGAAGAGAAAACTGTACAGGAATGACAAAAAAGTAGCAAATACCTGACAGGTAGATCAAGGAGCAGGAGCCATCACACCATGGAACTAAGGCCCCCGACCCCACACATACACACACAGATAAGCAAACACCGTTTCCTACGAGTTTAGGCCACAGGAGTAGCTCTGCCTTACCTCTGTGCATTGGCAATCTTGCTACACACACCTAAAGGGATATTATGTTCACATCCTAAACACTGATGAGCACCACTCTCTAACTTTTGCCTGCCTACCCCTCTAAAACCTCTCAAATGAGAGCTTGAAGGAGGAGAGGAAGATGAAAATGACAATAGTCAAAGAGAAGATACAACCCTCATCTTTCTTTGAAGTAAATCAAATTATGCCAACATCCAGGGTTACTTGTGTCATTTTGGTTCCTTTGCCAACACACTTACATAGTGGAATTAAGATTAGCAACATTTCCATGTATTAAATTGAAATCTCCTCTGTAACTCTCATACAATTTGGCACTGATATGAAAGACTTCAGTCAAAGAATGTGTAGCTGGGTAAGACACATAGTCAAATGCTAAAGATAATCATTATTATTAGCACTATGCCAATTATCCATCATGAGATTACAGAAGTGAAAATCATTTAGGTTTCATCCTGAATCAAGTGTCTGTCTCTTCAACTAGACAAAGTGAGGACCAGTTTCCTCTAGAGCCCATTGTCCATCTCACCAGGACTATGCTGATGGTCACAAAGGTATTAAGACGATGGGGTAACAGAGTGGCTCTAAACAGAGCATGGGATATGCAAAACATCTTTTTCAACAGTATGACAGTCAGTGTTAAAGATATTACCATGTGTTGAGACGAAAATTTTTAAAAAGAAAAAAACTTCTGAAATCCAGTAATCTTTTGCCAGCTTCTGGAGCATCATGACTGGAAAAACTTCAGTTGGCAAGCACACATATAGAAAGTAGGGGTTAGGAGAAAAACTATAAAAATGTATTAATATGCATTTTTAGCCCAAAATAAACAGAAGTTCTAGCAAGCAGCCATGTTCCTTCTCAACCAGAGTTTGTAGCATAATCAGTCCTTTATTATTCAGAGAACATTGCCATGGCTCTGTGACCTGAAAAGAGGGAGTGCCCTCAGATTTTAAGTCATATGCATTCAACATCTTTGCTAAGTTTTAATACCATCCCTTCTGGCTTGAAACTTCATGCCTTTGATACTTGCATTCTTTTTAGTTTTAGTTTTGCAGGTCTCAGCAAAATATGTTTGTAATCCCCAGGCAAAGTGACAAATTCTGGTACTGCCCAAGGACATATTTTCTGACTGACTTTTCTATCCATAAATTGACCATTGGAACTCAAAGAGACCTCACTTTATAGACTGTCTCATGTAGTTTATAGGTTGGGGCAGCATTATCTGTTGTCTTCTTTGGGGACTGTATTAGGGTTCTCCAAAGAAATAGAACTAGTAAGATATATATCTATACATCTAATCTATAAGATAGGTTCATGGGGTTATAGAAGCTTCGAAGTCTCAGTCGGATCTCCACCAGCTGGAGACCCAGGAAGGCTAGCAATGTAATTCAATTTGAGTCCAAACCCCTGAGAATTGGGGGACTAATGGTGTAAGTCTCAATCTGACTCTGAGAACCAGGAGCACTGATGTTCAAGGTCAGAAGAAGACGAATGTCTCAGCTCAAGCAGAGAGAGAAAATTCCCCTTTCCTCTGCCTTTTTGTTCTATTCAGGCTTTAGGTGGATTGGATGATGTCCATCTGCATTAATGAAGGTTAGCCTCTTTATTCAGTCTATAGACTTAAATACTAATACCCTCACAGACACACCCAGAAATAATATTTTACTAGTTATCTGGGTATCCCAATTAAGTTGACACAAAAAGTTAATCTTTAAAGGAACTGAGGTAAAACACCCAAATGGTGGCCTGTCCACTTATATCATTAAAGTCATGTAGTTACAACTCAGAATTTCTACATTTGAGTCCAAAGATCATTTTCTGCAATACCCAAGATGGCAAATACATTTCATATCAAGTGCCAAATGTGACTGATTGATTGGCAAGGACTGCCTGGACTCCTGTTAAGAAGGTGAAATGGGGATTTACCAGAGGAGGGTACTGTAATTGATTGGTGATGTCTGCTACAGTTGAGTGTTAGAGGCATGGCACTAGGAAGGGGGCATATTTGCTGAACCTAAACAACACTCCTCTACAAAAGTTATCTTTTCAATAAACCATCCCTAAAGAACAAGTAAACTATACTATCATTTACAAATAGCTTTCCACACCCAGTCCCATCTCGGGAGGGAGACAAACCATAAGTAACTCTGAATCTCACAAAACAAACTGAGGGTTGCTGGGGGGAGGGGGGTCCGGAGAGGGGGGTGAGGTTATGGACATTGGGGAGGGTATGTGCTATGATGAGTGCTGTGAAGTGTGTAAACCTGGCGATTAACAGACCTGTACCCCTGGGGATAAAAATACATTATATGTTTATAAAAAAATTTAAAAATTAAAAAAAAAAACAAATAGCTTTCCACAAACTCATCTAGTTTCCACAAACGCTTACTTCTCCTGTGGATTCAGTTCAAACATGACTTCTTCAGGGAACTTTGCTCTTACTATTTTTAGGTCATTTTCTATTATACGTGCTCATTTTACCAGCTTTCATCCTGTCCTCTCTTCTAACTCAGTTGAAATATCTATTTATTAGTTTAATCATTGGATTGATAGCTGTGTGTTCCAACCTTCCTGCCAGTGAGCTCATGAGAGCAAAAGCATGTTCTGTTTGGCTCACCACGGCAACCCCAGTGTCTGTCATACTTCCTAACACTTAGTAGACACTCATTAAACATTTGCCAAATGAATTGAAAAGGAGGCATTTATTTTTCTCTTAAATTTCTCTGAGACTCAGGTCGGATTTGTCACCTTTCCAAAGCCTAAGGCATATGCATACATACCTATCAGATCAAGTTTACTAACTTAGAATACATTGGAATTTGAAATCCTAGGATTATGAGTGTCTAGATTTGTTCTCAACCATGCTTTCTTCCATACCTACAATATACACATTATCTGCATTTTTATATGAAGATGTTCATTTGAGGTTATGATAAATGCTGTCAGAGCCAGGAAGAGAAACAAAAATCTTTGTATTTGAATAGAGGAAATATGGTGTAGTGTATGGAGGACTAGACCAGGAGTCCTAGCCCTGCCACTTATTAGTGTAGCAACCTTGAAAAACCAAATTCATCTCTTTTATCAGTAAAATAAAAAAGTAGAGTCAGTAGTTTTCAAAACTATTTTTTTATAGTGGGACTGTTTTTGAATGTGAAATTTCAGAAATTTCATATAGAAGCACAACACTGAAAGAAATGAAATGGCACTGCTCTGAGTAAAGGTGGTAGAGGCTACATTTGGAATTTTGCTTCTACTGTCTCTCCAGTATTGCAAGGAAGCTCCTGAAGCTCACACAGGTATGCCACTAAAACAAAAACAAACAACAACAATAACAAAAGACATAGGGAATAGAGTCAATGGTACTGTAATAGTTGGTATTGTGACAGACAGTTCCTACACTTGTGGTGAGCATAAGCAAAATGTATAGAGCTGTCAAATCACTAAATTGTATGCTTGAAACTAATGTGTGTCAACTATACTTTGATTTTTTTAAAAAGGGGGAGAAAAATTTTTTTTTCTTTTTTTTTTAAAGATTTTATTTATTTATTTGAGAGAATGAGTGAGAGAGAGCATGAGAGAGGAGAAGGTCAGAGGGAGAAGCAGACTCCCCAAGGAGCTGGGAGCCCGATGCGGGACTCGATCCTGGAAGTCCAGGATCATGACCTGAGCCGAAGGCAGTTGCGCAACCAACGGAGCCACCCAGGCGCCCAGGGGGAGAAAATTCTGATACAGGCTACAATATAGGCGAACTCTGAAGACATGCTCAGTGAAATAAGCCTCATACAAAAGGACAAATAGTGGTATGATTCTACTTATATGAGATCCCTACAGTAGTGAAACTCGGAGAGAGAGAAAATAGAATGCTGGTTACCAGGAGCTAGAAGGAAGGGAAATGGGAAGTTGTTTAATGGGGTACTGAATAGAAAAAAAAAAAAAAACCTTTAAATTTTGAAATAATTATAAATTTATAGGAAGTTGCAAAGATAATAGAGAGAGGTACTGTATACCTCACCTACTTTCCCCCAGTGGGCCCATTAAAAAAATAAAATATATATTTAATATCACTGAAGTGTATACTTAATAATGGTTCAAATGGCAAATTTTACATTATACACATTTTATTGCAATAAAGAAATGTAAATTTAAAAAGTCTTTGGGGGCACCTGACTGGTTCAGTTGGTAGAGCATGTGACTCAATCTCAGGGTTGTGAGTTTGAGCCCCATGCTGGGCATACAGATTACTTAAAAACAACATCTTAAAACAACAACAACGATAACAAAAAAACCACCTTTGGACCCACTAGTAGACAATCCTCCAATGCCCACCCAGCTCCAAAATCCCATGATTGTATCAATCCTATATGTTAGCCCATCCCCATTGCATTTTACAGTCATGGTTTTTAGAGCATGAATGTACCTTAGAAATCACCAATGTAAGATATAGTTCAAGTCTCCTGCTTCTCTTCAGGGCTGCTCTCTGCCATGGAGTTTAACTAGAGTCTTGAATTAGGCCTCGAACAAATGTGCTTCACAGTGGTGGTTTTTACTACTTTCTATTTTCATATTTTCCTACAAGTAATTCCCTGTTTCTTTCTTTTTTTATGGTCTGCAGGAGCTGTTTCTTTGGGCTTACCTAACTCATTTTGATTTATCTGGTGGTGGAAATGCATCCCTCTTCATGCCCCCTCATAATGGGTTTGGTGGTCCTGCCTTATATTATTTTCCATTTCTAATGTCATATTACTGTGTTCTTTATGGACACACCAAGACACGTAGGCTGCACTGAAATGGCCAAGAGCTCAGTAAATCTCACTTCCCTTATTCTGCTTGTTATTTTTTCTTTTTAAATTCAATATGTGTGATCATATAATACCTCTGTTTTTTTAAATGCAGTTTTTGTTTGGGTTTAGCTTTTCTCTTCCCATATACTCGTTTCTCAACCTGCACTATGTCCTCATAGACACAAAGTCATCCATGTTAACAACCTGCTGCATATGCTTTCATGTTCTCTTTATGCTTATGAGTTCATAAATAAATGACCACACATAATGTACATACATATTCATAATGTATATATACACATATACACAAAGAGGTTTTGTCACTATTGTGCAAAAATTGGAACATACACATATTTTTGGACCTTGCTTTTTCTCAACAATAATTCTCTGTAATGGCAGCATAACATTTCATACTGCAACGTGTCATGATTTATTCAACCATTCCCCTATTGATGAGCAGTCATTTGTTTCTATCTTTTTTCTCTCTTGTGCCTCTAAAATACTGCTACAATAAATATTCTTGCATATATGCTATATACTGTGCTTTCCCTTCTATGGAACAGATGCCCAGAAGAAGTATTTGTGGGTCAAAGTGTACATGCATTTTAAATTTTAATAGCGCACCATGTTGCATTTCACAAATAGCTAAGCAATTCACCTTCTTACCAGCCATGTACAGTAATACCCTTGCCCCACATTCCTATCAGCAATGGAGGTTGTCAATCTTTTCAACTTCTGCCAGTCTGAAGTGGTAACACTATGTGTTAGTTTGACAATATTTTCATATATTCCTTGGTTATTGGACCTTCCTATTTTTCTATGATTTCATGTCCCCTTCTTGTTACTTTTTTGGAAATATTCTGCATTAGAAATATTAACCCTTTGTATGTTCCATTATTGCAAATATTTTTTGCATCTCTTATTGGTTGGGTGACTTTTAGTAGTATTTTTGCAATACCTACTATGTGCCAGACATTATTATATATATAGTGAAGATTCAACAGTGAACAAAATAGACAAAAATCTCTTTCCTCTAAACCTCATATTTCAGAGATAAATACAAGAAATCAGTCAATATTATTCATAGTATTTTAATATGATTTTTGTAAGTTATACGTAGTCAAGTAGGTCTGACTTTTCTCATAGCACTTCTGGGTTTTTAGTCTTAGTTAGGAAGGCTTCCCTCAGCCCTTTGTACATGTGGTCTCCCAGATGTTATTACCTTTTTTTAAAAAACATGATTGTTTTTGTTTTTATTTTTTCTTTTTTTTAATTTAAAGATTTTTATTTATTTATTTGACAGATAGAAATACAGCGAGAGAGGGAACACAAGCAGGGGGAGTGGGAGAGGGAGAAGTAGGCTTCCCGCCAAGCAGGGAGCCCAATGCGGGGCTTGATCCCAGGACTCTGGGATCATGACCCTAACTGAAGGCAGACACTTAATGACTTAATGACCACCCAGGAGCCCCTATTTTTGTTTTTAAAACATAAATCCTATCCTTACATTAAGATTAGGCAATATTTTTAGTTTACAGAATTTCACTGAATTATTTTGTCATAATTATACCCAGCCCTCCCTTTCTGTTTCAATCTAGATTATATATCTATATATATCACAGTTATCACTAATTATGAGATTGAACCATAAGACACTGCCATTTTATAGATTAAAAAATTGTTGAATATAACTAAGTTCAATATATAGACAAGGAATGGGAAAAAAACCACTGAGGTCAACTACTTGCTTGATACTATGCAGACATTTATGTGTAATATTTCCTTTAATTTCCTCATTAGACCTTTGAGGAAGGTAATATTAGCTCCATCTTAAAAAAGAAGAAACACTCTTATAGAGATAAGATATTGCTGTCTTAAAATTATTACAAGATTCATCTCATTCAGTTGATAACAAACCTCAAATATATTTCTCTTTGGCATTAGAATTTAATTCAACAGAAATTTATAAAATACTCTACAGGATTCTGAATAATGCTAAGGACTTTAAAAAGTGCTAGATAAGTTCAGAGCCTAGAACAGTGCTCGATGCAAAGAAATACTCAGTAATTGTGGGTTAGATGGAACCCTCTACTCTACAGAGGTTACATCACAAGGGGAAAATAAACCAAACACAGGAATCAGTGTGAGAGAAATTTCAGTGTCTGATTATAGATGGCTATAGGTAAAATGTGGGCTTCCTTTATTTTTTCTAATGATAAATATTACTTAGTGTACACACAGCATAGAATCTAGCATATGATAGGCATATTGGTTTATGCAATTAATAAACCAATTCATTTTAAAAATAACTTGGAAAATATAGATTATAGAGAAGAAAAATTTGAAATAATCTATAATCCGTCATTTATATGTGTCTTTTAAAACACATTCCTATCAGTTTTTAATTCTATAATTTAGATAATAGAAATACTTTTTATTTATTTTAACTAGACATTAGATTTTAAGCAGCTCCCATGCCATTAAATTGGAATTAAATTGGAATTAAAAAATAATTTTTGCTAGCTGCAAATAATTTATTACATGGATGTGATTGATTTAATTACCCAACACCTTCTCCCCCCAAACATCTAACCTGTTTTCAAATTCTTATTATCATAAATAATACTGTGATAAACTGTCTTGGACATAGATCTTTGTCTGCGTATCTGAATATTTCCTCAGGATAGATTTATGACACCGAAATGACTATGTCAGAATCTATGAACATTGTTAAGTCTATTGATATATATCACCAATTTGGTCTCCAGAGATATAATACCAAGACGTGATCCATTTAAAATTATATTTAGATGCTGGTATGTTTAGTGTTCTGGAAACTCATTTTTAAACCAACCTGTGAATATTCAAGTCTAGGAAAAACAAGAAGTCAAATCTAGGAAAAACAAGAAGTCATTTGATTTCTCCCTCATCTTGAATCTCAACCCAACTCCCTATATCTACTCCAAGGTAGAAATAATCATCCTCTTTTTCAATCAGTTGTTCTCAAGTTGGAGTCCAAAAATGTGCTCTGAGGAGTCCACGAACCTCTGGGTATTATATGCAAATTTAGTGTGAGTCTGCAAATGTGTGGAGGTTTTTACCTAGAGAACTGATTCCTGTCTTTTATTAAATTCTCAAAGGGGTTTGTGACTCAGAAAACATAAACAACTTTATGGATATAAGTGGATATAAACAACTGAGCCCTAATCTCACATTCCCCATAATTATTGCAGGAAGTGGGAAGATAAAAAAAATTTCTGCCTTTGAACTGAAGACTATGTGAAAACTAAAATTAACATGAGATAGTAATAAAGCATGGGAACAAACAGTGTGGGCACTAATTGGTGTTATCTGCTTGCAGACAAATTAAAACTTGGACAGCAGATTAGTGAAGTAGCCATGTTTCATGACCTTGTAATCTTTACTAAGCACAGTGCCACTGATTCTTCCACTTTTGGAGAAAGCATCCTTCTCAAGCCAGCACTTGGAAGCTACAGGCTTTTTTCTCATTTTACCTCTAACTCAGACTAATTACAAAGAAATGAATATTTTATCATCTTTCTTATGATAACCTAAGGCTATTGAATTTTGGAGTCAAAGCCATTATTTAATTCCATCATTAAAATATACTATTAAAAATGACTTCCCTCATCCATAAAAATTCACATGAGCATTTGATAAAATTTCATGATATTTAAACTATGAAATATAATTTTCTTCTAGAGAACCAGCCACATTGGGACACAATTAAAAAGGATGAATCCCTTATAGTTACGTTGATTAAGATTCCATCCTCTCTCCTCTACTTTTTAATTGGTTTGTACCCAAGCCTAAACTTGGCCTACCGTCCCCTCCTCTTCATTTGTCTGGAAAAAAACAAAAACAAAACAAAACAAAATAAAAAACCTATTCAGCCTCATCTCTATGAGGGTACTATGACACAATAGTACCCTTAAGGTGTTCTACAAAACCACAAATGTCCTTCAGCCACATGCCAGGGCAGGGCATCATGGTGAACCATCTTTCTTCCAGCACGGATGAGAGCCCTCTGAAAGTTAGATTGGTGTATCCCACTTGGAAAGATCTGCTCTTTTTTATGTCTTTAATAAGTAAACAGCAGCTTGGGTAAGGGCAGACAGCACTCCAAAAAAAGAAAGGAAGGAAAGAAGGATGGAAAGAAGGGAGGAAGGAAAGAAGGAAGGAAAAATAAAAGAAAAAAACAACCATGCAAGCATGTGGAAAATTTTCTCTGTTGAGCTTAGCAAATCAAATAGCTCAGAGGCATTCATCTTTCATGAAGCACGGTTCCCAGCCTCATTTGTCATGTGACAGCAGAAGCAATTGTGTGGGTGATGGCAACTGCATATCCCTATCGGTTTGGATTCCATTTCATCTCTTTACCTCCTCTGCTCCGAGCACGCTCCCCTCCCCTCTCTCCACAAAGTTTCTTCTTAAATGATAATAAAGGTTGAGGTAAGGTTATCTGATCCGATGCTATTTGAGGGATATAAGGATTTCTTTAAAGTACATATTAGTGGATGATTTGGCTAACGTTTCTAATTCATTACCCAACAAAAGATACCTCTCTAATCCTACCTGGAAAAATGATTACATCGATGTGTTTTTATTTTAATAGTTGGAATTTATCTCTACTTTGCGCCCCTTACAAGGCTGAGCGCTTAGTGTAACTTGGGTTCCTTCACATCTTACAACAACCACGCGAGATAGGTATTATTGTGTCTATTTTACAAATGAGACAATGAAGTCTTGGGGAGGTTAAGGAGATGCCCAAGTATGGCCAGGAAGTAGCCAATCTTGGGTTTAAACCTGGACCCCCTGATATTTCAGAGAGTACTCTTAGCTACAGCTGTTCAATACTGCTTTAAATATGACCTCATCTCTGGAACTGACCTTCTATGAGGGTAATAAACTGGTAATTTGCCTCGAAGTAAGATCATCTAGTAAAGTGAATTGTATGAAAAGGTTCTAGGTACAATGTTACACAGAAATGCATCAGTCAGGGTCCAATGGGGGAAGCAGCCCCACCATTCATGATGCAGAATAAGAGAGTCATTTCAGGAATTTGGACTTAAGACCAGTTGTGAGATCTAGTAGGAAGTTTGTGAAAGGCCTCTGCATCTGATGGTGGGCCTGAAGTACCTGCAGATCAGCACCACTAATCATAGGGGAAAAAACTGTCTGGCAAGCAGAAGAGAAGGACACACTGAAATCCACGTCTCTTACTGCCTCCAACCCTGATGACAGAGGGATCTGCAGAATATGCTGTTGTCCTTTGCTACATTACTGCCCATGCACCTGACTCCGAGCTGGGAGGAAGCCAAGGAGGAGAGCTGGGGCAGAGCTGGCTTTGTCCCCATGCTGAGGCAAGGCAGCAGAGTCGTGAGGGTGTGTGCAGGCTGCAGGGGCACATGGTGACCTAAACTGACCTTACTCCTTCGTTTCCATCTTCCAAATCTTAAGAAATTCCTCTATGGCCAACCTTAACCTGAAGCCATATAGAATAGGGAATTTGGGAAAATAAACTCTAGCTTAGCTGACACAGTACAAAACCACCACAAGGAAGTCTTGAAGGGACTGTGTACTTATAGGTGTTGTTGAACACCTAGGAAACTCATGTATTGCTTTTCATTATTTTTAATTTTAAAAAAAGATTTTATTTATTTATTTACTTGAAAGAGAGACAGAGATAGCAAGAGAGCATGAGCAGGCAGGATAGGGATAAGCAGGCCCCTGCTGAGCAGGCTGTCCTCTGGGCTCCATCCCAGGATGCTGGGCCCATGACCTTAGCCAAAGGCAGATGCTTGATCGACTGAGCCATCCAGGTGTTCTGCATGTATTCCTTTTTATAGAATGGATGTTTTCCCTGAGAAGTTGTTCATAGTAAAAAATAAATAATAAAATCCATTTCCTCTCATTGTCATCACTTAGCAATATTTTATCTTAATTTCTCACTCATCTTCAGTTGGCCCCTAACATTTCTCTGCTACCCTCCTCTCCAAAATTAATCAATCCTGAAAGCACGAGGGATTTTTCAATTGAAGGAATCGTTTTCTGTAAGTTGAGAAGTGGTTTTAAAGTTTCTAAATTTTTTAAATTATTTACATACACATATATAAACATATATATTTTACACGTATACATATATACTTTATAAGTCTTTTAAGTGATATTCTTTAATGGAAAACATCAAATCTCACATTTAAAAACCTTTAAGTGGAATATTGTTGGGTAATAACATATTTACTCTAAATATAAATATTTATATTCCACAAAGGTTGCTCGTAAAGTAATTTTACAGGACTTCTGAGGTATGTTTCGGCAATGCAAAATAATTATTACAAGAATATGACCAGTACCTTCTTGTCACTTTTCTACATAAATTCTTTGTAAAGTATGATGGTTAATTTTACATGTCAACTTGAGTGGGCCACGGGTGCTCACATTAGACATTGTTTCTGGTGTATCCATCAGGGTGTTTTAGGATGAGATTAGCACTTGAACTGATGGATTCAGTAAAGCAGACTGCCCTTCACAATGTGGTTGGGTAGTATCCCAACCATTGGGAGCCTGAATAGAACGAAAGTAAGAAGAAGGAAGAATTTTCCCCCTTTTCCTCCACTGATAAATCTGGAATATCTCATCTCCTGGCCCTGCCCTGGGGTATACATCATTGTCTCCCGATTCTCAGGCTTCTACACTCAGAATAGCACCAGCTCCCCTGGGTCTCCAGGATGCAGACAACAGATCATAGAAGATCTCAGCCTCCACAATCACATGAGTCAATTTCTCATGATAAATCTTTATTTCTGTGTAGGTAGGTACAGATACATAGATGTATCTTATTTGGTTCTGTTTCTCTGGAGAACCCTAATATATAGCATAAAATATTATTTATGATATAACAGTACTGATTTAGAGAAAATTATGGTATAATCAATGAAACCTCTCATGATCTGACCTGGACTCCAGTTCAATCCCCTTCTGCATTGAGGCTGATCTGTATAATCTACGTTCTCACATAATGCTCCTAGGCCATGGTCTCCCATTCTGGGCCTCTTTCCACAGATTCCAACTGACTCTGGGGAAAGAGGACTGTATTTCCATGTTAAGTGTGTGTACCATTACTGCCCCTTACAATTTCACAATTGAATGCAAAAAAAATTAAAAACCATAAGAAATCCCTGGCTTAATATTATCTGACCCACAAGTTTTACAAATTTACTTTTACTACATGGCTTTTTTAAAAAATGCCCTACTCCACCCCCACAGAACTAGAGTCCATGGTATTTACTATGAGGAGATGTGATCAAGATAGTGTATCCTTGATGGTTTCATGAAATCTCTGGCAGCCATGGTCTCTATTCCAATATGTGGGAGACACCAGTGTAAAAGGGCCCTGGCTCTTAGGACTCCCTGTCTTTTATCCCATCCACTTTTTCTTGGACATTCCCACATTCCTAATTCTGAGAAGAAATTCCACATTATGTCAACCAGGTGAACATATTTATTCTCAGACAGTGAGAACAGAGATGAGGGAGTGATTCTCCAGACATATTGCAGGCAGGACTGGTAGATACAGTGTCAAATGGGATATGGGGGTTGCTGTAGACTGAATAGTTTATGTCCTCACCAAATTCATACATTGAAACCCAATCCCCAATGTGATGGTATTGGGAGTGGGGCCTTTGGGCAGTGATTAGGTCATGAAGGTGACACACTCATCAATGGGATTAGTGCTCTTATACGAGACCCCAGAGAGTTGCCTTGCCCTTTCCACCACCAGCAAAAAGATGGTTGTCTATCAAACCAGGAAGCAGGCTCTCACCAGATACTGCATCTGCCAGTGCCTTAATCTTGAACTTCTCAGCCTCCAAAACCATGAAAAATAAATTTCTATTACTTCTAAACCTATGGTATTTTGTTATAGCAGCTCAGACAGATTAGGACAGGTGTGAAGGAAAAGATGAAGTCAAAGATGACTCTGGTGGTAAGTCCATTAAGAAAGAAGAAAAATGGAAAGAGGGATAGGATAAATCATGGTTGGCCATTACGTCAGGCACTGTTTGAAGCTTTGTGGATACAACAGTGAACAGAGATAATTTTTATTTGTTTATTTTCACCTGATGGGACTACAGTGCTATGGAATATCCGGTTGGAGCCATCTGAAAATTCGTAAATGGCCTTCAGGCACACAGAGGCACATGAGCAAATACACTCAAGTTCTTCTTCTGAATTTACTTCCTGAACAATCCTTACAGCATAATAGTCTGTCCTTATTAAAGCACTTCCCCCTAATCTACTGTTAAAAAGACATGTGCTCTCTGCCCCAAGGAGCCCTACAAAGTAGCACAAATGAAAGAACCTGCACTGGGCAGAGGGAGGGATAAATTCTGAGCTCTACTTAAGTCTTTACAGTCACAACAGCACAAGAGAAAACTCCCCAGCTGCCTAAGCTGCACTGGAATGCTCTGTGAATATTATCGGCACTCAATATGCACCAAACACCTACTAGGTGCAAGACTGTGCTTAATGCTTTCATATAGGCCATCTCAACCTCCCCAAAATACAGCATTTTTAACCCTGTAAATAACTGAAAATATGCCATCAGGTAGCTCTGTTCTATCAGGGATAAAAATGTGTTTTTTGCAAATAAACCTATAACAGACACATTTCAGTCTAGGAAGTTCAATGTAGTTTCAAAATCAACTTTTAAAAGTGAATGGAGATACATTTCAACAAGAGGTTTACTAATTTTTTTCTATGATCAGTTATCCTTAAGATATAGAGAAATAAGGGCACCTGGGTGCCTCAGTCAGTTGAGCATCTGATTCTTGATTTTTGGCTCAGGTCATGATGTCCGTGTTGTAAAATCAAGCCCATGCTGGGCTCTGCGCTGGGTGCGGAACCTGCTTAAGAATCTTTCTCCCTGCCCCTCTGCCTCTCCTCCCTCTTCTCTCTGAAAAAAAGAGAAAAGGTATAGAGAAAAAAAATCACAAACTAGAAACTGGTTGCAAACTATCAGGAGGTCTCAGCTTTCTTAAGACAAGTATATTAACAAGTATTCAGTCTTTTATATAACATGAGTTCATTCTTAGCTTGAATATTTGGAAATCTATTTGTTACACTCAAACCAAAGGGAGAACACTTATATGTAGTATGCTCTGTAATGGAATGGTGAGTCAAAAGGTCCTTTCTCCTGACATCAAGAAAGGAGATCAACAAAGGGGCATATTTCACTTTCTTCCTTTGCTCTTCTATGTTTTACAATTTTTCTACAATAAAAATGCACTACCTTTGTAGTGCGGGGGGTAAAGCAAGAAAAGAACAGGACTATGGAATTATTTTGGGAGTGTATTAAAACCTCAAATACAAAGACTTGCAAAAGCCAGTTACTAAAAATTAATATTGATTTTTTAATATGATAAAACAACCACAGCTATATCATGTCTGCTCTCCTTTTGTTCATTTAAGATGAAAAAATACTTCAGAGAGAGTTTGAGGTATTAGTCTTCCTTACTGTTAGCCTTCCCATCTCTTCTCAAATGGTGTTAATGAAGGTCAATTTATATGTTTAAGTGCATTCGGCCAGTACCTGGTCTTGACGTTAAGCTTTTTATACTTAAGTTTTTTAAGACAGCCATAAGCCTTGACAAGATTATTTCTCCCAGAAGCAAATTATCTATCTAATGCCTCCCCCAAAGACCCAGAACTCTGAATAGCTGATTCATTATCTTCATGAATAATGGATGGCAAGAAATAGCCAAGCTAGATAAAAACATAAAAACAAAACAAAACAAAACAAAAACCAGCCTGTGAAAGATCAGTAGTCTAAGTAGGATTCGAATTCAGATGACTCAAAGGGGAAATCTAAAGGAGATTGAGAGAAATAACATAGACTTGGAAATCATACAGGCCTGAACTTGAATCCCAGCTTTGTCACTTACAGTTAAGTAACCATCAAGAATTTCTAAGCTCTTTGAACCTTAGTATCTTCATTAGTGAAATGAAGCATATAACAAAGGGGCTTTAAGGATTAAGTGAGATGGCAGATATAACACAGACAGACACCACGTTTACATCAGCTGTAAATGGAAACCTTACCCTTATCTTGGAGAGTGAATGGGAGGATTATTTGAAATAACATATGTAAGACACATCATGAAGCCCGGCACACAGTGAGTACTCAAAATATGGTATAATGGTTATTATTCTCATTGAGTTCTTATGTCTTCACTCTTCTGGAAGTGGGTGGGCTGAGCCCAAGGGAATACAAAAGGCCAATTTTAAAACTGAGAGTTACCGACAAATAAAGCTAATCTAGATCTGGCTAAAAACACCAAAAAACCCCAACCAGACAGAGAGGAGATACAATGTCTTCATATTTCTCATATTTCTATTTCTGTGGGCCACCAACCAGAGGGAGTATGTAAACAAATGCCCAAGAGCACTGTTAACATATGAGACCCAAAGTTGAATGTCATGTGTAGGTAATTATGTCCTACAAACTCTGCCATTTGCAATTGATGGTTATACCAGAGCACTATGAGTTCTAAACACTAAGGAGCACTTCGTTAGGACCAAATAGAATTGAACTATAGGCATCATCCACTCTTTCCCAGTAGAGAAGTGGTGGAGATGTTGAGAATTTCTATATTCATTCAAATTTACAATCTGCCTCCTCTGTGCCAGAATGCCAGAACAGGAAAGGTCAGGTCTTCTAATATAGGGAGGCTGGTGACTTACATTCTCCCCTGAGGGCCCTTTTAATATAAATGGATAGGTAATAATATATATGACATGGTTATTGTTTATATATTGGAAAGTTAAAGTTCTGGAGGTGGATGGTAGCGATAGTTGCACAATAGTGAAACTATTAAGAGTACTTAATACTCTTAAACTGTACACTTAAAAAATGGTTAATATGACAAATTTTATACTATGTTTTTATCACAACTTTAAAAATTAAAATTCATTTTTCCTTTTTTAACTTCACGTATTGCCCTTGACATCCACATAGAAAAAAACTGATACCAAAGCAATATCCGTCTATCACAACAATACAAAACAAATTTTACAAGGAAAAATGTGGTCATTTCTCAATTACAGTGAGAATGAAAAACAATAGGCATTGGAAAAATATGAATAAAACACTTTTTCCATCCCATGTTAATGATATCAGTAAATCTGTGCTTTACAAAGTCAAGTTAGTCTTCTCCAACATAATCAAAGCTAACATGACTCAAAGCTATAGAGAGAACATTACAGTTGGTGCTCAACTACATACCAAACCATACTTTGCCAACTTTTGATTTACTCTTATTAACAAACTATAATTTTGAACGGATGCATTTATATTTATATAAGATAATTAGAGATTTCCATTTTAAATCACCAACACAAGCAGAGATCCTATTACTAGTTCTTGGAAGTGCTAGAACATAATTTCTACTCATAGAGTAATTTTAAAATTCTGCCAACACAACAGAACAGAGAATGCATGAAGGTTCAAATTCTATCAGTGGGACAGTACACTAAAGGCACACAATAAGGAGACAAACATTTCTCTGATTACTTGCTTGCCACCACCCAAATGAGTCTTAGAACCATTTCCCTTAACTATTATATTTCCTGGTGGCTTTACTTCCAATGCATTGAGCCAGGGCCACATCCTCTGCTCCTGGCTTAGAGAAATTAGGCCAGATTTTAGGGGGAATATGTGGAAGAGAGACAGGAAAAGTCACTTTTAGGTTATTCCCTAGAAAGTTGTCTTTTCCCTTCCAACAGTATGTAGATTTGAAAGCTCCATGTCCATCTGGTTTAACTTCTAGAAATGTCAAAGTATATAAGATATATTGCATTTTATGTAAGAAGCTTTTCCTAAGAATTATAGGAAAACAGCAACCCACTATATGTGCTTAGTGGATTTCTAACAAGCGAAGAAGATGGTCTTACAGGATACAGTTATTACAAGAACCCCTATCCATCACGAACACTGGGTCTTTCCTCAGAAAGAGTCCTTTCTTCAAAACCCACCCACCACAATTCATCAGGGAGCTCTCTAAATCAGGCTCTAACTCTGCCCTTTGGCATCTATTCAGAACCAACGGTCTCTCTTTTCTGTCCCATTCGATCCCATTCAGAAAGTCATTGAAATCATTAATTTTGGAAATGGGAGAATATTTTGTTAGCATTTGGAAGACAAAGGAAGAACAAAATAATTCAGTTTCCAGAAGCTGAATTTACTCCTTTTATGCACTTTGTAATTACAAATCTCACAAAACAAACTGAGGGATGCTGGGAGGGGGGGTCGGGAGAGGAGGGTGGGGTTATGGACATTGGGGAGGGTATGTGCTATGGTGAGTGCTGTGAAGTGTGTAAACCTGAGGATTCACAGATTCTCCTAGATTTCTTGTCCTTGGAGCCAAGGCAATTATGAGATAACTCCTTTAGTGTTTAGTAACATGGAACTTAAACCAGACTTTTTGGGTTCAAATCCTGGCTCCTACCACTTAATAACTGTGTGATGTTGAGCAAGTTACTTAATATCTTTGTACCTAGATTTTCCCATCTGTAAAATTGGGTTAATAATAGTATCTACTTCATACGTCTGCTAACAGTAAGTGAATTAAGGCCTAGAAAATACTTAGAACAGTATTTAACAAATACTTATGTGGCACACAATAAGTATTACATAAAATAAATCCTCACTCTGCTCTCACACAAATCTGTCATAGTCTATCAGTTACCAAGACTCATTAATTGATTTTGCTTTCTAAATACCACCCAAATATCTCCCACTCTTCTGACTCTCAAGGTTATGGTTTGGCCCAGGACATCATCATTTCTTGCCTGAATGACTGCAATCCTCTTCTTTTTTTTAAAATTTTTTAAAGATTTTATTTATTTATTTGATAGAGATCACAAGTAGGCGGGGGAGGGGGGGTGGCAGGAGCAGGCTCCCTGCTGAGCAGAGACATTAATGTGGGGTTCGATCCCAGGACCCTGAGATCATGACCTGAGCTGAAGGCAGTGGCTTAACCCACTGAGCCACCCCAGGCGCCCCTGCAATCCTCTTCTAACTGGTCCTTTAGACCCATTAGAGACCCTTCCTCCCTCCTACTGACCATCAGGGATATCTTACAATCTAATCATGTCACTCTCATACCTCTAATGTGAGGTGAGGTTCAAGCCCATGGCATGGTATCCCAAACCTTTTACACTCCAGTCCCAGTATGCTTTTTCCATCTCCTATCTTATTTCCTTCTATCATCCCTTTTGCCCCCATCATATTAGCTATTCCCACATGCTATGTTCTATCACATAGCCATTCTTTCACGTATGATGTTTTATTTATTTATTTTTTATTTATTATTATTTTTTAATAAACATATAATGTATTTTTATCCCCAGGGGTACAGGTCTGTGAATCCTCAAGTTTACACACTTCACAGCACTCACCATAGCACATACCCTCCCCAATGTCCATAACCCCACCCTCCTCTCCCGACCCCCCTCCCCCCAGCAACCCTCAGTTTGTTTTGTGAGATTCAGAGTCACTTATGGTTTGTCTCCCTCCCGATCCCATCTTGTTTCATTTATTCTTCTCCTACCCCCCTAACCCCCCATGTTGCATCTCTACTTCCTCATATCAGGGAGATCATGTGATAGTTGTCTTTCTCCGATTGACTTATTTCACTAAGCATGATACCCTCTAGTTCCATCCATGTCATCGCAAATGGCAAGATTTCTTTTCTTTTGATGGCTGCATAGTATTCCATGTGTGTATATATACCACATCTTCTTTATCCATTCATCTGTTGATGGACATCTAGGTTCTTTCCATAGTTTGGCTATTGTAGACATTGCCGCTATAAACATTCGGGTGCATGTGCCCCTTCGAATCACTCCGTTTGTACCTTTAGGGCATGGAGGTTCCTCAAAAAGTTGAAAATAGAACTACCCTATGACCCAGCAATCACGTATGATGTTTTGTTTTGTCTTCAATGTCAGCCCACAACACCCCTATGTTCTAAACTCCTACTTATCTTACAAACCCACATCTAAAAGACCTTCTTATCAGTAACACCTTCTCTGACTCCCCTGGGGCAGAATTACTTTCTCCATCTTCTATATTCTATAGCTTTCTCAATATTCAGTTGTTAAACCATATTATGTTGTAATGTGATTATACATCAACTAGACTATTAGCTCTTTCTTATTCATTCATTTATTTAATCATAGTAGGGCTGGGAACAAAATTATAAACAAGGCACACTTGATCCTAATCTTTGTGGCACTTATAATCAAGTAGTAGAGCCAGGAAATCAATAAACAAACAAAAAAATTAAATAATTACAAAATACAGTGAGTTCCAAGAAGAAACAAGCATGCTTCTGTGATAGACAAAAAGACAGTAACATTTCTCTATTCTCTGTGCTGATCATCATCTCTGGCTCATAAGCCGTCACCAATGCAGTCAGATCAGAAAAGACCATTGCAATTACTCATTTTGATTATCAAGTGATGGACTCCATTTTCAACTCTAATTCCAAGCCCTAGTACAAATATATCCCTAAAATAAGACAGAATCACTATGGTAACCATTTACTTGCAGTTGTGAAACATTCATACAGCTTGGCCATTCATCACCCTAGATCAGGCGAACTGCTGATATAGAAGTAGAAGGAAAATTCAGTCCTTTTGGAAATGTGAGTCTACATCAGAATCAGACAGCAATTTGTGAGTTCTAAATCCTGGCCCCAGATTAGCATGAGCTCTAAAGGACATCTGCATTGAGCATTGGTTCTTAGAGTGTCATCCTTGGAGCAGCAGCAGCATCACCTGGGAAACTGAGAAAAGCTAGTTGTCAAGGGCTGCCTTAGACCTACTAAATCAGAAACTCAGATGGGGTCTGGCAATCTGTTGTCTTAAAAAAGGCTCCAGATTGGGGCACCTGGCTGGCTTAGCATAGAGCACGCAACTCTTGAGCTGTGAGTTTGGGTCATGAGTTGGGCCCCACATCGGCTGTGGAGCCTACTTAATTCAAGGAAAAAAAGGCTCCAGATGATGATGATGCACACTTAGATTTCAGAATTATGAACTTAGAGAATAAATCTAAATCTTGTATGACTATCACATTGATTGACTCAAAGTTTACTCCTTCTCTGACAGGATTACAATGAAAGGGGACATTCCAGGTATGTCATCCCAGTGTCCTGGCCTTAGGTTTCCAGCTCTTTGGCAACAGAATCCCATGAAAGTACTTGCCATTTCCTCATTATCTCAGGTGTTTCTTTGCTCGGAGTCATTGTCTTGGCCTGAAAAATTCATAAGTCCTACTTATCCTTTAAGACCAAGTTCAAATGCCACCAATTCCGTGATGGCTTGCTGACTTCCAGCAGAATTAATCACTCTCCTTTTGCCACTTTGTAGTGTGTTGTGTACATTTCCCCCATAGTCGTCTTCATATTATATAGTTATTATTAGTGAAATACATAAGTTTCATGGTTCCTTCCTTGCCCCCAGTTCCTAAAAGAGCACGTCTCTACACTGTATGTCTTAGACCCATGTCTTGTCACTAGGAGTGCATACTTTTATCCCAACATAGTCAATACTGGCTCATCTATAGCTTGAATGGCTTAGTTCAAATAAATAAGCTGGACTAATTAGTTATACCATTTGGGAATTTGAGCTAAAAGACTATCAGTTGGCACAGGGACATAAAGCTGGGAAGTGATAATGTAGCTAGAGGCCAAGGCGGGGAAGCTGTGAGGTCATATACAGATTGATGAGCACCCTAAAGAATTCTGTCTGCCATGTGAGCACAATGGAGTAGGTGTGCAAATGAGAACAGGAGATGTCCCTGAGAGATGGTAAGTGAGACTTCAGCTTCTAATGGTTTTCTACTGTCCTCTAAGTTGATGAGAAGATCCTCCTCATAAACTTCATGTTATTTGAGTAATCTTGTGTGGCCTTCTGTCCCTTATAGTTAAAAGAATGCTGAGTGAACAATATGCTTTTATATAGCGGCATGAAACAGCAATCATGCTGTTATATTCATAGATTCTGTGAGTGAGGAATTCAGATTGGTTTCAGCAGGAATGACTTATCCCTTTTCCATGCTCCATGAAGTCTTGGGCCTCAGGTGAGAATATTTGAATGATTGGAGAGTGGAGTCATCTGGGAGCCTCTTTACTCGCAAAAATGGGGCCTTGGTTGGGACTGCCAATTGGAATGCTTACACACCACTTCTGCCTATGGCTTGGGTTTCCTCACAGCATAGCAGCAGCCTCAGAATAGATGGATATTTTACATGGGAGCTCAGGGCTTCAAGAGCAAGTATTCCAACAAACAAGGCTGAATATGCCTGCCCTTTTACAACCTAAGCTTGGAAGTCACATAGCATTACTTCCACCAAACTCTGTTCATCAAAGCACTTACAAGCCAGCACAGAATCTGGGGTAGGAAAGAAAGAATTCATCTCTTGATGGGAGGAATGTCAAAGAATTTGATGACATGTTTTTAAAACACCATATTGTGATAACAAGAGGCTTCTTTTAAAATGCAGGTTGTGCTGGGGGCGCCTGGGTGGCTCAGTGAGTTAAAGCCTCTGCCTTCAGCTTGGGTCATGATCCCAGGGTTCTGGGATCGAGTCCCACATCGGGCTCTTTGCTAAGCAGGAAGCCTGCTTCCCCCTCTCTCTCTGCCTGCCTCTCTGCCTACTTGTGACCTCTGTCAAATAAATAAATAAATAAATCTTTAAAAAGCAGGTTGTGTTTCCTAATTCCAGCTGTGAGGAATAAGACCTCACAGAAAAGATAGGGTGTTTGCAGGTATCCTAAATTTCAATTTTACTGAATCTGCTCATCAACATAGAAATTATATGATGTGGCTTCAATGTTTTTGAGGTATATAGATATTGAAGTACTACTGTACATTGTCTTTCTAAAATACATTGAGAAATTTAGGACTACATAATTTACATTGGCTTAGAATATACAAAGAATTCCTATACCTCAATAATAAGAAGACAACCTAATAAAAATGGTAAATGATTTGAACAGATATTTTACCAAACGAGCTATATTAACAGCAGTTAAATACAAGAAAAGATGCTCAACATCATAAGTCATTAGGAAAATGCAAATTTAAATTTAAACCACATATCACTTCATACCCTCTAGAATGGCTATATTAAAAAAAAAAGACAATATCAAATCTTGGTGAAGTTGTGGGGAAACCGAACCTTCATATATTGCTGGTGGAATTATAAAATGGTGCAGCCACTTTAAAAAATAGTTTGGGAGTTTCTTAAAAATTAACTATAAGCTTATCATATGTCCCAGGAATTCCACTCATTAGCATCTTTCCAAGAGAAATAAAAACATAGGTCTACACAAAGAGTTATGGTTCTCTTAGCTACTAATGTTCTTAGCAAAATGATGATGATGATGATGATGATTTCAGAGAGGGAGAGAGTGAGAGCATGAGTGGAGAGGGGCAAAGAGAGAGGGAGAGAGAGAAACCCAAGCAGGCTTCACACTTAGATCATGACCTGAGCCAAAATCAAGAATTGGATGCTTAACTGACTGAGCCACCCAGGTGCCCCCACAAAATTATTAATAATAGCAAAATATTGTAAACAACTTAAATCTGGTCCATCAGCCAGTGAATGAATAAATAAATAAAATGTGGTATATTCACATAATGGAATACTATTGAACAATTAAGAGGAATGGACTATTGATTCATGCTCTGACATGGACAAACTCAAAAATATTGTTAAGTGGAAAAAAGATAGACATTGTTAAGTGGAACACACCAGATATAAAAGACCACATGTTTTATGGTTCCACTTAGGTGAAATTTTCAGAAAAGGAAAATCTACAAGAGACCGAAAGCAGATTATTGCTTGCTCGGGTGGAGTGGTAGTTAGGAGAATTGAAAGTAAAGAGAAATGAAATCTTGCCATTTGCAACAATGTGGACGGAACTAGAGGGTATTATGCTATGTGAAATAAGTCAATCAGAGAAAGACAATTATCATATGATCTCACTGATATGAGGAATTTGAGAGGCAGGGCGGGGGTTCATGGGGTGAAGGGAGGGAACAATGAAACAAGATGGGATGGGAAGGGAGACAATCCATAAGAGACTCTTAATCTCCAGAAACAAACAGCATTGCTAGGGGGAAGGGGATGGGTGGGATGGGGTGGCTGGGTTACAGACAGGGGGGAGGGTATGCGCTTTGGTGAGTGCTGTGAATTGTGTAAGACTGATGATTCACAGACCTGTACCTCTGAAGCAAATAATATATCATGTTAATTAAAAAAAAGTAAAGAGGCATGAGTGATCCTATTGGGATAATAGAAATGTTTTAAAACCAATTTATAGTCATGGTTGCACAATTGGCAGATTTATTTTTAAAATCATTGAAATGTACACTTATAGTGGGTATAAAATTAGCCTCAATTTAAAATTTCACTCCTAACTGAACTTGATTTCTGAATACATGAAACATACACAGTTAACTTTTAAAAGACACATTTACCCCATTGAAGAACTGTACTTGCAATTAGAAAACAAAACTACAAGGGGACAGTGTATATGCTGGTTACATGGTCAACCATCAGTCCTACATGGTGATAAGGAATTGATTGAGGACAATGAGTACAGAAATTAAGAGCAGGGTTTGTAGTCAGACCAGGGGTGAAATTTTGTCTCCATAACTTACTTGATTGATTAAGACTAAATGTCTAGACAACGGTTTTCTTTTTCCCACATACGAAATGAAGATTAAATGGTGCAAACCTCAGAGAATTGTCAGAATTAAATGAGATCTTATTTTGGAAACATATAAATGATAGCTGTAAGCCATTACTGAGTGGTAGAGCAGTAATTTCCCTGTTTGTGTAGTTTTGAAAATACGTTAGAACAAATAAAGAACACTGCTTGAAAAACACTATACTTAAATAAGATATTTAAATATAGATTTTGTATTTCAGTGCTTAATACAGCACCTGGTTTAATGGACACTCAATAATTGTTGTTGTAAAAACAAGTTTTAAAACCTCCATATAGCTCTTGCTACATTAAGTCTTAATATTTAAATTAAAGCTAAATCCAGCTTTGCTCTTGTCTCTGGATGTTGTTCAATTTTTTTTTCTTTTTTTAACTGACTAGCTTATACTCAGTTATTTCTAGGGCTGCAAGATTTTAGATAAGTATGCTCTTGGGACTTTCCAACTTCTCTCTTAGGTATTGGCTTTGAATACCATAGGTTATCTCTTCTATGGTTTTGAAAACAAAGGTCTAGTCTTTTCTTCTCAACCAGTGGTTACTGATCTTACGGCTATCTCCCCAGTATCAACTAGTGAAAGGAAGAAAAGCCAGGAACAAAATACGGTATCTCCCCTCCTGTTCACAGCTCTTATCTTCCCTGACCTTCTCTCCAAGCAGCAGGAAGAGAGGAGAGAGCCTCGCAAACTACCACTCCACCTCAACAGGAAGGCTGCTTTCAACAATCCGATGGGAGTTATTTTCCACTCGATTTAAAGAATAAAGACATCCTTTCCTTCTGAAAGATGTCTCCTGCTGCTGACTGTTCTTCCAGATATTGCTTGAAATTAAATTCAATGGTGGCTTTTTTACTGCTGAGGCTGCCCATGCAACTTGCAACTTCTATAGTTTAGGCATAGAAAAATGCATTAAGGGGAATTTTAGAGACAATCATAATCCAATCCCCTTGAGAAAGAAATTTGTTTCTGATACAACTATTTTAGTAAGAGTTCCTTCAAACTAATGTTTTAAAGATTTTGTGTCAAACACGTACATATAGATGTGCAGAAAAGCATTCTGGAACAGAAGCGGTTTGGTTCTAAACAGACTTAAAGTGTTTCCTAACCAAAGTGGTTCTCAAATTTCTGTGGGCCTCAGAGCCGCTTGGAGGGCTTGTGAAACAGACTGCTGTCCTTCCTGGGCCCCCAGCCCCATCCCAGCCCCAGTTTCTGATTCAGCAGATCTAGGATGGGGACAGAGGGTTCACATTTCTAACAAGTCCCCTGGTGATGCTGATGCTGCTGATCCAGAGACCACACTTGGAGAGCCATCATTACAGAGACACAACTACTCCATATGCTGATCCAAATTCTTAAAGTACTGTTATTAACTATAATATTTAATTAAATGATGTTTCATTGTGAGTCTCCTGAATGAAGAATAACTCTGAAATTTTAACTACTCTAAGTGCTATCTTTTTTTTTTTTCCTTTTTAAACACAGACTTTTGTTGCCTAGGGAACAGACTGAACTAGAAGAGATTTCTTTTTTTTTTTTTTAAAGATTTATTTTATTTATTTGACAGAAAGAGATCACAAGTAGGCAGAGAGGCAGGCAGAGAGAGGGGGAGAGGGAAGCAGGCTCCCCGCTGAGCAGAGAGCCCAATGCGGGACTCGATCCCAGGACCCTGAGATCATGACCTGAGCCGAAGGCAGTGGCTTAACCCACTGAGCCACCCAGGCGCCCCTAGAAGAGATTTCTTAACTAGAGTGTTGCCCAGTTCAAGACTTTAAATCTCACAATTCAATAAATATCTTCAAGATCACTTCTCTTTTCCATTTCACTCCTACTCAATCTCAATATAGGATCTTACACACACACACACACACACACACACACACACAATGGCATACTTCTTCTAAAATGATGAAAAGTAAAATAATTAGATCACTGTTTTCTGTAAGAATTTCAAACAAGGTAAAGGCTAACACACGTTACTGAGTCTCCCATTTATCCTTTTTTGTAGATATTATAAAATTGCATGACATTTTATCTTCCCTCTGTGCTTATAGGGAGTATATAGTGAGAAGAGTATCATCATGTAATTAGCAAGATATTGTGACCTGGAAAATTCTTAGTATAGGTTTGACTTTATAGAATAGAGATTCTTCTATAAAAATGAGTATAAATGAACTTGGATGTCAAATCCAGTGCTCTTACTGGTTCTCATTATGAAATTAAAGATAGACTCCTTTGGGGGAAAAATGGCTTTAATACATAATAAAATCATACCTAAGAATATAATAAACTCTAGATAGAAAAATGGTAATTTTCTGATAAAAATAATAATAACCAGCATATGCCATAAATTATGAATACCAAGTAGCTAGGGTCATTCTCATATTTGATACATTTGCTTCAAGGTTGGAGGGAAAAAAAATGTCAGGCTAGCCAAAAAAAGAACATTCTGGATGGAAACACCACTAAGAAAGCCAGCAATGATAGATTGTAGCAATAAACAAATGCTTGGGACAGCATGTCCATTAAAGATATAGCCAGGAGATCTGAAAATTCTTTAAAGCTAGCCAGTCTGGCTTGGTATGTCAACTTCTTGAGAATTAGAATTTAGTAGAAAATTTCTTTAAGCAGCAGTGCAGCAGAGTTGTAAGACCACAGTCTCATAAGACAGCTTAGGTTCTATTTGTAACTTTCCAGCATTGGTACTGCATGACCAGGATCCTGCTGTCACAAACCAGCAGCACTGACATCACCTGGGAGCTTGTTAGAAATGCAGACTCTCAGCCCAAGCCCAGACCCACTGAATCAGAAGTTGCATCTTAAGAACCTTGAATGATTCCTAAGTACATAGGTGGCAGTTGCTGATATGTTTCCCTGTTCCTCCTTTAGGGCTGAAAAATTATTTTCCTCGTGGCTACGGATGCTGCCCTTCTCTGGAAAATGCCCTTGACTGGAGAAAGCTGCTTCACCATGGCCATGCCTCCTTTTCCAAGGGCAGCTTTCAATGATTGGTCATTCTGGAAGTCATGGTCCCCTTACACTACTTGAAACCACTCTGAAGGGCCACCTCTGCTTCAGAGTTCCCCATGGCCTTGACAAAGGCTATTGCTAAGACTGCATTTTTCCAAGTTCTCTTTCTGCTCAATGCTACTTTTTTCTCTTTTTTTCTACAGGTTTTTTGTTCTGAGAGTACTTACATACTTTCTAGAAGCCAAAATCCACTCTGGATCTGCTTTCTGAAGAACCCAGCCTATAATAACACTGACATTTGAAATGCTTGAAATTTGGCCACGCAAATAAATTAATTTCTGGATCTTCAGTTTTCTAACAGTATCTTTCTCATGGTGTGCTGTGAGGATTAAATTGCCTAATATTTGCAAAGTACTTATAGCAGTGACTGGCTATTGCAATGTTAGATAAGTGTTAGTCAACATAGAATGGGCCTATGAATAAAGAGTTAGTATCTGTCATGTTCAGATTCCTTGTTCAAAAAAAACCCACTACCACTAATATGCTAAAATTAAGTTCTATTGGAGAATAATTTATTTATATATGTATTAGTCACTTTACAAGGGCTGATGGGAAGGAAGTGTAGAAACACATCTACTAACATATTACCTGATTAGGATCAAGTAAGAGCAAGTGGGTTACACAATATTCAAAATATAGACAGTCAAATACTTATTTCCCCTTAGGGAGAAGAGTATAAAATGGAGAAGAGCTCAATGACATGAATCAAAAAGACAGTGATACATGGAAGCATTAGAATCAAATAATTTCAGGGGAAAAAGGGATCTTACCTATCTAGTCCAACTATTCATATAGGAGTAGATAAATCTCATTGTCAAATGTAATAGATACGTGTAAACCTTATCTTGTTTCTTTTGTCTGCAGTTTTGGGAATGGGTGTTGACCTTTCTAGAAACTAAACACACACACACACATGTATGTATACAGATACACACATGCATGCACATACATACATAAACACATACACACATGTTCTTGGAATTAATGCCCTTGGCTCTGGTGTTTTTCTCCAGATTCTGGCCCCACTTATGTCTCATTTTGAGTCAGCACTACCTTACAGGTGGTGCTCCTTTTTCTGAGTCTCTGCTGGGCTGTGAGGTCATATTTTTTAAATTATGTTCAATTAGCCAACATATTGTGAGGCCATATTTTTAAGCACAATTCACTATGAATGAAGTACCTAACTCATGTTATGGTATAATCTAATCTTTGCCAGATTCCCCTCCACAGGTACTTTTGGGAATCTTTAGGGATTTACACTGATCATCATCTGAATGTGGGATGCTGCTATAAGCTCTTTATACATACCTCTGTACACTCCTTTGTGGGTCACATTGCTGCTGTTGGTGTTGTCCCTCCAGCTGCTCTCCCCTCTACCTACCTGCAAATGGAGTGAGGGAGGCAATACCAGTCTCTCAGTTCTTGCCAGGGATAATAGCATCTTCATGGTAATCTTTAACTAGACCTTACAGAAAGCTTGGAGATGACAGAGGTAATTTGATTATCTATTGCTATATAACAACAGAAGTTAAAAAAAAAAAAAAAACCACCATGACTTATTTGTGGATCCTTTTGTGTCATGTGCTGTTAGCTGAGGCTCAACAGAGCTGGAATGTCCAATTATACAAAATAATTTTTAATATAAAGCAATGCTCAAAATAAAGTTAATCCCACAATTTCTAGAAACATAGAGGTATGAGACCTAAATGTAGGTCCCAGTGTCCAAGAGCTGGATTTTAGCACCCAACTGTGACAGATGTGACAGGGGCATGGATGAGGTAGAGATATTCAACTGCATATAGATCTCCATACAAGGAAATCTATAAACACTCACCTCCTGAGCCCAGGAAAACTTGCTGTCTGCCTGAATTTCTCGGTAAAATTAGTGCTTTGCTCGAGCAGTCAAAACCACAAGTCTGTGCTAAATAATGGCTAGGAAACCTAAATGTATACTGATCATGAGTGTAAGAATCGCAAGTGGATAAATTAACGTAAAGTATCTTCCGGGATGAGAGAAGCATTTGTTTTTCTTCAACAGAAATAAATGCAAAACCATTTTTTGGCACTTAAAGTGTTTAGGATATTAGGGAATTCCATAGAGGATGGGATCATAAAGTGGACACCAATTAATGATTGCTAATTATAAGAGGTAATGATCTGCCATGATCTTTATTATAATAGAGCCACCTTGTCTCTATCATAGTAAAAGCCACAAACAAATTAGCAACCCAAGCATTCAAACAATAGACCTAAAAAAGACTATGAAATAACTATGCTTGAAATAGTGAACAGTGGGAACAGTAGAAAAATATGCTTGAAATGAGAATTCTCTCAATTATTTCGAGCACAGTTTTTTCCACAGTCTCTTTTAGATTCTATTGTTTGAGTGCTTGGGTTGCTAATTCTGTTTGTAGCTTCTACTATGATAGATCTATGGTGGATCTACTATGATAAAGATCATGGCAGATCATTATCTCTTAAATGAGATAAAATTTTAAAATGTAATAACAAGACATAAAAATAGGAGGTCAATTTGAATGTGAATAAAACAGAATTTCTAGAAATAAAAAATAAAATCACTTATAAAATAGTAATGAATATTGAAGATGATACAAATAAATAGAAATAATGCTCATGTATTGAAAGAACAAATATCGTTAAAATGTCCATACCATCCAAAGCAATCTACAGATCTAATTCGATCCCTATCAAAATACCAACAGCATTTTTCACAGAACTAGAACAAATAATATGAAAATTTGTATGGAACCACAAAGACCCCAATAGCCAAAGCAATCTTGAGAAAGAAAAAGATGGAGGCATCACAATTATACTACAAATCTGTAGTAATCAAAATAGTATGGTACTGGCACCAAAAAAAAAAAAAAAAGACACATAGATCAAATGAACAGAACAGAGAGCCCAAAAAATAAACCTGTGATTATACAGTCAATTAATCTTTAATAAAGGAGACAAGATTAAGTGATGGGATAAAGAGAGTCTCTTCAATAAACGATTGTGGCAAAACTGGACACCTACATGCAAAAGAATGGGACTGATCACTTTCTTACACCAACACAAAAATAAACTCAAAATGGAATAAAGATGTAAATATGAGACCTCAAACCATAAAAATCTTGGGAAAAAGTCACAGGCAGTAGTTCCTCTGACGTTGGCTATAGCAACAATTTTCTAGATATGTCTCCTGAGGCAAGGGAAACAAAAGCAAAAAATAAACTTTTGGGACTACATAGAAATAAAAACCTTCTGCACAGCAAAGGAAACAATCGACAAAACTAAAAGGCAACCTGCTGTATGAGAGAAGATATTTGCAAATGACATAACCAATAAAGGGTTAGTATCCAAAACCTATAAAGAATTTATAAAACTCAACACCCCAAAACCAAATAATCCAATTAAAAAATAGGCAGAAGACACGAACAGACATTTCTCTAAAGAAGACAAACAGGTAGCCAGAGCACCTGGGTGGCTTATCCTCTTAGGCATCCAACTCTTAATCACAGCTCAGGTCTTTATCTCAGGGTTGTGAGTTCAAGCCCTGCACTGGACTCCACACTGGGCATGGGCCTACTGAAAAAAAAAAAAAAAAAAAAAGAAGAAGAAGACATACATATAGCGAACAGACACATGAAAAGATGTTCAACATCATTCATCATCAGGGAAATGCAAATCAAAACTACAATGAGACATCACCTTACGCTGGTCAGAATGGCTAAAATCAAAAATATGAGAAAAAAATCCACATTCTTGTACAAGAATGTGGAGAAAAAGGAAAACCCATGAACTCTTGGTTGGAATGAAAACTGCTGCAAACACTGTGTAAACAGTATGGTGTTACCTCAAAAATTAAAAATAGAACTACCCTATGATCTAGTAATTCCACTATTGGGTATTTACCCAAGAATATGAAAACATTATTCAGTAAGATATATGCACCCCTATGTTTTTGGCAGCATTATTTACAATAGCCAAATTGTGGAAACAATCAAAATATCCATCAATAGACGAATGGATAAAAAAGATGTGACACGGGGAGAGACAAGATGGCGGGGAAGTAGGAGGAGGCGCCTTTTCAACCTGCACCCTAAAGTGAGCTGATTACCTACCAAAGAACTCCGATCACCCATGAAATCAGCCTGAGATCAGAATTATACACGTCTGGATCTCTACGGGGGCCAGAAGACGCCAGTGGGCAGGTAAAGTGGAGTGGGAACGTCGGACTGATATCGGAAGATAAACAAAAGGGGGAGGGAGCCACCAGAGGCGACCGACTGGAAAATAATACCCCAATACGAGAGTGCCCGGCATCTGGGGACCAGCATTAACTTGGAGTCTTGTTGAAAGCACTCAAAAGAGCAAAGACTCGCGCGGGGAAATTGTGGGAATCGGGGCGGATAGGGATAGGGGCTTAAGTCCCCAGACCCAGGGCAGCATCCCCTGGCGCTGAGCCGGAGAGTGCGGCGGAGAAACCTGGTCTTTGTCCCGGAGCCGCCAGTGCGCCCGAGAACGGGTGGAGTCCGGCTCCCGTGAGGGACTGGGAGCCACACCAGACGGCAGAACGCGCACCTTACTGGAGATGCGTGCGTGCCTCAACCTCCCCTGAGAGAGGTGCACGAACGCCCAGCCTGGTGTTCTGGGACCCACGCGGTGATAGACCCACGCGGCGATAGAGCCGATAGAGCTGGAGGCGCCGCGCCCCAAAAAATCCCCTGGGAGAGGTGCGCGCAAGCCCTGAGCTCTCAGCCCCAGCCAGCGGGAAAATCTCAGTGTGCGATTGCTGCTTGGAACCTCTCTGGCGGTCTGGAGCTGCCCAGACAGCCACAGCTGCCTTGGTTTTGCATACAAGCAGGAGATCCTGCGTCCCCAGGGACCGTGACTCAGAACCTGCTCTGCCAGCGGCCCAGCGGCTGCAGCACCTGCAGGGGAGCAGACTGAGGCTTCTCTCTGAGAGGGAGGTTGGGGTGCAGTTTTCTTTCCTCTAAACCTCCCAAAACCATCAAAAGCTGTCAAGGCGAGAGAAAAGAAGTGAACAAACATAAAAACCTCCAGAGAACAAAAACCTGAAAAAAACGTTTTTCTCAGAGCCCACCCCCTTGAGGGGGTCGGGAGGACTTAACTCAGGGAACATCATTGACTGAAAACCCACGTGGCAGCCCCCTCCCCCAGAAAACAAATCAGGAAAAAAAAAAAAAAAAAGACTACAAGAGAACAACCACCACTACTTCATAGATACAACTTTTATTTTTAATTCTTTCCCACTATTCTGGTTCATTTTTTTTTCTTTTTTTATATAGATAATTTTTTAACCTATTTACCATCACAGTGAGATGTCCAGTACATCAAATTCCATGATAAACTTCTAACCTGAATTTTTTGATACATACACATGTGTTTTTCTTTTGCTTTTCTATTTTCTTAATTTTTAAAAAATTTTTTAATTTAGTTTAGTCCAGTTTATTCCTTTTTTATTTTTATTTTCTAATAGTCATATAGAGTTAAACTTCAAGGTAACCCCCTTTCTCCAAGCAATGCTACCCCTATAGGTGAACCAATTTTTAATCCCCCTTTTTCTTAGGAAAGTTGAGTCCTTTAACAAAGATATCAAGATACATCCAGGAAGAATCAAAATAACCTTCCTCGCCCACACCGAGAATCTATAACCATGCTCCCATCTTTTTCTTCAGCCAGTGTCTCTGTGTATTTATGTTTGTCTGGATAGTATATAAATCTTATACTTGGGGTTCTTCTTGACGAGGCTCCTCCTTTTTTTTGCTTATATATATATATATTTTCTCTCGTCATATACTTTTATCAGTCTTTTTGTTTGTCTGTTTTTGTTTGTATACGTCATAAACCTTACCCTGGGGCCCATTTGGGCTGAACCTTCACTTTTATCTTCCCTTTTTTTCCTGTCTCTCTCTCTCCCTCTTTTTTCTTTTTCTTTTCTTTTTTCTCTCATTTGGGTGGGGAATCCTGAGTGCTCAGAAGCGTTCCAGGGTGCACCTTGACTGCACCACGGTCAATACACCCAGCTACATCTGTCCAGTCATCTCTCACCAAAATGACTAGGAGGAGGAATCCCCAACAGAAGAAAAATACAGAGGATGGGCCTTCTGCAACAGAGCTAACGGCTATCAACATAGACAATATGTCAGAAAGAGAATTCAGGCTAACAATTATCCAGGCAATAGCTAGGTTGGAGAAAGCTATGGATGACCAAACAGAATTGATTAGGGCAGAATTGAAAGCGACCAGAGAGGAGGTTCATAATGTTAGGGCAGAGCTGAAGGCCACCAGGGATGAGGTTCACAACGCTCTCAATGAGTTCCAATCTAATCTAAATTCTCTAAAAGCTAGGGTAACTGAGACAGAAGATAGAATTAGTGATCTGGAGGACAAACAAATAGAGAGAAAGGATCAGGAGGAAGCCTGGAACAAACAGCTTAGAAGCCACGAAAACAGAATCAGGGAAATAAATGATGCCATGAAACGTTCCAACGTCAGAATTATTGGAATCCCTGAAGGGGAGGAGAAAGAAAGAAGTCTAGAAGATATAGTGGAACAAATTTTTCATGAAAATTTTCCCAACCTTGCGAATGGAACAAGTGTTCATGTACTAGAAGTAGAAAGGTCCCCCCCCAAGATTATAAATTCAAAAAAAACATCCAGGCACCTCATAGTAAAATTGAGGAATCATAATTGTAGATACAATCTCTTGAAAGCCGCTAGGACAAAGAACCTCCTTACATACAGAGGAAAGCCCATCAGAATAACGTCAGACCTGTCCACAGAGACCTGGCAAGCCAGAAAGGGCTGGCAAGATATATTCAGGGCACTAAATGAGAAGAACATGCAGCCAAGAATACTTTATCCAGCAAGACTGACATTCAAAATGGATGGAGAGATAAAGAGTTTCCAAGACCGGCAAGGCTTGAAAGACTATGCAACCACCAAGCCGACACTGCAGGAAATATTAAAGGGGGTTCTATAAAAGAGGAAAAATCCTAAGAATAGCATTGAACAGAAATATAGAGACAATCGACAGAAAGAAAGACTTCAAAGATAACACAATGTCAATAAAAACGTATCTCTCAATAATCACTCTCAATGTGAATGGCCTAAATGCACCCATAAAACGACACAGGGTTGCAGATTGGATAAAACGACAGGACCCATCCATATGTTGTCTACAAGAGACCCATTTTGAACCTAAAGATACACCCAGACTGAAAGTGAAGGGATGGAGAAGCATCTTTCACGCCAATGGGCCTCAAAAGAAGGCTGGGGTAGCGATTCTCATATCAGATAAATTAGATTTTAAACTAAAGACGGTAGTCAGGGATACAGAAGGACACTACATCATTCTTAAAGGGACTATCCACCAAGATGATCTAACAATTGTAAATATCTATGCCCCCAATATGGGAGCAGCCAATTACATAAGAAAACTATTAATCAAGATAAAGAGTCATATTGATATGAATACATTAATAGTAGGAGATCTTAACACGCCTCTCTCAGAAATAGACAGATCATCGAAGCAGAAAATCAATAAAGAAATAAGAGCATTGAATGACACATTGGACCAGATGGACCTCATAGATATATACAGAACATTCCACCCTAAAACAACAGAATACTCATTCTTCTCAAGTGCACATGGAACCTTCTCCAGAATAGACCACATACTGGGTCACAAATCAGGGCTCAACCGATACCAAAAGACTGAGATGATTCCCTGCATATTCTCAGATCACAATGCTTTGAAACTGGAGCTCAATCACAAGGAAAAGTTCAGAAGGAACTCAAATACCTGGAAGCTAAAGACCACCTTGCTTAAGAATGCTTGGATCAACCAGGAGATCAAAGAAGAACTTAAACAATTTATGGAAACCAATGAGAACGAAGACACTTCACTCCAAAACCTATGGGATACAGCAAAGGCGGTCCTAAGGGGGAAATTCATAGCCATCCAAGCCTCCCTCAAAAAAATTGAAAAATCCAGAATACACCAGCTGTCTCTACACCTTAAAGAACTGGAGAATCAACAACAAATCAAACCAACTCCACACGTAAGAAGGGAAATAATCAAGATTAGAGCAGAGATCAACGAGGTAGAAACCAGAGATACAGTAGAACGTATCAACGAAACTAGAAGCTGGTTTTTTGAAAGAATCAATAAGATCGATAAACCATTGGCCACACTAATCCAAAAGAAAAGAGAGAAAGCCCAAATTAATAAAATTATGAATGAAAAGGGAGAGATCACAACTAACACCAAGGAAGTAGAAACAATCATCAGAAGCTATTATCAACAGTTATATGCCAATAAGCTAAGCAACCTAGATGAAATGGATGCATTCCTGGAAAACTATAAACTCCCAAAATTGAACCAGGAAGAAATTGACAACCTGAATAGACCGATATCTAGTAACGAGATTGAAGCAGTGATCAAAAACCTCCCAAAAAACAAGAGCCCAGGACCTGACGGATTCCCTGGGGAATTCTATCAAACTTTCAAAGAAGAAATAATACCTATTCTCCTGAAGCTGTTTCAAAAAATTGAAGCAGAAGGAAAACTTCCAGACTCTTTTTATGAAGCCACCATCACCCTGATCCCCAAACCAGGCAAAGACCCTACCAAAAAGGAGAATTTCAGACCGATATCACTGATGAATATGGATGCTAAGATTCTCAACAAGATCCTAGCAAACAGGATCCAACAGCACATTAAAAAGATTATCCACCATGACCAGGTAGGATTCATCCCTGGGTTACAAGGATGGTTCAACATTCGCAAATCAATCAATGTGATAGAACAAATCAATAAGAGAAGAGAGAAGAACCACATGATCCTCTCCATTGATGCAGAAAAAGCTTTTGACAAAATCCAGCATCCGTTCCTGATTAAAACGCTTCAAAGTATAGGGATAGAGGGAACATTCCTGAACTTCATCAAATCTATCTATGAAAAACCCACAGCAAATATCATCCTCAATGGGAAAAAGCTTGCAGCCTTCCCATTGAGATCAGGAACACGACAAGGATGCCCACTCTCACCACTCTTGTTCAACATAGTATTAGAAGTCCTAGCAACAGCAATCAGACAACAAAGAGAAATAAAAGGTATCCAAATTGGCAAGGAAGAAGTCAAACTCTCTCTCTTCGCAGATGACATGATTCTTTATATGGAAAACCCAAAAGACTCCACCTCCAAACTACTAGAACTCATACAGCAATTCAGTAATGTAGCAGGATACAAAGTCAATGTCCAGAAATCAGTGGCTTTCTTATACACTAACAATGAAAATTCAGAAAGGCAAATTAGAGAATCGATTCCATTTACTATAGCACCAAAAACCATAAGATACCTCGGAATAAACCTAACCAAAGAGGTTAAAGATCTGTACTCGAGGAACTACAGAACACTCCTAAAAGAAATTGAAGAAGACACAAAAAGATGGAAGACCATTCCATGCTCTTGGATGGGAAGAATAAACATCGTTAAAATGTCTATACTGCCCAGAGCAATCTATACTTTTAATGCCATTCCAATCAAAATTCCACCAGTATTTTTCAAAGAGCTGGAGCAAATAATACTAAAATTTGTATGGAATCAGAAGAGACCCCGAATTGCTAAGGAAATGTTGAAAAACAAAAATAAAACTGGTGGCATCACGTTACCTGATTTCAAGCTTTACTACAAAGCTGTGATCACCAAGACAGCATGGTACTGGCATAAAAACAGACACATGGACCAGTGGAACAGAGTAGAGAGCCCAGATATGGACCCTCAACTCTATGGTCAAATAATCTTTGACAAAACAGGAAAAAATATCCAGTGGAAAAAAGACAGTCTCTTCAATAAATGGTGCTGGGAAAACTGGACAGCTATATGTAGAAGAATGAAACTTGACCATTCTCTTACACCGTACACAAAGATAAACTCGAAATGGATAAAAGACCTCAACGTGAGACAGGAATCCATCAGAATCCTCGAGGAGAACATAGGGAGTAACCTCTTTGATATCAGCCATAGCAACTTCTTTCAAGATATGTCTCCAAAGGTGAAGGAAATAAAGGCAAAGATGAACTTCTGGGACTTCATCAAGATAAAAAGCTTCTGCACAGCAAAAGAAACAGTCATCAAAACAAAGAGGCAACCCACGGAATGGGAGAAGATATTTGCAAATGACAGTACAGATAAAAGGTTGATATCCAGGATCTATAAAGAACTCCTCAAACTCAACACACACAAAACAGATAATCATATTAAAAAATGGGCAGAAGATATGAACAGACACTTCTCCAATGAAGACATACAAATGGCTACCAGACACATGAAAAAATGTTCATCATCACTAGCCATCAGGGAGATTCAAATCAAAACCACATTGAGATACCACCTTACACCAGTTAGAATGGCCAAAATTAGCAAGACAGGAAACAACGTGTGTTGGAGAGGATGTGGAGAAGGGGGAACCCTCTTACACTGTTGGTGGGAATGCAAACTGGTGCAGCCACTTTGGAGAACAGTGTGGAGATTCCTCAGGAAATTGAAAATAGAGCTTCCCTATGACCCTGCAATTGCACTGCTGGGTATTTACCCCAAAGATACAGATGTAGTGAAAAGAAGGGCCATCTGTACCCCAATGTTTATAGCAGCAATGGCCACGGTCGCCAAACTGTGGAAAGAACCAAGATGCCCTTCAACGGATGAATGGATAAGGAAGATGTGGTCCATATACACTATGGAGTATTATGCCTCCATCAGAAAGGACGAATACCCAACTTTTGTAGCAACATGGACAGGACTGGAAGAGATTATGCTGAGTGAAATAAGTCAAACAGAGAAAGTCAAGTATCATATGGTTTCACTTATTGGTGGAGCATATCAAATAATATAGAGGACAAGGGTAGATGGAGAGGAGAAGGGAGTTGAGGGAAATTGGAAGGGGAGGTGAACCATGAGAGACTATGGACTCTGAAAAACAACCTGAGGGTTTTGAAGGGGCGGGGTGGGAGGGTGGGGGAACCAGGTGGTGGGTATTAGGGAGGGCACAGATTGCATGGAGCACTGGGTGTGGTGAAAAAACAATGAATACTGTTACGCTGAAAATAAATAAAAAATTTAAAAAAAAAAAAAAATAGCAAAAAAAAAAAAAAAAAAAAAAAAGATGTGACACACACACACACACACAGAGGAATATTATTCAGCCATAAAAAGCGTGAAATCCTGTCATTTGTAACAACATGAATTGAACAGAGAGTATAATGGTAAGCAAAATAAGTCAGTCAGATAAAGACAAATACCATACAGTTTCACTCATTTATGGAATTTAAGAAACAAAACATCATAAGAAGTAGTAGCCATATTTATATCAGACAAACTGGACTTTAAAACAAAGAAGGAGATGAAGGAGAGCATTATATCATAATTAAAGGGTCTGCCCACCAAGAAGATCTAATAAGTATAAATATTTATGCCCCCAACTTGGGAGCCCCGAAATACATAAATCAGTTAATAATAAATATAATGAAACTCACTGAGAATAATACACTAATGATAGGGGATTTCAACACCCCACTTACCTCAGTGGACAGATCCTCTAAGCAAAAAAATCAATAAGGACACAATTGGCTTTGAATGACACACTGGACCAGATGGCCTCAACAGATATATTCAGAACATTTCATCCTAACGCAGCAGAATATACATTCTTTTTGAGCGCACACAGAGAATTCTCTAGAATAGATCATATCTAGGTCACAAATCAGCCCTCAACAAGAACAAAAACACTGAGATCATACCATGCATATTTTCAGACCACAACACTATGAAACTTGAAGTCAACTATAAGAAAAAATTTGCAAAGACCACAAATACATGGAGATTAAAGAACATCCTACTAAAGAATGAAAGGGTTAACCAGGAAATTAAAGAAGAAATTAAAAAGTACATAGAAGGAAATGAAAATGAAAATATGACAGTCCAAAACTTTTGGGATGTAACAAAGGCAGTCCTGAGAGGGAAGTACATTGCAACACAGGCCTACCTCAAGAAGCAAGAAAATTCTCAAATACACAACCTAACCTTACATCTAAAGGAGCTAGGAAAAGAACAGCAAATAAAGCCTAAAGCCTGCAGAAGAAGGGAAATAATAAAGACTGGAGCAGAAATAAATGGTGTAGAAACAAGTAAACAAACAAACAAACACACCAGTAGAACAAATTAATGAAACTAAAAGCTGGTTCTTCTAAAGAATTAATAAAATTGATAAATCCCTAGCCAGACTTATCAAAAAGAAAAGAGAAAGAACCCAGAAAGATAAAATCATGAATGAAAGAGGCAAGATCATTACCAACACCACAGACATTCAATTTTTTAAAGATTTTATTTATTTATTTGAGAGACAGCACAGAGGGAGAGTGAGAGAGAGAAGTAGACTCCCTGTGGAGCAGAGAGCCTGATGCAGGGCTCAATCCTAAATCATGACCTGAGCCAAAGGCAGATGCTTAACCAACTAAGTCACCCAGGTGCCCCCAGAAATACAATTATGAGAATACTATGAAAATCATATGCCAACAAACTGGGCAATCTGGGAGAAATGGACAAACTCCTAGAAACGTACAAGTTACAAAAAATGAAACAGGAAGAAGTAGAAAATTTGAACAGACCCATAACCAGCAAAGTAATTGAATCAATAATCAAAAGTCTCTCAATAAACAAAAGTCCTGGGCTAAAGGATGTCTCAGGGGAATTCTACCAGACATTTAAAAAAAAAAAAAAAAGTTAACACCTATTCTTTTTAAACTCTTCCAAAAAAGTAGAAGTGGAAGGAAAACTTCCAAACTCATTCTACATAGCCAGCATAACCTTGATTCCAAAACCAAAGACCCAAGTAAAAAGGAGAATTATGGCCAATATCCCTGATGAACATGGATGCAAAAACTCTCAATGAAATACTAGCAAATTGAATTCAACAGTACATTAAAGGAATTATTCACTATGATCAAGCGGGATTTGTTTCTGGGCTGCAGGGTTGGTTCAATATTCAAAAAGCAATCAACATGATACACCACATTAATGAGAAAGGATAAGCACCACATGATCCTCTCAATAGATGCAGAAAAATCATTTGACAAATTCAGCATCCATTCTTGATAAAAACCCTCAACAAAGTACTGATAGATGGAACATACTTCAACATCACAAGGGTCGTATATGAAAGACACCCAGCTAAAGACACCCAGTGGGGAAAAACTGAGAGCTCTCTCCTATGGTCAGGAACAAGACAAGGATGTCCATTCTCAACATGACTATTTAACATAGTACTAGAAGTCTTGGCCTTGGGAATCAGACAACAGAAAGAAATAAAGGGCATCCAAACCAGTAAGGAAAAAGTCAAGTTTTCACTATTTGCAGACCACATGATACTCTATGTAGAAAACTCAAAAGACTCCACCAAAAAATTGCTAGAACTAATACATGCATTCATCAAAGTTGCAGGATATAAAATCAATATGCAGAAAACTGTTGCATTCCTATACACCAATAATGAAGAAGCAGAAAAAGACGTCAAGGAATCAACCCCATTTGCAACTGCACCCAAAACAATAAGATCTGTAGGAATAAACCTAACCAAAGAGGCAAAAGATCTGTACTCTGAAAACTTATAGGACATTTTTTAAATAAATTGAGGAGGACACAAAGAAATGGGAAGCATTCCATGCTCATGGATTGGAAGAACAAACATTGTTAAAATGTCTGTACTACCCAAATAAACCTGCACATATAAAGCAACCCCTATCAAAACACCACTAGCATTTTTCACAGAGATAGAATGAATAATCCTAAAATGACCCTAAAAAGACCCCAAATAGCCAAAGCAATCCTGAAAAAGAAAAACAAAACTGGAGGCATCACGATTTCAGACTTCAAGTTGTATTACAAAGTTGTAGTCATCAAAACGGTATGGTACTGGCACAAAAACAGACACATAGATCAATGTAACATAATAGAGAATCCAGAAATGGACCCTCAACTGTACAGTCAACTAAACTTTGACAAATAGAAAAGAATATTTAATAGAAAAAGACAGTCTCTTCAACAAATGGTGTTGGGATAATAGGACAGCCACATACAGAAGAATGAAATTGGGCCACTTTCTTACACCATACACAAAAACAAATTCAAAATGGATTAAAGACCTAAATGTAAGACAGGAAACCATCAAAATCCTAGAGAACAATACAGGCAGGAACTTCTTTGACCTCAGCTGTAGCAACTTCTTATTAGATATGTTTCCTGAAACAAGGGAAACAGAGGCAAAAACAAAAAACAAAAAAAGTATTGGGACTTTATCAAAATAAAAGACTTCTGCACAGTGAAGGAAACAATCAATGAAACTAGAAGACGGCTTATGGAATGAGAGAAGATATTTACAAATGACATATCTGATAAATGGTTAGTATTCAAAATCTAAAAAGAATTTATCAAATTCAACATCCCAAACATAAATAATCCAGTTAAGAAATGGACAGAAGACATAAATGGACATTTTTCCAAAGAAGACATCCAGATGGCCAACAGACACATGAAAAGTTAGATGCTCAGTATCACTCATCAGCAGGGAACTACAAATCAAAACCACAATGAGACACCACCTCATACCTGTCAGAATGGCAAAAATTAACAACATAAGAAACAATAGGTTTTAGTGAGGATGCGGAGAAAGGGGAACACTCTTGCACTGTTGGTGGGAATGTAAACTGGTGCAGCCACTCTGGGGAACAGTATGGAGGTTCCTCAAAAAGTTAAAATAGAACTACTCTATAATCCAGCAATTTCACTACTAGATATTTATCCAAAGGATACAAAAATACAGATTTGAAGGGGGTACATGCACCTGATATTTATAGCAGCACTTTCAACAATAGCCAAACTCTGAAGAGAGCCCAAATGTTCATCAACTGATGAATGAATACAGAAGATGTTATGTGTGTGTGAGTGTGTGTGTGTGTATGCACAAATATGTATGTGTATATATATACACATATATGTATATGTATGCATGTATGCATACATACACAATGGAATATCACTCAGCCATCAAAAGAATGAAATCTCGCCATTTGCAATGACATGGATGAAGCTAGAGTGTATTATGCTAAGTGAAATAAGTCAGTCAGAGAAAGACAAACACCATATGATCTCACCCATATGTGGAATTTAAGAAACAAACAGATGAACATATCAGAAGTGGGAGGGGAAGAGGAGAGAGGAAAACAAGCCATAAGAGACTCTTAATGATAGGGAACACACTGAGGGTTGGTGGAGGGAAGTGGTAGGAATGGGCTAGTAGGTGATGAATATTTACAAGGGCACTGGTTATTATGAGCACTGGGTATTGTATGCAGGTGATGAATCACTGAATTCTACTCCAGAAAACAATATCACACTGTATGTTAACTAACTAAAAATTTTAAGAAAGAAACAAAACATGTAGACAAAGGAAAAAAGAGAAAAACCATAACTATAGAGAACAAACTAATGGTTACCAGAGGGGAGGTGGGTCAGGGTGAAATAAGTGAAGGAGATTGAGTTCTCTTATCACAATGAGTTCTGAGTATTGAATAGAATTACTGAATCACTATATTGAACACCTTAAACTAATACAACTAATATAATACTCTATGTTAACTATAGTGGAATTAAAATTTAAAAAATAAAGCAGGGGATTTACAGAAGATAAAATAAATAAAATAAAACAAAATAAAATGAAGTGAAATGAGTAATATGTTAACATGTTAAGGGTTTTAGTGGAAAAAGAGAAAACATGCAAGAACAGATGGATAATGTAAGCAGAGAGATGGAAACTCTAAGAATCAAAAGGATCTGCTAGAAATAAGAAGCACTGTAACAGAAATGAGGAATGCCTTCCATAGTTTCATAAGCAGACTGGAGACAGCCAAGAATCATTAAAAGTGAAGATACGGCAAGAGAAAACTTTCCAGACTGAAATTCAAGAGAAAAAATTATGAAAAAATTCGAATATCACATCCAAAAACTGTGGAACAATTTTAAGATGAAACATGTCTATAATTGGTATATAAAGAAAAAGAAAATGGAGCAGAATAAATATTTAAAGTGATAAATGGCTGGAAATTTTCCAAATTAATGACAGACACCAAACCTCAAATCCAGAAAGCTCAGGGAATACCACGCAGAATAAAAACAAGCAAATAAAACCCCTCCTACTATGCATATCATATTCAAACTGCTGGAAACCAGGAATCTTTAAAGAAGCCAAAGTGAGGGAAAACACCTTACCTGTAGAAGAACAAGGATAAGAATTATAGTAGACTTTTTGTCGGAAACCATGCAAGCAAGAAAAGAGTAGAATAGAATAAGGTGATGAAAGAAAAAAATTACCCTTCCAGAATTCTGTGATATCATCGTTCAAAAACAAAGGAGAAATAAAGTCTCTCTTAGTCAAACAAAAATTGAGGAAATTCATTGTCAGATCACCTGCACTGCAAAAAAAATGTTAAAATGTCTTTGGAAAAAAGAAAATCGACAGGAATTTGGATCTACGTAATGAAAGGAAAAACATCAGAGAAGGAATAAATGAAGATGAAATAGGGTGGTTTTTTTTTTTCCTTAGTTGACCTAACAGATAAGTGTTTGAAGTAATAATAGCAACAATGTATTGAGTGATTATAATGTACAGATAAGTGATTATATGTATAGATAAGTGAAATGAATGACAACAATGTAAGAGAAAGCAGGGAGGAATCCTATGTCTCAGCATCTTTACTATCTCAAAACTCATCTCTTGCAGTGCATTACTTTGGAAAATGGACTGTTGTGACTGACCAGTAAACTACTGGAATATTTTCACTTCAGAGTCTGAATTTAGTCTAAGGTTTTTCAGACACGCAATCTTTTCTAACTTTTATTTGCAGTACAAATATCTCCACAACCTATAAGAAAGGCCCTAAACATTTTAAAGTAAGCCTTTACTTACTCCCTTTTTCATAATCAAATGGCTGGAAACCAGAAGGAGTATAAATCTCTGAAACCAGAAGGAGTATAAATCTGTAGATTCTTAGGCTTTCTTCTGGCAAAACTGGAAATCAGGTGTGTGTGGAGGTCACCAACTAGTGGAATGTTTCACGTGCACTAAACTAAATTGCCAACATTTTGGTTGGGTTGGTCGTTGGTCATGATTTTTATTATTTATTATTTTATTTTTATTATTTTATTATTTTATTATTGTGTTTAAGCTAAATCTTATCACTTCTCATAAATTACCAGGAACAAATCAAGTTTATCTAGTTCTCAGTGGTGTAAGGGTGCTGTGCCATAGTACCCTTAAATTACTTACACTTTAAGACATCTTTGAATCAAAGAAAGTTCATTTGAATCCAGTTTCCCTTAGGACACATTTTAAATCCCTATATTGTTAAATTATTTATTCCAATTGTTTTCTCCACAGATCAAAAATTGCTTTTCTTTTAAAAGTATCTGTTTTCCTTTATAGTTTTCCATAAGCAAGAATGAAATTGAAAATCTACAGATTTAACAATTTTTAAAATTATGTAGTTATTATACTGACATACCAGAAAAACAACATAAGCAACTTGCTTTGGAACACCTGCTAAAAATATTTTTCCCATTAAAGCTATGCTTTTTCTGCTGGATATTTATAAAAATAAGTACACACATACCCTACAGTGAGACAGCCCTCTTCCATGAAAATACAAAGGAAACATGAGTTAGAGGTAACAAAACAATGAGAAGAGGAACCCAACTCATTTCATTTTCTGGGGGGATTTGTATAGAGTAATTGGCATTTTAAAAAACATATTACTAGTAAACTGAATGTTTATTCAGTAACTTTCCAGATTTAATTGTTCTTTCCCTATTAAAAAAAAACAGTAAACAAAATCACTCCTTGAGGTTTTGACAATTGCTTCTTCATTCTCCATTCCTTAGAACTCAAGTAACCAGGTTTTCTACCTTATTCACATGGCACATATATGTTCAGTTTGTAATTATTAAGAGAATAGGGTTAAATTCACCTTTCATTGGGTGGTTTATGAGAAGTCTTGAATAGATGTGAATTCAAATTAGTTCCTGTTAATGCCATTTCCCTGGAACTAAGTGGGTTTATATGGGATATTTAGACCTGCTTTATCATAGAGTAAACAAGTGCCTGGCACAGTGCTTGGTTCATGTAATTATCATTCCAACAAGGTGCACAATATATGGTAGATCTAAGGAATCTAAGGAATCTAGGTTGCCTGTTCCTACAGGTCCCTCAAATGGGGGACCTTCCTCAATTTACAATGGGGTTACATCCTGATAATGGTAAGCTGAGAGTGTCATAGATGGAAAACGCACTTAAAACACCTAAACTACCGCATATCTTAGCTTGGTCTAGCCTACCTTAAGTGTCCCTGCACTAGCCTACAGTTGAGCAAAATCAAATAACACAATACTTATTTTATAATAAAGTGCTGAATATCATATACAATCTATTAAACACTGTTCTGAAAGTGGAAAACATGATGGTTGTAAGTGTATCTGTTGTTCACCCTTGTGATCATGTGGCTGCCTGGGAGCTGCAGCTCACTGCCACTGCCCAGCATTGTGAGAGAAGATAAAATCATAAGTCAAACCATGTTCAGTTAAGAACCATCTATATAAGTTTGAGGTTTTTCACATGAGTAGCCTGAAATGTATCCTGACAATGATGGCCCCAGGGTTTGTGGGACACTCAGGCTGACTTGATGGGCTTCATTCTCCAGGCTCCCAGTTAGCTGGCCTTGGTTAATGAGGTGCTGGTGGGGGTCTGGAAGGTAGTAGGAAGGAAGAAGTCAGAGTATTTCACCCCTCCTTTCTGTCTCCATCAGTTTCTCCTACTACACCTGCATCTCCTTCATTGCTTTAGTTCATGCTAGACAGGTCTACTGTGGTTCCAGCTTCTTCAAATAACCCTAGACTGCTGGGCTCTGATATTACCACTGTCTCCCTTGGCCCCTCCAGCGTAAGAGTGAGTAGTTATCTGCCCCATGAGTGTCAAAACCGTGGGCTGGTAGCTCTCTGTAGTGGAGGCAGACCCTGAAGGAGCTGCGTGGCATATCTTCATGTTTACCAAACTTTCTGATGGCATAATCTTGTTCTGGAAGCAGCACAACTCAGAGCAGGTTAGAGAACTCCTCTCCTCTTTTGAACAAAGCCTTTGTTATTTGCCAGACTCTACTTCTTGGATGGTGTTTTCATGGGCTCTGATAATGTTTTCCTCTTACTCTCCTTTTTAAAATGCTTTCTGTTCACCCCATCTCCCTCTAAAAGATAGCATATGGTGGAAATCATTTCTGCTCCAAATTATCCAGTCTCTTTGTATTTTTGTCACTTTGCAATGACTGCTACGTAACTATGATTGATATTTTGGGTATTTCCTAATCTTCTAGACACTCAGGGACAATCCCTTGTTTTTCTCTTTTTCATGGTAATGCATCCAGTATAGGTGAACATCACTACATTGACTCTGAGAGCTTTTGTTGTGTTGACCAACATAATAGGTGTTTAAAAATCAGTTTCTTCCTCTTCTCTTTTTCTATTTTCTTCCTACTCTTTGTGCATGTGTGTGTGTGCGTGCGTGCACATGTGTGCTTAACAAAACATTCAAGAATGAACTGGACCCTGTGATAAATCCTACTTTGGCCTGGTGTACAGTGACCCTAGACTGAGATCATATTTAAGCTGATACCACATCACACCCTCTGGGTTTACCTAAACCAGAAAAAGTGATAAAGTTGAACAATCTTTATTAAAAAAAAGTGATAAAGATGAACAATCTTTATAATATAATACCAAGACAAAAGAATCATAAACAAAATGCACATGTGTTAAGGTGGTGGCAGTGTTTGCATTTCAAGAAACACAGACAATAATTCTAGTTACTGTCAGTTTAATAAATACAGTTATTTTTTTCTTCTCCATAAAATCTACCATAAAAACTCAAGTTAAAGTTGACATGTCATTACTTTGTGAAGTTATTCTAAGAGCCCCCAGGCATGATTCACAGCTCATGTTATTAACGGATTACAAAGGAAAAGGGGGGGATTGGGAGGTTGCATCTCAATAACTTTCAGAAATCAAATTACAAACTATAGTACATACATATATATATGCCCTAGAAGAAAAATATAGACCACTTGAAGTTGAATATCAAATTAATACATATTGTCTCAATTCATTCTTTTATAAGGTCATATCCAAGAAATATTTCTGATGTTATTATTTGCCTATGCCTGCCATCACCTACATACATTTATCCACCATTCACTCTGCTTCTAGATGCATTCTTTTTTTGCCTTCCTAAGCTCCAAGTCCCATTGTCTTCTTGCTTTCTACAATTATATCTCTCATGATAAGCTCTCCATATTTAGAAGCAAACATTCTCTAGATTGAAAATGCCTCCCACCAGTTGGCAAGCCAAAATCTAAGCATATAGAGCAGAAAAGCAGAAAGACAACATAATGTCTCAATAAGCAAAGCCTTGATTATTTAATCAAGTTTAAGGCCCATATAAGAAAAAACACATGCATATTTATTTTTTTGTTCACATACCACCTCATTTAAAAAAAAGCCCCGTAAAATTCTATAGGGTGCCTATTTGAATAATAGAGTAGGAGTGTGGATTTGTGTGTATATATAGACAACAAGTTTATATTTTCTTAGGTATATTCAATTCTGGGAATTTGAAGAGAACCAATGTAAAATGTGTTGACCCACTCCGATTATGCTGCTTGAGAATCCAGAACTCTCAGGTTCAGTTATGTAAAATTCAGAGCCCATTCAGTTGGCCTCCACAGTAGAATAATAGAAAAAAAAAATTGGTCTGGGCATTTGCGGCTGACTTTTGCCACCTGACATTTCATGCAATCAAGTGTTGAAGCTGCTGCCCCAAATGCATTCCCTACATTGATTTATTTTTCTTGCATTGTAGAGTTATGATCTTTCTCTCATTTCTTCTTTTTTTTTCAGCTGTGATATCTTCTTTTCAACACCCAATATCTGCATTTGTGAGGATTTCAACTAATCAAGAAAACAAATCTGTAACACCCTGAGAAATTACCCCAGGTTGAAGAAAACAAGTCACCCGTGACGAACCTCCTCTGTGATAAGGTACCCCCACCTGCCTCAGGCTGTGGCACAGTGTGTGTGTGTGTGTGTGTGTGTTTTCTGTCCATATAGCTGTCTCCTTATGCTACTTTGTACTAGTTAGACAGAAGGAAGCAATTTCAGATGTAATAATCAGAAGCATATTCAGCAGTCCCAATTTTGATCTGAATTAAAGAGAAGTATTTTAGAAACTCTAGACCTTTAGATAGCCAGAATATGAGAAATACACAATGACCCTAAGTTCTATTTATTTATTTATTTATTTATTAACATGAGCATAAGCGGGGGTAGGGGTAGTGGGAGGTGGGAGAGGCAGAGGGAGAGAGAGAATCTTAAGCAGGCTCCACACCCAGCAAGGAGCCCAATACAGGGCTCAATCTCATAATCCTAAAATCATGACCTGAGCCGATATCAAGAGTCAGGCACTTAACTGACTGAGCCACCCAGGCATCCTGGCCCTAAATTCTAAAAATTTGTTTGATTAAGTCCTCACCAATTTTCTCTTACCATTAACAGACCCATTTCTGCAGGCCAGAGTTCACCAGTTTAGTCATCTTCTTTTTCCTTAAGCTCCCAAATAAAATCCTTTCCATACCATGCTGAGGATTCATGCATTAATCTGAATTCATCTTTCTCAAACAGTAGATTTCTATCCTATCAACTCTAATCTCACATGATAGAAACTTGGGGTGGGGTGAGGGAATTGTTCCATATCTTGACTGTGGTGGTGTTGGTTACCCAATTCTATGCATTTGTCAAAACTCATAGATCTGTGCATTCAAATGGATGGGCTTTACTTATATATTAAATTACACATCAAGAAATGTAACCTAAAGAAAGGGAATGACTCTGAAAGTACAGTTTGATTCTATTTACATGAAATCTAAACTAGAAAAAACTAATCTATAGCAAGGTTCTCAACAGTGGTCCCACTGACATTTTGAATTGGATCATTCTTTGTTGTGGACAGGGCCAACTTCATGGGCATTCAGCCCATACAGTTGCAGAGGGTGCAGCTCTCTGAAAGGGCCCCATGCTTGGTTTAATGCTCCGCTGTTGCCATTTGATTTCTGAACTTGTGTTTTACAGGTGAAATCTGATGGGACAATGGAATGTGTACATGGGTAGAGGAGATATATCAGGTATCTTGGTGTGTGGGCATGAATTCAGGTCCAAAAGCATAGCAAGCAGTAAGCAATGACGGCATGGACCAGTCGGCCTGGCTGCCTGGCACCTGCCTGCATGCACAGTAGTCTTGGCTGTTGTGGGACCCCAAGGAGGAGGCCAGGGCAAAGAGACTTGGGCAGGCTCAAAATGTTAGCAATAATGGCAAAAATAGCAGAAACAGTAGCAGTGGGTGACTGCAGGAGAGAGGAGGGGGTTTACATAGAGTAGCACCAGGACTGCAATGGGAGATCAGCTTGCCTGTCCATCTCCGGAGCCCATTCATACATCATCTGCACTCATGTGAATTCTCCAGCTTACACACTGGAACAGGAACAGAAGCATGAAGGCAGTAAAATTTGTCAGTAAATTATTACAAAACAAAAGCACATATAATGGGCATCACAATATGGCGTATCAGGGAGTCGTTTGGCTTCAAAGAATTTAGATTCTCTGGTTTTGAAAACTGCTGCAGTATTAGGGACAAATATTCACAGGCTTAGAGATAGAAATTAAATTTAAACATTGTTGCATTCAATGGAAAAGAACTTTTGTTGTTGTTGTTAAGATTTATTTATTTTTAGGGAGACCAAGCATGCAAGCGTGAGCAGGGAGAGGGCAGAGAGAGAGGGAGTGGAATCCTCAAGCAGACTCTCTGCTGAATGCGGAACCCAATGTGGGTCTCAATCCTAGGAACCCAAGATCAAGACTCGAGCTGAACTCAAGAGTCGGATGCTTAGCAACTGAGCTATCTAAGCAGCAGGAAAACTGTTGTTGTTTTAAAAAAATTTTTTTTAAGATTTTATTTATTTATTTGACAGACAGAGATCCCAAGTAGGCAGAGAGGCAGGCGGGGGGTTGGGGGGTGCAGGCTCCCTGCTGAGCAAAGAGCCCAATTGTGGGGCTTGATTCCAGGACCCTGAGATCATGACATGAGCCTAAGGCAGAGGCTTAACCCACTGAGCCACCCAGATGCCCCAGGAAAACTGTTTTTATACAAAGCTTCAAGTAAGCTAATTGTTAATGAGGAAACACTTCAAATTATTTTTTCTTTATAAATGAATATAAAGCAATAGTATGTATAAACAAGTATTTTGAATCATATACAAATCATGAAGCCATTTTCAGTTTCTGCAAGTTACAGAAGATGTCAAAGGAAACATTAAAATGCCGTTGTATAAATGTATATTTGAAATTAAATTCAGACTTACATGAAGTTGATTTGTATAGAGTTAAATCTTTTTAGAAAAACTGTCCCACAAAAATTGCTCATCAACAAAAAGATCTTCCTCAAAATGAAAAATTATCAAAAATTATTTGCAATTTTATATTTGCCAAGAGCTACTGATGTCACTTTGAATTATATTGATTGCAAATTAAGTTGCTAAAAGTATAAATTTTGATGACCTAACAAATGAATTTGCAGAAAAGTGAGCCAGAAAAATAGTATGCCCAACCAAGATACCACATTAATAAAACAGTATTTTAATTATTTATTATATAAAATTACATCAAAAGCATGTTTTTGAAATTTGTTACTGGTGTATCGTTATTACTCCTATTATATTTGTAAGTCACAAAAGCCCATCTTCCTTAATGATAAAATGAAGATTTAGAGAATTTCTAAGATCCCTTTAGCTCTTAGATTGCATCATTCACCCATCAATAAACGGCCATCAAAACTCAACCCAAGGGGCACCTGGGTGGCTCAGTGGGTTAAGCCTCTACCTTCGGCTCAGGTCATGGTCTCGGTCCTGGGATCAAGCCCCGCATCCTGCTCTCTGCTTGGCAGGGAGCCTGCTTCCCCCCCTCTCTCTGCCTGCCTCTCTGTCTACTTGTGATCTGTCTCTCTCTGTCAAATAAATAAACAAAATCTTAAAAAAAAAAAAAAGCCAATCATCTTAAAATTCTTTAAAAAAAAACAAAAAAAAACTCAACCCAAAACCAGATCCTCAAGTGGTGTCTCTTTCTGAGCCTACTATGTATACTTGTCAATACTGGGCTCACACAAATTGCATCTAATGATTTGGCTGTTTATTCTGACATGTGGATCACGTGGGACTAAACTATTTGGAAACAGACTCATGAGAAGAACTATTTCCCATCTCAAGCATGCATTGGTCTGCATTGGTCATGTTGGTGTTCCATCTCACACATCCAGAGGAGAGCAATGCCTGTAAATGTAACTGTGACTCTACTGGTGCAGGCTTTGTCAGCAGCAAACTGGGTTTATAAAATGAGAAGGCAGGAGTCATTATCTACGTACTACTAGTGACACATTCCCAACTCCAAATGAAGCCTCTTGCGTGGCTGATGAAAGTACATTTTATAACAATAACTAGTTCTTCTACCTTTGGTGGGAAGATGAACCACATCATCTGCAGGTCAACCATGATGGACCTTTCCCTATACCACCAGGCAGTTTTAAATGGGGTTTTAGTTGGACTTGACGATTTCTCTGACTTTGCTTGACATTGCCTTCCTAGAAACAGGCCAAGCCAGAGAACACAATGATGATAATCTGCATAATTCACTAGGCCAGATCCCCAACTTATTAAGCCAATAGATTAGGAAACACATTTTATAGCACATAACAGGTAGGAGAGAACTGAAAGATATGTATTAAGCTGTCATTTTGTGATTCACCCTAAGGCAATGGTAGTACTAAAAAATTTCTCTAATTGGCACTTTCTCTTTATTTTTATTCTTTGTAGAACAAAAATGGCATTAACTTTATTGTTTCAAAAAAATAATATATATAAACTGTGGGGGGAGAGGTGGCAAAAAATATGTAAACTGTAAAAAAATTAGTCAATATCAAAAGATTTATAGAAGAAAATTAAACGATTGGAAACATTTCCTCCAAGACATAATTATTGTCACTGTTTTTCTATGCACATATATTTTTACAACTCTGGGAAAATAAACTATTAAATTTTAACCAGTTTTCCACTTAATATACTGTGGTTATTTTCATGTCAATAGCTTTAGATCACTAACATTATTTTTAGTGATGCATAACATTCCATTGTATCATTATGTGCTATGGTAAATACAGTGTCAGTATCCATATTGGTAGACATTTCATTTGCTTTCTATTTTTACTAATAAAAACAATGCTTCAGTGAACATTTCTGCACATATGTCTATATGCTCCTATTTAATTAATTCCTTAGAATAAATTTTTAGAATTAGTATCCTAAGGTCAAAGAAACACATTTTTTTTAAAGAAACACATTTAATTCTGACACATTTTTCCAAATTGCTCTCCAAATGGTAGTGCCCTTTATAGTCCTACCAATAAGATTCCCCCAAATCCCCATGAACACTGAGCATTACCGCCTTTTAAACCTTTATCAGTCTGATAAAGGGGAATTGTATCTCATGGTTGTTTCCATTTCTACTAATATTTATTTCATAATCAGCAAATGGAATACTTGATAATTTATTGAATATTTGCATGATTCTTACTAGGGTTTTTTTTGCTTCCTTACTTAGTTTATCATGGTATTTATTTATTCAGACTCAATTAGTGTAGTTTTCACAAAAGGATAGGTTTTGTTCATGGGTTATCTCATGAGTCCCCATATTGTTTCACTCTTCCCTGCTCTCACTCTCAGCAGAAAGGAAATTCCATCCATCTGCTAGGTTTCTCCTTACAAACTGGCCTACATCTGCCCCATCTTCTCTTCTCGAATCTGGTCCCAATGGAATGGTTCTTCTGAGGACCAATTCCTCACCAGTGTTCCCTCCATCCCATCCCACCTCCCCCAGGATGTCACTCCCCAACTTTGTTCCCAGTCTCTTTCCAGCAGCATTTCAACATGCACAGTCATCACCATCCTTAAAAAAAGAACACCTGTTCCCAACTTTTCATTTCTCTCTACCTAATATCCCCCACTCCTCCCCTCCACAACCATCAAACTATTAAAAAAGAGCTATCTACGCTCATTCTTTCCATTTCCTTTGTAATCCAATTACTCTGCCAATTACTACAAAATCTGTATCCTAACATTCCTACTGTGCTTGGCCTTTTGGAAGAGCTGAAAAAAATTACTGAATGACTGAATGAATCTGGCTGCCCAAGCTGGAAACATGGAAACATATTCCTTCTACTTACCCTGTCATTCAGTTGGTCACCAAGTCTTTTAGATGATACTTCCTGACGAGTACTCATATCTGTCATCTTCTCTCCACTCTCACTGCTATTACTTTAGTTTTAGTTTGAACTACCAAGACCCCTCACCTTGATTACTGTTACAGCTCCTTAACAGGTCTGCCCCAATTCCAGGTGTCTCAGAACACATCAGCTAGAGTAGCCTCTCACAATACTACTTCCCTGCTTGTGCTACTTCATGGATTCCCAAAGTCCCCAGGATTCCATTCAACCTCCTTATTATGGTATATATTTCATGACTTTGCACTGCTCTCTGATCAGAATCTAAACCCCAAACATACTGAATTGTAATTTCCAAAACAGGTCATTGTTTCTCTTGCCTCTAGAAACTTGCACCTGTCCCTCCTTTTGCCCAGCTGCACTTCCCCTCCAATCTTTCACTCTTTTTACCCAGCAAACTCCTACTTGTTATGTGAACTCACTGATTCTAGGAATCATTCACTGCTCCCCTGAGACTCAACCTGGTGCCTCCATGTTTTCCCCATGACAGGCCATATGCATCTGTATAAAAACAGTTATGCAGTTTCTTTATAATTATCTGTTTATTTGTTTGATTGTTCTATTCAATGAGTTGAATTTGTCTTTGTTTTCTCCCACTAAGGTTTTCAAACACTGGCAGATCTCCTCATCCTTTTTCCTGGTAACATCTAAGGTATATCCCATCACTTCCAATATCTTCAGGTGTTAAAGAACAGTCTTGTTTTCAGATGTTAAGAAATGCAGTCCAATTCAAGATCAGCATTTCCATCTTTCACCTTGTTCTCTGATTCTACTAGGGTGCCTCCAAGAATAGGGTCAGAGTGATGGATGAGAAGAAAAGGAACAAAAATCTATTTATTTAACTGATGCTGTTTGTAGCTCTCATTTGGCTGTTAAATGTTCTCACCCAAAAGATGACTCTTACACAACACATACTGGTAGATTCTTGAGCAATTTTCATGGATATGGTCTCACTAACTAGACATTCATTGGTTTATAAATGACTTCACTCCTCAGATTCTACTCTCCAGCAAAATACCTTCAAGGTGAGGGAAACCTGAGGGTGATCCCTCTCACACAGACCCTTTCAGCATGACTCCAGCTTGGCAGCCTTTCTGCAAAGTCTGCATGGTCCACCAATAAACTTCTGTTCCCCTGTCCCAACAAATTCTGGAAGTATGGGCCATTCCTATTACAACCATTTCTCTTTTCAATGTCATTGCTATTTCCTCCACCAGCCTCCAAGTAAGATGTGGACGAGTCTCTATGCCTATTGAAGTCCAAGGTACATATTTTTGTACTTCTGGTGCCCCACAGCTCCAACTTGTCTTAAAGAGAGGCAGTAGGTATCTCCCTTTTCTCCCTAATGGGAAATGGAGGGGAATTACCTGAAAGTTCTCAACTGCTATAAATTACTTTCAAATAAATTCTTTAAGAAAATTATCTAGGGCTCTCTTTCACAGGTTGAATTTAAATGAAGGACTAAGACTCAGTCACAAAATTGACTTTGCTGTCTCTTAGCAATTCCTGTGGAGATGTCCCATGCCTTCTCCAGAATATATATGCATATTAAGGCAGTAGTGAAAGTCCCATTTGACGCGTTGTTATGTTTGTCTTCCCTTGATGACTGGGTGTGTACCTTCTTCAACCTCATATTCCCAATGTCTGGCACAGCGTAGAACTGCAATAAATTATAGGGAATGATAAGCAATTGCTATGCATTATGAAACATTTATGACAAAGTCATAGTAATATACTTCGCTTGACAAGTAAAGAACAGTCATGTCTACTTGAGAATGTTAGGAAAGACCCATGAATGTGAAATTTTCCTTAAAGTATGGGTTCTCCTTGTTCCTTAACAGGGAAACTTCATTGTTATAACCTCATTGTTACTTATACCATTAGCTTTGGTCCACAGTTGCTGTTCTATTTAAATATCAGAAAAGAGAAATAGCAACACAACATCTTTTAAGTGTAAGTTAATCTTAAAATCAGACTTTTAAACTCAATCAAACTCCAAATTTACTGGGCTTCTTTTCTGATCATAACTTGTTGGAGAGCTCAGCAGGAGTCTAGTTAGAAATTGTATTTGACCCAGAAAAAACTAAACCATTTATTCTTTTTCATTTGAGGATATATATATTACAAACATGTGGCCATTTGGCAATGTTCCTAACCTCTTTTAAATTAAATTAGGCTCTATGACTTTTAAACACTATTGAAAAGGCTTCTTCATTGTATTACTATGTTAATTTCTGTGGAACACTTTTATTTTACCTCCATTAGACTGTTTATTAACATTTCTCATGTTTTCCTCCAGCTCTCCCTCCTCCCCTGCTGCACAGATATTCACAGAGCACTTAATTCTAGTCTGCACCAAGGAAATAATGGATCCCAAGGTCTTATAAATACTGAGAGTGGAGAAAGTCCCTAGAAGAGGGGAGAACTGGAGGAAGAAATAAAGAATACCATGGGTAGTTGAAGGCAAGCACAGAGTTCCCTCCATTCCCAACAGAGTTCATTCAAGTAATTGTAGTTTCTTTATTCTCAGGCAAACATAGTACATGCAGGATAATCTTAGAAGGTATGAGATGCAGGGTGACTTTTACAGAAAGATACACAGGGGTACACAATTCTAACAACAACCTGATTTATACTTACAATGTCATAAATAATATTTAAGTTTAATGAAGTAAGCATGTGTTTATTTATTCCACTGGTGCCATCAACAAAATGTAGTTTTAGATTGGGACATATCTAACTGCTATACTTACAACATATAGAATACCCATAATTTGCTAAATATATAATTGAATGCACAACACATACACCCCGCCAGGGTCCTCATGTTTATAAGAAATGTCTGCATCATTCAGGACTAAAATAAATAGCCTTGAAACTAAGCACTAATCCTCTTAGTCATTTGGTGAATATACCTGTTTGGAAAGCAATCGTATACCCAGTTATTTTAACTGAATCTTTGCTTTCAAGTCAGAGGGCATCTCTCATTAAGGTGAATTTAAAGGAGGGGAGACTGGCAAGGAGGTTGTTATTTGGACACTACGCAGAAACCTGATTTTAAAATTTCTGTCTCCCTCCTCAGTATTCCCAAATAAGCAGCCTGAAGCTGATTGGAACATGAGCAGTGGCTCTTTGCTCCAAAACATTTTAGTTTCTAAATTTTTGGTGAGTCAAGTTGACCTATTTATATTGATGGGGCATCTGTCACTCTGGAAATCCTGGATAAGAAAGATTGAATCAGACTATGGGAGTCCAGCCAAAACGGAACTAATTTGCTATTGCTTTTGGGGGGGGGGGGCAGAAGATAAAATTTGTCCCTTGTAAGAGAGGTAATGATTTTCCCTAAAGAGAATAGTTGTTTCTTCTGTTAATAATCCTGTAATAAAGGAAAGCTCAAGGGAGGAAATTTGACAGTCCTTGGAATGGAAAGGAGAGGGAACGCATTTCTCTCATCTTGACCCACAGCCTTGAAAAATCTAAAGCAGTTACAGTGGAGCTGGTGAGACCAGGCCCTAGAGAACTCGGCTATTGCCTGTGGTAGCCCAGCAACTACACCAATACCATGCAGCACAGACAAGGGGCACCATGGGAATGCCACAAAAACACTTGGTGGTGAACAAATTTCTAGCAAATAAGGCAGTGGGTACATATGTAAAGGGGAAGTTAATTAGGATGTATTCAAATACATATGATTACTTGCTATCATTAGTCAAAGACTATTTGTCTTGATACATGAAGATTCTCTTATCTTTATTTTTAAAAGATTTTATTTATTTATTTGAAACAGAGAGAGCATGAGCAGTGGGGAGAGGGAGAAGCAGACTCCCCACTGAGCAGGGAGCCCAATGTGGGGTTTGATCCATGGACCCTGGGATCATGGCCTGAGCCGAAGGCAGACGCTTAACTAAGTCATCCAGGTGCCCCAAGATTCTCTTATCTTTATAAATGTTAAGATTCCAGTTTCCATTGATTCTTTAATCCATAAATAACAGACACCACAATCCAAAATTTTCACTGGACTATCCTCCACTCTGGGTAACACCTTTGGTGAAACATCATTTTGATTCAAGATTAGATTCTGTACTTATTCCAAGAGACTCCTGCCCTTAAGAAGCTTTCAATCTTGAAATTATGTCAAAAATTATATTTACATATTGACATAGACTAGAACAGAACCTTAAGAATGAAAAAGTTACATACAGAAATTTTTGATACATTTAATCCAGTTACTGTGATGTGACCATTAAAATTATTGTTTCAAAGAATGTAAGTGAGAAAAAAAAGCAGGATAAAATTTTGTATGTTTAGTGTGATTCTAATTTCCAAGTGAGTATTATATATTACAGGAAAAAAAGCTCTAGGAAGAAACACAATCCATTGTTAGTACTGGCACTTGCTCAGTTCTACAGTTAAGATAATTTTTATTTTTCTTTATATTTTTTCAATTGAAATTTTTTTAACAATAATGTTTTACTCTCAACACACAAAAAATGTTATTCTAAAAATGTAGACTTAAAGACTCTAAGATATGTATTAAGCAGGAAAAGTGGGGGAAATACACACACAAGAGCAGATATATAAACAGGTACACTATAATTTAAATAGTAATTGGATTAAGAATGAGAGATTATGGATGACGTCTTCATTTCTCAGCTTCCTTTAATGTCACTACCCTTCTTTTATGACATAAAGGACTAAATAAAATAACTGTTAATGTGTTAGCATTCTAATAAAGCACTGAATTAAAAATTAAAATAAAAAGTTAAATCTAATTGGCAAACAGAGCAAGCTCCAAGAAAAATTATAGAATTCTTTCTCTATAATAGAAATGTATAGATAATATAACCAGAACAACACAACCCAGGCACAAAATCCTGTGAGTGAGAGGAAGTTGGCAGATACTAAAAGATACTTGGACGCCGAGTGGGGAAGATGAGCCCACACAAGCTTTGGGGCCAGCCTACCTGGGCTTCAGTTGTGAATCCATTGCTTGGTAGCTGAGACACCTTAGTAAATCACTGGACTTTCTGAGTGCTGGTTTTTTCACCTGGAACTGCATATGGTGGCGACTGTTCGTGAATATACTTGAAAAGGTTTCTAACCTAAAGCACATTTAAAACATGTAATGGTCTCCTACTAACTCTGGCATAGTCACACAACTGACACCTGCTTTATGCAGAAAAGGTCTCTATTTTCCCACATTTGGGCCCCAAACTACCTACCATATCAATTCCGAGTATCAGTTATGTAAAGACTAATTTCAAACTCTATGGTGACTTTAAAATCCAAATTATTCCTGATCCATTAGTTTAATAAACCTTTAGAAATTAAGGCACACATGCAGAAAAGTGCCTAAATGATACATGTAACATTGAATGAAATTCCACAAGTTGAGCAAGTGGATGCCGCCACCATGCAGATCAAAAAATAGATCACTATCAGCACCCTAGGAGCCAACATCATGCTTCCTCCATCATTCCTCCCCTGCCTTCCCAAAAGCAACCACTATTCTAACTTTTAACACCAGAGATTAGTTTCTTCTTTTTATAATGGAGTCACTTTTGCTCAGCCTCATGTTTATGAGATTCATTCATGCTGTGTGTAGCAGTAGTTTGTTCATGTCCGGTGCTGTGTAATATTCTACCATATGGATATGCTACAATTTATTTACCCATCCTCCTATGATGGACATGTGAATGTTTCTGACCACGTGCAGAGTGCTGCTATATATATTCTTAGACCTGACTTTTGATGGACAAACGCACTCAGTTATCTTGGGCACATACAAATGAGTGACATTGCTGCATTCTAGAATATACTTACATTCATCTTTAGTTGATCCTGTCAGATAGCTTTCCAAGGTGGTTCTCATTTCATTTTTAAAAAATTTTCCCTCCCCCTGGTCTGTGGTAACTAGCATTCTATTTTTTGTCTCTATGGATATAGGTATCTCCTATAAATGTAATCATAAATAGTATTTGTCCTTTTGTGACTGGCTTATTTCACTTAGTAGAATGTCCTCAAGATTCATGTATATGGTAATACATGGCAAAATGTCCTTCCTTTAAGGCTGAATAATATTCTGTTGCATGGATATACTACATTTTCTTTATCCATTCATTAATCAGTGGACACTTAAACTGCTCCCACCTTTTGGCTATTATAAATAATAATCTGAACATAGGTGTACAGATATTTGTTTGAGCAGCTGCTTTCAATTCTTTCGGGTATGGGTCTAGAAGTGGAACTGCTGGCTCATCGAGTAATTCTATGTTTAGTTTTCTGTGGAACCACCATATTCTTTTCCACTGCAGCTGTACCACCCCATTTAATTTTCACAGTTTTATCCCAAACCAAGCTCAGGTCTCTCCCATCTCAATATCCCACCCATCTTTTGGTGACAATCCAGACTTTGTCTGTTCCTGCCTGGTTGCCTCTGTAATGTGACTGAGGCAAGGAACCAGAGTTGAACATAGAGGAAACCTAGTTTCTATTTCTAGTTCTGCCACTAACTCACACAACTATTAGATAAGAAACAAGGACCCTCACAGGCATCCTGAAGTTTAAGTAGAAAACACAGTAAGTTAGAGTGATAAGATAGGCAAAAAAATTTTAACACACTAGACTTTACACATCACATGCATGTTTTTACCCTCACTTCAGCTAGACCAAGTCAGATCACACTGTTATTGCATAAAATCTATTTTACATCTTTTCTTTTGTAATAATCACCAGAATCTAAATTTAATTATTACACAATACTGTGTTCTTACACACAGTACTATGTTCTTCATAGAGATGCAAAGAATTGGGGACTGAAAGGCAAAGAAAAGGCAGCATTGTTTTCCTTGAAGAGAACAATAGTGTAACAGCTACTGCTATAATCTTATTTCTGCCCTGCACCTCTCCCACCATTGCCCCCATTCCCTTTCTGACCAACAGGGTGTGGTAACCTTGAGGTGTACAGTGCAGACCCTCTTCTGAAGAACCTGCTGGGGAGGCAGGGCCTACGTGACTGATAGGCTCCAGGTTCTGCGGGTTGAGATCCACTGTGGTGTTCATAACCAGAATGCACTTCCCCCAGACTGCTCCCAGCCCTTACTGAATGTGATAGGCATCTAGAGCTTGGACATTTCTGCCTGATGTAGTGCTTTTGCAATGGGCAATCTTTTCTTAGAACTGTCTATTAGCTTGGTGAGGACTTCCTTCAAAGGGTGCTGTGGCCTAATACTCTTCCTATTAGTCTTTCCTTCCCTCTTTTCTTTCATGGGCATCAGGCTTGTATCACGGTCTAAAGGTTCTCCCAACCTACTCCTATGTCCCTTTGGTTTATCCTTTACTAGCATCCTGCAAATAATGTCTTGGAAATCTCATCCTATCTTGGCTGTCTGCTTCTAAGAGGAGGAACTGATGCACAGGGACAACTATAGGACGGGGTGGGGGGATCAATTATCATGTTCTCATCAATGGCCTCAGTGATTGATCAAAGTGGTAAATGTATGGTGCCCATCAGACCAACAAGAATGTTTCCCTTGGGGAAGCGCCTAGGTGGCTCAGTGGGTTAAGCCTCTGCCTTCGGCTCAGGTCATGATCTCAGGGTCCTGGGATCGAGCCCTGCATTGGGCTCCCTGCTCAGTGGGGAGCCTCCTTCTCCCCCCTCTCTTTCTGCCTGCCTCTTTGCCTACTTGTGATCTCTGTCTATCAAATAAATAAACAAAACCTTTAAAAAAAAAAAAAGAATGATTCCTTTGGGATTAGTCAACCTCAAACAGGTGGGGGCAGGGGATTCTGAAACAGTAAGGAAATAAACTCTCACTTATCTGAGGCCATGTTTCTTGGCAGAGAAATCCTGCCCTCAGTTTCAAAGAATCAGTCCAGTGATAGAGAGAAAGGTTTCATGTGGGTAGTAGGGTCTGAGGAGACTAGATTCTGAAATCTGGAGATGAGCATCACCCCTCCTATATGATCACATAGGTCAATAAGTTTCCTGTTCAAACTGGGTTTTGATCCCTTGTAACCTAGGAATCCTAATTATGTTACTCCCTTGGGTGTGTGTGTGTGTGTGTGTGTGTGTGTGTGTGTGTGTATAAAATGGAATATTACTCAGCCATTAAAAGGAATGAAATCTCAGTATTTTCAAAGACACACATAGACCTAGAGTGCATTATATTAAGGGAAATAAGTCAGAGAAAGACAAATACTATATGATTACATTCATGTGTGGAATTTAAGAAACGTAACAGATGGACTTAGGTGGAAAAAAAGATGGGCAAACCAAAAAACAGACTCTTTAGAGAACACACCAAGGGCTGCTGGAGGGGAGGTGGGCCCAAGGGATGAAATAAGTGGCTATTGGTATTAAAGAGGGCACTTGGGATGAGCACTTTATATTGCATGTAAGTGAGGAATCACTAAATCCTAAACCTGAAACTAATATATTAACTAACTAGAATTTAAATAAAAACTTGGAAGAAAAAAAACTTTCCACGGATTCCACTGATTCCAGGATAAAGCCCAAACTCCTTATATTCTAATATGTTGAAAAATTTCCAAATCTACTGAAAACTTGCAAGAATAGTAAAATAATGCCCATTTACCCTTCACCTAAATTCATCAATTATTAACATTCTACTACATTGGTCTTATCTCTTTCTCTTTCTTTCTGTATATACATACAAAGTTTTTGATGAGTTATTTGAGAATTGAATTAATCACAGAGATCACAACATTTCATCCCTAAATACCCTAAGAACAAAGACATTCTCCTATATAATCACAATAAGGTGTTCACATTCAGAAAATTTAACTTGATACAATATTATTACCTAATATTCAGTCTATATTCAGATCTCCTTAATTGTCCCAGTAATGTCCTTTATGGTTGTTGTTAGGTTATTTATTTCTTTTTGATCCAGGATCCAGTCAAGGATTATGTAATGCTTTTAATTGCCGTGTCTCTTCACTCTCCTTTAATTCATAACAGTTCCCTAGCATTTTTCTGTCTTTCAATATCTTGACCTTTTTTCAGAGTCCAGGCAGGTCATTTGGCAGAATGTATCTTAAATTAGTTTTTTCTGGTTGTATTCTCATGATTAGACTCAGGTTAAACATTTTCAGGGGTAATTAGAGGTAAGGTGATGCCCTCAATGCATTTGCAAGGCTGTTCACAGGCTGACCCCGCCCATCTCTCTGGCCTCATAACTTGCTGCTCTCCCTATGATCTTTCAAGTTCCAGCCAAGAAACCTCTTGTAGTTTTCTTCATTCACCTGGATTATTGGAATATACATTTCTCATCTAAACTTAAATAGCCATGACCTTTCCTTAGCCTCTTGGAATGGGCCAGCTCACCCATGTACTTGTGTAATTATCTTTCCTTCTAGACCATTGGCTTTCAAAATGTGGTCCTCAGACCCCCCAGGATCTTGGGACTATTTTATGGGCTTTACAAGGTCAAAGCTATTTTCATGATAATATTTAAGATGTTATTTACCTTTTTCACTGTACTGACATTTGTACTGATGTTACAAAAGCTATGGTGAGAAGCTGCTTGTGCAAACTGTAGCATTGGTCACTTTATTCTTTACCACCTACTCACAGAAAAAAAAAAAGGGAGTTTTACTTGAGAATGTCCTTGATTCAGCAGTTAAAATGATTAACTTTACTAAATCATTACCCTTGAGCATGTCTATTTAATATTCTGCATGACAAAATGGGAAGTATGCATAAAGCATTTCTGTTGCACAATGAAGTACAATGGGCATCTCAAGAAAAAGCATTTCTGGGACTGGATTGTGAGCTGAGCTGCACACTGTTTTCATGGAGCACCATTTTTACTTGAAAGAACAACCGGTTAAACTATGGTTACTTAGACCTGAGCATTTGATAGGCATTTTCTCAATAAATGGGCAAAGTGAAACTGCCACTTCAAGAAAAACAACTCACAATATGTGCTGTCAATGGTAAAATTTGAACACTTAGATAAAAATCAGAATTCTGGAAAAATTGTATTTTTGACTAAGTTTAAGTTTGACTGCCTCCCAATGCTTAGACTTTTCTGATGTGATCAGTGCTGATATTAATGAATGTGATTTTTTTAGATTATATAGTGAAATGTGTCAACATTTGAAAGAGTGGTATAACTCAGTGAATCAATGTTTTCCAAATGAACAATGCATATTATTAGATATGGAAGATTTGCTGAGAGTGCAAGATAGACTAATTAATTTTGGTATATGAAGCATTTATTTCATATATTTACCAGTGATATGGTTTCAGATTCCACATTGTAGCTAGCCTTTAAGAAATTACCACTTGTTGATTTTTGGTATAGTACCAAAGAAGAACTTTCACAATTATCTGAAAAGATTTCTAAGATACTCCTCTCTTTTCCAATTGCATATTTGGGTGAGACCAGATTTTCCATATATACTTCAACCAAAACAACATATTACAACAGACTAAAGACAGAAACAGAGATGAGAGTCCAGCTGTCTTTTATAAAGACATTAAAGACAGTAGAAAAATTATAAAACAATGCCATTCATTAATATTTTTTCAGAAAAGATGGTTGTCTTTTTATAGTAATAACATTATTTATGTTCACAGGTAACAGGTTCATTACATTATTTTTATTTTATTTTTTTCTTCATCATGATAAGTACACTCATTAATCCCCATCACCTATTTCACCCATTCCTCCACATATCTCCTCTCTGGTAACCATTAGTTTGTTCTCTATAGTTAAGGGTCTGTTTTTTATATGCCTCTCTCTCTTTTTTTTACCTCTTGCTCATTTATTTTGTTTCTTAATTTCCACATATGAGTGAGATCATATGGCATTTGTCTTTCTCTGATTTTGCTTAGCATTATACGCTCTAGCTCTATTCATGTTGTTGCAAATGGCAAGATTTCAATCCTTTTTATGTCTGAATAATATTCCATTATATATATATATATATACATATATACTGCATCTTCTTTATCTATTCGTCTATCAATGGACACTTGGGCTGTTTCCATAGTTTGGCTATTGTAAATGATGCCACCATACATATAAGGGTGCATGCATCCTTTTGAATTACTGTTCTTGCATATTTGGGGCAAAAACCTAATAGTGTGATTACTGGATCATGGGTAGCTCTATTTTTAATTTTTTTAAGGAACTTCCATACTGTTTTCCACGGCGACTACACCAGTTTGCATTCCCACCAACATGAGGGTTCCTTTTGCTCCACATCCTCACCAACACTTGCTGTTTCTTGCATTTTTTATTTTAGCCATTCTGACAGATGTAAGGTGATATTTCATTCTGGTTTTGATTTCCAGTTCCCTGATGATTAACGATGTTGAGGATCTTTTCATGTATCTGAGGGCCATCTGTATGTTTTCTTTGGAGAAATGTCTGTTTATGTCTTCTGCTTATGGTTTTTTTTTTTAATTTTTTATTTATTTTCAGCGTAACAGTATTCATTGTTTTTTCACCACACCCAGTGCTCCATGCAATCTGTGCCCTCCCTAATACCCACCACCTGGTTCCCCCACCCTCCCACCCCGCCCCTTCAAAACCCTCAGGTTGTTTTTCAGAGTCCATAGTCTCTCATGGTTCACCTCCCCTTCCAATTTCCCTCAACTCCCTTCTCCTCTCCATCTACCCTTGTCTTCTATATTATTTGTTATGCTCCACCAATAAGTGAAACCATATGATACTTGACTTTCTCTGTTTGACTTATTTCACTCAGCATAATCTCTTCCAGTCCTGTCCATGTTGCTACAAAAGTTGGGTATTCGTCCTTTCTGATGGAGGCATAATACTCCATAGTGTATATGGACCACATCTTCCTTATCCATTCATCCGTTGAAGGGCATCTTGGTTCTTTCCACAGTTTGGCGACCGTGGCCATTGCTGCTATAAACATTGGGGTACAGATGGCCCTTCTTTTCACTACATCTGTATCTTTGGGGTAAATACCCAGCAGTGCAATTGCAGGGTCATAGGGAAGATCTATTTTTAATTTCCTGAGGAATCTCCACACTGTTCTCCAAAGTGGCTGCACCAGTTTGCATTCCCACCAACAGTGTAAGAGGGTTCCCCTTTCTCCACATCCTCTCCAACACACGTTGTTTCCTGTCTTGCTAATTTTGGCCATTCTAACTGGTGTAAGGTGGTATCTCAATGTGGTTTTGATTTGAATCTCCCTGATGGCTAGTGATGATGAACATTTTTTCATGTGTCTGGTAGCCATTTGTATGTCTTCATTGGAGAAGTGTCTGTTCATATCTTCTGCCCATTTTTTAATATGATTATCTGTTTTGTGTGTGTTGAGTTTGAGGAGTTCTTTATAGATCCTGGATATCAACCTTTTATCTGTACTGTCATTTGCAAATATCTTCTCCCATTCCGTGGGTTGCCTCTTTGTTTTGATGACTGTTTCTTTTGCTGTGCAGAAGCTTTTTATCTTGATAAAGTCCCAGAAGTTCATCTTTGCCTTTGTTTCCAGGCAAAGACCCTACCAAAAAGGAGAATTTCAGACCGATATCACTGATGAATATGGATGCTAAGATTCTCAACAAGATCCTAGCAAACAGGATCCAACAGCAGATTAAAAAGATTATCCACCATGACCAGGTGGGATTCATCCCTGGGTTACAAGGATGGTTCAACATTCGCAAATCAATCAATGTGATAGAACAAATCAATAAGAGAAGAGAGAAGAACCACATGATCCTCTCCATTGATGCAGAAAAAGCTTTTGACAAAATCCAGCATCCGTTCCTGATTAAAACGCTTCAAAGTATAGGGATAGAGGGAACATTCCTGAACTTCATCAAATCTATCTATGAAAAACCCACAGCAAATATCATCCTCAATGGGAAAAAGCTTGCAGCCTTCCCATTGAGATCAGGAACACGACAAGGATGCCCACTCTCACCACTCTTGTTCAACATAGTATTAGAAGTCCTAGCAACAGCAATCAGACAACAAAGAGAAATAAAAGGTATCCAAATTGGCGAGGAAGAAGTCAAACTCTCTCTCTTCGCAGATGACATGATTCTTTATATGGAAAACCCGAAAGACTCCACCTCCAAACTACTAGAACTCATACAGCAATTCAGTAATGTAGCAGGATACAAAGTCAATGTCCAGAAATCAGTGGCTTTCTTATACACTAACAATGAAAATACAGAAAGGCAAATTAGAGAATCGATTCCATTTACTATAGCACCAAAAACCATAAGATACCTCGGAATAAACCTAACCAAAGAGGTTAAAGATCTGTACTCGAGGAACTACAGAACACTCCTAAAAGAAATTGAAGAAGACACAAAAAGATGGAAGACCATTCCATGCTCTTGGATGGGAAGAATAAACATCGTTAAAATGTCTATACTGCCCAGAGCAATCTATACTTTTAATGCCATTCCAATCAAAATTCCACCAGTATTTTTCAAAGAGCTGGAGCAAATAATACTAAAATTTGTATGGAATCAGAAGAGACCCCGAATTGCTAAGGAAATGTTGAAAAACAAAAATAAAACTGGTGGCATCACGTTACCTGATTTCAAGCTTTACTACAAAGCTGTGATCACCAAGACAGCATGGTACTGGCATAAAAACAGACACATGGACCAGTGGAACAGAGTAGAGAGCCCAGATATGGACCCTCAACTCTATGGTCAAATAATCTTTGACAAAACAGGAAAAAATATCCAGTGGAAAAAAGACAGTCTCTTCAATAAATGGTGCTGGGAAAACTGGACAGCTATATGTAGAAGAATGAAACTTGACCATTCTCTTACACCGTACACAAAGATAAACTCGAAATGGATAAAAGACCTCAACGTGAGACAGGAATCCATCAGAATCCTCGAGGAGAACATAGGGAGTAACCTCTTTGATATCAGCCACAGCAACTTCTGCTTATGTTTTAATTGGATTATTTGGGGGTTTTTTGGTGTTGAGTTGTGTAGATTCTTTATATATTTTGGATACTAACCCTTTATCAGATATGTCATTTGCAAATATCTTCTCCCAGCCTATAGGTTGCCTTTTACTTTTGTTGATTGTTTCCTTCACTGTGCAGAAGTTTTTATTTTGATGTAGTCCTAATAGTTTATTTTTGCTTTTATTTCCTTTGTCTCAGGAGACATATCTAGAAAAAAGTTGCTATAGCTCATGTCAAAGAAATTACTGCCTGTGCTCTCTTGAAGGATTTCTATGGTTTCAGGTCTCACATCTAGGTCTTTAATCCATTTTTTATTTATTTTTATGTATGTTGTAAGAAAGTGGTCCAGTGACATTCTTTTGCATGTAGCTGTCCAGTATTCCCAACATCATTCATTGATGTGACTGTCTTTTTTCCATTGTATATTCAGTCTTCTGTCATCAAAGATTAATTGACCATATACATGTGGGTTTATTTCTGGATTTTCTATTCTGTTCCCCTGATCTATGTGTCTATTTCTATGCCAGTACCAAACTGTTTTAATTACTACTGTTTTGTATTATAACTTGAAGACTGGAATTGTGATACCTCCACTTTTGTTTTTCTTTTTCAAGATTGCTTTGGCTATTTGAGGTCTTTTGTGGTTCCATACAAATTTGGGGCTGGTTTGGTCTAGTTCAGTGAAAAATACTGTTGGTATTTTGATAGGGATTGTATTAAATGTGCAAATTATTTTTTTTAAGATTTTATTTATTTGACACAGAAAGAGATAGCCAGAGAGGGAACACAAGCAGGGGGAGTAGGAGAGGGAGAAGCAGTCTCCCACAGAGCAGGGAGCCTGACATGGGACTCGATCCCAGGACCCTGGGATCATGACCCAGGCCAAAGGCAGATGCTTAACAACTGAGCCGCCCAGGCACCCCAAATACTTTGGATAGTATAGACATTTTAACATATTTGTTCTTCCAGCCCATGAACAGGGAACGTCTTTCCAAATTTGTATAAGCTTGAATTTCTTTCATCAGTGTTACATAGTTTTCAGAGTACAGGTTCTTTCATCTCTTTAGTTATGTTTATTTCTAGATATTTTATTGTTTTTCATGCAATTATAAATGGGATTCTTTTTTCTTTTTTTGCAGTTTACTTGAGACAGCACACATGAGCAGGGGGAGGGGCAGAGGGAAAGAATCTCAGACTCCCTGTCCAGTGCAGAGCCTAATGGCGGGCTCGATCTCATCCCCCTGAGATCTGACCTGAGCCAAAATCAAGAGTCAGTTGCTTAACTGACTGAACTACCCAGGGACTCCTGGGATTATTTTCTTAATTTCACTTTCTGCTGATTCATTATTAGTATATAGGAATACAACAGTTTTGATGCTGCAACTATACTGAATTCATTTATTGGTTCTAGAGATTTTTTGGTGGAGTCCTTGGGTTTTCCATATATAGTATCACGTTTGCAAAGAGAGTTTTACTTCATCCTTACTGATTTGAATGCACTTTATTTCTTTGTGTTGTTTAACTGCTGTAACTAGGTCTTCCAGGACTATGTTGAATAAAAGTGGTGAGAGTGGGCATCCTTGTCTTAGTCCTGACCTTAAGAGAAAAGCTCTCAGTTTTTCACCATTGAATATGATGTTGGCTGTGGGTTTTTCATAGAAGGCCTTTATTATGCTGAGATATGTTCCTTCATAAGAAGGAGAGGGAGAGGAGCAGTTTTCCTGCTAAGTGGAGTGCCTGACATGGGTCAGGTTGGTAAACCTACTTTGCAGAGGGCTTTTATCATGAATGAATATTGTGCTTTGACAAATGCTTTTTCTGCATCTATTGAAATGATCATATGGTTTTTTCCTTTCTCTTATTGATATGAAGTATCATACTGTTTTGTGAATACTGAACCACCCTTGCAGACCAGGAATAAATGCCACTTGATCACAGTATATGATTTCTTTAATGTATTGTTGCATTTGGTTTGCTAATATTTTGTTGAAGATTTTTGCATCTATATTCATGAGAGATATTGGCCTGTAGTTCTCTTTTTAAAAAATATTTTATTTATTTTAGAGAAACAGAGAATGGGGAGAGGGGGAGAAGGGGAGGGAGAGGGGTAAGCAGACTCCATGCTCCGTGTGGAGCCCAATGCAGGGCTCAATCCCATGACCCTGAGATCATGACCTGAGCTGAAACCAAGAGTTGGCCACTTAAATGACTGAGCCACCCAGGTGCCCCTCCCTTTTTTTTTTAAAGATTTATTTATTTATATGAGAGAGGGAATGAGCTCTTGAGTAAGGGAGGGGTAAGAAGGAGAGGGAGAGGAGCAGTCTCCCTGCTAAGTGGCATGCCTGACATGGCACTCGTTCCCACAAACCTGAGATCATGATTGAGCCAAAACCAAGAGTCAGATGATCAACCAACTGAGCCACCCAAGCACCCCTTTTGTGGTGTCTTTATCTGGTCTCGGTGTCAGGGTGATACTTTCCTCATAGAATGAATTTGGAAGTTTTCCTTTCTCTTGTATTTTTTGGAATAGCTCATGAAAATAGGTATTTACTCTTCTTAAATGTTTGGTAGAATTCACCTTTGAAGCCATATAGTTCTGGACTTTTTCGGGGGGGAGTTTTCTGGTTACTGATTCAATTGAATTGCTGGCAATTGGTCTGTTCACATTTCCTATTTCTTCCTGCTTCAGTTTTGGTAGGTTATATTTCTAGGAATTTATCCATTTCTTCTAAGTTGTTCAATTTGTTGGCAAGTAGGTCTTCATAATATTCTGTCACAATTGTTTGTATTTCTGTGGTATTGGTTGTTATTTCTCCTCTTTCATTAGTGGTTTTATTTATTGGGATCCTCTCTCTCTCTCTCTCTCTCTCTCTATTAGTCTTGCTAGAGATTTAGTAATTTTGTTGATCTTTTCAAAGAACAAGCTTCTGGTTTTATTGATTTGTTCTATTGTGTTTTAGTTTTCTTTAGTATTTATTTCTGCTCTAATCTTCATTATGCCCTTCCTTTTGTTGGGTTTGGATTTTATTTGTTCTTTTTTCTAGCTCCTTTAGGTATAAGGTTAAGTTCTTTATTTGAGGTTTTTCTTGCTTTCTAAGGTAGGCATGTATTGTTATAAACATCCCTCTTAGAATCACTTTTGTTGCATCTCAGTGATTGTGTTTTCATTTTCATTTGTTTCCATGTTTTTCTAAATTTCTTCTTTGATTTCTTGGTTGACCCATTCATTGCACAGCCTAACATGTTATTTAACCTCCATGTATTTGTGCTCTTTCCAGATTTTTTCTTGTGCTTGACTTTTTTGTTTTATAGCATTGTGGTCAGAAAAGATGCATGGGCGAGTTAAGATGGAGAAGAGTAGGATGACCCTAGGCTTGTCTCTTTCCTTGAACACAACTAGATAACTATGAAATCATTCTAAATACTCCAGAAATCAACCTGAGGACCGAGAGAACAAACTCCACAACTAAAGGAAGAGAAGAAGTCACATCAAAGAAAGTAGGAAGTATGGAGATGTGGTTCAGAGGAGAAACTGGATCATAGGTGCTATGAAGGGGAGGGAGCTATCATCACAAAGAAAGGTGAGAGAGAGAGAGAGAGAGAGAGGAGCACACAGAGAACACACAAGTAAAACATTTTCCCAAAGCCACTGACTGGAAAATGAGAGACACTGATTTTTATGAGTTCTTGCAACCAGCAAGGCTTAAAGACTGGAGTTTTAAAGGTGAACAGGTTTGGCTGGAATAGAGTCCTGAGAGTACCATCCTACTTCTAGAGAGAGGTAGGCAAACAACCAGAGGGAGGGGGGCAGATGGTGTAGAATCAGTGATTTGAAAAATGCCAGGGGCACACAGCAGGGAGATTATTCACTCCTCTTAGAGCCAGTCCCTGGGAGGCCACATTCAGGGAGAGGCCTCTCCAGGGACAAAGGAGCTGTCTGGCACCATTTCCCTCCCCTGGCCATCATCATAACCACAGAGCCACTGGGGAAAAGGTACTCAGCCCCAACAATGACTTCTTATCCTGCTTCAACCAAGACCCACATCCCTGTGCTCTGCTGGGACTTCCCCTCTTAGTCAAGCTTGCCTCAGTCCCAGCATAATGGGCTTCTTCCCCAGAAGACCAGCAGAAACCCCTGCCCATATCATGTCTCCCAACCAGAGACTTCTGCAGGGATTGAGTTCTAGTGGAAGTAGTAATGGAAGTAGTATCAGGCCTCATTTAACAAGGACACCAGAACACACCTAGTTAAAACTTAGCACATTCTGGCCAAAGGCCAAACACTGCCCACTGCAGGCAAGGAGAGCCTCTGCAGACAACTAGCCTGAAAGATAGAGCAGGCAAAACACAACAGCAGAGCACATGCAGCAGCACACACTAGAGACACTCTCTGAAGAACCAGGTCATGGACACTACATTACCTCTTCATAAAGCCATTATTCTCAGGAGCAGGAAACATAACAGTCTTTTCTAACACAGAGAAGATAGAGACCTAGACAAAATGCCAAGATAGAGGAATTCATTCCAAATGAAAGAATAAGATAAGATCATGGCCAGAGATTGAAGCAAAAGAGATATAAATAACAGGATTGCTGGAGAATTTAAAGCAACAATCAAAAAGATACTCACTAGACTTGAGGAAAGAATGGAAGACTTCAGGGACACCCTTACTTGGAGATAAAACATAAAAAAGAGTCAGTCAGAAATGAAAAATATAATAACTGAGATTGGAAACAGGCGTGATGCAATGAATACAAGTCTAGAAGAAGCAGAGGAATGAATTTGTGACCTATAAGATAAAATAATAGAAAATAATAAAGCTGAACAAAAGAAATAAAGAAGTATGATGGAACATGAGAAAAGACTTAGGGAATTCAGTGACTTCATCAAACATAATAACATTTGTAGTATAGGAGTCCCAAAAGAAGAAGAGAGAGAAAAGAGGGCAGAAAATTTATTCAAGGAAATAACAGCTGAAAACTTCCCTAAATTGGGGAAGGAAAAAGACATCCAGATCCAGGAAGCACAGAGAATTCCCATCAAAATCAACAACAGCAGGCCAACACCAACACATATTGTATTTAATTTGTAAAATATGCTGCTAAAGAAAAAAATCTTAAAAGTGGCAAGATAAAAGAAGTCCTTAAATTACAAGGGAAGACCCATAAGGCTAGCTGCACATTTCTCAACAGAAACTTGGCAAGAAAGAAGAGAGTGGCATAATATATTCAAAGTGCTTAAAGGGACAAATTTGCAGCCAAGAATATCCAGCAAGGCTATCATTCAGAATAGGAGAGATATAGAGTTTCCCAGACAAACAAAAACTAAAGGAGTTAGGGACCACTAATCCAGCTCTGAAAGAAATATTAAAGTGGACTCTTTGAGTAGAAAGGAAAGACCAAAAGTGACAAAGACAAGAAAGGACCAGAGAAATTTTCCAGAAACAACAATAAAACAAGTAATAAAATGGCACTAAATACATATATATCAATAATTACTCTGAATGTAAATGGACTAAATGTTCCAATCAAAACACACAGAGCACCAGAATGGATGAAAAGAATGAGATCAACCTATATACTGCATACAAGAGACTCATTTCAGACCTAAAGACACCTGCAGACTTAAAGTGAGGGGATGGAGAAATATTTATCATGCAAATGAATATCAAAAGAAAGCCAGAGTAGCAATGTTTCCATAAGTCAAACTAGACTTTAAACCAAAGACAGAAGATAAAGAGGGCACTATATCCTAGTAAAGAGGACAATCCAAAATGATGATCTAACAATTGTAAATATTTATGTACTAAACATGGGAGCACCCAAATATATAAAACTACATAAGAGAACTCATTGATAACAATACAATAATAGTAGGGGATTTTAACACACCACTACATCAATGGACAGATTATCTAAATAGAAAATCAACAAGGAAACATTGACTTTAAATGACACACTGGACCAGACAACCTCAACAGATATATTCAGAACATTTCATCCTAAAGCAGCAGAATACACATTCTTTTCAAATGCACATGTGATTTTCTCCGGAATAGATCACATATTAGGTCACAAATCAGCCCTCAACAAGTACAAAAAGATTGAGACCATACCATGCATGCATATTTTCAGAACACAATGCTATGAAACTTGAAGTCAATCATAAGAAAAAATTTGGAAAGGCCACAAATACATGTAGGTTAAAGAACATCCTACTGAAGGATGAATGGGTCAAACAGAAAATTAAAGAATAAATTTTAAAAACACTTGGAAAAAATGAAAATGAAAACATGACAGCCCAAAACCTTTGGGATACAGCAAAAGTGGAAATAAGAGGGAAGTATATAGCAATACAGGCCTACCACGAGTAGCAGGAAAAATCTCAAATAAACAACCTAACTTTACACCTAAAGGAGCTATCAAAAAAGTACAACAAATGAAGCCTAAGACCAGAAGAAGAAAGGAAATAAAGATTAGAGCAGAAATAAATGATACAGAACTAACGAAACCAATAGAATAAATCAATGAAACCAGGAGCTGGTTCTTTGAAAAAATTAATAAAATTGATAAACCCCTGGCCAGACTTATCAAAAGGAGAAAGAAATCAAATAAATAAAATCACAAATGAGAGAGGAGAAATAACAACCAACACCACAGAAATACCAACAATTATAAGAGAATATTATGAAAAATTATATGCCAACAAATTGGATAACCTATAAACTACAAAACTGAAACAGGAAGAAATAGAAAATGTGAATAGACTGATAACCAGCAAAGAAGTTCAATCAGTAATCTAAAATCTCCTGACAAATGAAGTCCAGGGCTAGATGTCTTCACAGGTGAATTTTACCAAACATTTAAAGAAGAGTTAATACTTATTCTCAAACTATTCCAAAAAACAGAAGATGAAGGAAAACTTCCAAATTCATTCTATGAGGCCAGCGTTATCCTGATACCAGTACCAGATAAAGACTTGGCTCCACTAAGAAAGAAAACCACAGGCCAATATCCCTGATGAATATGGATGTAAAAATTCTCAGGAAGACACTAGCAAAATGAATCCAGTGATATATTAATAGAATAATTCACCACGATCAAGTGGGATTTATTCCTGAGCTGCAAGAGTGGTTCAGTATTCACAAATCAATCAACATGATATACCACATTAATAAAAGAAAGAATAAGAACCATATGATCCTCTCAATCGATGCAGAAACAGCATTTGACAAAGTAAAACATCCATTCGTGATTTAAAAAAAAAACAAAAAACAAAAAACAACCGTCAATGAAGTAGGGTTAGAAGAAAATTACCTCAACATCATAAAGGTTATATTTGAAAGGCCCATAGCAAATATCACCCAAAATGAGGAAAAACTGAGAGCTTTTCCTCTATGGTCAAGAAAAGACATGGAGGGGCGCCTGGGTGGCTCAGTGGGTTAAAGCCTCTGCCTTCGGCTCAGGTCATGATCCCAGGATCCTGGGATCGAGCCCCGCATCAGGCTCTCTGCTCAGTGGGGAGCCTGCTTCCTCCCTTCTCTCTCTGCCTGCCTCTCTGCCTACTTGTGATCTGTCTGTCAAATAAATAAATAAAATCTTTAAAAAAAAAAAAAGAAAAGACATGGATGTCCACTCTAACCATGTTATTTAACATAATATTGGAAGTTATAGCCACAGCAATCAGACAACAAAGAAAAATATAAGGCATTTTAATCAGCAAGGAAGAAGTCAAACTTTCACTATTTGTAGACCACGTGATAATCTATGTAGAATATCCAAAAGACTCCACCAAAAAATTGCCAGAACTGATACATGAATTCAGTAAAGTCACCAGATACAAAACTGATGTATAGAAATCTGTTTAATTTCTAAATAGCAATAATAAAGCAGCAGAAAGAGAAATCAAGGCATCAATCCTATTTAGAATTGTACCAAAACTATAATATAACTAGGAATAAACCTAACTAAAGAGATAAAAGATCTGTACTCTGAAAATTATAGATTACCCATGAAAGAAATTGAAGAGGACACAAAGAAATGGGAAAACATCCCATGCTCATGGATTGGAAGAAAAATATTATTAAACTATCTGTACTACCCAAAGCAACTTACACATTTAATGCAATCCTCATAAAAATACCAACAGCTTTCTTCAGAGAGCCAGAACAAACAATCCTAAAATTTATTTGGAACCATGAAAGACCCCAAATAGCCAAAAACACCTTGAGAAAGAAAAGTAAAGCTGGAGGCATCACAATTCCAGATTTCAAGTTATATTACAAAGCTATAGTGATCAAGACAGTATAGTACTGGCAAAAGAACAGACACATATCAATGGAACAGAATAGAAAACCCAGAAATGAGCCCTCAACTATATGGTCCATTAATCTCTAACAAAGCAGGAAAGAATATCCAAAGGAAAAAAGATTCTTCAACAAATAGTGTTGGGGAAAACAGGACAACTACAGGCAAAAGAATGAAATTGGACCACTTTCTTACATTATACACACACAAAAAATTCAAAACGGATGAAAGAACTAAATGTGAGACAGGAAACCATCAAAATCCTAGAGGAAAACACAGAGTATAACCTCTTTGACATCAGCCATAGCAACTTCTTTCTAGATATGTTTCCTGAGGCAAGGGAAACAAAGGCAAAAATAAACTATTAGGACTTCATCAAAATAAAAATCTTCTGCACAGTGTAGAAGACAATCAGCAAAACTAAAAGGCAATCAACAGAATGGGAGAAGATATTTGCAAATGACATATCTGATAAAGGGTTAGTATCCAAAGTAAATAAAGAACTTATAAAACTCAGCACCCCAGAAACAAATAATCCAATTAAAACTGGGCAGAAGATGGGATGCCTGGGTGGCTCAGTCAATTAAGCATCTGACTCTTGATTTCACCTCAGGTCATGATCTAGGTCATGAGATTGAGTCCTGCATCGGGCTCCATGTTGAACCTGGAGCCTATTTGAGATTCTCTCTCTCCCTCTCCTTCTGCCTCCCCCCAACTCACTCTCTCTCAAAAAAGGTGGGAGGGGGGCAAAAGACATGAATAAACATTTTTCCAAAGAAGATATACAGATGGCTAACAGAAACATGAAAAGAAGCTCAGTATCTCTCCACATCAAGGAAATGCAAATCAAAATTACAATGATATCACCTCACACCTGTCAGAATGACCAAAATTAATAACACAAGAAACAACAGGTGTTGGCGAGGATGTGGAGAAAGGGGAATCCTCTTACACTGTTGGTTGGAATGCAAATTGGTGTAGCCATTGTGGAAAGCAGTATGGAGGGTCCTCAAAAAGTTAAAAATAGAACCACCCTGTGATCCAGCAATTGCATTACTAGGTTGTTTTTTTTTTTTCCCATTACTAGGTGTTTAATCAAAGAATACAAAAATGCTAATTCAAAGGAATATATGCACCCTGATATTTATAGCTGCATTATCAACAATAGCCAAATTATGGAAAAAGCCCAAATGTCTGCTGACTGATGAATGGATAAAGAAGATGTGATATATATATATATATATGTGTGTGTGTGTGTGTATATATACACACACACACACATATATATGTATATATATATACATATATATACACACACACAAATATAGATATGTGTATATATAATTCATATTCATATATATCATTCATATATATAGTAGTTTATAGGTTATATCAATATTCATATGTATATGAATATTGCTCAGTCATAAAAAAAGAATGAAATCTTGCCATTTGCAATGATGTTGGTGGAGCTAGAGGGTATTATGCCAAACAAAGTCAGTCAGAGAAAGACAAATATCATACGATTTCACTCATATGTAGAATTTAAGAAACAAAACAAATGATCATAGAGGAAAAAGAGAAGCAAACCATAACACAGACTCTTAACTATAGAGAACAAATTGATGGTTATGGGGGTGGTGGGGTAGGATGGGTTAAATAGGGGATGGGGATTAAGGAATGCACTTGTTATGATGATCCCTAGGTGTTGAACATAAATAGTGAATCACTAAATTGTACACCTGAAACTAATATTACAATATGTGTTAAATAACTGGAATTGAAATAAAAACTTGGAAAAAAAGAAAAAGAAAAGATGCACGGTATGACATTGATTTTTTTGAATTTGTGGAGACTTGTTTTATGGCCTAATATGTGATCTGTTCTGGAGAATGTTCTGTGTGCATTTGAGAAGAATGTGTATCCTGCTGTTTTAGGATAGAATGTTCTGAATATGTCTGTTAAATCCATCCAGTCCAGAAATGTTCATTCATGTCTTTTTTTTAATTAAAGACATTGTTTCCTTGTTAATTTTCTGTTTGGATGATCTGTCCATTGATGTAAGTTGGTTGTTAAAGTCCCCTAGTATTATTGTACTACTATCAATTATTTCCATTATATTTGTTATTAACTGTTTTATGTATTTGTGTGTTCCCATGTTGGGTGCAAAAATATTTATAATTATTATATTATGTTGCATTGTCCTGTTTATTGTTATATAATGTCCTTCTTTGTCTCTCTTTTTTTTTAAGGTTTACTTATTTATTTGAGAGAGAGAGAATGTGAGTGGCAAGAGGGGCTAAGGGAGAGGGAGAATCCCCAAGCAGACTCCCCACTGAGCACGGAGTCTAAAGTGGGGCTCAGTCTCAGGACCCTGAGATCATGACCTGAGCTGAAATCAAGAGTCAGTGCTTAATGGACTGAGCCACCCAGGTGCCCACTTTGTCTCTTGTTATAGTCTTTGTTTTAAAAGTCCATTTTGTACAATGTAAGTATTGCTACCCTAGTTTTCTTTTGATATCCATTTGCATGATAAATTTTTCTCCATCTTCTCACTTTCAATCTGCATGTATCTTTCAGTCTAAAATAAGTCTCTTATAGGCAGCATACAGATGAGTCCACTCCTTCCCCCTATGTCTTTTGATTAGAGTATTTAGCCCATTTACATTCAGAGTAATTATTGATAGGTATGTATTTAGTTTCATTTTATTACTTATTTTGTGTTATTTCTGTAGATTTTCTCTGATCCCTTCTTCTCTTGCTCTCTTTCATGGTTTGTTGGGTTTCATTAGTGATATACTTGGATGCCTTTCTGTTTACTCTTTGCATTTTACTGCTTTTGTGTTTTTTACTTTTTATACTTCCACTTATGGTCTTACATTTCCACTCAAAGAGTTCCCTTTAATATTTCTTATAGGACTGGTTTAATGGCCACGAACTCCTTTAGTTTTTGTTTGTCTGAGAAACTCTTTATCTCTCCTTCTATTCTGAATGATAACCTTGCTGGATAGAGTATTCTTGGCTGCCAATTTGTCCCTTTTATTACTTTGAAATAGATCATGCCACTTTCTTCAGGCCTGCAAAGTTTCTGCTGCAAATCTATTGATAGCTTTATGGGGTTTCCCTTGTATGTAACTGTCTTTTCTCTTGCCGCTTTTAATTTTTTTTTCTTTATGGTTACATTTTGCCATTTTAATTACTATGTTTCTTGGTGTGGATCTCCTTGAGTTGAATTTGTGGGGCCTCCTGAATCTGGATATCTGTTTCCTTCTGCACATTAGGGAAATTTTCAGCTATTTTTCTTCAAATAAATTTTCTACCACCTTTTCTCTCTCTTCTTCTTCTAGGGTCCCCATAATGCAAATGTTATGCTTGATGGAGCCACTGAGTTCCCAAGACTATTCTCAATTTGTGTAATTTTCTTCCATCTCCTTTACTCAGCTTGGTTACTTTCTGTTACCCTGCCTTCCAGGTCATTAATTCATTCATCTGCTTCATCTAACCTGCTATTTATTCCAACAAGTATAATTTTTTAATCTCATTTATTGTATTCTTTTTTATTTAAATTCAATTAGCCAACATATAGTACATCATTAGTTTATGCAGAGTTATTAGTTTATGCAGAGTTCAGTAACCCAGTGCTTATCACATCACATGCCCTCCTGATATTTATTATATTCTTGATCTCCAATTTTTTTTTTAAATCTCTGATGTCCTCTACTCTTTTCTCAAGTCTAGTGAATATATTTATGATCATTACTTTAAATTCTCTATCAGGCATATTACTTATTTCCATTTGGCTTTGGTCTCTTGCTATAGTTTGGTCCTGTTCTTTCATTTGGGAGATATTTCTCTGTCTCCTCATTTTGTCTGACTTCCTGTGTCTGTTTCTGTGTGTTTTCAAAGTCAGCTACTTTCTCACTCTTAACAATAAACAGCCTTATGAAGAAGAGGTCCTGCAGTACCCTGCAGTGCAGTGTCCCCAGTTCCTCAGGGTCTGGTACTTCAGGGAATGTCTCCTATGTGAGCTGCATATGCTCTGCTGTTGAGTCTTGGCCAATCCTTCAGTCCAGGTGTCTGCAGAGATGCTCTTTGCCTATTGTGGGTAGTGTTTGGTCCCCAGCAGGGGTGGCCTAGTTGCAAAAAGAGACATGCTGCCAGAACTGAGGTTTTGCAAAACACATGGGTCAAGAAATGTGGTGTTAGTAGAGTTTGCACTGATATTCTTGGAGGAGAGACTCACAGTGCTGGAGTAAGGCATTGGGTAGGGTGTCTGGGGGAGCAGCACGTGGTATGAACAAGTTAGGTAAGGCATGCCCTTCTGGTTCCTGCAGGTGGCCATTATTTATGCTGGGGGCATGAGAGGGAAACGGCCCCTGCAAGCTCCTTTGTTCCTGGAGTCTCCATGATCCCTGTCTCTCTGGGCATGCTCTGAGATGAACAAATCACCCTCCCTCCCATCTGCAACCACCCCCCCCCACTCCCAAATTTCTCAAACTGCTAGTTCTAGGCTGTATATGCACAGGCTGTTTGTTCTGCTGCTTCTTTAATGGTGGGAACTCTGCTTCTTAATGCCCTCCAAGCTCTCCCAGAGTGGAGCCCAGTGATTTTTAAAATTCCAGGCTTTAAGTCCCACTGATTGTAAGAACTCAAAAAATTTGTCCCCTCTTGCTTTGAAGATAAAAGTTGTGGGGATTCATCCTCCCCATTTGTGGGCTCCCCAGTGTGAAAGTCTGTTTTCTACCCTTCTCCACACCATTGGCTCCCTCCCCACCATAGACAGCCACAGTCTGTTTTGCTCCCAGATCATCTTTACCCTTTCTACTTTCTTTGATGAGGCCTCCTCTCTATCTCTAGTGGTAGAGTTTATCTGCCAGTCTTTGGATGTTACCTGGGTTATCTACAGTGATGTGAGTATTATTTAGTTGTGTGGGAGTATTAACTAGTTGTGGGACAGGGGGAGCTTAATATCCTTCTCTATCATCTTCCTAGCGGACCACCCATTATGTTATTTTTAAGTGAATTAATAAATATGTTTACAGTTTCCTAGTGTTAATCTCTAATACAATAAACATTGACAGCTATCACCCACATAATTAGAAACCCTTTGTGGTCCTCAGGGTTCTGAGACCAAAGTTGGTAAAGTATTGTTCTAGATTATAAGCCCGGTGGGGGCAGGGGCTACATCTTTCTTGATCACTGCTATATCCTACATGGGAGATATTCAAAAAATAATGGGGCACCTGGGTGGTTCAATCTGCTAAGCATCTGACTTTGGTTCAAGTCATGATCTCAGGGTCCTGGGGTCAAGTCCCACACTGGACTCCCTGTTCAGTGGGGAGTCTCCTTGTCCCTCTGCCCTTCTCTCACACATATGAGCTCTCTCTCTGTTGCTCGTGCTCTCTTGAATAAATACAATCTTTAAAAAAAAAAAAAAGAAAAATGGCTGTTAATATTTGCTGAAAATGTGATCACATGTCTGTCAGGATGAATGAATGACACTCAAAATGGACCCTGCAAGGCATTCCAGATAGAAAAAACAACCTGATAAAAAAAGGACCAGAAATAAGAAAATAAGCATTTAAGGAGAATACTGAGAAATTAAGTGTGTAGAGCAACTAACACAGTGGATAAAAACTTAAGCTTTGGACATAAAAAATCCTGAGTTCCAATCCTGACTCCAATCTTTATTAGCTAAGTTGTATTGGGCAGATCAACCACTCTCACCTTCAGCTTATTAGTTGTGTTTACTAGTCCAAGTTATTATCCCTCTGTGCCTCTGTTTCCTTACCTTTAAAGTGAAGATAATATAGCATCGACTATGTACTTTTGTGCTGACAGCAGTAAAGTGCCCAGAGTTGTACTTCCCAACATAGCAGTCCTTTACCACACATGGCCATGAAGTGCTTGGTATGTGGTTAGTGCACTGGAAAACAAATTTATTTTATTTTATTTTAATTGATTGAAATTGAAATTAAAATTTTTAAATTGAAGCAGTTTTATAATATGGATGAGAATAGAAAAGGAAATTATTTTTGGTACTTGATTCAGGTACTAGAGATCTTTTAAGTATGTTTGGAACAACTTGGGTATGTGAAACTAATTTTTCCACTGTTCTTTTTATGAAATCTAAATACAGTTCAATTATTCAATGAAAATTTAGTGTCCAAGTTGAGACATGCTGTAGGTGTAAAATATACAGTGGATTTGAAAGAATATCTTCCCAAGAAGAAGAAAAAAATATGTCATTAATAAGTCTTTATTGATTAGAAGCCCACTGATAAAACATTTTATTGAAATAAATTTTACTTTTTTCTTTTTACTTTTTAATGTATAATCAGAAAATTTTAAATTACATAGATAGATCACATTATATTTCTATTGTACAGTGGCTTAGCACATTGTAGGCACTATACAAAGTGTTAGTGATAACTGTTTTATTATCTATACTATAGAAATAGCATTTGCCTTACAAAATCATACAAAGAGAAAGTTAGAGGTGATATAAAGCTCCTAGCACAGTGTGGGGCACATAATAGGGGCCAGTAAATGCACCTGTCATCTGTAAGTGGCAAGGGCATCATGTGTTCTGGGAAGATAGACTTGGAAAGTGCAGTGGGGGTTACAGATTATAGAAAGTTTTGCAAATCTGGCTGAGAAGCTGGGGCTTAATTCTCTATGCATCCAAGAGCCACTGAAGCACATGATCCACGGTGTGTTTTAGAAAGATAACTCTGACATGTATTCTCAGAGGGGGAATGTGAATTTTGGAAACAATTCTAAGCCATTCAGAGCTAAGTGTGGAGTAGGTTGGGTGATCAAGCTGGGAAATGCTCTCTGGGGTCACAAACCAAGTCTCAATTTGAGTGATGAGTCTGGTTTCACAGGAAGCTCATAATCCAGCTTTGTGGGCAATTCCAAAAGAGAAGTTTCATGGGCAGTTTTGGAAAGTGACAGACAGCATCATTGGCTTAAGCAGAGTTCCTTCCACTGTGATTATTCCAAAATATGTACATTTTTGTATGTTTACACAATCAAGCACATAAATGGTGTCATTACATTTTAGATTGTTTGTGCATTCCAGACAAAAGGCTCTTTTGTTATAGCATTTGTAAGACAATTTCCTGATCTCAAACCCCCTAATATGTCCTCCAAGTTCCTCTTTTGTATAGATGAGCCTATCCTTCCCTAGGAAATACATAGGTACCAAAACAAAATCCTTTCACCAGTACTGCCCTTAGATCCAGGCAACAGAAGCCCCCCATCATGGGCCCCACCCTCAAAGAGGATACTGGGATGGCCCCTTTTCTGCTGCACTTTTCTCCTTCATGAGTTATCTAATGCTGCACAAAAAATCACTGGAAAACTCAATGGGTTAACAGGACAATCATTTTTATCTTTCATGGGTTTTATGGGTTTTGAGTACGGGAATAGCTTACCAGGGTGGTTCTGGTTCAAGTTCTCTCATGAGGTTGTAGTCAGATGTCAGCTGGGACTGAGGTCATCTGAAGGCTTGGCTTGGACCAGAGGATATACTTCCAAGGTGGTTCACTCACAGAGTTGGCAAGTTGGTTTTGGTTGCTGTAAGACCTTAGGTCCTCTCCACATGGCAAGCTCCCTCACAAGACAGTGGCTGGGTTCTGAGAGACTGAATATACAAATGGACAATGGCTAGGCCATATATAAAAATAGAACTATGACCCACAATTTGCAGCAACCAGCCCAGGAAGTCAACCACAACTTCTGTAGCAATTAGCCCAAAATGGCCTGGTCTTGATGGATAACTGATAGCTTCCTTAATCTTTGCCTCCATTTCCAATTTAGGACCAACAGAGAAAACCAGTCACATAGCATGCCCTACTAGTTAGCCCAACAGCTTCCCCATGGCAATAAATTCTAATCAGGGCACACCTGAAGCCTCCCTTTTTTCCATTTTATACATTTCCACTCCTCTACCTGCCTTCGAATTTCTGCAAAACAGAGATAGTGGCTGACTCCCTTACTACATAAGTTCTGAATTAAATTGCCTTTGCTTGTTCTCATTTGGGTTGTCTTTGCTTACTTCCATACTTTTAAAAGCAAAAAGTTCTGAAAGAGTGTGTGTATGCGTGTGTGTGTGTGTGTGTGTGAGAGAGAGAGAGAGAGTGAGCACAAGCGAGAATGGGCCAGAAGCAGTGCCTTTGTTATGACTTAACTTTAGAAGTCACATATTATCATTTCTACCATACTTCCTGGGTCTAGGCAGTCACAATCATCTGCCTAGGGGGAACAGAGATCCCACATCTTGGTAAAAACGTATGTCATGGGGCGCCTGGGTGGCTCAGTGGGTTAAAGCCTCTGCCTTCGGCTCAGGTCATGATCCCAGGGTCCTGGGATCGAGCCCCGCATCGGGCTCTCTGCTCAGCAGGGAGCCTGCTTCCTCCCCTCTCTCTCTCTGCCTGCCTCTCTGCCTACTTGTGATCTATGTCTGTCAAATAAAGAAATAAAATCTTAAAAAAAAAAAAAAAAAACGTATGTCATTCATATTTTAAGAAAAGCATGTGGGATGAGATAAATATGTAGATTTGGCCATATATGGAAATACAGTCCACTACATACTCACAGGATAAGAAGTCTGTGGGGCCAGACGACATGATTGCACAGAGCCTGCTCCTCAACTTCTAGATCTGCACTGAACAGTGTGGTAGTCACCAGTCAAATGTGGCAATTTAAATTTAAATTAAGGTTAAATAACATTTAAAGTTCAGCTCCTCAGTCATAGTAACCCTATTTTGAGTACTTGGTAGCCCCAAGTGGCCAGTGACTACCATACTGGACAGCCCAAATATAGAATGTTTCCATCACTGCATGGGACTGATTCAGCTCAAGTTCTGGGACCTAAAAAGTCCATGTCCAAAAATTCCCTAGTCCATTTTCCAGGCTACAGCTTTTTACTCAGGGTTAATCTTCCATCCTTCCTTCCTTCCTTTCTTTTTCTTTTTTTTTTTTTTTAAAGATTTTATTTATTTGACAGAGAGAGACACAGCAAGAGAGGGAACACAAGCTGTGGGAGAGGGAGAAGCAGGCTTCCCGACGAGCAGGGAGCCCGATATGGAGCTCAATCCCAGGACCCTGTTCATATCTTCTGCCCATTTTTTAATATGATTATCTGTTTTGTGTGTGTTGAGTTTGAGGAGTTCTTTATAGATCCTGGATATCAACCTTTTATCTGTACTGTCATTTGCAAATATCTTCTCCCATTCCGTGGGTTGCCTCTTTGTTTTGATGACTGTTTCTTTTGCTGTGCAGAAGCTTTTTATCTTGATGAAGTCCCAGAAGTTCATCTTTGCCTTTGTTTCCTTCGCCTTTGGAGACATATCTTGAAAGAAGTTGCTGTGGCTGATATCAAAGAGGTTACTCCCTATGTTCTCCTCGAGGATTCTGATGGATTCCTGTCTCACGTTGAGGTCTTTTATCCATTTCGAGTTTATCTTTGTGTACGGTGTAAGAGAATGGTCAAGTTTCATTCTTCTACATATAGCTGTCCAGTTTTCCCAGCACCATTTATTGAAGAGACTGTCTTTTTTCCACTGGATATTTTTTCCTGTTTTGTCAAAGATTATTTGACCATAGAGTTGAGGGTCCATATCTGGGCTCTCTACTCTGTTCCACTGGTCCATGTGTCTGTTTTTATGCCAGTACCATGCTGTCTTGGTGATCACAGCTTTGTAGTAAAGCTTGAAATCAGGTAACGTGATGCCACCAGTTTTATTTTTGTTTTTCAACATTTCCTTAGCAATTCGGGGTCTCTTCTGATTCCATACAAATTTTAGTATTATTTGCTCCAGCTCTTTGAAAAATACTGGTGGAATTTTGATTGGAATGGCATTAAAAGTATAGATTGCTCTGGGCAGTCATGACCTGAGCCGATGGTAGAGGCTCAACTGACCGAACCACCCATGTGCCCCAAGTTAATATTTCTAGAAGTAGACCATGTTGCTAATATGATCACCTCAAGGCCTAATGGGAGACCAAAAAATGACTGCTGACAATCTATGTAGATAGAGCTTGGATGTCCAGGCTGGAATGTCTGCAAGCTTGCTGTTATGAACTGAGTTGTATGCACCTCAAATTTATATGTTGAAGCCCTAACCTCCAATGTGATTGTATTTGAAGACAGGGCCCTTCAGAGGTATTTAAGATTAAGTGAGGTCAGGTGTCTGGGTGGCTCAGGTGATCAAGCACCTGCCTTCAGCTCAGGTCATGATCCCAGAGTCCTGGGATTGAGTCCCACAACAGGCTCCTTGCTCCATGCGGAGCCTGCTTCTCCCTCTCCCTCTGCCTGCCACTCCCCCTGTTTGTGCTTGCTTTCTCTCTATCTCTCCCTCTGTCAAATAAATAAAATCTTTAAAAAACAAAGATTAAGTGAGGTCAGAAGGGTAGGGCCTTAATCCAATAGGGCTGGTGTTCTTCGAAGTAGAAGAAGAGACAATAATAGAGTTCTCAATCTCCATGTGCCACAAAGGAAAGGCCATGTGTGTATGCAGCAAGAAGGCAGCTGTCTGCAAGGCATGAACCAAATTAGCTGGCACCTAGATCTGGGATCTCCTACCTCCAGAACTATAATATAGTTCCCCAGTTATTTAATTCCCCAGTCTGTGGTATTTTGTTATGGCAACCCAAGTAGACTAATACACTAGTGGGCAAGGTCCTTCACAGAACAAATTAGACTGGGCATGGGAAGAGGTGGGAGAGTGGGCCATAGGTTGAAGGGGAGGGTCCTCTCCCCACTGGCCACCTCATTCCAACATGGAACTTCAAGAGATCTGAAAATTATAAACTCAAATTTGGCCTTCCAGTATGTTATGAATGCATATATGTAAATGTAGAGAGATACAACTAGTTTAACAGTTTGTTAGCATGATTTGTACCTTTTAAATACTTTGATATATGATATGTAGGCCTCCAGCGGTGCTCTTGCATTGGATCCCACAAATGTTAGCGATACACAACATTCTAGTTTTTACCCTGAGGAGGAGCAAAACCTATGTGCATGGTATGTTGCATTATTATTACCGTAATGAAAACACAATTCCACACTGAAGGGTGCTATCAGGCCCAAGTTAGGGGCACAAACTGGGTAGAGGACCTTGCTCTGTCTCAATGCATATTTCATACACAGAGCATTTTTCAAGACTAAGGAACTAACATAGATACCAGCTACACACCATTTTAAGGGGACTGATGAATTTCCTGAGAAGAAAAGCCTACATGGGATAGGCTTGGCAATGAATTCTGGAGTAGTCAGTGTTGGTGCCCCCCCTTTTACTGAGAGTGACTTTTGTTTCAAGTGACGCCTGAAAGGCCAACTTTTATCCATGGAAGTGTTCCTTGAAACATTTTATTTTCCACCTGGTATATCTTTAAACAAAAATGCTTGTCAGCAGCTGGCACATTAGGAAAGTCACTACCAGTTTTCCGTAAGTTTAAAAAATATTTTGGGCTGTCCTGTGAAAGTCTCTTTTTCCAGCTCAGCGAGTTCTTTAGCTGATGAATGTTCCCAAATGCATATGGTTGCTGATGGGAGAACCCAGATTCCTGACTACACAGAAAGTGGCCCTTCTGCCTCTGTGACTTTGGCTTGAAGAACAAACCATGCCCTTGGCCAGGGCAGCTGAGAGCCTGTGTTCAATTACTTGTGGCTGTATTCCCCTGACCTTCAGGGTCTTTGTGTAGTATTACAATGTGTGCCAACATTGTAAATGCTGTAGTATTACCCAGACGTTTAGATAAGGTGGCAGACTAAGCAGATGTTAGCAAACCCTACCCCAAATTCTGCCCCAAATATACAGAAAGCATATGTGATAGACAACAGTAAGAAACAAAGATGACCAAATGTGATCTGAAACAAAGCTGGACTTACTGTTTACCTGGGAGAGTCATGTTGCTTCATTCAGGTGTGAGTTCAGCAGGTCTCTCTATCAGAAATAGAAAGAACTTGGCCCATGGGGCAGAGTGTAAATTCTTTCTTTTCCTGTCTCTGATTTAGGGAAGTCTGGATTCAAACAAGTCCAGGATTGGTTGCCTAATCTTCCGGTGGCACTGGGGCCATTCAGTGAGGGGCCTGAACTGAGCATCTTAACAAGATCTCACTTTAATATGCATGCAAATAAGAAAGGGAAATTCCCAGGAACCCAAAGCAAAGAAGACTTTAAATAGTGCAATAGGTGAGAGTTGAAACTATGAAGCCCTCAGGAGGTGAGTCTTAGAAACACCTGAAGTGAAGAGGTTTTTAATGCTTGGGCAAGAGGCAGAGGCAGAGGCAGGCACCCAGAAGAGGTCTCTACCCACTCTGTGGTCTGGGATTGGAAGTTAGACTGCGAAGCAAACTTCCTGCCCCAGCCCTGGGTGAGAATATCAGCAGTTAAAAATAGAAATTTAGGACTGAGCAAGGTAGTCCTGCACCTGCGTGATGAATGCCTTGAGCCTGGCAGAAATAGTCACAAGCCCGCCCTCTGGGTTTCCAAACCCAGGGCATCCCCAGAATTCTCAAGGAAGATGATCATGCTCTCCATAGTCTATCAAATGGCAATAAGTACTGTGTTTAGTGGCATTCATGGGGTGGGGCAGTAGAAAAGGAGGGCTTCAAAGTGTGAGAAGGCCTTCTAGAGCTCATATTTTATTAATTTATTATATATTGGTTCATTTATGAATCACACTGTGTGCTAGGCTCTTTACCATTTGTCATCCTGAATCTTCCCAACATCCACATTCCACAGCATATCCTTAACCTGAGCAGATCAGTTTTCCTAGCTGGCACTATTCTTCAGAAAGTTGGATAAAGTCCCAGTCTTCTCACATGCATAAAATTCTACCACTTAAGAGTCATTCTTTGGAGTCTTGGCAGCTTTTCCATTTCCATATACATACACACCTCCATACTAGATTACAAACACTAGACAATCTAGTACAATGGAAAGAGCTCTGACATGGCAGCCACATGACCTGGGTTCTGGTCTGGACACCACTGCCCTGACTATGAGATTTTGGTCAGGCTACACATTTAGGATGGTTTTCAGCACATAGTAGATGGTAAGCGAATGATAGTGTGTAATTTTCACTGTTATTATGCATTCCTGACCAAGGGCTCAACATCTCCATATATCATATCATGACCCTTCCCAGAGTGTCATAAAAGTAACTAGAACCCGGTTGCATTGCAGAATGAGGTGTATAGACATAGTTCTTCACCAAAACAAGCCCAGTCTTATTCAAGGTGAATCTCAGAGCACAGAGGATGTCAAAATGCTTTTGTAGTTCCTGTTTTGTACTGAGGTCTGCTCACATGAAGCTTTGCCTTCCCTCCCTTCTTCTTTTCCCACTACTCTTGGCCAGGGTACCTACTTTGGTCTCCATGGTTGCCATACTGACAAATCTTCTTTCCCACAGCTTTGAATTCTTCATAGTAGAATGACAATAAGACAATACTGGCTCCCTCTTGCTAATATTGATGACTTCTCACAGCCTAACTTTGATATTACTTTATGCTTAAAGTTCCCCTTTCCACCAGGGTCCAGGGATGCCTGGGTGGCTCAGTGGATTAAAGCCTCTGCCTTTGGCTTGGGTCATGATCCTGGGGTCCTGGGATCAAGCCCCACATTGGGCTCTCTGCTCCATGGGGAGCCTGCTTCCTCCTCTCACTCTCTGCCTCCCTCTCTGTCTACTTGTGATCTCTGTCTGTCAAATAAATAAATAAGTAAATAAAATCTTTTAAAAAAAAAATCAAAGGTCCAGGGACAGAGAAACTTGTTCCACCATGCAAATATTCTACCATAAGTCTATAGTCATTTTGGAAAGAAACATTCCATGCTGATTTCTATAATTTGGACACAACTCTGCTGTATATATTGATAGTATAAGGGGCTCCCAATAATCCTAAGTATTACATAAAATGAAGCCTTGACAATGACACCTAGTAGTCTGCCTTCTTAGAATTTAGGATGGAGTATGATTTGAAAGGCCTAGGCAGAATTATTCAAAAACAATTCCTGAGTATTACTTCAAAAGTCCTCCTAGTAGATGCTAATTTCTACTTGACCTGAATTCTGATAATACCACTTCTCTCACTGAAAACAACTTTTGGAAGGAAAAGCTGATTCAAAATTTCCTGCTTTGCCTTCTCCTGGGCCTCTAACTTTTCAAGATCTTGGTTGCTCTCGGAGCAATTGAAGGCAACAAGACCACCATGACTGACAATGTTCAGCCAGCTTCCAACTTCACTGGAAACCATGTAATCAACTACCAGGTCATGAGGACTTTCTCTGAGGCACTCCTCAAAGAAAAATTAAAGCAAGCAGGGGAGAGAAGCCAGGGATAGAGTTGGGACCTGTGCTGGAGGGAATAAATAGAACCATTATTAGGTGGCAGGCAGATGTAGAGGCAAGAAGAAAGTTCTTCAAAGCTCTGCTTTAGAATGGGAGGTTGGTGTAGTAAACACAAAAGTAGCAAACTTTAGATAGGTGAACTGCATGGGGCTGGGGATAGAGCACCAGGCTGTAGTCCCAACTCTGGCACGTAGCTAGAAGACCTCTGGAGAACCACTTAGTCTCACTGAGCTCCAACTGCTTCATGTGGAATGTGATTACTGTGGCTCCTTTTAGCAATAAAATTGCAGTATTCTATCTTCCCTACTCTCTTCTCTCTAGACCTGATTTTAAAATGAATGCCTAATGATACATTCACTTGAACTGAAGATGCATGATATTGCATATTATATGTACATATGAGCCTTGAGCTCATTTACCCAGTGATGACAAACACCTATTTACGCAATTTTAAGAAAAGGCTCAAATGTTCCTGCTAGCAATGGTGAAAGTTAGCAATCTAGATGTTCCATAGCTTCCCCAAACTCAGCTTTCCAAGAATGGACCATCTTACCCTTTAATTCCTCCTTTGAAGGCCTATGAGAAGTGACAGCACCACTATGCCCACACCACGTTGGCTATAAAAGAGAGCCTTTTTATCTTTTCCCCTAACCTCTACCCTCATAGATGACCAGATCCTGATAACTTCTCTGCCGACTGTTTTCATATACCTCTAAGATGGAGTGAGGGGCCCTCATATCTCAGACTCTCATCTTTGCCTACCTGGACCACTACCTGCCTTCTCGCCCTTCACCACCCACTATCCATTGTCCCTGCTGTTGCCACAGTAATCTCTCTCAAGCATCAATCACTTCTGATACAAAACGACTCACTGGCTCTGTTCCCACTCTTTCCTGGAGTTCTTTGCCCCCCCGTGCCATGTCATCCCCATCCTGGGCCCTCATCAGGCTAACTTCTATTCATCCTTTAAGACTCAGGAAGCACTTCTTTGCTTCCCACTTTGCTGCAGGCTCCACCAAGTAGCCCTGCTATCCCAGTAAACCCGTGTATCTGTACTGTCTCCCTCACTGCCTTGAGTTATAACTGCCTGCTTCCCTGACCAGGTTGTGGACTTCCTGAGAACAGGAGTGTGTTCTATCCTGTCCCCTAGCAGAACTTCTGGCCCATACCAGCTACTTAAAAGCTTTAATTCAACCATGTTTCCTCTAGATTCAGAAATGTTATTGACCTAAAGCAGAATAAAGCCGTGATCCATCCACCTAAATCTGTTCAGAGAAGCCAAACAGAGGTGGGCTGAGATGCAAGCCCAGTATCTCAGACACGTGCCAGGGTCTTTGTTGGATATTGGTATCTGCATGTGGCAGACTCTGAGTTGGGTCACGTTGATACTAACAAACTGTTTGCGGCAGAGCCATTCTGACAGCCAATTTCTGTTTCCAAGTGAACATTGTATATGGCAGATGCTACATTAAGGTAATTATTTTATACAAAATGTAATCAATTTCCCTGTATGTCTTCTCTCCAGCAAATGATTCTGCATAAAGCAAAGTTTAATGTTTTGGCCTGGCTAAGATGCTTTTTCTGGGATGGGAAAAGAAGCGCTCCAGAAACTTTGCCAGAAATTTCCAAATATCACTGAGTCTTCAAATATTGCACTATGCAGATCAATTTTGATTGACTTCCACCTACACAGTTGACTCAATTCCTTTGCAAATCACTCCCTTCTTTAAACTTCATTTTCTCCATCTGCTAAATAAGAGGGATGGATTATTTTAAAGATCTCTTTCCAGCTCTTAAATTAGACGATTCCAAGATTCTTATTTATTATTTCACTTTCTATGTGATCTTTCATTTTAAGTTAACCGGTAGCATAGAAATTCAGTGAAAAATTACATATATTAGGGTATTATTCTTTGTATAAAACTGATTTGTTGTTGAATAGGATTTACCTTTAAATAACAAACTTCCCTCAATCACTTAAAAATAAGTCTTGATTACAAATACTTGACTTCCATAGCACCTGTATTACACAAAGCAACATTTATCTGCAGGACTAGCTACAAAATTTGTTGTAACCAATACAACAGGGAAATGCTAGGTGCTTTGTTTAAAAATTAGTAAGGATGGAAACAACATTTCAAGATTTGTTTCCATTTCAAGATGGAAACAACAGAGCATTAAACCAAGGGTGGAGTTCTTCTGAGCTTGGGGTCCTGTGTGACTGCCAACCCTGCTCATCTGCGCTGTTCTCTACATACCTCAGCTAAGCAGCAAAGATGTCTGTTAGTAATAAATATGCCTAAACAATTCCCCCAACCCTGATTCACAAGCAGATCCCACAAAAAGAAATAAAGATGCACAGAAGGAAATATCACTAGATTTCTGGTCACAGTCTAAGTTCCTTTATGCCCACTCAATGAAAGAGCCCTGGGCTGAATCAGATGTGGGTCCAATGTCTGACATGACCATTGGCCCGTTGATATGATCTTCAATGATTCATTGGATTTCCAGAGCATTCAGCCTTCCCCTCTTTAAAATGAGGGGTTTATTTTTGCCACAGGATTCTGTGAATCTTTGCTTGCTTTCTGATCCAGGCTTTGTTTCCATGCCATATAACTATTTTTGAACTTTTCAATGGATTATAACATATGTAGAAAAGTGCCCATATCCTAAGTATATAGGTTGTTGAATTTTTGCAAACTAAACACATCCATGTAGCCAGCTCCCAGAACAAAAAGTAGAACAGGACCAGAATTTCAAATGCCCCCCTAATGCTCCCTTCTGGTCACTACATTTCAGTCTCACAAGGGTAACTGTTGTCCTGACTCTTAATAACATATATTTGGTTTGCCTCTTTTCGGACTTTAAGCATATATAATATGTTTGTGTCTGACCTCTTTAACTCAATACTACATTTTGAAATTCTTCCACATGGCTGTAGATCATTCATTCTCACTGAACTAGTGTTCCGTACATATACCACAGGAGAACTACACTTCTATTGGGGATGGGCTTGTGTAGGTTTCATTTTTGGCAGGTCATGTAAGTTTATAATTTAAAACATTTCCATCACTCCTAACTCTCATGAACTTTAGTAAGATTGAAAATAAGCTTGCTTTCTTTGATTTTATAAAGAGTGAGGCTGAAGTGTCCTTGTATAGGGATTTCAAAAAGCCTGGGACTCTCTCTTTAACCCTAGACGTGAAAAATGAGCAGAGGGTAATTTTTTTATTCTTCTTCTAGCTCAGCTTCTTACTTGACATTACACAATCACAGGTGAAGCTTCCTAGCCTGAAGAAGAAGCAATTATTGTCTTTGTGCAAAAGTATCTGATCAAACTCTGTCTGATGAGGACAGAAGTGACTTCTGAGTATATCAAGAGGAACACACCCCAGGGTTTGGGAAGTCTGTGATAGAAGAGACCATATCAGATGAGGGGGTGGGACTGGGAACTGGGCGATGAAAATGGATCAAAACTGCCAGTTCTAGACGAGATACAAGAGATGGTGGTGATAGCTGGGGTGGCGAAGGGGTAGGGGTGTGCTTCAGGGAGGCAGGTAAAATAGTCTCCAAGATGTGGGAATAGATCTCCCCCAAACAGTCAAAATTTAGAAATCTAGGCAGGTGGTCTATGGCTGCGCAGGTCAGCAGAAGGTAACACACAGATCCTCTCCAGTATGAACTCAGCAACAGAAGATATGAAAGCAAGCCATCCTTTCACAATCTGGACAGAAGCTGGTCTCAGGGAAAGCGAGGAGCCACTACTGACCATGAGCATAACTCCAAGCCCAAAAGAACTGGCAAAAGCAAGAAAAGGCTCAGTGGAACTGTAACTGCCCCTGCAGGCATGTTACCCAGGTAAGAGCTCAGATAGCCTCCTGGGGCCTCACCACCAGAACCAGGACAGAGTAGACTTAGCACTAAGATTGAACAATTCTGTCCCTCACTAATTCAACAAACTAGTATTGAACTCCTAGCCGTCTGCCAAGCACTGCCCTAGTTGATGGTATACAAAACACACAGTAATTGTATTAGGATACTTTTATCGGCAAGTGATGAAATACCCAACTATAAGTGGCTTATAAGCAATACATGTAATTAGTAATTTCACATTAAAAAGTCTGGAAGTAGGCTGTCCTAAGGTTGTCTCAGTCACTCACCAAAGTCAGGACCCTGGCTGAATACCTCTTCAGTTTCCCTCATGACAACAAAAGGATGTAGTAGCCCCACATATCACACCTTCACATAATGGTGTTGAAAATAGGAAGGAATAAAAGTTGCAGGTCTTTTTTTTTTTTTTAATCTGAGAGAAAAATCTTTAACTAAAGTTTCTCAGCTGAATCCCTCTGTCACCTCAGCCAGAACCAGATCATGGGACCACAAGTAAGGGGGAGTGGGATGACCACAACTGTCTAGGCCAGTCATGATGTAAGCCCTGGAACTTGATATAGGGTGCCCTGATACCTGAACACACCCAATGTCATGTCAGCAAGAAAAAAGAGGGACAGGTGCAGGGTAGACAATCAAAAATAGTGCCACCATGACCCACACTCCTAAAACAAGGCTCCTTTCATTGTCCTGAGGCCAGGATGGGTCCCAGAGTTTGGAGAGCTCTTTCACTTAGCAAAATCTTTGTGAGTACCCTCTCTGGGAAGGCAGGTGTGAGGCTTCCAGCTGTGACCTTTGGAAAGCTTCAGCTGCCAAAGCACTAACCTCTTCAAGTTCTACCTAAACAGATTTCCTGTGAGGCCAGGCCCTTCTTTAATCCAGCTGGCTCTCTGTAACAGGGGCACCAAGGGGAGTGCTATGAAAATGGCAGGTGCTTTCTGTACCTCAGAAGTTCAGCATGTCCTAATTTTATGTCCTACCACTCAAGAGTTTTATTTCACCTCTCCTTGATTCTATTTACATTTCTGGCTTATATAACCTCCTGGGATAGTGAGTTCCATATGCTTCATACTTGCCAAGTAAGGCAACATTATTTTCAATATGACCTAACACCCCCTCCTTTAAGCTTCCAAAGGTTACTACATCTATTCATTCTTGTTTTGTTTATTAGAGCCTACCCTGCAAACCGATCACAGATTGCTTGTTCTTTAGAGATATCCTGGAAGAAATGGCCAGAATACTAATAGCTGGCATTTATTGAGCAATTACTGTGTGCTAGCCACCATCCTAAATGTATTTATATGTATTAACTAAATTTAATCCTCAAGAAACTCTGTAAGGGAAGAATTTTTATATACTTTTTTTTTGGAAGAAGTAAAAGGATATTAATTATCTTGCCCAAGATCACATAGCTAATGAGTGGAGGAACAAAGACTCAAGCTCAAGGTATCTGAATCCTGAGCTCACATATGTAAGCACTCATAATACCACCTCTCAAAAGGGAAAAGATATTCTCCACCTCGCAGGGCTCCTGATATTTTTTCACCCAATGGCTTGTAGGCACTTTGGAGGACTTATTGGGATGAAAGAAAACCACATATTTAATAGATGAAACCAAGCCAAGCCAAGAATCATGCATAGATCCTTTCCACTTTGTCGGTTGTTGGCTAGCTTCTCAGAATGAGGAAGTGCCCATTCCATTACCCAGTGAAACACATACAATTCAAATTCTCAGAGGCAGATTTTCTCCAGATCATAAAGAGGTCATCTAGGCAAAGTGGCAATTTGAGAACAGCTGTAGAAACTGCATCCCTTTCTAAGGGAGTTTCAAACATCTTTCCTAAGTCCAAGGAAGACACACCTGTATCTCCCACACCTTTTTATCATTTAGTCATACATCCATTGAAGTGTACTGCCTTTTGATTGTCTTGGGTACATGTATTTTTTTTTAAAGATTTATTTATTTATTTGACAGAGATCACAAGTAGACAGAGAGGCAGGCAGAGAGAGAGGAGGAAGCAGTCTCCTTGCTGAGCAGAGAGCCCGATGTGGGGCTTGATCCCAGGAAGCTGGGATCATGACCTGAGCCGAAGGCAGAGGCTTAACCCATTGAGCCACCCAGGCGCCCCTTGGGTGCATGTATTATTGCCCCAACAAAATCGCCAGTTCTTTGAGAATTGAGACTGTGTCTTATTCATGAGTCTAACAGTGCCTTCACCTAGAATAAAGACTTACAGGGTGAAAGATGCTGCTTGGTATATGCGACCCATTTCTCCAATAAAACTGGCAGTTTTCTGAGAACTTTTGTGGCATTTTCTTTGGTGTATCATTCAATTTTGGACATTGGACATTGGACATTTGGACATATCCAGAATCTGGAGACCTTGATGAGACATTTATCCTAAGAACTAGTTAGAATCTAGAGAAAAATCTAACTGATGGTTTGTGTTTATTTGGTTTTGTTTTGCCTCCTTCTTACGGATTCATTAGGGGAGAACAAAGTAACCCTTTTCCCTGCCCCCACTCCACCAAACCACTGTATTTCCAAGAAGTCCAAAGTTTTCTTACCATAGGACCACCACCTGTATCCCAGCACTGATGGGAAACAAGTGGTTCTGAGGAGAATGAAGCTAGGCTATCCCAGAGGGGCATAGGTGGAAGCTGGTGCTTCGAACTATGTGAAATGGGAGGAAAGGTGACACGATCACTACAAGGAGCTTCCCTGAGAGTAAAAACAGGCAGCTTAGGAGATTTCTGCAAATGGCAAACGAACCCAATGTCCTGGACAGAGGATGGCCAAGGTATATCCTTGCATCCAGGGCACTCAGACATGACAGATCCTTAAATATGTGAGAGAATTCCTGTCTATGAAATCTCACAGAATAACAAAGCAGCAGCCAAGATGGTGCCTTGTTGGCTGAGTCTAAAGGGGATTGTCAACAGGATCATATACATTAGTCTCTTCAGCATGACAGTCTCAGTGTAGTTGGGCTTCTTACATGGCAGCTGAGGGCTCTGAGAGAGTGTTTCATGACTCAGACAGGACCTAGTTCCTAGAGTACCAAAATATCATTTCTGCTGCATTCTATTGGTCAAGCAAGTCACCAAAGTCAGCCAATATTAACAGGAGGTGAGAATTAGACCCCACCTTTTAATGGAAGGGACAGCAAAGAATATCCAGCATATTTAATCTACTGTGGTCTCTATGGCCACTATGGAAGAGACTATGGTCTCCATGATGTCAATGTAATAATAGCATAGAAGAAGATGAACACTGACAACAGGTTGTTTTCCAGCTGGAAAGCAGGAAGTTTTGCTCAGATGTGTGCTTCCAGGTGGTGAAGATGTTTTAGATGATCATGTAGCCTCACAGATAAATAAAGTGCTTTGGAATCAGGCAGGTCTGGATTTAAATGCCAGTTTTTTAAGTGATTGGTTGAGTCATCTTAAGCACTTCATCACCAGGCCACCCCCTCCTCAAGAGAGTCTAATATCCCTTGAACTCTAGCATAGAGATGAGAGATATCAGTCAGGTTTTGCAGCAGCTTGAGAGATTTTACTGATACCATGAAGGCTTACCTATTTACGAGAGAAAAGTTACAAAGTTCCAAGGTCCACCTCAAATGAATACAATAAAACCAAAGCTTATAGTATATTACTACAACTTTATACACTTACCTCTCTCATCTTTCAACCTGTCCCCACCTTCCATCTCATAACACACATTCCATCAGGAATAGTGGAGAAACCATCAGATGAAATGTCTTTTTGTGAGCTCTTGACATTTGACAATACATAACACCTGTTCATACTCACAGCTTTCCAGAGGAATCTGGATTTATTAACATCTCATCACATTAAATGGACGTGTGGATAACAGGATTGCCTAGGTCCATAAGGGAAAGGGAAAGGCAAATACTTCATTTTTTTTTTCATTTTTTAAAATTTAAATTCAATTAGCCAACATATAGTAAGTACATCATTAGTTACAGATGTAGTGTTCAAAGTTTAGCAGTTGAGTATAACACCCAGAGCTCACCATATCACATGCCTTCCTTAATGTCCATCACCCAATTACACCCCCTCCCCTCCCCTCCAGCAACCCTCAGTTTGTTTCCTAGAGTTAAGTGTCTCTCAGGGTTTGTCTCCCTCTCTGATGATTTCCCATTCCATTTTTCCCTCCCTTCCCCTATGATCCTATGTGCTGTTTCTTATATTCCACAGAGGAGTGAAACCATATAATTGTCTTTCTCTGATTGACTGGTTTTGTTTAGCATAATACTCTCCAGTTCCATCTACATCAATGTAAATTGTGGTAAGTATTCATCCTTTCTGATGGCTGAGTAATATTCCATTGTGTATATATACCACATCTACTTTATCCATTCATCTGTTGAAGGGCATCTGGGCTCCTTCCACAGTTTGGCTGTTGTGGACATTGCTGCTATGAACATTAGGGTGCATATGCCCCTTCAGATCACTACACTTGTATCTTTGGGGTAAAAACTAGTAGTCCAATTGCTGTGTCATTTTCAACTTCTTGAGGAACCTTCATACTGTTTCCAGAGATGCTGTACTAGCTTGCATTCCCACCAACAGTGTAAGAGGGATCCCCTTGCTCTGCACCCTTGCCAACATTTGTTGTTTCCTGTCTTGTTAAATTTTAGCCATTCTGACTGGTGTGTTGTTGTATCTCATTGTGGTTTTGATTTGTATTTTCCTGATGGCAAGTGATGTGAAGCATTTTTTTCATGTCTGTTGGCCATTTGTATGTCTTCTTTGGAGAAATGTCTGTTCATGTCTTTTGCCCATTTCCTGACTGGATTATGTGGTTTTGTGTGTTGAGTTTGATAAGTTCTTCATAGATCTTGGATACTGGCCCTTTATCTGATAGGTCATTTGCAAATATCTTCTCTTATTCCTTGGGTTGCCTTTTAGTTTTGTTGACTGTTTCCTTTGCTGTGTGTAAGCTTTTTATCTTGATGAAATCCCAATAATTCATTTTTGCTTTTGTTTCCCTTGCCTTTGGAGACATGTCTAGCAAGAAATTACTGTGGCCAAAGTCAAAGAAGTTGCTTTCTGTACTCCTCTAGGATTTTTTTTTATTAAATTTTTTATTTATTTTCAGTGTAACAGTATTCATTGTTTTTCACCACACCCAGTGCTCCATGCAATCTCTGCCCTCCCTAATACCCACCACCTGGTTCCCCCAATCTCCCACCCCCCACCCCTTCAAAACCCTCAGGTTGTTTTTCAGAGTCCATAGTCTCTCATGGTTCACCTCCCCTTCCAATTTCCCTCAACTCCCTTCTCCTCTCCATCTACCCTTGTCCTCTATATTATTTGTTATGCTCCACAAATAAGTGAAACCATATGATAATTGACTCTCTCTGTTTGACTTATTTCACTCAGCATAATCTCTTCCAGTCCTGTCCACGTTGCTACAAAAGTTGGGTATTCGTCCTTTCTGATGGAGGCATAATACTCCATAGTGTATATGGACCACATCTTCCTTACCCATTCATCCGTTGAAGGGCATCTTGGTTCTTTCCACAGTTTGGCGACCGTGGCCATTGCTGCTATAAACATTGGGGTACAGATGGCCCTTCTTTTCGCTACATCTGTATCTTTGGGGTAACTACCCAGTAGTGCAATTGCAGGATCATAGGGAAGCTCTATTTTTAATTTCCTGAGGAATCTCCACACTGTTCTCCAAAGTGGCTGCTAGGATTTTGATGGATTCCTATCTCACATTTAGGTAAGGCAAATATTTAAAAAGAAATATAAGTTATGACTAATCAGTGTTTTTTTAATATATGAGGGAATGCAAAATTGATAGTATTGATAAAATGAGAAATATTTCTACTGCAAATGTCAGAAAATTCAGTTCATTTTGCAGCAAGCAACAGGAGGGAATATATTGGCTCCAATTATTGGATGGTTCAGGGAGACATCTAACTGGTTTCAGGTAACATTTGACCCAAAGATCAAATAATGATGCCAAGGTATGTTTTTCTCTCTCCTGTCTTCTGCTCAGCACTCTTGGTGTTGGTGACACTTCTGGGAACCTTTTCTCTATGGTCCCAATATAGCTACCAATGGCTCCTGGGACTAAAGGTTTTCAGATTTGAATCTAGAGGGGAAGAACTGGTGCTATTTCTCTAAATTCCAGCAGAAAGCCTGGCTCTGAGTGGGTCTTATGTCCAATGCCAAATCAATCAATTTGACCAGGACAATGTTGAATGTTGAATGAATTGTTTTAGGCCTAAATCACTCGCTATACCCTGAGTCATAAATGAGACCAACTCCTCTGGAAACATCTGGGCTGAAAGTGGGAAGGAGACTGTTGCCTAAAAAGAAGTCAGGGGTTGTTGCCAGGGTAGAAAATATCCTGCATGACAAAAAACACTTGTTCTGAGTTCTGATTCCAGGTAAGATGGGAGTAAACACATGCCAATCTTTCTCTCCCATGGAACGCAGTGATGAAACTTAGATTGCATGGTATAGGTATTAAAAGTTTCTGGAAAGTAAATATAGTAGGCAGACTGAGAAAGAATACCAGAATCAAAATAATACCAAATTATGGTGGTTTTATCATTTTCCCTCTCAGGTATCCTGTCCTGAACTCAATGCTGCCTGAAACACAGAGTGAATACTGTAATGCAAACAGAGAGAGAGAGAGAGAGAGAGAGAGAGAGAGATCCATGAGAATCCCTCTAATCTGAGAGCAAGGAGCAGAAAAGAGATCCTCTGAAGCTCAGAGGTAGTAAGGTAAATTGCTCAGATATTTTCTCTCCTTTTATTCTCTACTACTCCAGTTCTCAGGCAATCCAGTGTCATGTGCATGACAGTAAAGAAAAACCAGGGAAGATAACATTCTATGGGAGAGGAACCTTGTTTTCAATCCAGTGGAACTACAGTTCCAAGAGGGCAGGCTAAATTCCAATGATTTCCACTTCTCCTTTCCCCCATCCTTCCAACATAACAGCATAATGAGAGAAGTAGCAGTTTCTGGACAGAGGACTGAAGAGGGGATTCCTATACAACTAGGAAATATCTGGGAGATAGTGGAGAATAAGGACTTCAGGAAGCAACCCCATACATCTGTGTATGAACTCCTGAGCTCACCCTGACCTGTGTATTCTGGATCTGGTCCTTATTGACATATCAAAAATTTTGAGAACTGAGTTAATAGAGAGATTTTCACATAGATTCCAAACTGACCACTGAGTGGCACACCCACACAAGATAGAACCTAATGACACTATAAATGCTTCGAAAACCATGGTGATGTTGCAAGCACAGCCCACAGAAAGTTGATTGGAACTTGTAGCCTGAACCTAAAGAGGGAAAGTGTCTGCTAAGACAAAAATCTCAATATGGTCCATAGGATTTAAACAAGACCAGAGTTTTATCATTTTGAAGGGGTCTAGAATATAATTCAAAATTACTTAGCATGCAAAGCACCTCAAAAACCTCAACATACATGGCGAAAGATTATCATCAGACATCAATGACAAGAGGACACAGAATGTTGGAATTATTAGACAGTCCTTAAATAAGATATTATTTAAAAGTTTGAACAAGAAATTGTGAACACTCTCAAAACAAAATAGAAAGTATCAACAATAACAAAACTGAAATAGAACTACAAGTGGGAATTACAGAACCGAAAAATATAGTAACAAAATAAAACCTCATGGGATAGACCCAATACCAGAAAGGAGTGACAAAGGAAAGAGTCAGTGGTCTTGAAGACAGATCAGTAAGAATTATTCTATCTGTACAACAGTGAGAAAATAAATTGAAAAGCTTGAGCCTTGGGGACTTATGGGACAAAAAGAAAGGAAAAAGGAAATGTTTAATAGTTGTGTCACTGGAGTCCCACAAGAAGAACAAAAAGAGTAGGGTACTGAAAAAATATTTAAAGAAATGATGGTTGAATATTTCCTGAGTTTCTCAAAAGTCATAGAAACTTTCAAGGAGTGAAAAAAATCCCAAATAGGAAAAAACAAGGAAACCCATGCCTTAGAAACATAAAAATCAGAATGTTAAAAACTAAAGACAAAGGAAAGACTGAATGCAGTGACACATTACCTATAGGGGAAGAGTGATTCAAAGGACTGCAGATTTTACAGCAGAAGTCTTGGAACTTGGGAGAAAGAAGCACAATAGACATGTCAACACAGCCGTCCATATCCAGTGAAAATACCCACCAGAAATAAAGGTAAAACGGAGATATTCTTGGATGAAGGAAACTAAGAGAATTCCAGAATGAAAGAAGGAATATCATTATAGACCACACAGGCATTAAAAAGGATCATAAGGGAATATTATGAAAAATTCAACAACTACAAATGACATGGACTAATTCCTCAAAACCCACAAACTACCAAAACTAATCCAAGATGAAATAAATAGCCAGAAGAGCCCTATAACTACTAATTAACTGCTAAATACATAAATCAAATTTGCATTTTAAAAATTCTGAAAAAGAACAAATCCATAGATTTTTTTAAAAAGTCACAGAACTATATATCAAAAGATAATAAGTCAATTTTACTATATGATAAATTAAGGGGAAAAAACATTTTAAGCCTTTAGAAAAAGAAATCTGTAGGCCCAGATGGTTTCAGTGGTAAATTCTATCAAACATCTTATGAAAGCATAATAGGAATTTGATATAATCTCATCTAGAAAATAGAAGAGAGGTAATATTTCCTAGCTCATTTCATGAGGCCTGCATTACTCTAATATCAAAACCAGACAGACACTACAAGAGGAAAAATGAGAGAGACAGACAGATAACTGCAAACCAATATCCCCAATGAAAACAAACACAAAAATCCTCAATAACATATTAGTAAATAAAACCCAATTAATATATAAAAAGAAAACTGTACCAAGATCAAACACAATTTATTTTGAAAAATGCAAGGCTTATTCAATATTTGATAATCATTCAGGGGACAGGGTGTGGGGGAATGGGGTAGCCGGGTGATGAGCATTAAGGAGGGCACATGTTTTGATGAGCACTGGGTGTTACATGCAACTAATGAATCATTGAATACTACATCAAAAAGTAATGATGTATTATATATTGGTTAACTGAAGATAATTTTAAAAAAGGAAAAAATAAAATAAAAAATGATCTTCAGGAAAAAAATTTGAAAATCAATCAGTTGATGTAATCTGCCATAGTAAGAATATTTTTTAAACTACATGATTATTTCAAATAGATGCAGAAAAACATTTGATGAAATATACATTCGTGTAAAAAATGCCACAAACTAGGAATAGAAGGCTGCTACCTGAACCTGGTAAAGGGCATCTACAAACCCTACAGCTAACATTATACTTAATGGGGAACACAGAATGTTTTCTCCAAACACTGAAATCAGGGCAAGGATATTCACTCTTAACACTTCTATTCGATGTTGTGTAGGAAATTCTTGCAAGTGCAGTAAGGGGGAAAAAATTAAGAAATAAAAGTCACAAACATTAGAAGGGAAGGAGTAAAACTCTCCCTACTTTCAGGCATGACTGTCTATATAGAAAATCTCAAGAAATCCATAAAAAGACTTAAAAGCTAATGGGTAGATTTAACAAGTTGCAGTATACAAAGTCAACACATGCAAAAAATCAATTGCATTTCTTTCTTTTCTTTTTTTTTTTATTATGTTAGGTTAGCCACCATACAGTACATCATTAGTTTTTGATGTAGTGTTCAATGATTCATTAGTTGTGTATAACACACATGATGGGTATTAAGGAGGGCATGTGTTGTGAGAAGCCCTGGGTGCATTTCTACATACTAACAAGGTATAATTAGAAACCAAAATTTTAAAAAACAACAACATTTACAATAACTCAAGAAACAGAAATATAACAAGACATGTACAGGGTCTGTATACTGAAAACTAAAAAAAAAAAAACTGCTGATACACTTGGTGTTATATGTAGTGATGAATTACTGAATTCTCCTGAAACCAATATAGAACTATATGTTAGCTAATGATAATTATAAAAATAAAAATAAAAGACTGAACAAATGCTGATAAAAAAAACTTAAAGAAGCTCTCAATAAATGGAGAGAGATAGCAGATATCAATTTCCCCAAAATGATCTGTAGACTTAACCAATACCAATCAAAATCCAAGAGGATTTTTTGTTGATATATACAAACAGGTTTTAAATTTTATATGGAAAGGCAAAGGACGTAGAGTAGGTAGAAAAGTATGTTGTTAAGGAGAGTAATTATATTAAAATATACACATACAATTCAAAGAACTGTACACCAAAAGAAAAAAAAAGACAGCCTTTAAAATAAAAAGTTTAAAAATCATACAATCTCAGGGCACATGGGTGGCTCAGTTGATTAAGCACCCGACTCCAGATTTTTGCTCAGGTCATGATCCCAAGGTTCTGGGATGAAGACCAGAGTCATCAGGCTCCACGATCAGCAGGGAGTCTGCTTGGGGATTCTCTCTCCCTCTCTCTCTCCCCCTCCCTCTCATTCTCTCTCTTAAATAGATAAGTCTTAAAAAAAAAAAACACACACACAATTTCACACTTAGCATATTTACATGCATGTACATACTCATATACACACACACACAGAGGCTCACTAGAGTACTTAATGGTACTAAGGGAAAGGAAAACTGACCAAAGATGTTATACAGACTCTTGTGCTCTGGTGGTGAGTTTAGAAGAGTTTCTGTAGTTCTCATCAAAGCTTCCCTGAACATTTAATACATCTGAGCTTCTATTTTCTCATCTCAAAATATGGATATTAACCTTATTGGGTTATTAAGAAGATTAAATGAAAGTGAGTATATAAATATCCTGACACAGACAAGGATTCTCAATTTTGTTAACTGCTTTGTTTTGTCAACCTGGTGGTATATTTGAGCTCTATTCTTTCTCCCAAAGACTGAGAACTTTCAGAATTTAGAACAACCTGGCCAACAGATACATGAAAAGATGTTCATCATCACTTACCATCAGGGAAATGCAAACCAAAACATTATAATGAGATGTTACCTCACACCTGTCAGAACAGCTAAAACCAACAACACAAGAAACAACAGGGTTGGCAAGGATGTGGAGAAAAAGTAACCCTCATGCACTGTTGGTGGGAATGCAAACTGGTGCAGTCACTGTGGAAAACAGTATAAACGTTCCTCAAATGGTTAAAAATAGAACTACATTGTGATCTAACAATTGCACTACTGGGTATTTACCCAAAGAATACAAGAACAGTAATTCACTCTTTTCTTTTTCTTTTTTTTGTTAAAGATTTTATTTATTTATTTGACAGACAGATATCACAAGTAGGCAGAGAGGCAGGCAGAGGGGTGGGAAGCAGGCTCCCTACTGAGCAGAGAGCCTGATGCGGGGTTCTATCCCAGAACCCTGAGATCATGACCTGCGCCGAAGGCAGAGACTTAACCCACTGAGCCACCCAGGTGCCCCAACACTAATTCACTCTTACGCTTAGAGCAGCATTATTTGTAATAGCCAAGATGTGGAAGCAGCCCAAGTGTCCACCAATAGATGAATGGAAAAATATTATTCAGCCATAGAAAAGAATGAAATTTTGCCATTTGCAATGGCATGGATGGATCTAGAGTATTATGCTAAGTGAAATAAGTCAGAGAAATACAAATACCATACGATTTCACTCACATGTGGAATTTAAGAAATGAAACAATGAGCAAAGGAAAAAGAGAGAGAAACAAATCAATAAACAGGCTCTTAATTATAGAAAATAAATTGATGGTTACCAGAAGAGAGGTGGGTGAAGAGTTGCCTGAAATAATTTCACATCCCTATGTCTCCTCTATGGACCTCATAAATGTCTAAAGAGGTGGACTAGAATAGAACAGTCACCCATGCATTTCTTCTTTCTTTCAAACAGCTCTTACTGAGTATCTCCAATTGCCAACCATTGAGCTCAACCCCAGGGATAAAATGTGGATCAGCCTCACACCCTGCGCTTGAGGTGTTCAGCCTAATTGCTGAAAACATGAGATTTGTGGTGGAGATAGGACGTGGTGCTACTGCTTTGGATGGTAAGTAGTAAAGATGCTACAGCTTTGGATTGTAAAACACAAGAGTCTTCAGTTTAAACTTTCTTGGAGAGCTACAGAAACCACTTTCAGTCAGAAAATCGAAAGAATTGGGTGGGAAAGGGCACTCAGCAAGGGAAGCTATCAAAGAATAATGTAAAAATATATCTGAGAAGAACAGGTGAAACTAAAAATATTAAATAAAATATCATCTCATTTTTCTAGACTCATCAAAATGCAATTTGCACTTGTCTTACTTTGGGAGTATGAGAATTGTTTATTTGGCAAGTGAAAATTTGTAAAATAATTTTGTCTTCTCATGAGGAAAGATGGTGTTATATATGAGCTTAATGAGAATAATTATGAAGTGGCTACAACTGATGAGTTATATTATTAATCACACTGGCATCTAATATTAACATAGAATTAGAAATGACCTCAGAAATATTCAAATGTGCCACACTTTGACCACTTGCTGCCATGGAGAATGATCATGCATAACCAAATATTTGAAGGCTTTCCCTGGAAACCTGTCCCTCTCAGTTCACTGAGTTTGGATGACTCTGTTAAACAATTAGGGCTTTAAATAACAGACCCTTCTACACATGGATAATCATGGAAAAAGTGATGAATATTTGTTTTCCTACATCTGGTACATAAACGTGGAGTTTAGGATTGTTGAGGTCTAATCATGGTATATTTTAAAATATTAAAGAACATGATTTAAGAAAAGAACCAACCTTGGACAATGTTTGAAGGTTAGTTTTACCCATAAGGTGTTATTCATTTATGCTCCATTTTTCTACCCACAGTGTTACCATATTGATTAGAAAGAGGAACAGTAGGGGTTCCTGGGTGTCTCAGTCAGTTAAGCATCTGCCTCAGCCCAGGTCCTGATCCCAGGGTCCTGGGATTGAGCCCCATATCGGGCTCTGTGCTCAGCAGGGAGTCTGCTTCTTCCTCTCCCCTCCCTGCCCCTGTCACTTGTGCTCTCTCTTTCAAATAATGAATAAAAATCTTTAAAAAAAAAAAAAAGAGAGAGAGAGAGAAGAAGAAGAAGAAGAAAAAGAAGAATAGTATTTGTGAATAGGACTCAGAAAAAAACATAAGAATTTTGGAACTTGTTCTGGTTTGTTGTTTGTTTGTTTTTTAATCAGTAGAAATGCTTTTTCTGTCTAGTTCTTACTGATTTGTGGTGGGGTCTTCATATACTCAAGTAAAACTCTGTAGAGTTCAGAGATTACAAGCAAATCTGGGGCTGGCAATTTGGTTCATCTATCCTTAAGATGCACATTCCTGCTGACTTCCCTGATCCATACACACTCTGTGTCACTCGGCCCTCTCATCTCACTCTCAGTCTGGCTGAATCAAACATGCCCTAAGAGGCTACTCGTTAGTCTCAGTGCCACAAACACTTTCTGAACAAGTTCTCTCCAGAATTCTGCAAACCCTGACAGCACCCTTGCATCCACAGCCATCATTTAGCATTTTACTGTGTAAAATACATCTGTTCGCACACCAGATGTGATTCAACAAGGTACTTCTGCTCATTGGGAGGAGAAAGTATCAGAAGGTCATGGGGATGTGTTCCAGAGTCATAATGGTTGGGAATGTTGCGGGGTTGGGGGTGTATTTCACAGCACAACGTGATTATATGCTTAACCAAAACAACATAACCCTTCACAATCATATGTTTTAAAAGGTTAATTTATGCTGACTAAAACAAAGCAATCTGTGTGTTGCTATGGCAGCCTTTACTAAGGTCCTGTTCATGGGCACCAGGGCTCCAGATGGCCCTGGCTTTTAGTATGAGAGTAAGATCCCAGTTCCTCCTCAGTTGAAATATCCAATTCCCAGCTTCCAGGCCTTATAATCCATGAAATGCACAGATACATAAAATTAATTAAGTCATATTTAAAGATATTTCTTAATATCTACCAAGTACCATTGCTAATAGCAATCCATTCCAAATATTTATTGAATGCCTCAATGGCAAAGCCTTGTGGTGGGATGAGAAGGTTTGATTTACATTTTTTGCCCTTAGGCAACCTGCGGACTCAGAAAGGAGACTGAGAGAGCTAGAGCAGGGCGGGTAGTGTTGCCACTCATTAGGGACAGAGCTATGAGATAGCAGAGGAGGGCCTGGTCACTTCTGCCTGGTAACATAAGAAATGATGTCACAAAGGAGATGGGTATGAAGATGCTGAAGAAAGACAAGACGAGGGGCGCCTGGGTGGCTCAATGGGTTAAAGCCTCTGCCTTCGGCTCAGGTCATGATCTCAGGGTCCTGGGATCGAACCCCGCTCTCCACTCAGTGGGGAGCCTGCTTCCCTCTCTCTCTCTCTGCCTGCTTGTGATCTCTGTCAAATAAATAAATAAAATCTTAAAAAAAAAAAAAGAAAAGAAAGAAAGACAAGAACAGATGCACATGTGGAAAGGTTTGAGGATAAGGTTGGCTCCAATTCATGGAAGTTAAGGGAGGAATGAGTTTATTATTTTTTTTTAAAAAGATTTATCCATTTATTTGAGAGGTTGAGCATACAAGCTGGGAGGGGGCAGGGGGAGAGAGAGAATCTCAAGCAGACTTTGTGATGAGGGCTGAGCCTGACGCAGGGCTCCATCTCACAACCCTGAGATCACAACCTGAGCCAAAACCAAGGGCCAAAACCAAAACCAACTGAGCCAACCAGGCACCCTGGGAAGGAAAGGGTTTAAATCAAAAGACACATGGATCGTCTCATAGCAAGTCAAGAATGATGAATACTATGCAATGGACACTAGATTTAGACTCTAATGACCAGCTTAATTGAAGTTCCAGTTTTAGTAGAGAGGTGGAAACAAACACTAGTTGTAAACCAATCTTAGAATCATGAAGATATGTTTTACAGTGGCAGTGGGTCAATTCCATTTGTAGGCAGAAGGAAATGATTGGGAGTAAGAGAGAGAAATGATAGTAATTAAGTCACGGAAGCAAACTAGGCTGAAATCACAATGTGCTGAGGGAGAAGAGCCCTGGAAAGAAACAAATCACCTCTTCCTCTTTCTGTTACTCTCTCTCTTTGGACCTGATTAATTTCCTTTGTGGCTCCTGTCACCATTTATAATGATCCTGTCTCATATATTCATACACTGTATATATTTGTTTGCTTGCATATTTTAAAAAATCTGCTTTCCCGGGAGGCATGCTGAGAGCAGGATTATAGGCTGCACTGTGCCTGGCACATAAAAGATTCTCAGTAAATCCTTTGTATATGAGATGGAAAGTGAGGAAAGAAGGAAAATGTGAAGATGCAGAAAGATGACGAGAGAAGGAAGCTGAGAGGGAGCATACTGCATTTCTTCACTTCCCAAGAGCAGTAGCAGGGTCAGAGCTGAGAGTGAAAGAGGTCAGAGAGCAGCTGGTGGGGGGAAGTGGGAAGAGGGCAGTCAGAAGCGAGGATGAAATGAAAAAAGGATGAACAGCAGCGCTGGGGAAGCCTTGTCAAAGCTGGAAAGTGAGACTTGAGAGTGGACCGAGTAGCAAGGCTTTGTGATCTTCTTCAGAAGATCTTGGCCATCCCAGCAAGGGAGACACAAAAGCAAATGGGAGTTGCTAACAACTGGAGTTGGCAACAGGTACCACAGAACAGGGTAGCATCAAACTTTATAACCACCTGACACTTGCACTCTGATCCCTAACACTGCCAACTCATTTAAAGAGGATATTCTCAAAGTTTTGTTAAGAGTACCCCACAGGGGACGCCTGGGTGGCTCAGTGGGTTAAGCCACTGCCTTCTGCTCAGGTCATGATCCCAGGGTCCTGGGATCGAGTCCCACATCGGGTTCTCCGCTCCGCAGGGAGCCTGCTTCCTCCTTCTCTCTCTCTGCCTGCCTCTCTGCCTACTTGTGACCTCTGTCTGTCAGATAAATAAATAAAAATAAAAAATTTTTTAAAAAGCACCCATTGTTGGGTTAAAAAAAAAAAAAAAGAGTACCTCACAAGGGGCACCTGGGTGGCTCAGTGGGTTAAAGCCTCTGCCTTCGGCTCAGGTCACGATCCCAGGGTCCTGGGATCGAGCCCTGCATCAGGCTCTCTGCTCAGCAGGGAGCCTGCTTCCCCCACTCTCTCTGCTTGCCTCTCTGCCTACTGGTGATCTCTGTCTGTCAAATAAATAAATAAAATCTTAAAAAAAAAAAAAAGAGTGCCTCACAAAACCATCTCTTTCAGCTGTGCCTACTGTGTATTCTCTCACTCTGATGGAAGAGCTACCCTTGGGGATCAAAATCTTATGGTCAATTTGAGCTTTTAGACTTCCTGGGGCAGGTGGGTTGTCTTAAAGAGGGATAGGCAAAGAGGCAGCCGGTGGAGGGTCAAAGGTGGCATTTGTTAACTGACACCAAAACACAACCTGGAGCATATCATCAGCTCCCAATTCCTCCAGCTTCTTTAGTGAGGAGGATCTCGAACCTTTGCATTCATCAGAATCACCTGGGGGTACTTGTTAAACCAGGCTGCTGGGCACACCCCAAAGTTTCTGATTCTATAGGTCTGGAGTGGGGCCCAAGAATTTTCATCTCTAACAAGTTCCCAGGTGATGCTGAAAATTGCTTGTCTGGGAAACCATTCTGAGAACCACACTTCAAGGCAAAGCTTTCTTTAGGCTTCCATGTTGCTTCTCCTGGCCTTTTTGTAACTGACAGAAACATCTAGTTCTTGAAACAAAGCAACATTCTAGGGGCGCCTGGGTGGCTCAGTGGGTTAAGCCTCTGCCTTCGGCTCGGGTCATGATCCCAGGGTCCTGGGATCGAGCCCCACATGGGGCTCTCTGCTCAGCACGGAGCCTGCTTCCTCCTCTCTCTCTGCCTGCCTCCCTGCCTACTTGTGATCTCTGTCTGTCAAATAAATAAATAAATAAATCTAAACCAAAAAAAAAGAAAAAAAAAAAAAGCAACATTCTAGTTCTTGAAACAGAGCCCAGTCCAGAGTAGGCACTCAGAAAATATTGGTTGACTAAATAAATGAATGAATAGTGAATAAAACCCAGACACAATCTCTGCCCTCAAAGAGCTTACAGACTGGTAGGGGAGTCTACATTCACATAATAATCTCATAAATAAATATATGACTACAAACTGTGGTGTGCCTTAGGAAAACAAATTCTGAGTGCTATTATGTAATATTAAGTAGAGGACTGGAAAAACCCAGGGGTGGGAAAGGATTGTGTGATGAAATGAAGACCTGAAGGCACTACTGATTTTAAAATGATTTCACCAGGATGAAAATGCCAGTGGGAGTTATGAGCACAGAGCTCCACATTCTACTGCACTGGCCTTTCCAAATTCCATGGCATCCATCCCAGGACTGAGCAAACACTAAGTGTTCCACAGTTGTTACCTAGTTGGTGATAAACCAGCGAGCAGCTAGCTGAGTGGCTCAGGGACAGTGAAACAATTTGGGTTGTAGGCTTCTCCTCTGCAGAATAAGGGGGTGGTTTCTGTCATTGTTCCAGGACTGGGGATCCTGCCCTTAGGTGTACATTAGAACCATCTGAGGTACTTAAAAATAAGGCCTGGATCTCACTTTCAGACTCTGATTTAATTAGTCTTGGGTGCAGCCTGGGAATCAACAATTTTGTAAGCTTCCAAAGTGATTCTTTTTTTTTTAAGTAATTTTTTTATTATGTTATGTTAGTCACCATACAGTACATTAGTTTTAATGTAGTGTTCCATGATTCATTGTTTATGGAAAATACGCAGTGTTCCATGCAATACATGCCCTCCTTAATACCCATCACCAGGCTCACTCATCCCTCCTCCCCTCTAAAATCTTCAGTTTGATTCCCGGAGTCTTTCATGGTTCATCTCCCCCTCTACTTTCCCCCTCTTCACGTTTCCCTTCCTTCTCCTAATGTCCTCCATGCTATTCCTTATGCTCCACAAATAGGTGAAACCATAATTGTCTTTCTCTGCTTGACCTATTTCACTTAATGTAATCTCTGCCAGTTTCATTCATGTTGATGCAAATGTTGGGTATTCATCCTTTCTGGTGGCTGAATAATGTTCCATTGTATATATGGACCACATCTTCTTTACCCATTCATCTGTTGAAGGGCATCTGGGCTCCTTCCACAGTTTGGCTATTGTGGACACTGCTGCTATAAACATTGAGGTGCACGTAGCTCTTCTTTTCACTACATCTGTATCTTTGGGGTAAATACCCAGTAGTGCAATTGCTGGTTCATAGAATAGATCTATTTTTAACTTTTTCTGGAACCTCCACACTGTTTTCCAAAGTTGCCATACCAACTTTCATTCCTACCAACAGTGTAAGAGGATTCCCCTTTCTCCACGAGCTCTGTTGTTTCTTGCCTTGTCAATTTTTGCCATTCTAACTGGTGTAAGGTGGTATTCTCAGTGTGGTATGGATTTGAATTTCCCTGATGGCTAATGACGATGAACATTTTTTCATGTGTGTTAGCCATTTGTATGTCTTCTTTAAAGAAGTGTCTGTTCACGTCTTCTGCGCATTTTTTGACAGATTGATTTTGGGTATTGAGACTGAGTTCTTTATAGATCTTGGATATCAGCCCTTTATCTGTGGTGTCATTTGCAAATATCTCCTCCCATTCTGTGGGTTGTCTCTTTGTTTTGTTGACTGTTTCCTTTGTTATGCAAAAGCTTCTTATCTTAATGAAGTCCCAAAAGTGCATTTTTGCTTTTGCTTCCCTTGCCTTTCTAGACGTGTTTTGAAAGAAGTTGCTGTGGCTGGTGTGGAAGAGGTTACAGCCTATGTTCTTCTCTAGGATTTTGATGGACTCCTGACTTACACTGAGGTCTTTAATCCATTTAGAGTTTATCTTTGTGTGTGCTGTAAGAGAATGGTCAAGTTTCATTCTTCTGTATATAGCTGTCCAGTTTTCCCAGCACCATTTATTGGAGAGACTTTTTTTCCATTGGATATTTTTTCCTGATTTATCAAAGATTAGTTGACCATAAAATTGAGGGTCCATATCTGCGCTCTCTATTCTGTTCCATTGGTCTATGTGTCTGCTTTTGTGCCGATACCATGCTGTCTTAGTGATCACAGCTTTGTACTACAGCTTGAAATCAGGCAATGAGACGCCCCCAGCTTTGTTTTTCTTTGTCAACATTTCCTTGGTGATTTGGGGTCTTTTCTGGTTCCATACAAATTTTAGGATTGTTTGTTCCAGCATTTTGAAAAATGCCACTGGTATTTTGATCAGGATGGCATTGAAAGTATAGATTGCTCTGGGCAGCACAGACATTTTAACAATGTTTATTCTTCCGATCCATGAGCATTGGATGTTTTTCCATCTTTTGTTTCTGCTTCAATTTCCATCATAAGTGTTCTGTAGTTTCTGGAGTATAGATCCTTTTCCTCCTCGGTTAGGTTTATCCCAAGGTATTGTAAGGATTTTGGTGCTATGTAAATGAAATCAACTCCCTAATTTCTCTTTCTACAGTTTCATTGTTAGTGTATAAGAAAGCAACTGATTTCTTTTTTTTTTAAAAGATTTTATTTATTTATTTGACAGACATAGATCACAAGTAGGGAGAGAGGCAGGCAGAGAGAGAGAGAGAGAGGAAGAAGCAGGCTCTCCACTGAGCAGAGCGCCCGATGCGGGGCTCGATCCCAGGACCCTGAGATCATGACCCGAGCCGAAAGCAGAGGCCTTAACCCACTGAGCCACCCAGGCGCCCCGAAAGCAACTGATTTCTGTACATTAATTTTGTATACTGTCATATTACTGAATTGCGTATGAGTTCTAGTAATTTGGGGGTGGAGTCTTTTGGATTTTCCACATAAAGTATCATGTCATCTGCAAAGAGAGAGAGTTTGACTTCTTCTTTGCCAATTTGAATACCTTTTATTTCTTTTTGTTGTCTGATTGCGGTTGCTAGGACTTCCAGTACTATGTTGAACAATAGTGGCGAAAGTGGGCATCATTATCGTGTTCCTGATCTCAATGGGAAGACTTCCAGCTTTTTCTCGTGGAGAATGATATTCGCTGTGGGCTCTCCATAGATAGATTTCATCAAGTTGAGAAATGTTCCCTCTGCCCCTACACTCTGCAGAATTTTAATCATGAAAGGACGCTGTATTTTGTCAAATGCTTTTTCTGCATCAACTGAGAGGACCATATGGTTCTTCTCTCTTCTATTATTTATTTGTTCTATCACATTGATTGATTTGCAAATGTTGAACCACCCTTGCATCCCAGGGATAAATCCCACCTGGTCATGGTGGATAATCTTTTTAAAGTACTGTTGGATCCTATTAGCTAGGATCTTCTTGAGAATTTTGGCATCCATATTCATCAGGGATATTGCTCTGAAATTCTTTTTGATGGGGTCTTTGCCTGGTTTGGGGATCAGGGTAATGCTGGCCTCATAGAAAGAGTCTGGAAGTTTTCCTTCTGTTTCTATTTTTTGAAACAGTTTCTGGAGAATAGGTATGATTTCTTCTTTGAATGTTTGGTAGAATTCCCCAGGGAATCCATCAGGTCCTGGACTCTTATTTTTTGGGAGGTTTTTGATCACCGCTTCAATCTTGTTACTGGTTACTGGTCTATACGGGTTGTCAATTTCTTCCTGTTTCAGTCTTGGAAGTTTATAGGCTTCCAGGAATGCATTTATTTCTTCTAGGTTGCTTAACTCATTGGCATATAGCTGTTAATAATAATTTCTATTTCCTTGGTGTTAGTCAACATCTCTCCCCTTTCATTCATAATTTTATTAATTTGGGTCCTTTCTCTTTTCTTTTAGATTAGTCTGGCCAGTGGTTTATTTATCTTATTAATTCTTTCAAAGAACTAGTTTCACTGATGTTTCTAGTTTCACTGATGTGTTCTACTGTATCTCTGGTTTCTAATTCATTGATCTCTGCTCTAATCTTAATTATTTCCCTTTTTGAGCATGGGGTAGGCTTAATTTGTTGTTGATTCTCCAGTTCTTTAAGGTGTAAAGAGAGTTTGTGTATTCGGGATTTTTCTATTTTTTTGAGTGAGGCGTGGATAGCTATGTATTTCCCCCTTAGGACCCCCTTGGCCCTATCCCATGGGTTTTGGACCGATGTGTCTTCATTCTCATTGGTTTCCATGAATTGTTTAAGTTCTTCTTTGATATCCTGGTTGACCCAAACATTCTTAAGCAGAATGGTCTTTAGCTTCCAAGTGTTTGAATTTCTTTCAAATCATTTCTTGTGATTGGTTGCACTTTCAAAGCATTGTGGTCTGAGAATATGCAGGGAATAATCTCAATCTTGTGGTATAGGTTGAGTCCTGATTTGTGACCCATTATGTGGTCTGTTCTGGAGAAAGTTACATGTGCGTTCAAGAAGAATGAGTATTCTGCTGTTTGGGGGAGGAATGTTCTGTATATATCTATGAGGTCCATATGGTCCAGTGTGTCATTCAAAGCTCTTATTTCTTTGCTAATTTTCTGCTTAGATAATCTGTCTATTGCTGAGAGAGGAGTGTTGAAGTCTCTTGCTATTAACATATTATTATCAATATGTCTCTTTATTTTGGTTAACAGTTAGCTTATGTAGGTGGCTGCTCCCATGTTGGGGGCATAGATGTTTACAATTGTTAGAAACTCTAGTTGAATAGACTTTTAAAGAATGATATAGTGTCCTTCTATATCTTTAACTACAGTCTTTGGCTTAAAATCTAATTTGTCTGATATGAAAATTGCTACCCCAGCTTCCTTTTGAGGTCCATCGGCATGAAAAATGTTTCTCCATCCTTTCACTGTCAGTAGAATGTATCGTTAGGTTCAAAATGAGTCTCTTGTAGACAGCATATGGATGGGTCCTATCTTTTTAGCCAATCTACAACCCTGTGCCATTTCATGGGAGCATTTAAGCCATTCACATTAAGAGTGATTATGGAAAGATATGATTTTATTGCCTCATGTTTCCCGTGAAGTCCTTGTTTCCATAGATTGCTCTGTAAATTTCTATTCTGTCTCTCTCTTTTGGGGTCCTTCTCCTTTTATAGAAACCCCCCTTAATTTTCCTCAGGGCCAGCTTGGTGGTCACATATTCTTTCAGTTTCTGTCAGTCTTGGAGGCTCCTTGTCTCTCCATCTATTCTGAATGACAGCCTGGCTGGATAAAGTATCCTTGGCTACATGTTCCTCTCATTTAGTACCCTCAATATGTCTTGCCAACCCTTTCTGGCTTGCCAGGTCTCTGTGGACAGGTCTGAGGTTACTCCAGTGTTCCTCTCCCTGTACGTAAGAAATCTCTTCCCCCTGTTGCTTTCAAGATTGTTTCCTTGGATGTAAGATTTGAAAATTGTACTATTATATGTCATGCTGTCAGTCTGTTCTCATTGATCTTGGGAGGGGTCTTCTCTGCCTCTTGTACATGAATGCTTGTTTCCCCTCCCCAGATTAGGGAAGTTCTCAGCTATGATTTGCTCAAATATATCTTCTAGACCTTCTCTCTCTCCACCCATTCAGGGATCCCAATAATTCTGATATTGGAACCTTTCATTGAGTCACTAATCTCTCTCAGCTTGATTCCTTGGGTTTTAATTTGATTTTCCATGCCACCTTGATTTCCTTCTTTTCTATCATCTTATCCTCTATCTCACTAATTCATTCTTCTGCCTTGGCAGTCAGAGTTTCCAGGTTAGGCTGCATTTCATTCACAGCATGTTAAAAAATATATATTTATTCATTCATGAGAGACAGAGAGAAAGAGGCAGAGGGAGAAGTAGGCTCCCCCACTGAGCAGGCGATGTGGACTTGATCCCAGGACCCCAGGATCATGACCTGAGTGGAAGGCAGGCACTTAACTATCTGAGCCACCCAGGCACCCCATAGCATTTTTAAGTTCGGCTTGATTAGATCTCATTTCTGCCCTTAGAGATCATATATTGTCATTAGTATTTTTTTCAAGCCTAGATATCACCCGGAAAATTATTACTTTGAAGTCAGTTTCTGATATCTTGGTTATATCTATATCCATTAGTTCTGTGGCAGAGGTCACAGTCTCTGAATCTTTCCTGTGTTGGGGGTTCCTCCTCTTAGTCATTCTGTTGAGGGGTGATTGAGGGAATGTACAGAGTCCAAATTATTGACCACAACCCCAGTAAGATGCACCTGTTTTATAGGGACCTTAGGGCTGTCAGCCTCTTGTTTTCCAGCCTGTCCTTTGGAGAAGGGGCCTGCCAGCTGTTACTCAGGCAACCCTGTTTGGGCAGAGTTGCCCTGTCCCCTGTGTTGGGGGGGGGCACAGATGGGCTCTCTGGTGACTTTCCTTGGTGGCTTTCCACATCTCTTCCAAGAGTCAGAGCAGAAGTGACCATATCCAAACCAAAATATAACATAAACCTGATCTTGGCAAAAACTTACTTCTTTCCATATTCTGTAGGTATTGTTGATGACATCTATTATAATTTTGTTCAATAGTTCTCACAAGTGACTTCAAGCCCATGCTGGGAAAAAGGTTGAACAAGTTTTATTATGAAAATCCTGTCCATGTTGCTTTTCATATTTAAAAAGAAAACTAGAGGTCACGGTTTTAAAATGTTTGTTATTTTGTCTCAAAAACAAGTGCACTTAGTAATTTTTTCCCATCTTGACTAGGTTAGCTCAGCTGAAAGCATAAGATTTAAGATACATTTATTTGTTCCCAGTAATTTTAATCCATAGGAGAAACTTCTGGCTCATGGTTATAATTGGCAACACTTTATCTTGATCACAGTGACCCTGTCCCCCTTCTCTAGTGACTCCTTCCCTGTTTTATGATACACTGTCTCTGAGATCTTCCGGACTCTCCTCCAAGGGTGTGGTGGTAAATACTTAATAATCTACCCCAGGGAGTGGGAATGAAGACCCCTAATTTGCAGTCTTTGCCATTTTCTGTGGTGTAAATACTCCCATCCTGGTCCATTTTAACCTACTGCATGTCACTACTGAATGCAGAATTTGGAAGAGATGTGCATTATTTCCTCTCACTAGCTGATCCCAGCAAGCTCCAGCACACCCCTGCTCCCACATATGAGGCTCCCCCCAGGCAGAAGAATAGAATCTGATGGTTTATTATTTGGTGTAAGGTAAGATATCTTTCCATTTTTCCAAACCCACCTTCTCACCATCTGTTCCCATCAAAACTTACACATTTTTTCCCTCAAGGTCCTTGTACTCATTTCAAGTAAGAAGGCTATGAATGTAGATTTAGAAGAACGAAGGGCTGGATTTCAACCTTTGTCACCACCAACTATATGTTTAAGCAAGTCATTTAACCTGTCATTTAACCTTAGTTCTTCTTTAGGGAAACAAGAATGATAATAATATCCACCTTCCACAATTATTATTAAGCATGGAAGAAATATTATCTGATAAGCAGTGCTTCTCAAACTTGAGCATGCAGCATAATTACCTGGAGAACTTGCCAAAACACAGACTACAGACCTCCCCACTTCTAACATCCAAGTTTCTGATTCAGAAGGTTTGAGTATCTGCATTTCTAACAAGCTCCCAAGTGATGCTGATGCTGCCTTCTGGAGACCATGCTTTGAGTAGCACTGTGATAAAGTATCTTGTGAATTTTAAAATACCAAGTAAACAGAAGAGGTTATTAAGAGAGGGAAATTCTGGCTTAATGCTTCCTCTGCCCTGGCCCCTGAGGATATATGCATTTAAATGAGTTCTCCAAGGAGGCGCAATAGTGGCTTTCACAAAGGAATCAATTCTGTGCATTTTACCAGAGGGTTTAAAGGATTACACAATGAGATTTGGGAATGCTGGCTTTAAGCCACCATGTAATTTGGAATAGCTTGTGTATAACTGTACCATCATCTGGGGAATTCTTCAATTGCTGGAAAGACAGAATCAGACTTTCCCTGCATGTAGGCTTCGTAAGCCTCCAGGCCTGCCACTCTTCCAGTGCTTCCATGTTCAAGGCATGGCTTCACCATCCAACTGATTCTCAGGCCAGAATCAAGTCTTGTTCATTTCACCACCTAAATATCCTTCAATTCCATTCTCCTCTCCGTTCCACAACCACCATCCCCACCCCAGAGCAAACCTCTATCTTCTCTCAACTTGGTTACCACAGTGGCCTCCTAACATGTCTACTTGTACTTAATCTGTCTCCAATGCACTCTTCATTCTGTAAGCACTTATGCTTGAAGTGTAAGAATCATGTCCCTCACATGAAAAAATGCTCAACATCACTCATCATCAGGGAAATACAAATCAAATTCACAATGAAATGGCTCAAATTAACAAGTCAGGAGACGACAGATGTTGGTGAGGATGTGGAGAAAGGGGACCACTCTTACAGTGTTGCTGGGAATCCAAACTGGTGCAGCCACTCTGGGAAACAGTATGGAGGTTCCTCAAAAGGTTAAAAATAGAGCTACCCTATGACCCAGCAATTGCATTACCAGGTATTTATCCAAAGGATACAAAAATACAGACTCGAAGGGGCACATGCACCCCAGTGTTTATAGCAGCATTATCAACAATAGCTAAATTATGGGAGGAGCCCAAATGTCCCCTGACTGATGAATGGATAAAAAAAGATGTGGTATGGAATAGTACTAAGCCACCAAAAAGAATGAAATCTTGCCATTCACAACCACATGGATGGAACTAGAGGGTATTATGCTAAGCAAAATAAGTCAGAGAAAGATAAGCAACACATGATATCATTCATACAAGGAATTTAAGAAACAAAACAGATGAACATAGGGGGAGGGAAGAAAAAATAAAATAAGATAAAAACAGAGAAAAAGGCAAACCATAAGGGACTCTTAACTATAGAACACAAACTGAGGGTTGCTGGAGGGGAGGTAGGTGGGGGAGGGGCTAAGTGGATGATGGGTATTAAGGAGTGCACTTGTTGGGATGAGCACTGGGGGTTATATGTAAATGATGAGTCACTAAATTCTACTCCTGAAATCAATACTACATTATATGTTAACTAACTTGAATTTAAATAAAAATTTAGGGAAAAAAAAAGAGAGATCATGTCCTGTTGACCCTCAGTGGCTTCCTTCTTGATCTCAAGGTAAAGATAAGACTTCTGAAGCAACCTGCAGGACTCTGTGAGCTGACCCCAGCTAAATCCCTCCAGACTTACCTAGGGCCATGGCAGCCACACTAGCACCATCAAGAGAGAGCCCATTCAAACCCTAAGAAATGAGCCTTTCACTGTTTGCAAGAGTCCAACTTTCAGAAGAATGAGACACCCTGAGTAAGGGAAAATGTGGATACTTAAAATTACAATCAGTCTGATTATTATTTTCATCACTCAAAAACCAGAAGTTCCTCACTTGATTTTCATATCTTCAGATATAAATCTGAAGACATCAAGGTCATAAAAGTCAGAGATAAGGTTGTTTTTTTCTTTCAAGGCATGGCTCAAAGATTGATTCATTTTGAAAAGTAGGATTAGATACAATTTTTCTGATTTTTTTCGTAGTTGTCTAAGGATGCAAAGTTGTTTTTATCCTCCCCTCTGATTGTATGCAATGTGTAGCCTTAATAGTGGCAGAGCAAAAACTATGGAAAGAGTCCAGATGTCCATCAACAGATGAATGGATCAAGAAAATGTGACACACACACACACACACACACACACACACACACACGCACACACGCACTGGAATATTATGCAGCCATCAAAAAGCCCCACAAAATCTTGCCATTTGCAATAACATGGATGGAACTAGATGGTATTATGCTAAGTGAAATAAGTCAATCAGAGAAAGACAATTATCACATGATCTCACTTATAAGCAGAATTTGAGAAACAAAGCTAAGGATCAAGAGGGAAGAGAGGAAACAATGAGACCAGAGAGGAAGACAAGTAAAACCAGAGAGGGAGACAAACCATAACAGACTGTTAATCTCAGGAAACAAACTGAGGGTTGCTGGAAAGGAGGAGTGCAGGAGGGATGGGGTGACTGGGTGATGGACATTGGGAGGGTCTTTGCTATGGTGAGTGCTGTGAAATGTGTAAGCCTGATGATTCACACACCTGTACCCCTGGGGCAAATAATACATTATACGTTAATAATAATAATGAAAAAATAGTGGCAGGCAAGGTGCCAGTGGTCCTTCTGCATGATCTTTCAGTCCCTTGTATACATTCTAGGTCTCTTCTTTATGGGCCCTTAGACCTGCTGTTCCCCTGTCTCTAGCTCTTCCCCTAGCGACTTCTTATTTTCTCTTCAGACTGTAGCTCAATGGCCACTACTGTGGAAGGATTTTCTGACCTTCAAACCAGAATGAATGCCCCTAATACAGCCTCTCCCAACACCAAATACCTCTACCTTGGGGCATTTGTCAGTTAAAGTTTACATTTGTTTGTGTGTTTTAAAAACTAAATATCTAACTTTCCAAATACACTCAAATAAACCCATATGAAAAGTGCCTATGTCTATCTTTGCTCTATCACTGCATCCCCAAGCCTGGTAGATTACATGGCATACAGTAAGTGCTCGATAAGTGATTTTATGCCTTCCACATCAGGATCTCTTTTGAATCATCTGTTGATAATACATTGCTTTCCACATTATTCCCATTTGTCTGGTGAAAAACATCAAGGCTCAAAAACACCTATGTGTCTTTCTACAGCCTCTATGAATAAGCAGAGGAATGAAAACTCAGTCCCTCTCAGCCAGGTTAAAATGTCCTCCAGCCAGCCCTAAAGGCCTAATAAATCCTTTCCAGTGAGGATCAGATACACTGCAAACTCCTGTAAAATATTCTAGGAGAGGGGGAAATGAAAGAGAGAGATGATCTTTCAGAGGCTGTCCTCTGTCCTCGGCTGTCTAGCTTGGGAAATGGCAGATCAGATAGTCCCCAAGACCTTGAAAAGGGCAAAGAGACTGTGAACTCTGCAATTATATAACCAATGTAAAATACCCAGTTATCTTTGTTCCTTGCTCTCCTTGCTCAGAGATAAGCAGACATCAAAGCAGACTGACAATACTGCTGCTTGTTTAAAACTAGAACTTTAAGGAACAGCAGCCTATTTGACTTCACATAAAACATTAATTGAACTTCACAGTGGGGAAAAGTAAGAATATGTTATTTGCATAATGGTAAATGTGTCAGGTCTTCAGTATATCTTTGATATCAAGACTCAGTGCAGAGCTCCATGGTTATAGTGGCAAGAATGTCTGAAGCAGCACTTTCCTCCAAGCTTCCTTTGAAGGTATCAATTCTGGGCTTAATCCTGTGGGTTCCTCTATACTTACGGTGCATGATTTGATGGAAGAAGTACAGTATGCCCTAGTTTTGGCTTGAGCACAGTGTCTCAAAACTCTAGTCTCTGCAATTTATATTCACCTACAAAGCAAATGGCATACACTTAGGTTTAATTGCCTCCTTGTGTTGCCCAGAATTTTTTTAGTGCCTGAGTTGATGAGCAGTGGATGACTCTGAGCTCAGTCCACTTCCAGAAATTCTCTTACTCTATCTCTAGTACCTGCCTGCTGATTCTGTATTCCTGTTGGTTGGAAGAGTGAGGGGCAACTGAGGGAGAATAGATTCTCTTTGGATGAGTGGAGACAGATGCTGTGGGAAGTTGGGGGGTGCTGTCCCAACCCTAGATCTGCTGGGCAAGAAGATCCAAGGACATAAAGTTGGTCTAGCTCTTCTGTCTCTAATTGAGGAGATAAAATCCCAAGAGTTGCTGGTAGTGGTTATTCCGCCATGTGGGCTGGAGAATAGGGACAAGTGGTCTAAACCAAGAAGAAAGAATTAAGCAGATGCATAGAAAAAAATGGGGATGAGAGACAGAATGGGAAAATTTCTTGTTCCCAATAGCCTTCCCTTTCTGGGTTCCTGAGACCTAACTAGACCCTGCCTTTCAGTTATCTGAGACACCCTTTTGAATCCTCATATTCATTCCAGTTTTTAACCTAATCCCAGCGGGATTCTGTTCTATGATTTTCCTGGTTGTAAGAGAAGTCAAAGTGTGCTATTTATCTGTGCAACACTAGTTACAGTAGCAAGAATAATAGCACTGTGGAAATTAATGAAAACCACCCAAATGAGAATAAAGGGTACTTATTCAGAGTCTGGTATAGCAAGGGAGCCAGCCACCATCACCTGGATTTGGCAGATTCTCAAACACAAGCAGGGCAATAGGGAAGCTTTAGAGTGAGAAAAAAAAAAAAAAAGGAAGCCTTCAGGTATGCTCTGATTGGAGATTGTTTAGTATGGGAATGCTAGAGGCAAACTAACTAGAAGCAGCGCATCCTATCTGATGTTTGGGAAATATGTTTGATTTTCTCTTGTTGGTCTTGAGTTGGAAGGTGGAAGAGGTATAAAAGTGGGGAAGCTGGTAGTTACTAAGTCCTGATCCTTCTAGGTCAGTTATGGCAGAAGTTGAGGGTCAGAATTCCTTTTTTTTTTTTTTTTAATGTTCAGTTAGCCAACATATAATAAGTACATCATAAGTTTTTGATGTAGAATTCTTTTGTCATAAATGGTCTGGCCATTGTCTATTTGTGTATTCAGTCTCTCTGAACAAACATTCACCAAATACCTCTTAACTGATAAAAATGACATTCTCATCCCTGGCTGCATATTAGAGCCACCTGGGAATCTTTAAAAGCACTACCCTCGACCAGTGAAACCAGAACCTCTGGGGACAGAGCCCAGACATCATTATTTTTAACACTTCCTCAAGTGATTGCAATATATAGCCCTGGTTAACAAGAAAACAGATGAAGAACTGACATGTTCTTTGATAAAGCTGCTGACTTTACCTGATCCTCTTTTCTAGAACACATGTCATTAGGAAGCACCTATTAAAAAAAAAAAAATGGCTGGTTGGTAAAACTCAGAAGCCATGAAGTTAGGAAAGTGGCTTCAGCAGGCATGGACTAACTTTATAATAAACATGTGCTCTGGAATGAAGGCACTTTGTAATATTTTGTGCATTTTCATGATGAAGTCTCTACAGGATTTAAAAAAAGGCAATTTGGAGGATTTTACCTAATAAGGGCTGTCATTTATTCAGCACATTCTATATTTTAGACATTACACTGCATACTTTGTGTATTACCACATTAACTCTTCACCACTATATTTCACAAGTTTCAGCAGAAATGCAGGTTTACCCCAGAGACAGTATTTGCTCCCAAAGTGTCACCTTATATAATCTATTTAATTAACAAGCATGTACTGAGCAACTACTACGTGCCAACATGAACCCACATTCTGGGAATGTAATAGTGAGGATAATGAACATGGTTCTTGCCCTCATGGAGCTTAAAGAATAGTGAGAGATTAACATTAGTAAAGTAGTCACTAGATACATCATTTCAAATTGTACTCAGGTCTTAAAGGACAGATATAAGGAGCTAATAATTGGCAAACTTTTTCTGTAAATGATAAAAGAGTAAATATTTTAGACTTGTAGGTTGTATTGGATCTGTTGCAACTACAACCCTGCCATTGTATTGCAAAAGCTGCTATAGTATGTAATGAATAGGTATAGCTGTGCTCAATAAAACTTTATTTACAAAATGGAAGGCTGGCTGGATTTAGCAAAGCCGGCCCCTGCCCCAGCCATAGTTTACAGACCTCTGGTTATAACACAGAGCTTTAATTCAGTCTGAGGAGTAAGGAAAGGGGGATTTTTAAGTACATGACATTTGAGTATTGATTGCAAAATCTTTTTTTGGTATTCTGGCATCCCATATATCTTAAAATCTTTAAGTAAAAGATACTCATATTTTGTTGGTATAAAGTTATGCTGGCATCTTGAAAAAAACTGAAGCCAGAATCATATGTCTTGAGAAATACCCAGAGTTGCATTCTGCATTAAAATTTTGAATCAAAAAATAATAAAATTAAAAAATTTTGAATCAAAGTTGCAATCATTTGGAAGGCGTTCTTTTATTTCTCCAAGATACTCAAGAAAAAAAAGGAAAACAACAATGGAAAGAGACCTTCTTGAAAAAACAGAATAGAAAGTAACAGTTTCCACATTTACAGATAACACTGTGTTAGAACCTTCACCTATACATAAGGAATCTAAGGATGACAAAAATAAACCAGAAATGATTTCTTTGAAACAAAAACTCTGGCTCAGTATCACTCGAAGGAAAAAAAAAAAAAAGATTCTGTGGAATTCTGTAATTCCTATTGGGGGAAATGTTTAAAAACAACTTCTCCATGTTATCAATTAAGAGATGGTATTTTATGGGGGCACCTGGGTGGTGCAGTTGTTTAAGCATACGACTATTGGTTTCAGCTCAGGTCATGTTCTCATGGTCATGGGATTAAGTCCCAATTTGGGCTCTGCACTAGATGCAAAGTCTGCTTGAGATTCTCCCTCACCCTCTGCGCTTCCTCCACCTCCCTCCCAAATAAATAAATAAACCTTTAAAAAGAGAGAGAGAGAGGGAGAGAGATGGTATTATCTGAAGATAGGGGAATAAGAAAAGAGAAAGTTCCAGTTTTTTTTTTAAGATTTTATTTATTTATTTTTTATTTATTTATTTGACACGGAGAGAGAAATCACAAGTAGGCAGAGAGGCAGGCAGAGGTGGAGAGAGGGGGAAGCAAGCCCCCTGCTGAGCAGAGAGCCTGATGTGGGGCTCGATTCCAGGACCCTGAGATCATAACCTGAGCCCAAGGCAGAGGCTTGGTGCCCCTGAGAAAGTTCCAGTTTAAAATCTCCTCTTGGCATTCATGAACCAGAGCTTCCAACAGCTGGACAATTCTGAAAAACAATGCTCTGGAGTTTCAATAATGACATGATTGTCAATTTTAATTTTTTAAGACTGTAGGTTTTTTTCTTAAAGATCAAAAACTAATTTCATAATAAATGTTTCTTTACTATTCAAGTTTTAGTCCTTCTTATGTACTATCAATTTATTTTTATAGTATTTAATTTCTAATTATATTTTTATAAACATAATTTTTATTTATATAAATATAATTATATTTTTATAATGGAATTATATATCTGGTATTTTTATAAGGTAATATTTCATTTCCTTTTTTATAACAGACTTAAATATGTTTATATTTTAAATGCATTAAATGTGAATTTTCTGTTTTAGTTCACAATTTTTCATAAGTATTGCTCATTTAATATTTATAGCAACACTATGAGGTGGGTACTAGTATTATCCCCACCTACAGATAGGAAGGCTGAAGTTCAGAGAGGTTAAAAAAAGTTGCCCGAGGTCACACAGTAGCAAATGGAAGAACTGATTCAAAGCTAGACAATCTACTTCCAGAGTCCCTGGTCTTAATGGCTATACTATGCTGACACTTTTTGGAAAATGATAATAATAATAATAATAATAATAACAACAATAACAATAATGGTGTTGAAACTTGAAACAAATTTTGAAATATCAGCATTGTCATTTTCTCTGATATTATAGTTACTACATTTGAACTGAAATCTTAAGGATGAGTGGGCATTAGCTTGGTGAAAAGGGAACAGAAGAATATTCCACATAGGGGAATAGAAAGGTCCCTGAGGCAAGAGCTACCACACCCAGAGAGAGAACTGAAAGGAGGCTTCTAAAGGCTAGTTGTCCCGCATATGTTCATAATAACCAGAAAGTCTTCATTTTTGGCTATCAAGAAAGTATATGTGTGTGCTGGGAGCTCTAGCATGGATGAAGAATAAAACTATATTTTCACATCATGATAGAGTGTTGCTACCTGCTGCATCCCAGTGCGTCTGAACCAGGAATGGAAAGCAGCCATTGCACTGGAGAGGACTGAACTTGGATGGTGAGGGACATGGAACAGAAGTAAATGGTTTACGGTCCAGTAGAGGAAATACAAAGGAGGAAGAAGGTGATGGAAAAATGAACAGGAGTGATCAGGAGACCCCAAATGCAAATCCTTCACCAAAGAAAAAGGTCACTATGTTCCCAAGCTAAATATGAGCAGAAATGGTTCTTTTTGTGTTTCTCTCAGCTTAATTAAGGTCCTTCGCCCTTCACTAAACCACCCTCCCAAATGTGCCCAGTCATGCATCACAGAGAAAGTGAGCTCTGTTCTATTCTAAGAACTTCATATCTTTAATGTTCCTTATTAATTGGCACTGCTTTGTGGACTCTCCTACCTTCTGCGAGGACCGAGAGTTTCCAGAAGGACTATCCTATGCATCCCAGAATCAAGTGCTCCAATTCCCCTCCTCTAGTATAAGGTCAGACTGGTTTAACTTGATGGGGAAAATGGCCTGCCTCAAGAGGTGACCCTTCTCTTTTCAGACAGCTTCCCAGCTCCATAGCCACCCTTTCTCTTTCCATGAGTGAAGCCATAGTCTGACCTGGGGAGCTGCCATGGTGCCATTTTTTGAGAATTTTCTTTATGATTCACTTGCTCCACACCTTTTCATCATAGTCTTAAATGCTGAAGTTTAAAGAACTGGTTGTCAAGATGTCTCTTTGGGGAAATATGCTCCTAATGGGTGACCACTCCCACAGCTCTCCCCAACCTTACCCGCCCTAGACATCTCATCCCCCAGAGAGTAGAAGGGCCTTCGCACTAGTGTATTTTGATTCCTTCTCATTTATTATAATAATTGTACTGTCTCACACCAAGCTAAGCTTCCCACCCCATTTGCTCACAGGACAACATTGAGCCTCCCCAGCTTCATAGGGAAAGGGAAAATCAGCTCCATCCCCACAAGGGAGTGACTCCAAACCCATGCAGTATTCCCCTTTCCTCTCCTAGACACCCTTACATAATCCAAATAATTTTCATGTTCCTAGTCTGACTTTCTTCTTTGCATTATGACAGCAATGAGTCTTTTGTAGTGTGGCTTCCAGACAAAATAAACACGATGCCTGGATATGACCAACTAGTGTTGGATGGTGCCATCATTCATTCTTTTATTCATTCACCAAACATATGCTCAGTGTTCATTATGCTTCAGTCACTCTGCCAGACAGTTAAGAATAAGATATGCACCCGCCCCCAGCAGCTCAGCTGTTAGTGGGGGGGCATATAAAGAAACTATTATAATACAATAATATTGTATTGCACACTGAATTTTAGATCCTATGTGGTATCCTATATAATATGTGTTCGCTTTTATGGCAAGTATGTTACACTCCATGTATTTATAAAAACGTTTAACATCAAAAATCTTGGTAAACAATTGTTGGGTCTCTCAAAAAGAAAAAAAAAGGAAAAATCATATAATGCAGCTGAAGGTAGAATAAGCAGCCATTAGTATCTAGCCTATTTATCATGTCATGAAACAGACATGGGGAGAAAAACGATTGTCTGAAACAATTAGGAAAACAATCATATTAAAAAACAATAAAGGGAGCCCACTGAGAAGACTAGACTTAGCTATCTTATTTTGGTAACTAATAATCATAGACAAATGAGCTGAGAATTACCAAAATATCAAAACAATTAACCTTCTGCCAAGCCATAAGTCAGCCCAACATCGCTCTTAGGAAGTCAGTTAAGCTCTGTGACAAATGTAATTCTAGAGGCCACCTCCAAAAGGCTTAGTTCAAAGACTTGAGATATGGGTCTATGAAGAGGTAAAATAAATTAAACAGCTCCATGTAGACCAGTGGTTCCAAAACTTGAGTCTGCATCAGAATCACCTGGAGGGTTTGTTAAAATGGACTGCTAAGCCCTACCCCCAGAGTTTCTAAAACAGCAGGTCTGGGATGAAGCCCAAAAGTTTGAATTTCTGATAAGTTTCCAGATGCTGTTAATGGGATGGTCAGGGACCATACAACTATGGTTATGGGTCCTGGCTCTACATTAACAATACCTGGGGAGCTTTTCAAAAATTCCCAGGCCTTCACAAAACAAATTCTAATTTCTAAAGATATACCACAGGTTGCAGTATTTTTTTTAAGATTCTATTTATTTATTTGACAGAGAGAGGGAGAGAAAGAACAGGGAGCAGCAGAGGGAGAGGGAGAACCAGGCTCTCTGGTGAGCAAGGAGCCTGATTTGGGGCCCGACCCCAGGACCCTGAGATCATGACCTGAGCCAAAGGCAGAGGCTTAACTGACTGAGACACCCAGGAGCTCCAGGCTGCAGTATTTTTTTTAAATTCCCTGAGTGAGTCCACTAGCTGACAACCACTAGGTACAATATGTGCAAGCAGAAAACACTAGTAACTTCCAGAATTTATGTGAGAAAGATTAAGTGGCAGAGAAGATAATAAAGAATAATAATTTAAGACCTGAAAGCCCGAACCAAAATCCCACATGGGACCTTCAGAAACACACATGCCATGTTTTTTTGGGGTGACTTAGAGTCTTAGAAGTTTTCAGGTAGAAAAAAAATTTGTAAACACCCACTAGACAGGAGTGAATTTTAATTGAGTTGTGCAAAAGTGCAGTATTTTATCACTGTAAATGGTACATTAATGCTATTAACCTTCTAAACCCCCAGCTGCTTCTGAGAAAAGCAGCTTCTGCAGAAGGTCTGGTATGAATGACCAAGATCCTCCATTTTTGTTGCACCAGCCATCCCTACCCTGCCCCACCCATCTAGCCCGGCTGACTGGGCCTAGGTAGGCAGCTGACACAAAGACACCAAATTACCTGCCTAAGGCAAGTCCTTTTAGGGGCTGGGGGTTCTGAACAAACAGATGTGATGAGTATTTGCTGAGCCAGTCAGATTTCCTCTCTCATTATTGGAACTGGAAATAGAGGAAGAATAAGGTGGGTGGTGGTGCCCAGAAGTTGTGGGCAGCCCAGAGAGCGGTGGATGCACTAAAGAAGCTGATCCTGATGGTGGAGGAGTCCAAAGGTGGGTCCTGAACCACCTGAAACTGCCTCAAATCCCAGTCCCTTTCCACCTCCTGACTCCAGAAGACCAAACCCATGAGGTGGATTTCCATGAGCTCCTTCACCCACAATTGCCCCAAATGTAGCTTTAGAATAACTGTCCGCTTTCTGAGGTAAGCCGAGTCTTTGCCACTCTTAATGAAGAGTAGTTTAACTGGAGATTCTGCTTACCCTCCAGATCTGTCTTCTCCTCCCATCTGTGCTCATTCCTTGTGCAGACCTGTCAGGGCATGTTACAGGCATGGTCTTGTCGGAGGGCAAGGTCAGTTTGTTTAGGAGCTCTGAAATTTAACTTCTCTGGCACTGGAGTCTTTGTCTATTTTCCCCCCTTTATTTTGGGCTGTTCTATACCCCATAGGATCGTGAAGAAAATGGAGTAAAAGCATGTCAAGTATTTAATAGAATTGTGTGTGTGTGTGTGTGTGTGTGTGTGTGAATGCACACATACTATAGTGTCAGACTGTCTAGGTTCAAATCTCAGCCCTCCATCTTCCTATCTGTGTGACCTTCAGTAGGTTACTTAACATCTCTAGGACTGTAGCTAATAATAAAACACTCCTCATCCAGTTGGCAGGAATAAGTGAAAAAATATATATATATATGTATGTATCTGTATCTATATCTATCTCAGCCCACTGCCTGTATAAAGTAAGCATTCCACCAGAGTCAGCTACAATTACTGCACAATACAAGAGATTACATAGCCATTTAAAGGGTTTTCTGAAAAGGAATGGATTCCCACATTTAAAGGTTGGTAAAAGAGCCTGACAGTTGGATTGGCCTCCCACTACAGTTCTCTTACCTATAACAGTGAGTTAAGTTAAAGCTGTGGTAATAGAAAACCATCTGGAACCTTTGGATAAGCAGCCATAAATCTTTCTTGGGCCTCCAAGGGGCTCTGTGAGCCTTCATCTAAGAAGCAAGGTTCTCCCATGGGCAACTGAAATACAATCATGGAGATAAGAAAAGCTCCACTACCTAAAACATAGCATGTGTGGTCATGAGGGACACCTCAACCTACCTGTGATCTTACACTTGCCTCATCCACTTTGCAATTTCAAGCCCTAGTCCTGCCTTCTGGGACAGGATGCAGGCATGTGAGGTTCCAGAAGGGAAAAACAAGAAACAGAGGCCCCTCCAGACATAAACTCTTTAATCTGACATTAGACAGTAAGCAAGCCTTCTTACTTGCTTAAGTCTCACATAATCAAAAGACTTGTATGAAATCCAAGTGATGTTTCTTGTCCTTAATGACTCCAAACATATATAAGGAGGAAGAGGTACCTGTGGAAATGCCTATGTTTGCCAGATTCTTAGAAACAGAGAAGTAGGTCTTACTAGGCCTCCGTGTATGTGGAATTTAAGAAACAAAACAAATGAGCACAGGGAAAAAGTGAGAGAGAGAGACAAAACAAGAAACAGACTCTTGACTATAGAGAATAAACTGATTGTTACCAAAGGGGAGAGGGGAGGTAAAATAGGTGAAGGGATTCAGGAGGGCACTTGTGATGAACACTAGGTGTCATATGGAAGTGTTGAATCTCTAACTTATACGTCTGAAACTAATATTACACTATCTTAACTGGAATTTATTTATTTATTTATTTATTAAAAGATTTTATTTATTTATTCGGCAGACAGATCACAAGTAGGCAGAGAGGCAGGCAGAGAGAGAGGGAGAAATAGGCTCCCCGATGAGCAGAGAGCCCGATGCGGGGCTCGATCCCAGGATTCTGGGATCATGACCTGAGCCAAAGGCAGAGACTTAACCCACTGAGCCACCGAGGAGCCCCTGTTAACTGGAATTTAAATAAAAGTAAAAAAAAAAATGAAAATGAAAAAAAAAAATCTAGATGGCCAATTCTTCCAGATTCTGATCCTCCATGAAAAATTTAAAATATCTTTTTTTTTTAAAGATTTTATTCATTTATTTGACAGACAGAGACCACAAGCAGGCAGAGATGCAGGCAGAGAGAGAGAGAGGAGGAAGCAGGCTCCCTGCGGAGCAGAGAGCCCGATGCGGGACTCGATCCCAGGACCCTGGGATCATGACCTGAGCCGAAGGCAGAGGCCCTAACCCACTGAGCCAACCAGGTGCCCTAAAATATCTTAATTCGTAGGGTGCTTCTCCCTCTACCTTTCCCCTGCTCATGCTTTCTCTCTCTCTCAAATAAATAAATACATAAATTTTTAAAATATCTTAATTCCTGAATGCATATTTTACTGATTACAATGAACTTTCAGCCTTTCTGAATGGGTGGAGGAAAATTCGCATGTCTGGATTGCTAAATAATTAGCATACAATGACATTCTCAGTAATAAAAATGAAGTGAATAAGACAAAATGTTGATGACATAGATTGAGTCAGCTGTAACTACTTATACTAGGACAGTTAGAACTTTCTGTCAGAACTCTCTGTGTTGAAGGAGCTTTAGAATGATTGTCCCCTTTCTGAGGTTTCCTAAGTCTCTGCTACCCTTGATGAAAAGAGTAGCACTATCCAATATGATAGCCACTAGCCACATGTGTAGCAAAATGTCGTTACTATGACCGAGATACCAAATTGTAAATTTTACTTAATCTGAATTTAAATTTAACTAGCCACATGTGGCTAATGGCTATCATTTTTGAAGTTGCAGAAGGATCAGAGATGGGTTAAATCTGAGCTAACACATGGATGTGCTTTACAGGTGACATTTCAGAACTGACACAAGTTACTTACTTATCATTTGTCTTCTTCTAAAAATACAATATAATACAGTCAAAATATACAGTATCTACTCCCTTAACACATAAAACAAAAACTGGTTATCTGAGCTTTCTGATTAGCTTGCATTTCAGATAAAGAGGCACTTGCCATATATTTAACTGTCAAAAAAATTTACAACAGTCACAGAATTCTATAACTGAAAGCATAGTGTTCAAAAGTCAGAATGTTGGGGCACCTGGGTGGCTCAATCAGTTAAGTGTCTGCCTTTGGCTCAGGTCATAATCGTGGTATTCTGGAATCAAGCCCGCATCAGTCACCCTGCTCAGTGGGGAGCCTGCTCCCCCTGCTTGGACTCTCTCTCTCTCGCTCTGTCAAATAAATAAATAAATAAATAAATAAATAAAATCTTAAAAACAAAAATGAAAGTGAGATTGTTTGGAAATATTTGGAGATATTTTGGATTGTAAGAAAGACTAGGAGTTGCTACTAGTCAGAGGACGGAGATTTCACATGTTCCATGATGTGCAGGACAGTCTCATACATGGAAGAATTGTCCTGCCTCAGGACCAGTTCCTCCTCCATTGAAAATCTTTCTGTCCAACAATTTATTTTAAAAATTAGGAAGTTGCGGGACGCCTGGGTGGCTCAGTTGGTTAAGCGGCTGCCTTCGGCTCAGGTCATGATCCCAGCGTCCTGGGATCGAGTCCCACATCGGGCTCCTTGCTCTGCAGGGAGCCTGCTTCTCCCTCTGCCACTCTGTCTGCCTGTGCTCACTCTCTCTCTCTCTCTGACAAATAAATAAATAAAATCTTTAAAAAAAAAAAAAAATTAGGAAGTTGCTTACCAGGAAATTAAGTGCCCTGCTCTAGATCCTGCAGCTAGTGGGGTCAGCACTAAAACCCTGTTGCCCAGACATGGCATAAGAGGCCAAATGGCACTGAGGGGTTAAAGTATTTGCGCTAACTGTTCTATAAGCTGCACTAAATTATTATGAGAAATAAGTGAATACACAGCAAAAAAACATATTTTCTTACAATTCACCATCCTAAACTCAGAGTAAAACTGAAAGAAAAATTATCATACAGAGGACTTCTGATGTCCCCATGGACTGAGATCTGGGCAGGGTCCCAGGGCATGAAAAGCTGTGACATTGTCAGTGAATGATGAAAATGTGTCTGGAGAACTGTGGGTACTAGAGGTGGGAGAGACAACACAATGAAAGAGGGACTCTAAATGCTAAAGCACTCACTTTATCCCCTGGGCAGATAAAGAGCTTCTAGAATTTGGTTTCTAAAATGGTAATTCTGGGGGCCCCTGGGTGGTGCAGTTGATTAAGTATCTGACTCTTGATTTCAGCTCAGGTGGTGATCTCGGGGTCGTGAGACTGAGTCCTGTGTCTGGCTCTGCACTCAGCGCACAGTGCCTGAGATTCTCTCTCCTTCTACTCTGCCCCTCCCCACCACTCTCTCTCTCTCAGAAATATATTAATTAATTAAAAATGATAATTTTGATGGTAGATGAGAGATCATTATCAGGAAAACCAGCTGGGAAGCTTGAAATTCTGAGCAAGAAGAGGAAAACTGAACTCGTGATACTACTCAACAAGTGCAAAGGGTGAGTGCATTCAAGAGACATTTCTGAGGAAAAATACTAAAAAGATTTTATTAGCTAGTTGGATATGGAATAAATGATATAGTAAAACTCTTGCCTTAGTAAAATTATATCCCCACAAGTTTGAAACTGGTCCATAAGCCAACTATACACAAAATATACACATTCCTAGTCCAGGAATGGCAGGAAACATTTCTTAAAGGGCTAAATAAACTGTGCTTACATTTCAAGATGGATGAAAAATAACAAATATAATTTGACTTAATTTCAAAGAATTTCTGAGCAGAGAAAATCAGGTGTCATAAATTAGATCAGAAAAAAAGAAAGACAGAGTAAATGGATTGTTAAAACTGACAGAACAATGAAAGATATTTTATCAATACTGGTATTTGGAAGTGTTGGAATGATGGGTGTGTGGGCTTTCCCAGGCAAGCAGAATGGCAGCCTTAAAAATGAGCTCTGCTTTTGTGAGGCTGGGCTAGAAATTTATTAATTTAATATAAATTTTCAACTGATGCCAGGGTTTTAAAAAAATCATAGCATCATTGCACAAAATATGGGGTTTTGCCCTGCATTAAAATGCTTGCTCTTAGTAATGTGATTTTTTTTAAATTGATACCCTAATTATGCAGATGTTCATTCCTAAATGAAATATAGCCAAAGAAGAACCAGCCCAGCCAGACCTGATGCATTAAGATAACCTCCTTTCCAAGATTCCTCAAGAAATTAAAAATACAGCTTCCCTATGACCCTGCAATTGCACTACTGGGTATTTACCCCAAAGATACAGATGTAGTGAAAAGAAGGGCCATCTGTACCCCAATGGTTATAGCAGCAATGGTCACGGTCACCAAACTGTGGAAAGTACCAAGATGCCCTTCAACAGATGAATGGATAAGGAAGATGTGGTCCATATACACTATGGAGTATTATGCCTCCATCAGAAAGGATGAATACCCAACTTTTGTAGCAACATGGATGGGACTGGAAGAGATTATGCTGAGTGAAATAAATCAAGCAGAGAGAGTCAATTATCATATGGTTTCACTTATCTGTGGAGCATAACAAATAACATAGAGGACATGGGGAGATGGAGAGGAGAAGGGAGTTGAGGGAAATTGGAAGGGGAGGTGAACCATGAGACACTACGGACTCTGAAAAACAATCTCAGGGTTTTGAAGGGGCGGGGGGGGGGAGGTTGGGGGAGCCAGGTGGTGGGTATTAAGGAGGGCACGGATCGCATGGAGCACTGGGTGTGGTGCAAAAACAGTGAATACTGTTATGCTGAAAAGAAAAAAAAAAAAAAAAGATAACCTCCTTTCCAGAGGTCTTATTTAAAGGACTTCAGTTCCACTGGAATCAAAAATAGAGAAATTGCAGTTGTTTAAAACAACAAAAATTGCTTTGTTGCTCATACCATCTATCCATTGTGAGTTGTCAATCAGGGAGTCAGGCTAGTGGAGAGGTCCTCATCTCAGAAGTTGCCAGTTGTCATTACAGAAGGAAAACAATGCAGCAAACATACCCTAATTCTTAAAGTTTCTACCCAGAAAGATTACAAATCATCGCCAAAGCAAATCACATGGCCACATTTCACTTCCCATAGGTGAAAAATAAAATTCTGCCAAGTGCCTGGAAGGAAAGAGTGGTGGAACACCTACGAAATGGAATATTTTCACAAAAGTCTTAATAAATACTTAGGACAGAATATGTCTTAGGTCTTTGAAACATGACCAGTAACCTCTTCTCTGTATTTTTCTTTGAGATGGAGCTCATTGACTTTTTGCAAGGAGCCCATTTTAAGTGACCATTTCAATGAAAATCAAAAAGGTATGCAAGAAAGTCCAGTTGTATAATTCATTTATAATCTTGAAGAAAAAACAATACTCAAAGATTATTCTAATAACAATGGCCAACATTTCTTGAATGCTGACAACATGCCAGGCACTGTTCTAAGGACTTTGCATGTATTAACTAATCTTATACTCATAACGACCTATGAAAAGGCCACAGTTAATATTCCTACTTTACAGATAAATAATCAGGTAGAGGGAGATGAAGTAAATTTTCCAAGGCCATAGAGCTAGTTAAGTGGAAAAACAACAACAACAAAAAACAAACAAACAAAAAACCAAAAAAACTGAACCAAGCAAAATACCTCCAGAGCTAGACTGCTTAATCACTTCTTATTTCCACAACTAGTAACAACAAATAAAACTAAATACACACTTAATTGAAATAGTATTTCAGTACTGGGAAAATTAAGTGAAATTATAATGATTTGATTTTTCATTTTCATTGCATTCTAATATTCCATCAACATTCTAATATTTACATGTTTTTATAATACTAGATATTTATACTGAATTGTTACATCATCTTTACCCATCTTATAATTGGGAACTATATATTTTTAAAACACCCTTACTTTTCTAAAGGAATCTCTTAATGTTCCCAACACCAAAATGGATATGATACTTTATGTTAAATTTACCATATTGACTACATGGGGTCCAATTCCTTCAGGTCAGTGTAATGAACAATTATTGCTCTAATTACATAAAGCCACCTCTACCCTTCTTTTACCTTCTTCTGGAAATAGTCTCTTCCTTCTCTTTTTCCATTCTATCAATGTGGTAACCTCTGGACCAATCATCTTGTACAAAATGTGCCCTGGCCACAGTTAGTTGGTCCAGGGGAACGTATCTGGGCCAATCACCTCCCAGAATCTGTCCTGGCCAACAGATTGGTTCCAGACTTAGCATTAATCCAAGCTGAGACACTCAGGGTCTTTGGCAAGGATCTGGTAAGTGAAAATGAGGAAAGTCCATCTCTTTCCAGATGACTGAAACTATAAGTGGAAACTCAAGGAGGACCTGTCAACAGCCATGTTTTCTTCTCATCCGAAGCAGAGCAAGGCAGTTGAAAAAATAAAAGAGAGAAAAATGAAGGACAAAAATAAAGACACAAACAGGCTACAAGTGTAGAGAGGGGCCTGCTCAAAACTGGCATCCCAGCCCCACTTCTGCCCTTGACATCTGTGGACACAACAGTATCATTGCTTCAACCACTGTTACTTGACTTTCTGTAATTTGCTACCAAAATAGCCCTAATGAATACAATCAACTTCTGAAATTCTTTATTCAACTGATATATTATTGAAAGATCTCAAAAAGAACATGTGTGCAATCATGGTTGCTTGTGATTCACCAAAAGAAACAAAATGATCAAAATTGAACAGAAGACTGGAGAGATTCTATGATGACTAATTACCCACATAAAACGACCTCAAGAAAAGAGGTGATTTCAGATTTTCTCTAATTTTTTCCTGTCCTGGTAAAAGGATAAAGAAACTACCTATTATTTTGTGTTACTCAGAAAGGAGCAATAATAAGAAAAAAATTATTTGGAACATGCTATCAAGTAACTAAAACCCTAATTTTAGTATTTCTGGTAGATGACAAAATTTTAGGGATCTCCTCCTCTAAAGCCCTCTTATAGTATGCCTATTTCCTTGAGATATTGATGGGATCCTCTTTCTAGGCAGGTCCAATATATGTTTTTCCCCCAACACCACCAAACAATTCTCCAATTCTCAGCAGACATTGACTGGGTGCCCTACCGTTCAGCTCAGTTTAGTTAAAGCAACAAAATTTAGTTAATTCAGTTTAACTCCAGATAGATGGTATCATATCCCACAGGTCAGGGGCTTAGTCCCACAAGACTTCATCCCCTCCCCTGACTTCAGACACCAATTACAAGTCCAGGTTTTCACCTGTTCTTCTGATCCACCACACCCTCCTCAGGTTCAGGTAATTGGACAGATCAGCTCTCAAGTTAGAGAAACATTTACTTATGTTTACCAGTTCATTATAAAGGATATTATAAAGGATACAGATGAACAGCCAGATGATGAATATATAGGGCAAGGTACATGGGAAGGGGCACAGTGCCTCCAGGCTCATGCTCTTTCTAAGTATACCTCTGACACAACAGCTCCATGTATTCACCAGCTTGGAAGCTCTCCAAACTCCATCCTTTTGGTTTTTTGGAGGCTTCATTACATAGGCATGATTGGTTAAATCATTGGCTATTGGTGACTGAACTCAATTTCCAGTTCCTTGCCCCTCCTTGGAGGTAGGGTTGGGGGTGGGAGTTTAGTGGGACAGAAAGTTCAAATCCTCTGATCACAAGGTTTGTTCCCCCCGCAACAGGCCCCCATCCTTAGGTCACCTAGAGACTTTCCAAAAGTCATGTCATTAACATAACATAAGACAACTTTCTCTTAGGAAATTCCAAGGGTTTTAGGAGCTCTGTGCCAGGAATAAAGGCCAAATATATATTTATTATAAATCACAATAGCATAGTGGGGGAACAAATTCCTTCTCAAGACACTGATTATGGAAATGGCCATTACAATTCCTACTCCATTACCATGAAGCCCTAGAATCTGGAGGGATCCCAGCTTCACCTAAGAAGGTGTTCTTCTAATCCCTTTCCCTTTTAATACTCTAAATTATATGAACCACTCTCCTCATAGCCATTTGACAATATATCCTGCAAGAACCACTAATTGGACAGGTTTCCAGTCTCAACCAAAAGGAAATCATATTATATCATCATTACCAGCTCAAGCAATCCTTAATTATTCATATTAATAAATGGGAATAAAATGTGAATTATCCAAGGCAGCAGATAATCCCAGTTTAAGTTTTACAGTTAAGTCAGTTTATGTTTTCTAGATTCTCCAAGATCTCTTCCCCACCATTATATATAGTGTCCTAGGTTATAAAGTACCAAGTAGGAAGGAACTTGGAACCAGGAATTGAAAAGGAAAGGTGAGTTTTAACTATCAGTAAATGGGGAAATGGATGTATCTTAATATCAAATATGATATTCTGATTATGTGGATAATCAAATAATTACTAAAGATGATTATGGAATACAGTTAGACACTCCAATAGATACATACGCACATCCATACATTCACCAAATGCACAAACTTTAAGCTTCAACTCCCTATTGGTAGGCTTTAATGAGAAAAGATAAGAAACAAGAGAAAACTCTACTTTATTAAGAATACTAACTTAACCTTGGTTTCCAAATCAAAACCTAAGGCAAAAATTTCCTTGCAGGTAGGTTATTTTGCAATATGATTTATAGGGAGCAAGACTACAGGACAGAGAAAGCAAAAGAGGAAGAAGGCAAAGCCAACACAAGGATGTGTTATTGAGTTGGCCATTCCTATGAGCAGCCAGTACTTGATCCACCAGGACCTTCCAAGGAGCCTTATGAATTGTATCTCAGAAGAGTTTACCCTGGGGACAAAGGAGGAAGCATTTATCCATCTATTCCTCTCTCCCATTGGTCAAGGGTGATTCAAGTGAGAGTTTATTCCCCCTGAATTTCTGAGGTACATATCTGTAAGTACAGAGCAGGATCCCATGATGTGGTATCAGAGAAGCAACATGGCAGGAAACTAGAGATATGAAGTCATGGCATGAGCCCATAGGAAGTCTCATTCTAACTGTCCTTGCATTAACTAGATAAAGTCTGCAGAAACTCATTGCCATAGAAGTAACTCAAGTTAAGAGGTAGATATGACAATTTTTTAAAGTAACACACAAAAGCTATCCAATCATCTACATAAGGTCATAGGATTTGAAATAAAGAAATCTGCTTTCAAGGCAGCTTTCAGGAATGTATCTTTTGTCAAAAATGCCACACATCGGGGTGCCTGGGTGGCTCAGTGGGTTGGGTCTCTGCCTTCAGCTCAGGTCATGATCTCAGCGTCCTGGGATCAAGCCCCACATCGGGCTCTCTGCTCAGTGGGGAGCCTGCTTCTGCCTCTCTACCTACTTGTGATCTCTGTCAAATAAATGAATAAAATCTTTAAAAAAAAATGCCACACATCTGCTTATGAGCAAGCTCCCATCATCACTGTGTTAACTAGAGAGAGGAGGGTTCTCTGTAATATCTCTACCACCAGAGAGAAATATAGCAGCTCTATATAGCACAGACTTTCAGTAGCTGAGAGTAAGAAATATACACAGCATATTCCTGAAGTATGATCTGACTGGTGGAGAGAAGAAAGAGTATCATGAGCTCAACAAATATAAGATCATGCATGGCTAAAAATATTCAGCAGCAAACTAAAAAAAGAATTAAAAGCTCTTGAGTAATCATATTTTTCATAAAGAACAACTAAGAGTCTCCAGGTCAAACAATTCTCAAAGCTTAAAAGCATCAAGCCACCCTGGAGTTCAGCTTAAAATGATCCATATGGACATCATATTTATGTGGCCATTCCATAAGAGAAGTACAAAATCAAACCAGATACTCTGTATAAAAATGAGAATTTCTCTTCAGGCAAAATTCACCCAAGGCCTTAAGACAAACTATGTGACCAAAAAAAAGTTAAAAGAAAATTAAATCCTTTGCATTTATTCATTTGATCCCTGACAGTCTTGAAATAAGCCATGACTCTGAATAAGAGCCTAAAGGAAATTAGGCTATGGGGTTTAGGATAATAAGGCAGCTGGCAGACCGAAAAGAAAGAATTATATTTCCCCTTGGTTTTCCATGGGAATTGGATGTTACAGTCTGAGTTTATTTTGTTGCAGGCAAATATTTTCTATACACTGTTCCACAGAGTGGAAGGAGGCTTCCTGGGTCAGTCCATCAATCTGAACCACAGGGTTGACACCAGGACCATCCACATCCCTCAAAGTGCTGAGAGATGCTCACACTGGAGGCTGATAGACTTGCCACCAAGTAAGTCAACAAATGTCCATAATACCAGGCAAGTAGGCAGAATTTCCAAAGAAAAGGTACTTTATAAATGCTAATGTAATTATCTTGAAAATGTGAACCTGAGTCTCTGTGTTATTCTACCATAAATCATGTTCACCATTAAGGCCAAGCTTAATGCCTTGGGGAAGGAGGCACATCCACTTAGAATAAGATGTCTACAGATGATCAAGAGAGAAAGTGACTTAGAGGAAGTTCCCACCAGACAGAAAGGGTAGGTCATACCCTATGTGACAGGGAAAGAAAAACTAGGGAGGAGGGGGGAATGTAGGAGGAAGAGTTTGTTTGGTTCCATAGGGGTCCAGCCTCCTGTCTCTCTGATGCTTCGTTCAGGCAGTGGGAGTGGAGAGTGAAAGGACAGAAATCTAAGACAGAGAGGAGGCAAGAAGAAAGTGACTCAGACATGTCTACAAGCCAACAGGGAGACAAGAAAAAAGTAGCCAAGGATGAAGAGTATCAATTCTGCACAGTGCTACCATGGAAATTTAACTACGTGGTAGAGGCTGGGCTGGGGGGCAGACATCCTACACAAGTCTACCGGATGGGTCTTAGCTAAGACCTGAGATCCAAGAATGTGCAGGACCTAGAAAACCTGGGCAGACTTGGTTCAGCAGAAGTCTTAGCCATAAACTTCTGCAGTCAAAGTTAGCAGAGTTTTCAGGGACCAAGAAGAATATAAACCCCTCTCCTTCCCTTCCACCAGAAGGATATATGAGCTGCCCTCTGTATCTAGATACCATGTTGGCTGAAATATGTCCTGAGAGCTAGAGCTTGTGAAATGGAAAATGTGTGTGTGTGTGTGTATATGTGTGTGTGTAACAACAAGGGTTTTGTTTTTTTTTTTTTAAGATTTCATTTATTTATTTGACAGAGAGAGAGAGATCACAAGTAGGCAGAGAGGCGGGGGTGGGGGGGGGAAGCAGGCCCCCACTGAGCAGAGAGCCTGATACGGGGCTTGATCCTGGGACCCCGAGACCATGACCTGAGCCGAGGCAGAGGCCCAACCCACTGAGCCACCCAGGCGCCCCATAACAACAAGGGTTTTAACTGCACTTATATGTGGATTTTTTTCAATAAACAGAGGATAATGCTGTAAATGTATTTTTTTTCTTCCTTATGATTTTCCTTTCTTTCTTTCTTTTTTTTTTTTAGAAGAGAGAATGTGAGCCTGGGGTGAGAGGCAAAGGGAGAGGGAGAGAGAGAATCCCAAGCAGGCTCCACACCCAGTATGGAGCCCCATGCAGGGCTTGATCTCACGACCCATTTTGCATCAGTGGGGCAATGGGTGGCTATTAGTCTCTAGCCCATGTTGCCCTCACTCCAGGACCCAGATTAGTGGAGGCCTCATTATCAGGAACATTTCAGGTTCTGAAGGCAGAGGAAAGAGAGAATGGAGAGTTTTACAGTAGCAAGTAAATATTTTGGTTCGCATGTCACTTTTGTACACAGCCCAGGAACAGACTAGTTACAGGGTCCTATCCAAACAGAAGATGGATAGACAGAGTAGCCTCCCATGTACTAGGAAGAGAGGCAGAAAAGAGGGTAGAACATTAAAAGTATGTACCACATATGGCAGAGATCTACTCTACTACATAATGTATTACTCTTCTTCTTGAAAATTTGAATTACCCAAATTTTGTATTATCTCCCACAACACAAAATATAAGTTCTTCATCCACCCAGGTCATTCTTTTCTTTCCCATACTTATCTCAGAACTGGTCTGGGCTTCTTTATCCCTAACTCAACCTTCTACTTCTACCTTTCTTCCAAATCCTTTCCATGATGCTTCCATGAAATTACCCATTTCTAGGGGAACTACTTTCTCTATCCTTGGTTCCCTCACTTTCTTTTGACTGCCAAACACTTCCCAGCTCTTACCAACCCAACCTGGACTCCCCTCTTCTCTCACAGCACCCACCATTCCCTTGGATACCTATGCTTCTGCATAAGCCAGGCAACCAAACAACATTTGTAGGAACTTGATGGTCCAACTTCCTAATATTCCAAAAGTCAAAGGCCAATTAAAATAGAACCAATTGATAAAGTTCAACCTTGGCTGTAGATACTGTGAAAATTGCAAAAACCTGGTCCATTTAAATTGCACTAAGATTTGAGATCAATTTTAAATTTTGTGACTGAAGGGTTTTTGTATTTTTAAAAAGCTATCTTTCTGTTTTGTGTCACCTTGCTTAGGAGAGCTGATAGGAAGCTTAGAACTTCCTCTGACTGGACTGTATATGGGCAAAGCCAGAAAATATTGTCCTGATGTTTGCATCTAGAGCATATGCACTGTGTGGGAATTTGGAATCATCCTAAATAACTCCCCAAATTTGGTCCACATATTTGCATAAGCTTTCATAACACGAAGGATTTCAGTCCTTTCCCTCTCAGTCTTTATCTAGAGGTTGTGAATCTTTTTAGTCTATTCTCTAATCTGGGACCTAGCCGCCAATGTCTTCTAAAAATGAGTCCATGAGACTGTGGACTCTGAGAAACAAACTGAGGGTTTTGGAGAGAAGGGGGTGGAGGAATGGGTAAGCCTGGTGGTGGGTATTAACGAGGGCACATATTATATGGAGCACGGGGTGTGGTGCATAAACAATGAATCTTGGAACACTGAAAAAATAAAATAAAATAAAATAAAATAAAATAAAATAAAATAAAATAAAATAAAATAAAATGAGTCCATGGTGCTGACTTTGTATATGGGGAGAGAAGAGCTTTCCCCCCTAGATCTAAATCTACAGAGGTAAAGGGTATGAATTATCCTGATTCTCTCTGTACATGTCTGGAGAGAAGCTGGTGGAAGTTAAGTACAGGGTGTTTGGAATTCACTGATCTCTTGCAGGGAGGGGAAATGCTTCTCACTAATCTCCTATGGGTGATGCCTGCCAACTCCCAACAGCCTTCAGTAATTGCTTACAACTCTACCATAGGTCACTTCTCTGTGTCCTTCTGGGAAGCTTGTCATCCAGCAAACTGCACAAATACTGTCCTAATGAGACTGTGAATCTGAGATACAGACACAGGCAGACCTTTTCCCAAAGCAACAGTTTCATGGTCCACTTAAGGAAGGAAGAAAAAAAAAGATAGAGAACATTTCTAAAATTAGCAATGAAAGTTCTTCCATAATCTCCTATCTCAGAGGTATTTATCTCTTCTCTACTTCTCAAGGCAAACACTCTTTGAATCTAATAGCTTACATTCCTAACAGTCACTAAATCTTTGGCAGATTGTATTTTCCCAAAAATGGGAGCACCAATTTATATTTCATCCCGTGTCCTACTCTTTCAAAGTGATTGACACTCCCCCACTGAGAGGCAGGACCTATACCCCTTCTGGTGAACCTGGATGAGCTTAAGACTACCCCTACCAATAGAATGTGGCAGAAGTGATGCTATGCGACTTCTGAGGTTAAGTCAGATAAAGGAGACAGTGTCCACCGGTCTCTCTCTCAAGATACTCACCCAGGGAACTCAGCCACCACGTTGCAAATAAGCTCAAACTAGCCCATGTAGAGAGACTACATGGAGAAGCCCATGTAAAAAGGAACTGTGACCTCAAAAATCACCTGCTAGCAACTGCTAGGTGATTCCATAAGCCTTCAAATGATCCCTATTCCCATCTTCACATATTCCATTTGATGCCCCAGACATCATGGAACAGAAGAGGTAATCCCTGCTGTACTCTTTTCCAAATTCATTACCCACATGACTCAAAAGTATAATAAACTTGTTTTATTCCACTAAGTTTCAGGGTAATTTATTATGCAGCCATAGTAACTGGGACAAAATCTCTCCAGGTATTTTATCCCTCATTTCACCTGTAGGTTACTTTCAGAGTGTCAACCTAAAGACTATATAGCAATATCTAAAGGAGAGGAAGGATTATTTCTGCCTTCCACATTTCAACAAAATGGGATTTTGTTTCTCTGTCTGTAAGATGAAGGAAGTTCTCAAGGTCATAGATTAAAACAAAACAGCTGGAACATTTCTTATCCTTGCTTCTTAGAGGAAAACAAGACTTTTTGAACTAAAACTCTGTTCCTCACATTGATAAGGACCTTGAGCTCACAGACAATATATTTGTTTTCATGCCTACTTGGCTTCCTCTTCATTTCTAAAGAGTTAAAAAGAGTGGAGAGCAGCCTCAAAAAATAAAAAAGCAATACCAGCTTCAGTGTCCATGAATCTGAGAGGATCCAGAATAAGTGCCTGCAGGGCTAGTTTTCATCTTAAAGATAAAATTAGTAAGAATCTCTGTATCAAGGAAAGGAACGGGAAAGTAATAAACAAGAAGTATCATGGAAATATTAAATAGTAATAAAGGACAAAAACCTCTCCAATAACCTTTCTATAATTAAGAGATAGTTTTTATTTTAACTCACATTTTCATCAGTTTCAGAGACTCCTACTGAACTTCTCTTTTCTGTCTATGCTCCCACATCTTCAGTGTACTTGTCTAGTTTTTAATTTCTCTTTTCTGATGATGTCTGAATTTGTATCATCAGCCCAGGCCTTGTCCCTAAAATCTAAACTCATATCTGGGTCTAGATCTGCTACTCACCATGTCTACTTAATGGCTAACAGGAATTTCAAACTCAACTTCTCCAAAAAACAGACTCCTGATGTTCCTTCCCAAACCTATTCCCCTTCCTGCCTTCTCCATCTTAGGTGATAGAAATTCCCTCTTCCACTAGCTAAGAACAAAAACCATGACATCATTAGACTTCGCTGTTACAAACCATAGCCCATCCATCAGTAAATTCTATTGGCTCTAACTTCAAAGGATATCCAGAATCTAACCACTTATAATCTCTACCACCACATCATCTCTTACCTGGATTGTTGTAACAGCCTCCTAACTGGTATCCCTGCTCTCATCCTTGTCTTCATATGGTCTTCTTATGGATCTTCTCATGCCAGAAGCCAGAATGATCTTTGTTGGAAGAGGTTATGGAGAGGAGTTGGACGTTGACATTTGGAGGCTCCTTGCCCTCTCCCCTGTCCTTGGAGTGTGCACTCTCCTCAACTTCTTTGCTGCCAGAAGGTGTCCCAAGGACAGAGCCTTGAGATAGTGATGTGGTGTTGAGACCATCTGGATGGTATATGCGATTGAATCCAGTTAAAGCCTTTATATGAACTTTTCAGACATGGCAGGTGGGTACAGAGATCTAGAGATCTACTGACGTCTTGAAGCCACCCTGCCTATTAAGCCTGGTAATCTAGAGTGACCTGCCTATTTCTTGGGTCTCTCCCTGCCCTCTGTGTGTGTGGTAGGAGGGAAGGTTCTGATTATATCCAGGAGGCTCCCGAGGAGTTCGCAAACCAACATTCCTTAGGAATATAAGACGAATCACGTGCTTCCTCTATCCAGAATCCTCTAATGGTTGTGCATTCTGTTCACAGTAAAAGCCAAAATTTTTTAAATGGCAAATAAGTCCTGTCATGATTGGCTACATTATCCCTCCTGCCCTCCTGCCACTCACTCTGCTCCAGGTCCACTGACTTCGTGGCTGTTTCTAGGAAATGCCAAGCACCTCCTACCTTAGAGCTTGTGGACTTGTTCTTCCCTTTGCCACGAATACCCCCGTGACATATCTGTGTGGCCCATTCCCCACCTCCTTCACCTACCAGCAAGGCCTTCCCTCTCCACTCTGTTTAGAACAACAAATCCCCTGTCCAAGCACTCCAGGTTCCTCTTACCTCTTCTCTTTTTCTTTAAAGAACTTACTATCCCAACATTAAACAAGTAAACAAACATGTTTGTTCATTCACTTATTGCCCATCTTCTCTATTTAGAATGTTCCACTAGAGCAGGAAATTTTTTTCAAAAGATTTATTTATTTTACAGAGAGAGAGAATTCGCATGAGGGGAGGGTTGCTGAGGGAAGGGAGAGGGAGAAAGAGAATCTTTTTTTTAAATTTTTTAATTTTTTTATAAACATATAATGTATTTTTAGAGAAAGAGAATCTTAAGCAGACTCCCTGCTGAGCATGGTACCCAATGTGGGACTCCATCTCACAACCCTGAGATTATAACCTAGGCTGAAATCAAGAATCGGACCCTTATCGACTAAGGCACCCAGGCGGTCTGGAATTTCTATTCAAAGTGATGAATATATTTTGGAATTACATAATGGTGAGGTTTGCAAAGCTTGATAAATATATTTCATGTGAATTAAATATAATAAGAAAAATTGCATGACAAATAAATTAAGGTAAACTAAAGACATTATCATAAAGACACAAACACAACAGCATATCAAGAAATATTACAGAAGGAAAAACAGAGTAACAAGCTATATTTTAGGTCATTTTCTTTTTGTTTAAGTTTTTTTTTTTAATTTTTTTATTTTAATAAACATATAATGTATTTTTATCCCCAGGGGTACAGGTCTGTGAATCGTCTGGTTTACACATTTCACAGCACTCATCATAGCACATACCCTCCCCAATGTCCATTTCCCCACCACCCTCTCCCATCCCCCTTCCCCCCCGCAACCCTCAGTCTGTTTCTTGAGATTGAGTCTTTTATGGTTTGTCTCCCTCCCAATCCCATCTTTTCATTTTTTCTTTTCCTACCTCCCCCCAAACCCCCCCACCTTGCATCTCCACTTCCTCATATCAAAGAGATCATATGATAGTTATATTTCTCCGATTGACTTATTTCGCTAAGCATGATACCCTCTAGTTCCATCCACGTCGTCGCAAATGGCAAGATTTCATGTCTTTTGATGGCTGCATAGTATTCCATTGTGTATATATACCACATCTTCTTTATCCATTCATCTGTTGATGGACATCTAGGCGCTTTCCACAGTTTGGCTATTGTGGACATTGCTGCTATAAACATTCGGGTGCACGTGCCCCTTCGGAGCACCACGTTTGTATCTTTAGGATATATACCCAGGAGTGCAATTGCTGGGTCGTAGGGTAGCTCTATTTTCAGTTTTTTGAGGAACCTCCACACTGTTTTCCAGAGTGGTTGCACCAGCTTGCATTCCCACCAACAGTGTAGGAGGGTTCCCCGCTCTCCGCATCCTCGCCAGCATCTGTCATTTCTTGACTTGTTAATTTTAGCCATTCTGACTGGTGTGAGGTGGTATCTCATTGTGGTTTTGATTTGTATTTCCCTGATGCCGAGTGATGTGGAGCATTTTTTCATGTGTCTTTTGGCCATCTGGATGTCTTCCTTGCAGAAATGTCTGTTCATGTCCTCTGCCCATTTCTTGACTGGATTATTTGTTCTTTGGGTATTGAGTTTGATAAGCTCTTTATAGATTTTGGATACGAGCCCTTTATCTGATATGTCGTTTGCAAATATCTTCTCCCATTCTGTCAGTTGTCTTTTGGTTTTGTTAACTGTTTCCTTTGCTGTGCAAAAGCTTTTGATCTTGATGAAATCCCAATAGTTCATTTTTGCCCTTGCTTCTGTTGCCTTTGACGATGTTCCTAGGAAGAAGTTGCTGCGGTGGAGGTCAAAGAGGTTGCTGCCTGCATTCTCCTCAAGGATTTTGATAGATTCCTTTCGCACATTGAGGTCCTTCATCCACTTTGAGTCTATTTTCGTGTGTGGTGTAAGGAAATAGTCCAATTTCATTTTTCTGCATGTGGCTGTCCAATTTTCCCAGCACCATTTGTTGAAGAGGCTGTCTTTTTTCCATTGGATATTCTTTCCTGCTTTGTCGAAGATTAGTTGACCATAGAGTTGAGGGTCTATTTCTGGGCTCTCTATTCTGTTCCATTGGTCTATATGTCTGTTTTTGTGCCAGTACCATACTGTCTTGATGATGACAGCTTTGTAATAGAGCTTGAAGTCTGGAATTGTGATACCACCGACTTTGGCTTTCTTTTTCAATATTCCTTTGGCTATTCGAGGTCTTTTCTGGTTCCATATAAATTTTAGGATTATTTGTTCTATTTCTTTAAAAAAAATGGATGGGATTTTGATAGGGATTGCATTAAATGTGTAGATTGCTTTAGGTAAAATAGACATTTTCACAATATTTGTTCTTCCAATCCATGAGCATGGAATATTTTTCCATTTCTTTGTGTCTTCCTCAATTTCTTTCATGAGTACTTTATAGTTTTCTGAGTATAGATTCTTTGCCTCTTTGGTTAGATTTATTCCTAGGTATCTTATGGTTTTGGGTACGATTGTAAATGGGACTGACTCCTCAATTTCTCTTTCTTCTGTCTTGTTGTTAGTGTAAAGAAATGCGACTGATTTCTGTGCATTGACTTTATATCCTGACACTTTACTGAATTCCTGTACAAGTTCTAGCAGTTTTGGAGTGGAGCCTTTTGGGTTTTCCACATATAGTATCATATCATCTGCAAAGAGTGATAGTTTGACTTCTTCTTTGCCAATTTGGATGCCTTTAATTTCTTTTTGTTGTCTGATTGCTGAGGCTAGGACTTCTAGTACTATGTTGAACAGCAGTGGTGATAACGGACATCCCTGCCGTGTTCCTGACCTTAGCGGAAAAGCTTTCAGTTTTTCTCCATTGAGAATGATATTTGCGGTGGGTTTTTCATAGATGGCTTTGATAATATTGAGGTATGTGCCTTCTATCCCTACACTTTGAAGAGTTTTAATCAGGAAGGGATGCTGCACTTTGTCAAATGCTTTTTCAGCATCTATTGAGAGTATCATATGGTTCTTACTCTTTCTTTTATTAATGTATTGTATCACATTGATGGATTTGCGGATGTTGAACCAACCTTGCAGCCCTGGAATAAATCCCACTTGGTCGTGGTGAATAATCCTTTTAATGTACTGTTGGATCCTATTGGCCAGTATTTTGGTGAGAATTTTCGCATCTGTGTTCATCAAGAATATTGGTCTGTAATTCTCTTTTTTGGTGGGATCCTTGTCTGGTTTGGGGATCAAGGTGATGCTGGCCTCATAGAATGAGTTTGGAAGTTTTCCTTCCATTTCTATTTTTTGGAACAGTTTCAGGAGAATAGGAATTAATTCTTCTTTAAATGTTTGGTAGAATTCCCCTGGGAAGCCGTCTGGTCCTGGACTTTTGTTTGTTTGGAGATTTTTGATGACTGTTTCAATCTCCTTACTGGTTATGGGTCTGTTCAGGTTATCTATTTCTTCCTGGTTCAGTTGTGGTAGTTTATACATCTCTAGAAATGTATCCATTTCTTCCAGGTTGTCAAATTTGTTGCCATAGAGTTGCTCGTAGTATGTTCTTATAATTGTTTGTATTTCTTTGGTGTTGGTTGTGATCTCTCCTCTTTCATTCATGATTTTATTTATTTGCGTCCTTTCTCTTTTCTTTTTGATAAGTCTGGCCAAGGGCTTATCAATCTTATTAATTCTTTCAAAGAACCAGCTCCTAGTTTTGTTGATTTGTTCTATTGTTTTTTTAGTTTCTATTTCATTGATTTCTGCTCTGATCTTTATGATTTCTCTTCTCCTGCTGGGTTTAGGCTTTCTTTGTTGTTCTCTCTCCAGCTCCTTTAGGTGTAGGGTTAGGTTGTGTATTTGAGACCTTTCTTGTTTCTTGAGAAAGGCTTGCACTGCTATATATTTTCCTCTCAGGACTGCCTTTGTTGTGTCCCACAGATTTTGAACTGTTGTGTTTTCATTATCATTTGTTTCCATGAATTTTTTCAATTCTTCTTTAATTTCCTGGTTGACCCATTCATTTTTTAGAAGGATGCTGTTTAGTCTCCATGTATTTGCGTTCTTTCCAAATTTCCTCTTGTGATTGAGTTCGAGCTTCAGAGCATTGTGGTCTGAAAATATGCAGGGAATGATCTCGATCTTTTGGTACCGATTGAGACCTGATTTATGACCCAGGATGTGGTCTATTCTGGAGAATGTTCCATGTGCACTAGAGAAGAATGTATATTCTGTTGCTTTGGGATGGAATGTTCTGAATATATCTGTGATGTCCATCTGGTCCAGTGTGTCATTTAAGGCCTTTATTTCCTTGTTGATCTTTTGCTTAGATGATCTGTCCATTTCAGTGAGGGGAGTGTTAAAGTCCCCTGCTATTATTGTATTACTGTTGATGTATTTCTTTGATTTTGTTATTAATTGGTTTATATAGTTGGCTGCTCCCATGTTAGGGGCATAGATATTTAAGATTGTTAGATCTTCTTGTTGGACAGACCCTTTGAGTATGATATAGTGTCCTTCCTCATCTCTTATTATAGTCTTTGGCTTAAAATCTAATTGATCTGATATAAGGATTGCCACCCCAGCTTTCTTCTGATGTCCATTAGCATGGTACATTGTTTTCCACCCCCTCACTTTAAATCTGGAGGTGTCTTCGGGTCTAAAATGAGTTTCTTGTAGGCAGCATATGGATGGGTTTTGTTTTTTTATCCATTCTGATACCCTGTGTCTTTTGATTGGGGCACTGAGCCCATTAACATTCAGGGTAACTATTGAGAGATATGAATTTAGTGCCATTGTATTGCCTGTAAGATGATTGTTACTGTATATTGTTTCTGTTTCTTTCTGATCTACTACTTTTAGGGTCTCTCTTTGCTTAGAGGACCCCTTTCAATATTTCCTGTAGAGCTGGTTTGGTGTTTGCAAATTCTTTCAGCTTTTGTTTGTCCTGGAATCTCTTTATCTCTCCTTCTATTTTCAATGATAGCCTAGCCGGATATAGTATTCTTGGCTGCATGTTTTTCTCGTTTAGTGCTCTGAATATATCATGCCAGTTCTTTCTGGCCTGCCAGGTCTCTGTGGATAGGTCCGCTGCCAATCTAATGTTTTTACCCTTGTATGTTACAGACTTCTTTTCCCGGGCTGCTTTCAGGATTTTCTCTTTGTCGCTAAGACTTGTAAATTTTACTATCAGGTGACGAGGTGTGGACCTATTTTTATTGATTTTGAGGGGCGTTCTTAGCATCTCCTGGATTTTGATGTTTGTTCCCTTTGCCATATTAGGGAAATTCTCTCCAATAATTGTCTCCAATATACCTTCTGCTCCCCTCTCTCTTTCTTCTTCTTCTGGAATCCCAATTATTCTAATGTTGTGTCGTCTTATGGTGTCACTTATCTCTCGAATCCTCTCCTCGTGTTCCAGTAGTTGTTTGTCTCTCTTTTGCTCAGCTTCTTTATTCTCTGTCATTTGGTCTTCTATGTCACTAATTCTTTCTTCTGCCTCATTTATCCTGGCAGTGAGAGCTTCCATTTTTGATTGCACCTCATGAATAGCTTTTTTGATTTCAACTTGGTTAGATTTTAGTTCTTTTATTTCTCCAGAAAGGGCTTTTATCTCTCCGGAGAGGGTTTCTCTAATATCTTCTATGCCTTTTTCGAGCCCGGCTAGAACCTTGAGAATTGTCATTCTGAACTCTAGATCTGTCATGCTACCTATGTCTGTATTGATTAGGTCTCCAGCCTTCGGTACGGCCTCTTGTTCTTTTTTTTGAGGTGAGTTTTTCCGCCTTGTCATTTTGTCCAGGTAGGATTTGCTTTCTCCTGCTGTGGAATTCCGCTGTTCTTGGTGACTGAAGTTGGTTTTGGATGGTTTCTTGTTGATCTTCTTGGGGGAGGGGCCTGTTGTAGTGATTCTCAAGTGTCTTTGCCGCAGGCGGAATTGCACCGCCCTTGCCAGGGGCCAGGCTAAGTAATCCGCTCGGGTTCGCTTTCGGGAGCTTTTGTTCCCTGAGCGCTTTCCGTAGAGTTCCGGAGGACGGGAATGAAGATGGCGGCCTCCCAATCTCTCGGCCCGGAGGAGCCGAGAGCTTGGGGTTCCGCTCCTCAGTGCACTCTCAGAGCAAAGCGCCCAATAGCCCCGCCTCCCTGGCTTACGGTCGCGCCTCGAGGAAAGCAGTCAATTGTTGGAGCTGGAGAAAAGCGCCGGGTCGCTTTTGTCTCCGTGGCCTCCGGCCGCGCTCCGAGCCCACCCAGCCTGCGACCGGCACAAGGTAACCCCGGGCTTAGAGCTCACTCCTCGGCTTTGTCGCTATAGCCGGCTTCCCCGCTCTAATACCTGCGAGCTCTGCGGCACTCAGACATCCCCAGTCCTTCTGTGACCCTGCGGGTCCTGGGATTATGCTGACCCCGCCTGGGTTTCCCCCCAGTTTAGCCTCTGGAGCGATGTCTCCCAGTGGAGCCGACTTTTAAAGGTCCCGATTTTGTGCTCCGTCGCTCCGCCGCTTGCCGGGTGCCGGCCCCTCCCCCCGGGGTCTATCTTCCCGTCGCTTTGGATTCACTTCTCCGCAGGTCCTACCTTTCAGAAAGTGATCGATTTTCTGTTTCTGGGATTGTTGCTCTTCTTCTCTTCGATTTCCCGTTGGATTTATAGGTGTTCACAATGGTTAGATAAGCTATCTAGCTGATCTCCTGCTACCCGATGTCGTCTCAGCCTGCTACTTCTCCGCCATCTTGACTCCTCCCCCCTTTTGTTTAAGTTTTAAAGAAATTCCAATTTTTCCCAATGTGATCCATTACCTTATGCATTTATATTATAAAAATACAATGCTAATAAACTACTGGAGGTAAATATCACATATATAATTTATTACATGGAAAATGAGAAAAGCCTGATACAGAAGAATACATACTCTATGATTCCATTCAAATGAAAATCTAGAATAGACAAAAATAAGCTCTGGGAATAAAATCAAAATAGTAATTACTGTGTGTGTGTGTGTGTGTGTGTGTGTGTGTGTGTTGTGGGGAGCAGGGATTGATTGGGAAAGCACTAAGGGAACTTAATAGGGAGATAGAAATCTCTCATGTCTTGATAGTAGGTTATAAGGTATATGCATTTATCAGAACTCATCAAACTGTGTACTTAAGATCTGTGCATTTCACTGTATAAATTATTGTCTTAGTCAGCTGCAAAACACCACAAATTGGGTACCTTACAAGCAACAGAAATATATTTCTCACAGTTCTGGAGTCTAGAAGTCTGTAATCAGGGTGCCAGCATGGTAGGGTTTCTGTGGGTTGCAGACTGCTGACTTTTGCCTGTGTCCTCATGTGGTGGAAGGCACAAGGAGGCTCCCTCTGGGGTCTCTTTTATAAGGACATTAATCTCATTCATGAGAGCAAATCCTTCATGATCTAATCATCTCTCAAAGCCTCACCTCCTAACACCACTACACTGGGCACTAGGATTTCAACATATGGATTTTGGAGGGACACAATCATTCAGACTATAATTAGTATAATGTATAATGTAATTACTACATATAGTAATTACATTTCAATTTTAAAAGTTTAAAGTCATGGGGGCACCTGGGTGGCACAGTCATTAAGCGTTTGCCTTCGGCTCTGGTCATGATTCCAGGGTCATCGGATGGAGCCCCACATCAGGGACTCCCTGCTCAGTGGGAAGCCCTGCTTCTCCCTCTCCCACTCCCCCGGCTTGTATTCCCTCTCTCTGTGTGTCAGATAAATTTTAAAAATCTTTAAAAAAATAAAAGAAAAGTTTAAAGTCACAGAAAAATTATCTTTAGATTTGAAGCCCAAGTGAAAATAATGGTACTATTTTAAGGGCTTTTATTAAATCTCGGGAAATTCCAATGACATATATTTGGAAATAAAACTCATCTTCAGGGTGAAGAAGATGAAGTACACAGTATTAAGTAACTTTTGTGGTTCACAAAGCCAGGAGGGCTGGAGCTGGGATTCAAACCCAGTCATGTGATTAACCATTCCTCTACAGGGATCTCTGAAGAGGGGTGGTGGAGACAACAATGGAACCAGAAAGGGAAAGTTTTGGTTCATTTTCTCCAAATATATACCAAGTTTTTAGCCTCAGCATCATGTGGATAAAGAGAAGATATGAATACTAAGTAACCAATCCAGACCTTATGCAAAGAGGTGACCCAGTAGGAAATTACAAGGAAAGATGAAAATCTGTGGAACCATAGAAGTAGAAATAAAGGTTAGATTTTGTCTCCTATGCCATAGTGCATTTTTTTCTATTTATTTATATTTCACGTTACTTAAAAATTTTAAAAACATTTAGTCTTATCTTCATAGGAATAAATGAAGTAAACATATAGCTTTGAATTGTAACAAAGAATGAATGCTGTATCAAGTAACCTCCATAACCAAGATTAAAGTCATTTCAAATGAACCCCATTTAAAACCAATGTGAAAGCTTGATCCAGAATGTATTGTGTGGCCTATTTTTAATGCATCTCCCTATATACAATAGCTTTTATTTGATGTGGGAGAGGAGGCAAGAATAAAAATATCAGAATAGATGGGAGCCTTATGGCACCTTATTTCCCAATAGCCCCTTCCTTTAATGGCCAAATTTGCTACATTTCCCTTAGTAAGGCAAAATGGCAGGTAATTTAAATTCAAACAACCATGCAAGACATAGCCGGCTTAACAGGCAGAAGGTTACAAAAAGGAACTCATAGGGATCAGGGAAGATATTAACCACCATAAAGAAGCAACAGAAAATAAATAATAGAATCTTGCTTACCACACAGGCCTTTAACGTGGGGAATAAATACTTCCTTGATATTTTTCTCAAATGGAACATTAAACAGAAAGGCCTTGGAAAAGAAAAAAACACTCACTTAGGTGAATAAACACAAATAAAATAGTTAAATGATATATATGATAGAAATGCCAAAGAATATAATTGGTCCACGTAAGCTGAAACTTCTGCAGAAACTCTAAGTTTCAGTGGAAAGGAGTTCAAGTTTTTTACAGGAGGCCTTAGACTAGTGCCGTCCCCTAGAACTTTCTGCAATGATGGAAATGTTCTGATGTCTGATGTGGTAGCCACTAGCCACATGTGGATAGTTGAACACTTCAAATGTGGCTAGTGTGACTGAGGAACTAAAGTTTTAATTTTATTTAAATTTAATTAACTTAAATACATCATATGTGGCTAATGGCCATTGTATTGGTCAGTATAGCCTCAGAATGATTTCCAAGACTTGACAAACAGTCAAAACTGACCTTCTCTTCAAGGAAACCCCTCAGGACTTTGTCATTTCCCAAACCAACTTTTGAACATTAGTCAGACTGATGTCTGTATGGTTTAAAGAATTTTATTTGTTGCAGACACCTGCCATTCCCAGGGGGAACCTTATGGCCATGTCTGATGAAAGTTTGCCCCACAGTTATGAAATGGATTGTGGCATTTCGAAACGCTCTCACTCCTCCCCTCGGCCCATGAGGTTCCCTGGGCATGGCCTTACACACAGCTGATGCAGACCTTTTATCAGATTCTCGGATTCTGAACCAAGAAAATAACAAGGTCTCCTGGTGAGTTTCTTTTTTTTTTTTTTTTTTTTTTTTTTTTTTTTTTTTTTTTTTTTTTAATTTTTTATTTATTTTCAGCGTAACAGTATTCATTGTTTTTTCACCACACCCAGTGCTCCATGCAATCTGTGCCCTCCCTAATACCCACCACCTGGTTCCCCCACCCTCCCACCCCGCCCCTTCAAAACCCTCAGGTTGTTTTTCAGAGTCCATAGTCTCTCATGGTTCACCTCCCCTTCCAATTTCCCTCAACTCCCTTCTCCTCTCCATCTACCCTTGTCCTCTATATTATTTGATATGCTCCACCAATAAGTGAAACCATATGATACTTGACTTTCTCTGTTTGACTTATTTCACTCAGCATAATCTCTTCCAGTCCTGTCCATGTTGCTACAAAAGTTGGGTATTCGTCCTTTCTGATGGAGGCATAATACTCCATAGTGTATATGGACCACATCTTCCTTATCCATTCATCCGTTGAAGGGCATCTTGGTTCTTTCCACAGTTTGGCGACTGTGGCCATTGCTGCTATAAACATTGGGGTACAGATGGCCCTTCTTTTCACTACATCTGTATCTTTGGGGTAAATACCCAGCAGTGCAATTGCAGGGTCATAGGGAAGCTCTATTTTTAATTTCCTGAGGAATCTCCACACTGTTCTCCAAAGTGGCTGCACCAGTTTGCATTCCCACCAACAGTGTAAGAGGGTTCCCCTTTCTCCACATCCTCTCCAACACACGTTGTTTCCTGTCTTGCTAATTTTGGCCATTCTAACTGGTGTAAGGTGGTATCTCAATGTGGTTTTGATTTGAATCTCCCTGATGGCTAGTGATGATGAACATTTTTTCATGTGTCTGGTAGCCATTTGTATGTCTTCATTGGAGAAGTGTCTGTTCATATCTTCTGCCCATTTTTTAATATGATTATCTGTTTTGTGTGTGTTGAGTTTGAGGAGTTCTTTATAGATCCTGGATATCAACCTTTTATCTGTACTTTCATTTGCAAATATCTTCTCCCATTCCGTGGGTTGCCTCTTTGTTTTGATCCTGGTGAGTTTCTTGAAAAGAAAAGAAAATCAGTCTGACAGCCTGGCCTCTCTTCAGCAGGAGCTTGTCACTCTTACTAACAGATTCATTCCATGTGGTCAGCTCCTCCACGTGCAATAATGCTACAGCACTCTAATCTGCTATAATCCTCTAGCTTTCTACCTTGCCCAGATAAATTTAGTCCTCAGTGGAAACCACCCCTGGAGTCTATGCAGTGAAATTCAACTAACCAAAGCACTAAGCTTTTTTTAGGAACAAGGTCATAAATTTAGCTAGAGATAGAATGCAGATTTCATTTAATCAACTGGTAATAGCTGCCAGGAGCAGTTATAAATTACTAAATTAACAATGTTCTGAGTGCCTTGCAGTGCATTTACACTTGGTGGAAAATCATGCTGTAATCATTTAGTCATACCTTCCATGGGCTCACAAATGGGGACTTGTGGCTTCTATAATATCTGCCATCCCTATATGAGGCAATGTGGGGCTACAGAGCTGAGGAAAACATAATCCAAACACATTTTCCACAAATATCCTACACGAGAGCATTACAGGTACAATAAGAGCACAGACATAATAGAGATCAATGGAAATACTGTGATGGCACCATGGAAGAGGCAGTATTTGAGGTGCGTCTTGAAAGAGAAGTGGATTGTGGGAATACATAAGGAGGGCAAAGGCATTACCAGCAATGATACACAGAGGAATGCACAGCACATCCGAGAAAGGGCAAATGCTGGGTGATGAGGCAGACAGAAGTGCACTGAAAGATACTACTAAAAAGATAACATGGAGCCGAATCCAGAAAGGCACTGAATGCCATGCTATGGAATTCATTCTGTAGTGTAGCAAGGTTTTTGAGCAAAGTTGTAAAATGGTCAGATCCATATTTTAAAAAGACAAGTTTGACTGCATGAGCAGGAGGGAGAGGTGAAACAAGATGTCAAGTGTAGCAAGTTATTAATTTGGTTGCATTATAAGCTTTACAAATTCCAAAATTGAGTCAAAGGGTGTATTATGATCATTGTTGTTGGTTGCCATCACAACCACCATTTTCTCGTCTTTGTTAGTTTATAAAATCTTACTTTTGCTCAGGCAGCCGAATGGACAAAGCAGTGGGGACTTTCACTGAACTTCAGGAGTCAAATCATAACATTCACTGCCCTTTGCTGGTGGTTTTTCCAATAGACAAAGAAAAAGCATTTGGTGAAATTCAATATACATGTATGATAATTTTTGGAGATGATGGATATGTTTATTACCTTGACTGTAGTTTCACACGTGTATGCATACATTCAGACTCATCAAATTGTGTGTGTATGGGTGTACCTCGGAGGTATTTCAGGTTGAGTTTCAAACCACTGCAATAAAGCGAATATCACAGTAAGGGGAGTCAAATGGATTTTTTGGTTTCCTAGTGTATATAAAAGTTATGTTTACACTATACTGTAGTCTATTAAGTGTGTAAGAACATCATTTCTAAGAAACCATGTATACACCTTAATTAAAGGATACTTAGTGTTAAAAAAAATGTTAACTACCATCTGAGCTTTCAGTGAGTTGTAACTACTGATCACAGATCACCAGACAAATGTAATAACAAGGGAAAAGTTTGATATAAGAATTACCAAAATGGGACACAGAATGAGCAAATGCTGTTGGAAAAATGGCACCAATAGACTCGCTTGATACACAGCTACAACAAACTTTCAATTTGTAAAAAAAAAAAAAAAAAAAATGCAATGACTGTGAAGCACAATGAAGCAAAGTGCAATGACACAAGGTCTGCAGGTATATTAAACATATGCAGTTTTTTGTATATCAACTATACCTCTATAAAGCTGTTTTTTAAAAACTCCCATCAAAGCAGGAATAGAAAGGAGTTCCCTCCACCTGATAAAAAGGTACCAAAAAATACCACGTAGCTACTGTTTTCCCTATTGATGAAACACTGAACACTTTCACCATAAGATTGGGAGCAAGGCAAGTATATCTTCTCTCACTACCTTTCCTAAACGTTGTCCATAAAGTCCTAACCAGACATTAAAGCAAGAAAAGATAGGTAAAGGCATAAAGTTTGGAAGGAAGAAGTAAAATAATCTTTATTTTCAGTCAACAAGGCTATATACATAAAATGTAAAGGACCTATTGAACAACTATTAAACTAATAACTGAATGTAGCAAAATCACAGGACGTAAGATAAATAATACAAAAATCAATTGTCTTTCTATATTTTTATTTTTAATTTATTTTATTTTTAATTTTAATTCCAGTATTGTCAACACACAGTTATATTCATGTATTTTATATTTTGTCAATAAACATTTGGAAAACAGTCTTAAATCTACTACTTTAGGTATGTACTAAAAAGCATTGAGAGCAGGGATTCAAACAGATGTTTGTACACTTGTGTTCATAACAGCATTATTCACAATAACCAAAAAGTAGAATCAACCCAAGAATCCATAAGTGGATGAATAAATGAAGTATAGCATATACACATAATAGAGTATTTTTCAGCCTTTAAAAAGGAAAGAAATTCTGACACATGCTGCAACATGGATGAACCCTGATGACATTTTGCAAAGTGAAATAAGCCAGTCACAGAGGGACAAAGACTGTATGATTCCACTTACAAGGGGCACCTGGAGCAGTCACATTCATAGAGACAGAAAGTAGAACAGTGATTGCTGGGGGCTGAGGGAAGGGAAGAAGAGGGGACTCAGTGTTTAATGGGTATAGAATCTCAGTTTGGGAAAATGAAAAGAGTTTTGGAGATGGATGGTAATGACTGTTTATACATGTACATAAAATGCTTAAGAATAAATTTAACAAAAGACATGCAAATCCTGGCACCAAAAACTCACAAAGCATTGCTGAGAGAAACTGCAGATGACTTAAGGAGAAAAAAAAAAAAAAGAACTATGCTGGAGACTTACCCCACCTGATTTCAATATAAAGGTATAGTAATCGGGTACCTGGGTGACTCAGGTTAAGCAAGTGCCTTTGGCTCATGTCACAATCCCAGGGTCCTGGGATCAAGCCCTGCATCGGGCTCCCTGCTCAGTGGGGAGCCTGCTTCTCCCTCTGCCTCTGCTGCTCCCCCTGCTTGTGCTCTCTCTCTGTCAAATAAATAAATAAAATCTTAAAAAAAAATAAAGGTAGAGTAATTAAGACAGTGTGGTACTGGTGAAGGATAAATAGATAAATGGAATAGATTAGAGGGACCAGAAGTAGATCACACATTTATAGTCAATTGATTTTGGACAAAAGTCTTTTTGATAAATGATGCTGGTGCAACCAGATAATATATGGAAAAATACAATATGCAAAGAATTATAAACCTACACGCAAAACGTTGACACTATAAAGCTTCAAGCAGACCACATATGGTCTGGAGTGAGTCCCAAGAATTTGTGTTTCAAACAAGTTTCCCAGGTGAGTTGTATGTTGCTGATCCAGGGACCACATTTTCTCATTATTTTTTAACAGCATGTTATGAAGGGAAAAAAACACAAATGCTAACATTTTGTTTTTCATTCAAATCTTCCCCTTGAATAATTAGAGAGAAAATAGTAACTTCTTGGGAATATTGAAATTGAAACTATTAATAATTTAGGATTAAGTAGACATGATAGAAGCTGTGAAGAAATATCTTTTTCAACCATGTTGAATGTAAGACTAGGAAACCATGGTTTTGTGAGAAGCCTAAATGGGATATTGTACCCCAAGAGAAATTTACTGCATAAATATGCCTCAACCCAAAGAAAAATAACCAGGCGTCTAATATGCACACTTGCTTATGTGCCCAACATGAAGATAAGATATTCCAATATAATTCAGCCTGGTGGCCCATTCTTGCTAGATCGTGCTTCGTGATGAAATATCACTGCCACTTGCCTGGATTAATAAAAGCCTTTTGTATGGAGGCTTTTTCCTATTATTCTTCTGTGATTTGTTTGCCATTACAATCACTTCCTATGTCATGCTTCTTTTTGCTCTTTTAAATTTTAGCCGAGCAGTATGCCGTTAGTGCATGCTTCTTAGAGCAGTAAACAAGCTTCAAACAAATAGGAATTTTGGAGCTTTATAAAGGGAGACTCACAGGGATCTCACAGAGAGCGTAAGGATGAAGGGCATGGGCTATAGTCAGGCAGCACTGAGGTCAAATCCTGCTCTACCATTTACCTGGGTAAATGAAGACCACCCAAGGTCTCAGATTTCTTTGGCCTAACATGAACTCTCATGAAGATTAAATGGGACATTGTGTAGGAAGTACTCAGCCCATTGTCTGGCCCTCTGTGAGTAACTACCGTAAACGGAATAATATCTTATGCCATATAAATGTGTCTTTCTTCATTGTATTTTCATATGAAGCACCTTCTGAGCCAGTATACAGCATTTATCGGGGGAAGGAGGCGGACAGGGAGTATGGAGTAGAAAAGAAAGGAAAGACAATTAGATTTATTTCAGAAACAAAGAAAAACAGTTAATATTCGGATTCTGGCAGTTAAAATAGAATGTTTTTGAGCACTCACAGCGAAAAAGAGACAGAGAGAAAGAAGAGAAATCTGAGGGGCTGAGCATTTTATCAAACAGACTGAATATCTCCCTAAAGAGGCCACGTAATAAATTGTTCACCAAACTGGCTGCTGTCATTTCCATTTTTGTTTCTATGCCCTTAGCAATGTGACTTGGCAGCTCCTCCCATTGGGTCAATGTTCCAGCAAACTGAACAGCAAGTGGGAAGGCCCTTAGGCAAGAAGCCGTCTGACAGTGTTCAGAAACACAGAGAACGCCAGTGTGGCTGGAGTGCAAGGAGAAGGAAGTGGACAATGATGGAAAACAGCACCAGGTCACATGCAGCTTTTGAGACTAGGAAATCCCTGACAACAGAGGGACCGAAACTTAAACCACTGTGGCCTGTTTATACAAGAGAACCTGTATTAAAATATTAAAAGACTTTTCATTCCAGTTGGTAAATAACGACAGTCCTGATCCCCCTGAGTGTCTCCATAGCCCTGGCAAGCCAGGCCACCTCCAGGACCATCCACCTTTCATGATCCTGTAATTTAAGAGTTAGGGTAAAAAGAAGCCTCTGATACTGATCTAGCCCATGACTGTGGATGTGCAACATTGTCCCTTGGCCAAAGGGAGACCACTTCTTTACCTCCAACTTTATGAATGAATCCATCCCATCAGTCAATACTTATTACCCATGGGCCAGGAGGCATTGTAGGTGTCAGAGATGAGCAAGAGTACACAAACCAGTTTCTACCCTCACAGAGGTTAGAATTCGGCACTCGGGCAAATTGTTGCCTGTGGGTAATAATTTTTAGGCATTGGTTCTCAACCTAAACTCCACAACAGAATCATCTGAAAATTTTAAAAAGTACCAATGCCTAGGTCCCACCCCCGGTGGGGATGATTTCATTGCTCTGAGGTGTGGCCAGGGCATGGCAATATCTAAAAGCTCCCGAACTGATTCAATGTGCTGCCAGGGCTGAGAACCTCTCTCTTAGAGAGAAGCTAATATGGAAAACAGAGAGTGGGATTTCTACACTTAAGTAAAATGAGGGTTGCAAACCTAGAGAAACAAGTTTTCTCTACATGTCAACTAATAAAGATAAATCAAGATGGAAACATGATTTCTTGAAAGGTACTTTTCAGAGAGTTCCTGAAGCTGTCTTTGTAGAATGGCATTCTGACAAAATGTTGGCTGGCAGTCTGACCCAAGGTTAGATAGGTCAACTAAGCACATTCTGACGATAAAGAGCAAAACTCTGGGCTTTATTCTTTTTAAAGATTTTATGTATTTATTTGGCAGAGAGAGTGAGAGAGCACAAACAGGGGTGTGGCAGAGGGATGGGAGAAGCAGGCTCCCTGCTGGGCAGGGAGCCCAATGTGGAGCTTGATCCGTCGGTGAGCTGAGGGCAGACACTTAACAGACTGAGCCACCCAGGTGCCCCAGCTCTTGCCTTTTGGAAATAAAATTGCTCAGAAAATAACTTCTAAATGTGAACACTCTTACTACCCTTCCCTTCCCCCCACCATGACCTGTTCACTTTCGATCTACACATTCACACAAAGCTGGCCATCAGCCTGAAGAATGGGTCTATACCTGGAATTCCAGGCCACAGATAAGGATTCCAGCCCCCAAAAGATAAGAACCACGACTTGGTGGATTGAGATTGCTTTTCAGAGTGATTTCTGACCTCTCTAATTGCTTTCTAGTTGCTTCCCTAAGCTGTCCTTTGAGTGACAAATGTTTGAATGAGACAGAATCGAAAACACCTCAAAAAGGTTTGACCCAATGGAAAGTCCAGAGGGGCTGAGGAAACATGTGCCAAAGGTTGGGCTGGAGCATAATTATTTTCTAGAGTTTCTGGGTCACAGCGAAGCAGCTAAGTACATTCTAGAGCAATGAGTGTGCTCAGCACTAGCCCTTGATTATTCAGTCCTAATGGAGGGGAATGATGATGTGGGTTTTCTGAGAGAGCAGCTGACTTTAATGAGCAGTATGGTTTTGACTGTGGAAATCACAACTAGGTAAATAAAAAGGTATGCAACATGTCTGAGCATATTTCAGCTGGGCAGCATGGACTGTGGCCAAGAATGCCAAAGAGTAAGTGGCTTAGAATTCCAAAACTTACCAGAGAAACCCCACAAAATAGAAACATCTTATTAGAAATAACAGAGCCTGGGGACACCTGGGTAGCTCAGTAGTTAAGCATCTGACTTTGGCTCAGGTCATGATCTCAGGGTCCTGGGATCAAGGCCCACATCGGGCTCTCTGCTCAGCGGGAAGTCTGCTTGGGGATTCTCCCTCTCCCCAACCACCCCCCCTCCACTCGTGCTCTCTTTCTCTTATGATCTCTCTCTCAAATAAAATCTTTAAAAAAATAAAAGAAAGAACAGAGCCCTGAATTATGATTTAGAAGAGAAGAACTCTTATCTCTGGTCTATCATGACCAGGTGTGTGACCCTGGGTAAGTAACTTCTCTGTGCCTCAGTTTCCTCATTTTTAAAATGAGGGGACCAGATTTAAATGATCTCCAGTAGGATGGATGGATAAAATGGAATTTAATATCTGTGTGTAAGGGAGAGAGAATACTGAGATCTGAAGCCTGAAGATTGCTGGTAGCAAGTAGCCAAATTTGCATTTGGAGCCCAAAACACTCCTAGAGGATGAAAGTGAGAAGACATCAAGACCCCAACACCTTGTCTCAGAAATTAAAACTAGCTGGAGTGGACTAGGGGGTTGCCCTGAGCCAGGCTCAGAGTCAGGGAATGACCACTAGGCCCCTCAGATAAACTCAGCACCAAGGAGAAAAGATAGGACCACCAGCTTAGCCTCTGCATAGACTTAGGAATTCAAAAGGAGGTTATGAATCAGTGCACAAGAGGACTGACCCCAGCCCAGGAATCAGGTAGCAGACAGTCCTGGAGTCCTGGAGAAGTGGCTGTGTTGGGAGGATGAGGAGTGACAAGAATGGGCATCCAGTCCAGGTTTGCCAGGAGCCTCCTCCTGGTGGAACTTACTCCTGAGTGCTGGGGATCTTCTCTCTGGCCCCTGAAATAAGAGCAGTGGCCCAAGCAAAACTCTACACTAGCAGTTCCTTGGGAGCCACCAGCCTCCTGTGGGGTAGCAGAGTCCCCTGGCCTTGAGGTGACATCTCCACTGAGACTCCAGAAGCAGAAATGGAAGTGACCATGAGGGCCCTGGCATATCCTGGGAAGGGTCTTCCAGGGAAGCACATGGCATTTCCTGTTCGTTGGGCCTGTGAGAGCTCACATGTTCAACTTTGGGAATCTACCTGAGTGCTGCCTTATCTGTAGATAATCTATAAATTGGGCCACGCCAGTTACAGATCTATAAGATCTGTATAAGATCTATAAGATCCCTCATGGCTCCAATGTGTTGTGACTTTAGTGTGTGATTCAAAACAAAACCAATGGATGATTTAATTCAGAGTTTAGTGTACAACTAACTATATCCTTAAGTTTGTAGATACTGGGGCTCTTGTCTACAAAAAGGAGAAATGTGTAAATGAGGGATCCATCTGTGACCATTAAATCGCCTAAAATTAACAAAAAAGTCATATCACTGCTAACGATCTATAAATTCACTCCATATGCATTCATCAGAGATCATTAAAATGAAGGCTAGGAATGCAAAAATAATTATATAGTTTGGATACCTAAAAGTTTTTCCTTAGAGAGAGCAGATTTGTATGTATGTGTAAAATATAAGGGTGTTATTCTAAAATTATAACTGAAATACAAGCTTGCTTTAGTGAAAGGTGATTGTTATATTAATTTCCAGTTTAAAATCGCCTAGACAATAACCACCAGCATTGTAAATGTGCATGCTATTTGAACCAGCAATTTTACATATAGAAATTTATGCTGATGAAGTTTTACACAAGAATACAAAACTAAATATGTAAGAACGTTCACTGTCGCAACACTGTTGATAAAGAAAAAACTGGAGGGGCACCTTGTGGCTCAGTCAGTTAAGTGTCTGACTCTTGGTTTCAACTCAGATCATAATCTCGTGGGTTATGAGATGGAGCCCCAAATCGGGCTCCACACTCAGCGGGGAGACTGCTTGAGATTCTCTCCCTCTGCCCTTCCCCCCACTCATGGTCTCTCTCTCTCTCTCTCAAATAAATAAATAAATCTAAAATAAAAAACCCTGGAAAAATTGAAATGCTCATTCATAAGGGATTATTTAAATAAATTATCACCCTTCCATATGCTAAACCAAATCCTGAATTTACTAGAACTAGTGAAATACATCTTTTTCTAATTTAAATTTTACTTAGTTAACATCCAGTACAATATTGGTTTCTGGAATAGAATTCAGTGATTCATCACTTACATACGACACCTAGTGCTCATCACAACAAGTGCCCTCTTTAATACCCATCACCCATCTAACCTATCCCCCACCCACCTCCCTCCATCAACCCTCAGTATGTTCTCTATCATTAAGAGTGTTTTGTGGCTTGTTTCCCTCTCATTTTTTTTCTTTTCTCCCTTCCCATTCGTTCATCTGTTTTCTTTCTTAAATTTCACATACAAGTGAAATCATATGGTATTTGTTTTTCTCTGACTTATTTCACTTAGCAAAATATACTCTAGCTCCATCCATGTCATTGGAAATGGCAAGATTTCATTCTTTTTGGTGGCTGAGTAATATTCCTCTGTGTGTGTGTGTGTGTGTGTGTGTGTGTGTGTGTGTGTCTCACATCTTCTTTATCCATTATCAGTCAATGGACATTTGGGCTCACTCCATAGTTTGGCTATTGTTGATAATGCTATTAACATCGTACCCCATCAAAACTGTATTTTTGTATCCTTTGGGTAAATACCCATAGGGCAATTGCTAGATCATAGGGTAGCTGTATTTTTAATTTTTTGAGGAACCTCCATATTGCTATCCAGAGTGGTTGCACCAGTTTGCATTCCCACCAACAGTGTGAGAGGATTCCCTTTCTCCACATCCTTGCCAACACCTGTTGTTTCTTGTGTTGCTAATTTTAGCCATTCTGACAGGTGTGAGGTAGTGTCTCATCATGGCATTGATTTTGAAATACATCTTTATAGCAGAGAAATAATTTTATATTAACTGACATGGCTGTCATTTATAGTTATTTGTTTGTTTACCCCACCTCCATTCCCTGCTTTAAATCAGATCTATAATGAGGCTGAGGGATTCACTGTATCAGAGATATGGATATAAAGAGCACTAGTCACATAAAGTTATAATTCTTAGTGCTTATCCCCAAACACAAGAAACCCAGAGAAAGGTATTCTCACCATCCACCAGGCACACTTTTGAGAATGAAAGGGATAATGCCTGGACTGGCTTACTGGAAGGGCAAAGGAGTTTTCCTAAAACTTCAGGGGGACCAGGGAGAATAGGAAGACCTAGAATCAGAAAAGTGTAGCCTAGGCAAGGAAAGAATCTAGTTTTAAACGTATTCATTATTATTACAATTTCTCTTAGGCTAAGTCATTGGGAATTGAGCTGACTTGAAACTGTAAACGCAGAGGTGACTGGAATTGTTGAATATTTCTTCTGTTGGGAAATGCTCTGCAATGATGAATATTTTGCAATTCCATCTTTTCTGGATGCTGTATTGTGTTCCATTGATTTACATATTTGTCCTTATGCCAATAACACATCTGGTTTTGTAAAGACTTTATAAATTCTTCACTTTTTGAATAAGTCTTAATAACAGGCAGTGAGAGCCCTCCAACTTTGTTCTTTTCCAAATTGTTTTGCCCACTCTACAATTCCATGTTTTAATATCGTAATATTTTGTGGAATTTTTATTATATTTTTACTATATTATATTACATATTAATACATAATATATACTGTATCATATATTATATATATAATAAGTATACTATGTTATATTTTTATTATATTTACTAAATATAACAGGTTTATTTACTTTCATCTGGATAAAAACAAAAGAAAATAAAGAAGAGCTGTCAACAAGGGATATTTTAGGCTGCAAGTGACACAATCCTTCATTTCAGTATTGTAGACAAAGAAGGGTTCATTTTTCCCCCACCTAAAAGAAATTCTAAAGACAGGTGTCTCCTTGCATTGGTTCAGTGGCTCAACAATGTCAGGGCCAGCATCTCTGTGGGTCTCTTGACCTCTCCCTCATGGTAACAAATGCTAGACAGCTGCTGCAATCTTGTCCATTCAGGGTAGAAAAGAACAGAAAGTAAGGGGTAACTTATGTCCCCAGATCCAAAATTGTGTGAGATGGCCTCTTTGGCTGCAAGGGAGCTTGGGAATGGCATATTTTATTCAGACCATATAATAGACATAGGCCAGAAAGAAGGGGGTTGATATGAGAGTTGGCAGTGCCAACCTCTAGTGTTTGCCACAAATGTTGATGAGAGGTTTCAAAAAAAAGGGGGAAAAAGTTTTCATTGAATTCTTCCCTCTTCAAAAATACCATTAGAAGAACTAATGATAAAGAATCCATCCCACAGGATGCCTGGTTAGCTCAGTTGGTTTGGTATCCAACTCTGATTTTAGCTCAGGTCATAATCTCAGGGTCCTAGGATGGAGCCCTGCATCAGACTCTGTGCTTGGCACAGAGTCTGCTTGGGATTCTCTCCCTCCCTTTGCCCCTCCCCCTGCTCATGCTCTCTCTCTCTTGCTAAAATAAAAAATTTTTTTAAAAAGAATCCATCTCAAGCCACATCACTTTCCTTAGTGTTGGATGAGACCCTCAAAGCCTCCTGGTCCTGCCTCTCCCTGCCATCAGAATTAGCTCTCCCCTAGCATTCAACAGCACTCACACAATCCTTAAGTCACATCAGCTAGAAAAACAAACCTAGTCTGTTGCTAAGGGATAAGAGTTACATTATGACCAGCCTACAGCATAGCTCTCTTTAGTAAAGTTTTAAGGAAAAAATGTTGGAATTCAATGCATGTTCATGAATTGCCCATTTCAGTCTCTGAATAGGGGAAACTGGGCATTTCTTCCTTTCTTCAGTAATCTTTATAGGGTTCCTATGTGCCAGGCACTGCGTGTTTTTATTCCGCTTCCCTCTATTATTGTTCCCCGTCCTCTTTTCTTGGATTATTTTTTACTCTAAGAGTATATCGGAATATGTGTATAAAAGTATAAGACAAGGTCAAACTTGCAGAGTCCAGAGCACCATCACTACAGCTCTCTCTGGTCTCCCTGTGGAGGCCACAAGGGCACAACTCATGTGCCTTTCAGAAGCTTTGGAAGGTGTGGAAGAATCGATGCAAGAGGGTATCTGTGAGTAATGCTGCTTCTTACAACATCCATGCTCTTATCCCTTTACGAGATTATAGAGATACTATGGTATACATACAGACACAGTCTCTACCCTCATTGAGCTTGTATTGTTGTAGGATAATGTTTTTGAAATACTAACCAATGTTATTTTTTCCCAATAGTTACTTTTTTCTCTCCCTGTTCCCACTCAAGTAGCTAGGCTACGTTCATTGCCTCAGGATAGGGAGTTTATAAGCAGAAGACAGAGAAAAAAAAGGAGAGACTTCCTATATTTACAGGAATAAAAGTGACACTAGAGCAAATGTTAGCATGAGCTTCACCCCAGATACCCCAATTGGCAACAGAAGATTCCTCTGAGCTGAAAGGGAAGAAAACTGGAAGGCCAGGGAATTGCCATAGAGGCCAGTGGGGACAGCAGGGACAATCAGACCTGAAGGGGCCATCAGTGAAAACAAGCTGTGTCAACCATGGGCCATAGTGAGGAGAATTTGTGGACACACAGGAACCAGATGGTAGCCAAGGGTGCATTTGCCAACATCACCTGTCACTCATACCAGGGCCCATATCAGCCATCCTTTCTCCAGTCATCTAGGCTCCATGCTTGCCTTTTCTTCCTGGGGATAAAGTTAGGTTCTATTTCCAAGCCTCCTTTGCAGTTAGATGCAATCATATCACAAACCATTGAGTTCTGGCCAATGGGATGTGGGAGGAAGTGATTTAGACCACTTCCTGTCCTATTCATAAATACTTCCAATGCATCCTCCATGCTCCCTCTTTCCTGTTTTGTGAGATATAAATGATGGGTTCCAAGGCCCTAGGGCATGGCTGAGCCAAAAGATGGAAGGAGCCTGGATCCCTAGATCCCTACCTGGAAGACAGCCACCTAAGGTGGTCACTCTGACCAGAAACATCTGCACTGGGTTCTTGTATGAGAAAAAGTTAATTTTTATTGTATTAAGTCACAAAAATATTGCAGTTTGTTACAGAAAGTTTTGCCAACTCTGACAATATTTCAATCAACTCCCCAGCTCAAGCAACACTCCTCTTCCTAGACCTGGTTCAGGAAGTTTACCCCATGGGGACAAGCACTCCATTGCAAAATACCAGGACACAGTAAGTACCCACCCCCAAAAGGAGGGTGAAGCTCTTGTAATCTGTCGTGTCAGTATGATGTTAAGGGAGGGAAAGGTCTTACTCTTACATTTGTGAAGATAACTAGAACCTGCTTAAGATTTTTCCTGGGCTAAGAGACTGATTAAACACACAAGCATCACACCGGATAGAAGGAGAGAGAAATACTGAACTAGTCAGTATAGATTGATGTGTAGAATTACAAACTGTGCTAATCTCTGTGGAGAAAAGATACAAATAGTCTGGCAAAAATAACAGGTGGTGATAGAACTCATATTAAGGAGTGGGAATGAATAAAGACTGTCTGAGGAAAGAACAGCTGAACGGAAGCCTATCGGGAAAACCAGAGTCATGCAGATTAAGAGTTTGGGGGAATAGCGTTTAGGCAAAAGGAACAGAATGTGCAAAGAGCCTGAGAAAGGAAAGAGGCTGGCTCATTGAGGATCTGAAAGATGTCAGTTTAGCTGTGATGAAGAGAGGGAGGTGGAGAAGGGTGTGAGACAGGGATAGAGAAATAAACAGAGACAAATTTAAAAAGGGTCATGTAGACCTGGTTCTTGCTTTTATATTTTATTACAAAAGCCTAAGAAGGCATTGAAGAATTTTAACAGGGGATCATGGTCAGGATTGCATTTTTAAAATATCAAACTGGCCAAGATGGAGACTGGTTGGCAGGGAGGCAAAAGTGGAGGGAGAAAGCCCATGTAGGAGGCCATTTCAGAAATTCAGGCAAGAAATAATGGTGTGTTGAAGTAGAAGAGTAGCAGCATGCAGATGGAGAGAAATGGATAGGTTTAAGATATGCTTGGGAAGTTGAGTGGAATAGCAATTACTGCATTCAACAACTTTAAACTCTGGTGAGAGACAGGATCAGGTGGTAAGTTATAGGAGCCTCAGTTCTAATCTAGGTCCTCTAAGAGTTAAGAGAATGTGATAAAAGTTAACAGCAGCTTCCCCAATGTCTAAACCACCATTTGAGCAGGATGGTTTGGAGGAGATAAGAGGTTGCAGGAAAAACTGGGCTTAGAGTCAAAGGGCTGTTCTCCAGTCGGGTACATGACTGGGAGCTCTCTCAATTGTGTTATCATGCCAAAAGAGATAGAGCCTGGTTAGTTAAGTAACTCAAACCTACAGATAAAGACTCTGCCCAGACACGATCTAAGCACAATGGGGGAGGATAATTCCATCCTTTGCCCATTCTTAATAGCTATTGATAATAATGAGAAGAATAAGTAACATTATGGAGCTCTTTGTGCTATGCCCTGTGCTAAGGAATGTGTGTGCATATTTTCATTAAGCTCATTAGGGCTCTGTGAGATGGTACTGTTATTTCTCCTATTTACTAACACTAAGGCTTAGAGATTGGTACCTTGTCCAAGGCCTGATCTCTAGTAACTAGAGTAGTGCATATTCAAACCCAGCTCTAACTCCAGAGTCCACACTACCAGCCATATAATGTAATGTGTTGAGAAAGATACTGAAGATGCATTTGGGTTCAATGGGGGCAAAGTCAGATGGGCACAATCTGGTCAGTCACATATAAACATGTGCCTTATCCTAAAGAATAAATCACTGGATTGCATAACAAAAGAAAACTGTCACTATATTTTATGACGTTATAGAATATCCTCTTCATACTCTAATGGCCTATTACAGATTTCAAGACAACTGACTAGAAAGAATATTTGAAGAATCTGGTATGAGGGTCTCTAGACACCTTAACATGAGAATTCTAAGCACATTATGCAAGATTTAAGAACCTGCTTTGAGAGCCTCTTCTCTTCAGAACTCAACTAGGGAGTCACATCAGGCTAGGAAATGGTTCTGGGGCAGAGTCAAGCTTTGAAATCTCAGGGAAAAGCTGAGTTGAAATAAAACTGCATCACGTCTGGGAACCCAGTGCTAACTGCTATAAAGCAACACCATTTTTCCTAAAAGCTCTCATGAAAAAGAGCATTTTCAACTACAAATGTGGTTTTCTTCTCACCCCTTTCTTGCCCCCAGTGGGGGGAAAATGTTTATTCATCTTACATAATTTTGCTCTTCTTTATGTCACCAAATGCCTTGTGATAGTATTGCATCTGACAACTCTCTTATTGAGAAGTTGCCAACAACCGAAGGATAATTAAGTTAGTCTTCCAGGCATATATGAAAAAAAAAAAAGCCACACATACACACACAGAGTGGACCATGCACAATTCATTGGGAATAGTGTTCCATTGCTTATATCTCAATGAATTTGCTCGGGTTGTAAAAAAAAAAAATTCTGCATCTCAATGAATGCTTTGTGCAATAGAATCTTTTGCTCAAAGGAGATGGGTCCTTAAGTTTTAGGGAACAGAAATGGGACAGGACTACACAGGAAATCAATAAGCATTCATGAAATGTCTACTTAGTCAGGCACATTGTTAAACTCTGAGGATACAAAGAAGAACGAGATCTAAGAGAATTGACAATCCAATAAAGAAGAGAGAGGACTCATACAACAACTCTTATAGTGAGTATAAAGGAGGTTTATACACACACACACATACACGTACACGTTATAGTAGTTCTCAAAGTTGTGGTCCCCAGACCAACAGCATCATCTGGGAATTTACTAGAAAGGTCCTACCTGAGACCTACCAAATCTCAAACTCTAAGGGTGGGGCCTATCAATCACCTCCTGGCACACCCTGTCTGGAAACCACTGGTTTAGCAAAAGATATGACAATAAATATAATTGCTTTGGGGAAGCGTTGCACTAGTTACTGGTATCCAACCAAGAAATAATAAGCTTGGGCTCTGGGGCCTTTCAGGTTGTTGTAACCTAGCACTATGAGGCAGGTTTGAGGTTTCAGTTGTGCCAACATCTACAGCCATCGTGGTGCCCTCCAGCTTCAAATCCTGCTATACTTTTGTGTTAGTTTCCTATTGCTGCCATAACAGATAGCCACAAATTTGATGGCTTAAACAACACACATTTATTATCTTTCTGTTCTAGAGGTCCAAAGACCAAATTCAGTGAGGCCTGAAGTCAAGGTATAGGGAGGTATGGTTCCTTCTGCAGGCTCTAGAGGAGAATCCATTCCCTTCCCTTTTCTAGCTTTAAGACACCACTTGAATTCCTTAGCTTATGGCCCTGTATCATCTTGACCACTGCTGCCCTCATCTTATCTCATCTTATCTTTTCTGACTCTGTCCCTCCCACCTCTTTCCTTTAAGGACCCTTGTGATTACATTAGGCCACTCAGGTAAGGCAGGATAATCTCCCCATCCATCTCAAAATCCTTAATTTAATCACATCAGCAAATTCCCTTTTGCCATGTAAGGTAGCATATTCATAGGTTTCTGGGATTAGGACATGGACATCTTTGGGCCATTGTGAGCGGCCATTATTTAGCCTCCCACAACTTCCCCTTCAGTGTTACTGGAGAGAATGGGGGGGGGGTGGTGACTGTGAGGAAAGAGATGTTGAATGACTGAGTTTTTAGGAGGACAAGATTTATAAATGTGTCCAGGTGTTATTTTAATTTGTTCCACAGTCATTGCTCCATATAAAAGCCCAATCAAGTATCCATGGCTTAGGGTGTCCCAAAAGAAGAGTCTCAGTGAGGTTGGCAAGGCCCTGACCTCCCTGAGCAAGCCTGTTTATCCCTATGTTCATCTGTCGACAGGGCATCTCCACTTGAGTAGGCCCAGAACTGAACTCTTCATTCCTGTCCCCTGTCCTGCCACCCCACCCCAACTTGGTTTTCTTCCGTAAGCCCCTATCTCAGATAAATGCACATAACATATTCTCTCAATCCAGAAATCTACATAATATCCTAAGAGTGCCCCAACCTCCCCACCACCCACATCTAATCAGCCACTGACCACTGTCAACACTATCACAGACATAACTCTCCTCCTTTTCAAAAACTCTCGCTGGGCTTGGTTCAGGAGCTCACCATTCCTCACCTAGATTTTGTGAGGGCCTCTTAATTGGTTCCCTGGCTTTAGGATCACCACCTTTATCACCACTACCATGATAAGTATTTTCAAAACACAAATCTGTCACTTATTTTCCTCTGCTGTTTATAACTCCCTAATGCCATTTTAGAATAAAGACCAACTCCTTACCAAGGCATGTAAGGCTCTTTCTGATGCACCCTTACCTTACCTGTTCAGCCTAATGTTTGCCATTACCTCAAATGATAAAGCAAATTATTTACAGACCCCAGAGTGCACCCTGATCCCTCACAACTCTTACCTTTAACCAGGCTCTTGTCTTTGCTAGAACATCCTTATTCAATTCTATACCTATCTAGAGTGATGACTCTTTAAGACTTCCTCTAGGCCTACTGCCCTGGCCTCTTCCTTCTGTCTTACCATCCACTGTGCACCCCTGGAAGCACTTATTTTTTTTTTAATATTTTATTTATTTATTTGACAGACAGAGATCACAAGTAGGCAGAGAGCAGGCAGAGAGAGAGGGAAGGAGAAGCAGGCTCCCTGCCGAGCAGAGAGCCCGATGCGGGGCTCGATCCCAGGACTTTGGGATCATGACCTGAGCTGAAGGCAGAGGCTTTAACCACTGAGCCACCCAGGCGCCCCCCTGGAAGCACTTATTATCCTGAATTATAATTGATTATCTATAGTCTCCCAGACCACTAGACCGTGAGCTCCTTAAGTATAAAGACTGAGTTTTACTTAGGTCTATATTCTCATAGCCCAGCACAGAAGAAGGCATAGAGTAATTGTTCAGTACATTCCCCAGTTGAATTGAGATATTGCATGACATTGGGAAGTGCTAAGAGGAAAAAAAAAAGAGTGGGAGTAAGGAGGAGAATTAGGTTAGAGTTGTAGGTGCCTAGAACTGGAACAGGCCAGGAAGTCTTAGCGGAGAGCCATCAGTACATACAACTACAAGGAAATAAAGAATAGAAGGGAAAGGTTTTCAGTAGTATCAATTGCTCCTGTGCACTAAAGCCAGAAAATAGGTCTTTGGATTAGAACACAAGAAAGCCACTAATGCCATTCAAGAAAGGAGTTTCAAGTGGAATGTAGAAGATGCAGAAGAGGGAAAAGGGCCCAGTTTACAAGGAGTCAACCACTGTTTCTCACACTAGCACCAAAACACACTTGTTGCAAGAAAAGGAAATGAGACAGATCACTTGAGGCCACACATAAGGGAAGACGGCCCCTTTCAAAGACAAAAACTAACTTATGTCTTTCCCGATCAGGCTGAGGGTCCTCACAAAAGGAAACTTCCAAGAGCAATCAGCTCAAAGACAATCTACAGTCTTCTGGTTGTGAATACAGGATGGGTTGATGCTCTTCCAAACCTAAAACTGTGACATAATTTTAAAACATGGTTATTAAGCACCTGCTTGTTCATCACTGTGAGTTTAAGGACATTTACTGAGGTCACATCTTAGCATATGGTCTGTTTCTTCCTTGTTGAAGTTGTTGGCAGCAAAGCCGCTCATAGCTTGGTGTGCTGGGCTAGCACCAGCATGAGAATTTAAGGAACGGCATGCGGTGCCAGCCAGTCCATCTGAGATTTCTGGCAGAGAGAGGCCCTAAGGAGAACTTTGTAGGAAGGCAGAGTTCTTCTTTAAAACTTAAAAATCACAAGGATGTACCCAAACACACACAAAACTCCCCAACCAGAGTACATCATGAATGAACAACCTAAACCACCTCCAGCTAATTTATATTTTCAGTTTTACTACTTCTTGTGGTAGTCAACCTTAGTTGACTTTCTTTGCAAAATAGAACAATTCCTCTTTTTAACAAATTTAATTCTTCTGGTTTCATTCTTCAAAGAAGCCCCCAGTTCTTAACGGCAAGGTTTGATAAGCAAGACCAGTTTAGACTATTCTTACTTGATTTTATGAACTTTAGGATAATGACTCCATGGCTTTTCATTTTCTCTACTAAAAATGTTTTGGTTTTCTCCTATAACCAAATTCATTTGGAGAAAAGAACTAGACTTGAATACAGATTATCTAGACATGAATGTTAGTTTTGCCACTTGCTTCAGTGAATTAATCTCTGACTCAGTTTCTTCATCTATAAATGCAAATACTAACAAATACCTCATATAATAATTATAAGGATTAAATAAGATAATACATATATTAGTCAGGGTATAGACTAAGTTTCTATAACAAAGAGAACTTAAAATATAGGGACTCAAATAAGATTTAAAAAAAAAAAAAAACCCTCTTATGTAATATTCCAGAAGTAGTGGCTCAGAGGTACCCATACATTCTCAAAGTATAGATTCCATTTTTGGATGGCTCATCTCCCAGCCAGCTGTGTAGAGGAAAAATAGTGGTGGCAAAGAGCTTTCTTTTAAGGACGCTTCCATTTAAGCTGTGACCCAGAAACCACACACAGCACTATTGTTTATATACATCAGCCAGAATGCAGTCCTATGGTCACAGCTAACAGCAGAGGAGGCTGGGAAATGTATTCCTATCTAGATGGACATATACTCAGTTAAAATTGTGGGGGAACTTGTTCATTTTTTTTTTTAATTTCTTTTCAGTGTAACAGAATTCATTGTTTTTGCACCACACCCGGTGCTCCATGCAATACGTGCCCTCCTTAATACCCACTACCTGGCTCCCCCAACCTCCCACCCCCCCTTCAAAACCCTCAGATTGTTTTTCAGAGTCCATACTCTCTCATGGTTCACCTCCCCTTCCAATTTCCCTCGACTCCTTTCTCCTCTCCATCTCCCCATGTCCTCCATATTATTTGTTATGCTCCACAGATAAGTGAAACCATATGATAACTGACTCTCTCTGCTTGACTTATTTCACTCAGCATAATCTCCTCCAGTCCTGTCCATGTTGCTACAAAAGTTGGGTATTCATCCTTTCTGATGAAGGCATAATACTCCATAGTGTATATGGACCACGTCTTCCTTATCCATTCGTCCGTTGAAGGGCATCTTGGTTCTTTCCACAGTCTGGCGACCGTGGCCATTGCTGCTATAAACATTGGGGTACAGATGGCCCTTCTTTCACAAGATCCTAGCAAACAGGATCCAACAGCACATTAAAAAGATTATCCACCATGACCAGGTGGGATTCATCCCTGGGTTACAAGGATGGTTCAACATTCGCAAATCAATCAATGTGATAGAACAAATTCAATAAGAGAAGAGAGAAGAACCACATGGTCCTCTCAATTGATGCAGAAAAAGCATTTGACAAAATCCAGCATCCGTTCCTGATTAAAACGCTTCAAAGTAGAGGGATAGAGGGAACATTCCTGAATTTCATCAAATCTATCTATGAAAAACCTACAGCAAATATCATCCTCAATGGGAAAAAGCTCGCAGCCTTCCCATTGAGATCAGGAACATGACAAGGATGCCCACTCTCACCACTCTTGTTCAACATAGTATTAGAAGTCCTAGCAACAGCAATCAGACAACAAAGAGAAATAAAAGGTATCCAAATTGGCGAGGAAGAAGTCAAACTCTCTCTCTTCGCAGATGACATGATTCTTTATATGGAAAACCCGAAAGACTCCACCCCCAAACTTCTAGAACTCATACAGCCACTCAGTAATGTGGCAGGATACAAAGTCAATGTACAGAAATCAGTGCTTTCTTATACACTAACAATGAAAATACAGAAAGGCAAATTAGAGAATCGATTCCATTTACTATAGTGCCAAGAACCATAAGATACCTTGGAATAAACCTAACCAAAGAGGTAAAGGATCTGTACTTGAGGAACTACAGAACACTCATGAAAGAAATTGAAGAAGACACAAAAAGATGGAAGACCATTCCATGCTCTTGGATCGGAAGAATAAATATTGTTAAAATGTCTATACTGCCTAGAGCAATCTATACTTTTAATGCCATTCCGATCAAAATTCCACCGGTATTTTTCAAAGAGCTGGAGCAAATAATCCTAAAATTTGTATGGAATCAGAAGAGCCCCCAAACTTGTTTATTATTAAAAGGAAGAAGGATAGAATGAATACTATGGGACAATGAAAAAGTTATATTAGCTACACTCTCTTGGGATTCCTGGGTGGCTCAGTCAGTTAAGCGGCTGCCTTCAGCTCAGGTCATGATCTCAGGGTCCTGGGATCGAGTCCCACATCGGGCTCCTTGCTCCACAGGGAGCCTGCTTCTCCCTCTTCCTCTACCTGCCACTCTGCCTGCCTGTACTCTCTCTATCTCTCTGACAAATAAATAAATAAAATCTTTTTAAAAAATTAGCTACACACTCACCATTACATAAATTTCTATTATGGAAAAAAAAAATCACCTGACACTTCATTTCTGGTCCTCCCCCCCATTAATAAAGAATCTTATAAAGCCAGCACCTCCAAGGACTGAAGGATGAGGTTTTTGTTTTGTTTTGTTTTGTTTTGTTTTTAAGGCAGATGATTATGTCTTATTCATTTCCACATCTCCCAAGACTAACACAGAAATATTCTTAATAAATGTTTATCAAAGTGAATAATCAAACACTCCTATGGCTCTTATCTGGGTTAAACCCCTTCAGCAATATGTAGAATGCAGACTTGCCATTTTTAATGAATAGCACTATATCATATACATGACACTGTTCGCTTTACATACTGTATGATCCAATTGGTTACATGGTGAAGCACTTTAGTATGCTCTTGCTATTCGATATTTTTGAGGATAAATGAGTAAAAATCTTAAAAAAAAAAAAAAACCAACTAACTCCCAAAGCATGATCATGTTCTCTCAAGCTGACTATTTAAATCAAACACAAGAGGAGTCTGGGAAAATGGCAGAGTGGGAGGATCCTAAGCTTCCCCATTCCCAATTCACAACTAGATATCACTCACATCCATGTAAATAGACTGGAGAGGGATCCAAAGACTGGCAGAACAAACACCACAACTAAATGGAGAGAAGCCACATCTGAGAGCTTAAGAAGGGCAGAAACAGTGATTGGGAGCTCCCTGAAGGAGAGAGGGAGCTGTGGGCACAGAGAGGGGAAAACACCAGGGAGCCTGCACTGGGAAGACAATTCCCCAAAATATCTGGTCTTGAAAACCAGAGGGGCTGAATTCTGTGAGTTTGTATAAGCAACAGGACTTGGAGTCTGGAGCTGACTTAGCTCAGGCAAGCTAGAGGGTGAGGAATAGCTGCATCCCTGCCCTTAAAGTGACAACTGCTCAGGAGAGGCAACATAGAAGTGACAGTTTGCACAATGCCTGAGGCAAATGGGAGGGAGATCTGTTTACAGGGATTTCTGAGCATGTTGGGGGACTTCTCTGGGAACAAAGAAGCTGGCAAGTGCCATTTCCCTCCCTTGTCCCCCAGCATAAACACAGATTCACCTGTAAGAGGTGGCACTGCACTGGCACTTGCTACCTAACCTGCTAGCACAATACCCCAGTTCTCCTGAGGACTCACCCACTCCAACCCTGCTGGCCTTGGCTCTGGGCACAGAACAAACTTTCTTAACTCAGTGTTTGGCCCTGCCCAGCCCTCACAGGCACAGACACTATGCCCCACAGCTACTGTGTGCCTGTCCTCCAGGGGCCACCACGCTTTGGGGGGTGGGGACCCAGTCTAGGACTAGTGGCTCAGCACAAATTTTGCTAACACCACTTCCCCACCTCTGACCTCTCCTGTGTCATGCCCCTTCAGAGCTGGTCTGCAGGGATCTCAACACCACAGAGAGCAAGCAGAGCCTGAACAGGCAGAGAGTCAGGGCAGGCATCTGGACTGAAAGAAAAACAGACCCAGACACAATAGCAGGATGCAAACAACACACATAGGAGACTCCCCTGAAGTGCCACATTCTGATAAACATCAGACACTGCACTGCAAGGCATTACAGGACCTCTTCTTCATAAAGACACTACTTTCAAGAGCAGATGATGTAGCTGAATTTCCAACACAGAGAAACAGATACAGAGACATAGACAAAATGAGGAGATAGAGAAATATGTATCAAATGAAAGAACAGGACAAAATCATAGCAGGAGATCTAAGTGAAACAGAAATAAGTAATGGGCCTGATAGAGAATTTAAAGTAATGATCATAAAGATACTCATCGGACTTTAGAAAATCAAGCTAAGAAGGTGAAAGACAAACAAATACTGCATAGTGAGAATACACTTAGAGAACTCAGTGATTTCATCAAGCATAATAATATTCATATTATATGAAATCCCAGAAGAGAGAGAAAGGGAAGCAGAAAATGTATTTGAAGAAATATAAGATTGATAAACCATTGGCCACACTAATCCAAAAGAAAAGAGAGAAAGCCCAAATTAAAAAAATTATGAATGAAAAGGGAGAGATCACAACTAACATCAAGGAAGTAGAAACAATCATCAGAAGTTATTATCAACAGTTATATGCCAATAAGCTAAGCAACCTAGATGAAATGGATGCATTCCTGGAAAACTATAAACTCCCAAAATTGAACCAGGAAGAAATTGACAACCTGAATAGACCGATATCTAGTAACGAGATTGAAGCAGTGATCAAAAACCTCCCAAAAAACAAGAGCCCAGGACCTGACGGATTCCCTGGGGAATTCTATCAAACTTTCAAAGAAGAAATAATACCTATTCTCCTGAAGTTGTTTCAAAAAATTGAAGCAGAAGGAAAACTTCCAGACTCTTTTTATGAAGCCAGCATTACCCTGATCCCCAAACCAGGCAAAGACCCTACCAAAAAGGAGAATTTCAGACCAATATCACTGATGAATATGGATGCTAAGATTCTCAACAAGATCCTAGCAAACAGGATCCAACAGCACATTAAAAAGGTTATCCACCATGACCAGGTGGGATTCATCCCTGGGTTACAAGGATGGTTCAACATTCGCAAATCAATCAATGTGATAGAACAAATCAATAAGAGAAGAGAGAAGAACCACATGATCCTCTCAATTGATGCAGAAAAAGCTTTTGACAAAATCCAGCATCCGTTCCTGATTAAAACGCTTCAAAGTAGAGGGATAGAGGGAACATTCCTGAACTTCATAAAATCTATCTATGAAAGACCCACAGCAAATATCATCCTCAATGGGAAAAAGCTCGCAGCCTTCCCGTTGAGATCAGGAACACGACAAGGATGCCCACTCTCACCACTCTTGTTCAACATAGTATTAGCAGTCCTAGCAACAGCAATCAGACAACAAAGAGAAATAAAAGGTATCCAAATTGGCAAGGAAGAAGTCAAACTCTCTCTCTTCGCAGATGACATGATTCTTTATATGGAAAACCCGAAAGACTCCACCCCCAAACTTCTAGAACTCATACAGCCATTCAGTAATGTGGCAGGATACAAAGTCAATGTACAGAAATCAGTGCTTTCTTATACACTAACAATGAAAATACAGAAAGGCAAATTAGAGAATCGATTCCATTTACTATAGCGCCAAGAACCATAAGATACCTTGGAATAAACCTAACCAAAGAGGTTAAGGATCTGTACTCGAGGAACTACAGAACACTCCTAAAAGAAACTGAAGAAGACACAAAAAGATGGAAGACCATTCCATGCTCTTGGATCGGAAGAATAAACATTTGTTAAAATGTCTATACTGCCTAGAGCAATCTATACTTTTAATGCCATTCCGATCAAAATTCCACCAGTATTTTTCAAAGAGCTGGAGCAAATAATCCTAAAATTTGTATGGAATCAGAAGAGACCCCGAATTGCTAAGGAAATGTTGAAAAACAAAAATAAAACTGGTGGCATCATGTTACCTGATTTCAAGCTTTACTACAAAGCTGTGATCACCAAGACAGCATGGTACTGGCATAAAAACAGACACATAGACCAGTGGAACAGAGTAGAGAGCCCAGATATGGACCCTCAACTCTATGGTCAAGAGCTGAAAACTTCCTGAATCTGGGAAGAGAAACACAGATCCAGGTTCAGGAGGCACGGAGTTTCCCCCAACAAATTCAACCCAAGGAGGTTCACACTAAGACACACAGTAATTAAAATGGCAAATAAATAGTAATAAAGAAAGAATGTTAAAGGTTGCAAGAGAATAGAGACCATTAAATACAAAGGAAACCCTAAGTCTATCAGCTCATTTTTTGGCAGAAACTTTCCAGTCCAGAATGGAGTGGCATGATGTATTCAAAGTGCTAAAAGGCAAAAATCTGCAGCCAAAAATACTCTATCCAGCAAGGTTATCATTCAGAATAGAAGGGGAGATAAAGAATTTGCCAGACAAACAGAAGTTAAAAGAATTTATGACCACTAAACCACCACTATAAGAAGTGTTAAGGGGGACTCTGTGAATGGAAAACAAAAACCATAAGTAAGAGTAAAAACAAACAAGCAAACAAACCAAAAACAAAAACAAAAAAACCCAGGAAGCACAAAAGCAAAAAAAGAAAAAAAAAATAGTATATCTGTAAAAAACAGTCAGGAGAAGCACAAAATAAAAGGATGTTAATATCTGACAGATGGAAGGGAGAGGAGTAAATAATGAGTTCACAATTAAGCAACCATCACCTTAATATAGACTATTATAAGCAAAAGACGTTATTTATAAACCTAATGGTAACACAAATCAAAAAAAAGTAATATATATGCAAAAAATGAAGAGTAAGAAATCCAAGTATATCACTAAAGAAAACCAGCAAACCATGAAAGAGTAGAAAGGATCAGAGAAAAACTACAAAAACAACCACAAAACAAGTAATAAAATAGCAATAAATACATATATATCAATAACTACCTTGAAAGTCAATGGACTAAATGTTCTAATCAAAAGACATATAGTGTCAGAAAGGATAAAAAACAAGATCCATCTCTATGCTGCCTATAACAGATTCATTTCAGACCTAAAGACATCTGCAGATTAAAAGCGAGGGGATGGGAAAACATTTGTCATGCAAACAGATATCAAAAGAAAGCCGGAGGGGGTGCCTGGGTGGCTAGGTCAGTTACTCAGTTACTCTTCAAACTCTTGGTTTGAGCTCAGGTCATAATCTCATGGGTCATGAGATCAAGCTCCTAGTCAAGCTCCATGCTCAGTGGAGAGTCTGCTCGGGATTCTCACCCTCTTTCCCTTCCTACTCGCACTCTTTCACATGAGTGTGCACACTCCTTCTCTAAAGTAAATAAAGAAATCTTTAAAAGAAAGAAAGCCAGCCAGCCAGAGTAGCAACACTTCCATTGGACAAAATAGACTTTAAAACAAAGTCTTTAAAAAGAGACAAAGGACACTACAAAATAATAAAGGGGACAACCTAATAAAAAGATATAACAATTATAAATATATATGCACCTGAATAAATGAAACAGTTAAAAACAAACATAAAGGAATGCATCTGTCATGATTAGCACTGGGTGATATAAGGAATTGTTGAATCACTACATTGTATACCTAAAACTCATATTATACTATATGCTAACTATAACAGAATTAAAATAAAACTTTTTAAATGTGATATATCAATCAATCATGAAACCATTAACTTAAAAAATGTTTATCATCCATTTTCTTAGCAGTCAGAGAAAAACAGTACAGAAGTAGCCATTGGGAACCATAGCTTGGCCTACTCAGGAATGTGGTAATAATTTGTAAACCATTTTTCTTTATAAGTAGTCCTAGATTGAGACCATTTTACCTGAGGTTTGGCAAACCAAATGAAAGTTTTCACACTCTTTCATATCTCAGATTCTCCAACTTATCTATGATTGCACGAGGCGAGTAGTCTGGGAAAAAAACCTTTAACCACCAACAGGAAAGAAAACTAGCTGGAGAACAGAAAGAATTTAACAGACTGAGCATCTAATCTGTGTCAGACATAGCGCTAAGGTCATTATCTAATTTAGTTCTGATAACAACCTTAAATGACATAGGCATTGTTATAGGAAACTTCTTTTAGATTCAAAGAAATTGAATAACATGAAAGATCACTGTTGCACATTTGTTCCCAGAAAGCAGACTCTGAGATAGAGATTTGTGTTCAGAGAATTTGAAAAGAGTATTCTCAGGATCAATACCTGGAGGAGAAGAGAAAAAAGTAGCATTGGGCAGAAGAAGGAGTTGGGGATCAATCCAGTCTCAATGAGGACTCAGCTAATCCCATGGGGAGTTCTAGAGCTAGAGTAGCCCTGTAAGAGTTGTCCCAAGTTGGGATGAGCGGGCCAGGATTTTACACTCCCATGAAAACCACTTAGACATATTCCACGGCACTAGCAACCGCTGAGGGAAATAAATTCTTCAGTCCCAAATAGAGATCTGAGCAACACATCATAGTATCTGCTATAGTCAACCAGCCCAGAAGTAAGGAAGCCAGAATGTTAACACAGCTCCAACACCAAAGCCCATGTACTCTTCCACTGTACTTGCCCCAACAGGCAGTCAGCTGATTGGGTAGCTACATGTTTTACCATCTTACAAAATGGTATAAAGGAATAATAATCTAGTTCTGGAATATGGCCTTGGTGTCTTGATATCACAGAAATTTTCCAAATTTCATGTAGATAATTCAACCTTGGCTCTATTATTTTTTTATGATTAACACCTCTTCTAAGGTTGTCCACAAAACTTCCCTTATTAAGTGGATTCAACCAAAACACTAAGTATGGTAAAAACTTAAAACATTCTATCTCAGTGAATTCATTAGGTAATTTCCAAATGCTTCATCATAAAATTCTTTGAGAATTCAGGAATAATTGAGTAGCATGATTTGTGTCAGATGTGTGGTATTCTTTTTTTATTATTTAATTTAATTTTTTTTTCAAATATATTTGATCACCTAAGGTTAAAGATGGATATTGGTTCAGAACTCCCAAGGGAAAATGATATATAATAACTCAGAAAGCCTTAATGAAATGCATAAGTCTCTTACCTTGATATGAAAGTCTGAAAAGTGTAGCTAAAATTTATCAGTTATGTTTTTTAATTTGAAAGTTACATGATTGAAGCAAAGCAAACATGGCAGAGACAGCATTCATCCATTCAACAAACACTCACAGAGGACCTATGGTATGCAAGGATCAGCGTTACACATTCAAAGCATGCTGGCTGTGACTTAGCTTTTCTGAAGATATCTGATCGGCTTTCCAGCTACATCAGAGTGATATCTTCTTGCTACAGTGTTTTAGAATAAACAACCACTTTATGTAACAACTGAAACCAAATATCCTTAACAAATATTTTTCTTTATATTTATGTGTACTTATATATAAGCACATATATAAACCTAATATGCAGCAATATTCTTTAACTTCTTTAACCTAAAAAGTTTACTACAACAATATCTATATACATAGTTATTCTATCTATATACATAGTTATTCTCTCTCTCTCTCTCTCTCTCTCTCTCACACACACACACACACACACACACACAGAATACTTGGATGGTATGAAATTCTGCAATGTATGTTTAAGGGAATTAAAAAGACAGGCATTTTTGTTATTTTCTCCCTTTGAAGCCACAAGAGAAAGAGCAAGTTATGTATTCCAAATTGTACACTAAAAATGATTAAGATTAAGGATATCAGAAAAATTTTTTCGCTTACATATGGAACTATATTGTAATTCAGGCCTTCCCTCCATCGTATTACCCTTTACCCAGGCACTGAAATGTTTACTTTCCTGTAGTGCAGTGGTTCTCACAGTATGGTTCTAGGACCAGCAGACATCAGCCTCACCTGGGAGCTTGTTAGAAATGCAAATTATTGGAACCCTTCTCAAATTTATTAAAGCAGGAACTTTGGAAGGGTTCCAACAATGTATGTATTAATAAACCCTCCAGATGATTCTGATACATGCTTGTTTCAGAGCCATGGTCGTAAAATTATACAGTAACTCTGTTTTTAATATACACTCAATAAATGCTTATTTGGGGTCATATAATAAGTGCTAGATATTATTCAACCTTTGTTAATGGCACTTGTGCATCATGTATAATTAATTTAAAAGATACATTTACATAATATTATATATTATGTATGCTGGATACAATTGTGTCTCGCAAGCTCCCTAGGAGATTCTAATGCATGCTCAAATTTGAGACCACTGCTCTAACTCATTATCCATTAGTCCTGTCCAAAACAGAAACCTTGTATGATCCATTACCAATAAATATAAATGTTGCAATTGTCTTTAAAGAACAAGAGGCAAACAAAGATCTAAGAATTCTTGGCAGCACAGAGCATCTTTTTGCATTTCTAAGCAGTGCAGTGCATCAGCTAGAGTAGCAAATTCTGCATAAAAGCACTTGGGTTTGAGTTTCCATTCTTTGACCTCTTGATTGTAGCTTCTTGGGAAATCATTTAATTTTCACAATTATTTGTTTTCTTTTCTATAAAAGGAGGGCCTTGCCTTGGGGATCTTTACAGTGACTTCTACCTCTTTAAGCTCTGTGATTCAAAGCATCTCAACTGATAGGTATATTGTTACCATTTTGGAGACACCCCATTTACCATTTTTTTCCATTTCATTCTATTACTCAAAAGCACATCAAGGCCATATCACAGCTCAATAATGAGAATATAACCCAGCTAAAAAGTAAGCAAAGGATCTGAATAGATATTCCTCCAAAGAACACATATAAATAGCCAACAGGCACATGAAAAGACACTCAACATCATTGGCCATCAGTGAAATGCAACTCAAAACCACAATGGTACTACTTCACACCACTAGAATGGCTATAATAAAAATGACTGATAAAGATGGTGGTGAAGACATAGAGAAGTCAGAACCCTGATACATTGCTGGTGGGATAAAATGGTGTGGCTGATATGGAAAACAGTTTGGTGGTTCCTCAAAAGGTTAAACATAGAGTTCCCGTATGACCCAGCAATTCCACTCCTAGATATATACCAAAAGAACTGAAAATGTATCTGCAAAGAGGTTACACACAAATGTTCACAAATAGTCATAGCATTATGCGTAATAGTCAAAAAAGTAGAAACAACCCAAACATTTATCAGTGATGAATGGATGAATAAAATGTGGTATATCCATACAAAAGAATATTTTTCAGCAATAAAAAGGAATGATGTGTGAACGCATGTTATAATACGATGAACCTCAAAAATATTAAGCTAACTAAAAGAAAAGAGCCACAAAAGACTACATATTGTATTCGTTTGAAATGTTTAGAATAGGCATAGCCATAAAAATTCATAGATAAATGTGGCTCAGTAGGTTAAGCATAGGATGTTGGCTCAGGTCATGATCACAAGGTCCTGGGATTGAGTCCCTAGTGGGGCTCCATGCTTACTGGAGAGTCTCCTTCTTCCCGCCCTCTGCCCTTCCCCCAACTTGTACTCACTTGCTCTCTCTCACAAATAAATAAATAAAATATTTTTTTTTAAAAATGAATGGATAGAGAAAACAGATTGATGGCTACCTAGAGCAGGAAAGGCTGAAGGGAAATGGGGGCAAGTGGGAGGATGTGGGACTGTTAAAGAGTAAAGGGTTTCTTTGGGGATGACGGAAATGTTCTGAAATTGATTGTGGTGAGGTTTGCACAGTTCCATGAATAAACTGAAAACCACTGAATTCTGTACTTTAAATGGGTGGATGGTATGTGAATTATATCTCAATAAATCTGTTACAGAAAAATACAAACATATCAGAAGCTTCTCCCCTGCTCCATTTCTCTCCCAGTTGTGTATCAAATGACCATCAGTGAGATATTAAACCAATGCCTTTATGACTATGGTAGTCTGGAATGAAGTGCCATCCTCTTGTATCCTCACTCATTATCTTAATTTTCAAGCAATTTGGATGCAGTGTAGATCGACCAACACTCAATTCTGTTACTTTTATTCAAACCCAAATGCCTAACAAAGGCATTTACCAAGATAAATGCTAGAAGCTGCCTTTTTTTCTAATTATATTGCAAATGACCACAACATATTAATGACATGCTTTGAATTGGGCACAAACAGGACATCTAGAAAATGAGCAAACATTTCTCAATTCTGTCTTTAATCCTTGAATTCATTCAGTGGGAATTCTAAAAGTTAATGTGAGAGATTTGTAAAAAGGAAACTTTATCTCTTCTGAAGCTCACTGGCTTTTTAAGTCACAGACACATACAAATTGTCCTTTCAAAACTTTTGCTACATTATGCACATGCAAACAAACAACAATTGAGGAAGCAAATTCCTAAAAACCTGCAATGATGAGGTTAGTTATAATCGTAAATTGGGCCTTACAGAGCATGCTGAATAAGCAATTATTTCTTACCTGTTCTATTTCCTCAAGTTCAAGGTAGACCAAAAGACATTCCTTGTATAAGTCTCCATAACTAATTTTTCCTTAATCAAATCAGGAATGCAAATTTCTTTTCCTAATAGCATAGGGCTAGAGAACACGATTTTCATTATAGAGAGGACTGTGTACAAAAGGACATTTTAGAAATCTGGGCCAAATGGTATTTTAAGACATTAGGAGCTAGTAAGAATTTGTGTTATGTTTAACTGCATGTTACAGTAAAATAAAACCTTTAGGATTTAAGAATATAAATAGTTGATTGTCACTAGTTAATTATGGCTTAAGCTACCAGACGGATCAAGAAAATCACATCTTTAAAAACTGCTCTTTATATAATTGCTAGCATTTGAGGGAATGAGGGACTGCTTTAAGAAGCTGAAATGTATAGTTCCTATTCTCATGAAAATGTAAGTGGGCATAAATTTTTGCATATAGCTTCATGAGCATATCCCAAGGCAGTTCTATAGATACCAATTTAAGAATCCAATAAAGCTTGGGAAAAAATCTAAAGATACCAAAATACACCTATGACTATACTGAAAAAAGTCTAACAACACCAAGTGGCAACAAGGATATGGAAAAACTGTAATTCTCATTGTTTTGATAAACTGTTTGGCAGTTTCTGAAAAAGTCAAACAGGCATCTGTACTATGACCCAGCAATTCTACTCTGAGGTATTTGTCCCAAAGAAATAAAAACATGTGTCTATACAAAGTTTTATATAAGATTATCCTTGGCCTTATTCTTAAGAGGTTAAAAACTAGAAACAACTCAAATGGCCACCAACAAAAACATAAATAAATATGGCATATTTATACAATGGAAGCCTATAAAGAAAATAACAAAGTAATGTGCTACTTATATCCACAATAATATATAGCTAAATTTCAAAAACATGATGAATGAAAGAAGCCAAACCCAAGAAAGTATCAAGTTCTAGGGGTGGAACAAGATGGAGGAAGAATAGGAGACCTAAATATCATTGGGTCCCAGGAGTTCAGCTAGTTATCAAACCATTCTGAACACCTACAAACTCAACAGAAGATAGAAGAGAAGAAGAGCAGCATTTCTAGGAACAGAAAAGTGACCACTTTCTGGAAGGTAGGACATTCGGAGAAGTGAATGTAAGGCGATATACGGGAAGATAGCCTGCAGGGGAAGGGGCCAGCTCCTGGCAAGCAGTAGAGCAGCGAAGCACAAAACTGGAACTTTTAGAAGTCTGCTCCACTGAGAGGGATGTTGCTCCAGAGGCTAAGCATGGAGGAGACACTTTCTGGGACACTGTGGTCTCAGGACCCACACGGGGTCACAAAAAGACTGGGGGTGTCTGAGTGTGGCAGAGCTGGGGAAGCCAGCTGCGGAGATGGAGCTGAGGAGTGGACTCTCAGCTCGGGCTTACCTTAAACCATGATCCAAGGCAGAGTCAGGCCACTGCCCTTCAAGCAGGGATCCCACAAGTGGCAGATCTGGGGAGATCCCTCCATTCTCCTCCAGGAGGAGCGGCGTGGGAGTGCGCTGCAGGAATCTGCTGAATTTGGAGACTCCAAATGGCACCATGCACCAGAGAGAGAAATGCTTGGTCACAGGCTGGGTGAGCACAGAGTGTGACTGGAGATCAGGGAGATGGGAGTGATTGACTGCTTTTATCTGACAGCACACTGAGGAGTGGGGCTCTGAGCTCTCAGCAACTATGAGGTGAGAGATTGGGAGGCCACCACTTTCATTCCCATCCTCCAAAGTTGGACAGAAAGTGTTCAGGGAACAAAAGCTACTGAGAGCGAACCCGAGCAGATTACTTAGCCTGGCTTCTGGCAAGGGCAGTGCAATTCCACCTTGGGTGAAGACATTTGAGAACCACTGCAACAGGCCCCTCCTCTAGAAAATTAACAAGAATATCCAGCCAAGGCCAAGTGTACAGATCAATGAGAACTGCAAAACTTCAGACCTACAGGAACACAGCACATAGAATTCATGGCTTTGTTCCCATGATATCTAGTCTTTCAAAGTTAAATTTTTAAAATTTTATTTTTTATCCTATTTTTTAAATTTTTCCTCTTTCTTATTTTAACATTTTTAACAATATTATCTTATCAAGACCTTTTAAAAAATCTTTTAAAATTTTCATTGTTATAGTTATATTCTATCCCTTCATTGTATTTAACATTATTTTTTGTATACATACAGGTTTTTCTTTCTTTAAAATTTTGGAATAGAGTTTCTTCTAATAGATCGAAATATACTCTAAATCTAGTGCATGGCTTTGATCTAGCCTCCAGCCTGATCTCATTCTTTCCCCTTTTTTAAAAATTCTTTTTTCAACCAACTCCTTATCTTATCAATTCCTTCTTTAGACTCTTTTTAAATTTTCATCTTTACAGTCATATTCCATCCCTCCATCATGTTTACCCTTATTTTTGTATACATAGGAGTTTTTCTTTCTTTAAAATTTTGGAAGGCAGTTCCTTCTAATACACCAAAACACACCCAAAATCAAGCACCAGTCTAATATATATCTATATCAATATCAATATCAATATCGATATAGATCGATACAGATACAGCTATAGATAGAGATATAAATTTTTTTTCTCCTTTCTTCTCCCTCCAGTTTCAGGTCTCTTCTGATTTGGTTAGTGTGTATTTCCGAGGTCATTGTTGCTACCCTTTCAGTATTTTGTTCTCTCATTCATCTATTCTTATCTGGATAAAATGACAAGGAGGAAAAACTCACCTCAAAAAAAGAACAAGAGGCAGTACAGACGGCTAGGGACCTAACCAATAAGGACATTAGTGAGATGTCAAAACTAGAGTTCAGAATGACAATTATGAAGGTGCTAGCTGGCTCAAAAAAAGCATTGAAGATACTAGAGAATCCCTTTCTGGAGAAATAGAGAACTAAAATCTAACCAAGTTGAAATCAAATACAGGTTTTAATGAGGTGCAATAAAAAATGGAGGCTCTTACTGCTAGGATAAATGAGGCAGAAGAGAGAATTAGTGATATAGAAAACCAAATGATGGAGAATAAAGAAGCTGAAAAAAGAGATAAACAACTACTGGACCATGAGGGGAGAATTTGAGAGATAAGTGATACCATAAGATGAAAGAGTATTAGAATAATTGGGATCCCAGAAGAAGAAGGGGTGGGGGGGGGGCAGAAGGTATATTACAGCATATTGTAGCACAGAATTTTCCTAACTTGGCAAAGGGAAAAGCATCAAAATCCAGGAGGCGCAGAGAACCCCCCTCAAAATCAATAAAAATGGGTCAACATCCCATCATCTAATAGTAAAACTTAGAAGTCTCAGTGACAAAGAGAAAATCCTGAAAGCAGCTCAGACAGGAGGTCTGTAACATACAATGGTAGAAATATTAGATTGGCAGCAAAACTATCCACAGAGATCTGGCAGGCCAAAAAGGACTGGCATGATATATTCAGAGCACTACATGAGAAAAATTTACAGCCAAGAATACTATATCTAGCTAGACTATCATTGAAAATAGGAGAGATAAAAAGCTTCCAGGACAAACAAAAACTAAAAGAATTTGCGAACACCAAACCAGCCCTATAGGAAATATTGAAAGCAGTCCTCTAAGCAAAGAGAGAGCCTAAAAGTAACCAGAAAGGAACAGAGACAATATACAGTAACAGTCACCTTACAGGCAATACAATGGCACTAAATTCATATCCTTCAATAGTTACCCTGAATGTAAATGGGCTAAATGTCCCAATCAAAAGACAGAGGGTATCAGAGTGGATTAAAAAAAACAAGACCCGGGGAGCCTGGGTTAAGCCTCTGCCTTCAGCTCAGGTCATGATCCCAGGGTCCGATCCCCGGGATCGAGCCCCGCATCGGGCTCTCTGCTCAGCAGGGATCCTGCTTCCTCCTCTCTCTCTGCCTGCCTCTCTGCCTACTTGTGATCTCTGTCTGTCAAATAAATAAATAAAATCTTTAAAAAAAAAAAAAAAACAAGACCCATTGATATGCTGAATGCAAGACACTCATTTTAGACTCAAAGACACCTCCAGATTGGAAGTGAGGGGCTGGAAAACAATTTATCATGCTAATGGACATCAAAAGAAAGCTGGGGTGACAATCCTTATATCAGATCAATTAGATTTTAAACCAAAGACTACAATAAGAGATGAGGAAGGACACTACATCATATTTAAAAGATCTATCCAACAAGAAGATCTAACAATTTTAAATATCTATGCCCCTAACAGGGGAGCAGCCAGTTATAAAAACCAATTAATAACAAAACCAAAGAAGCACATCAACGATAATACAATAATAATAGGGGACTTTAACACTCCCCTCACTGAAATGGACAGATCATCTAAGCAAAAGATCAAGAAGGAAATAAAGGCTTTAAATGACATACTGGACCAGATGGACATCACAGATAAATTCAGAACATTCCGTCCCAAAACAACAGAACACACATTCTTCTCTAGTGCATATGGAACATTCTCCAGAATAGATCACATCTTGGGTCACAAATCAGTTCTCAGCTGGTACCAAAAGATTGGGATCATTCCCTGCACATTTTCAGACCACGATGCTTTGAAATTAGAACTCAACCACAAGACGAAAGTTGGAAAGAACTCAAATACATGGAGGCTAAAGAGCATCCTACTAAAGAACGAATGGGTCAACCAGAAAATTAAAGAAGAATTGAAAAAATTCATGGAAACAAATGAAAATGAAAAAACAACTGTTCAGAATCTTTGGGATTCAGCAAAGGCGGTCCTGAGAGGAAAGTATATAGTGATACAAGCCATTCTCAAGAAACAAGAAAATTCTCAAGTACACAGCCTAACCCTACACCAAAAGGAGCTAGAGAAAGAACAGCAAAGAAAGCCTAAACTCAGCAGGAGAAGAGAAATAATAAAGATCAGAGCAGAAATCAATGAAATAGAAACCAAAAGAATAGTAGAACAGATCAACAAAAGTAGGAGCTGGTTCTCTGAAAGATTAAATGAGATCGATAAACCCCTGGCCAGACTTATCAAAAAAGAGAAAGGACCCAAATTAATAAAATCATGAAGAGGAGAGATCACAACCAAAACCAAAGAAATACAAACAATTATAAGAACATATTATGAGCAACTATACACCAGCAAATTTGACAATCAGAAGAAATGGATGTATTCCTAGAGATATATAAACTACCAAAACTGAACCAGAAAGAAATAGAAAACCTGAACAGACCCATAACCAGTAAGGAGAGTGAAGCAGTCATTAAAAATCTCCCAGCAAACAAGAGTCCAGGGCCAGATGGCTTCCCAGGGGAATTCTACCAAATATTTAAAGAAGAATTAATACCTATTCTCATGAAAGTGTTCCAAAAAACTGAAATGGAGGGAAAACTTCCAAACTCATTTTATGAGGGCAGCATTACCTTGATCCCAAAGCCAGACAAAGACCCCATCAAAAAAGAGAATTACAGACCAATATCCCTGATGAACATGGATATAAAAATTCTCACCAAAATACTAGTCAATAGGATCCAACAGTACATTAAAAGGATTATTCACCACAACCAAGTGGGATTTATTCCTGGGCTGCAAGGTTGGTTCAACATCTGCAAATCAACCAATGTGATACAATACATTAATAAAAGAAAGAAGAACCATCTGATACTCTCAATAAATGTTGAAAAAGCATTTGACAAAGTACAGCATCCTTTCTTTTTTTTTTAAGTTTTTAAAATTTATTTGACAGACAGAGATCACAAGTAGGCAGAGAGGCAGGCAGAGAGAGAGGAGGAAGCAGGCTCCCTGATAAGCAGAGAGCTTGACACGGAGCTCGATCCCAGGACCCCGGAATCACGACCTGAGCTGATGGCAGAGGCGTTAACCCACTGAGCCACCCAGGCCCCCCAGTATAGTATCCTTTCTTGGCCAAAACTCTTCACAGCATAGGGATAGACAATACATACCTCAATATCATAAAAGCCATCTATGAAAAACACACAGCAAATGTCATTCTCAATGGGGAAAACCTGAGAGCTTTTCCCCTAAGGTAAGGAACATGGCAGGGCTGTCCACTATCACCACTGCTATTCAACATAGTACTAGAAGTCCTAGCTTCAGCAATCAGACAACAAAAAGAAATTAAAGGCATCCTAATTGGCAAAAAAGTCAAACTCGCACTCTTTGCAGATGATATATGCGGAAAACCCAAAAGACTCCACTCCAATACTTCTAGAACTCATAAAGGAATTCAGTAAAGTGTCTGGATATAAAAGTAATGTACAGAAATCAGTTGCATTTCGATACACCAACAGCAAGGCAGGAGAAAGAGAAATAAGGAATCGATCCCATTTACAATTGCACCCAAAACCATAAGATACCTAGGAACAAACCTAACCAAAGAGGCAAAGAATCTATATTCAGAAAACTATAAAGTACTCATAAAAGAAATTGAAAAGACACAAAGAAAAGGAAAAACATTCCATGCTCCTGAATTGGAAGAAAAAATATTGTGAAAATGTCTATGCTATCTAAAGCAATCTACAAATTTAAGGCAATCCCTATCAAAATACCATCAACTTTTTTCAAAGAAGTGGAACAAATAATCCTAAAATTTATATGGAACCAGAAAAGACCCCGAATAGCCAGAGGAATGTTGAAAAAGAAAACCAAAACTGGCAGCATCACAATTTCAAGCTTCAAGCTCTATTACAAAGCTGTGCTCATCAAGACAGTATGGTACTGGCACAAAAACAGACACATAGATCAATGGAAACAGAAGAGAGAGCCCAGAAATGGACCCTCAACTCTATGGTCAACTAATCTTCAACAAAGCAGGAAAGAATGTCCAATGGAAAAAAGACAGCCTCTTCAACAAATGGTGTTGGGAAAATTGGACAGCCACATGCAGAAAAATGAAACTGGACCATTTCCTTACATCACACAGAAAAAATAGAATCAAAATGGATGAAAGACCTCAAAGTGAGAGAGGAATCCAATCAAAATCCTTGTGGAGAACACAGGCAGCAACCTCTTCAACCTCAGCTGCAGCAACTTCCTCCTAGAAACATTGCCAAAGGCAAGGGAAGTAAGGGCAAAAGTGAACTATTGGGACTTCATCAAGATAAAAAGCTTTTGCACAGCAAAGGAAACAGTCAACAAAACCAAAAGACAACTGACAGAATAGGAGAAGATATTTGCAAATGACATACCAGATAAAGGGCTAGTATCCAAAATTTAAAAGAACTTATCAAACTCAACACCCAAGGAACAAATAATCCAGTCAAAAAATGGGTAGAAGACATGAACAGACATTTCTGCAAAGAAGTCATACAATTGGACAGCACACACATGAAAAAGTGCTCAACGTCACTCAGCACCAGGGAAATACAAATCAAAACCCCAGTGAGATACCACCTCACACCAGTCAGAATGACTAAAATTAACCACCCAGGAAACAAGAGATCATGGCAAGGATGCAGAGGAGGGGAAACCCTCCTACCCTTTTGGTGGGAATGCAAGCTGGTACAGCCACTCTGAAAAACAGTGTGGAAAACAGAGGTTCCTCAAAAAGTTGAAAATAGAGCTACCCTATGACCCAGCAATTGCACTACTGAGTATTTACCCTAAAGATACAAATGTAGTATCTGAGGGGCACGTGCACCCAAATATTTATAGCAGCAATGTCCACAATAGCCAAACTATGGAAAGAGTCTAGATGTCCTTCAAAAGACGAATGGATAAAGAAGATCTGGTGTATACACACACACACGCGCGCGCGCACGCGCGCGCGCACACACACACAATGGAATATTACACAGCCATCAAAACCCAAAATCTTGCCATTTGCAATGATGTGGATGGAACTAGTGGGTATTATGTTACGTGAAATAAGTCAATCAGATAAAGACAACTGTCATATGATCTCTCTGATATGAGGAATTTGTGAGGCAGGGCAGAGGGTCATGGTGTGTAGGGAGGGAAAAAAATGAAACAAGATGGGACCAGGGAGGGAGACAAACCATAAGAGACTCTTAATCTCAGGAAACAAACTGAGGGTTGCTAGGGGATTGGGGTGGGGGGAGGGTTGGGTGGCTGGGTTATGGACATTCAGGAGGGTATGTGCTATGGTGAGTGCTGTGAATTGTGTAAGAGTGAAGATTCACAGACCTCTACTCCCGAAGCAAATAATACTTCATATGTTAAATAAATAAATAAATACATAAATAAATAACAATAAATAAAATAAAATGGTTAATGCTGACCAAGAAAGAAAGAAAGAATCAAATTCTAGTACAGGCAAAACAAACATACTTCAGTAGAAATCAGAACAATGACTGTTTCTGAAGAGTGTGATCTTCTAGAAAGGATCACATGGGATCTTTCGAGGATGCTGGAAATGTTCTACATCTTGATTTAAGTATGGATTACACAGGTGTATACATTTGTCAACATTGGTTGAACTGTATACTTAAGATTTGTGTCTTTTGCTTTATATAAATATACCTCAATAAAATATTTTGTAGAAAACTGAGATAAACTGGGGATCTGTAAATATCAGTACAAGTTAGGGAATTCAGATCTTTAACTACACATTTAAGCAAGTGTTAGTATAAACACTGGAAGAGATGACGTTTCTTCTTTAAATTGTAGAGAACTTTACTTGAATATGAAGCTGTAGACAACACTGAAAGAATGACAGTTCTAGAAGAAATAAGACTTTGTACTTTTATTTGGCTTACTTAGCATTTTCCTACATCTTTTGAGTCTTATGGCAACTCTGTGAGGAAGGTAGTATGAACGCCACCCTCCCCCTTGTGCAGATGAGGAAATTGAGGTTCAGAAAGGTTGAGGGTTCCACCCAAAGCCACACAGCCCATCTGTGGCAGAGCTAGGACCAGAACCCTTATTTTCCAAAGGAAGTTTAGTACTCATTTTACCTCTATTCCTTTAGAAAAAGGAAAGTAACAATAGCCAGAGAAACATAAGGTTAGATTCCAGAACTTGAATACTATTTAGCAAATTAAAAATCCAAAGTGTTCAATAAACATCTTTAAGAAGCTCTAGAGCCCTCCTGTATTTAGGTCTCAATAACGATTTGTTCACTGAAAAAGCATGGCTGAATCACACCAACAACACTCAGGGTTAGTTTGAGTTTCTCTGTTACTCAGCACCAAGCTTCACTAATAATTTTAAGGATACACGTAATTAAGAGCACAGGCAAAGCCAGGAGAGGTCCAGGACATGTAGAGTGGTTCCCCAGATCCTTTTGTCCTGCATCAGACATGTAGTCTCTGGCCCAAAGCAATGATAGGGTCTCCAGAGAGATTTGTGGGTTCCCTCACACAGCAAGGAGACTTTTCATTATGAATCATCTCCATTTTATACCCAGATCATTATATAACTCACATGAAATCTACCAGGGAGCCATGCCAATCTATAAACTCTAAATTAGTTTTCCATAAACAATCCTAATCCAGAGTCATTCCTGATAAAACCATTCCATACATGGTTACTCTCTTCCTAGTCAGTCTCATTAGTTTATTTACTAGGAAGTCAATTATCAGCATGTTTATAAGGAAATTACAGCAGATCACTTGCTTTCTTTATCTCCCAGGAGTGTCCTCCTCCTAACAGGAGAAAAATGAATGACAGGCCAGCTGCTTAATTTCTTCTCCCTCCCTTCTCCTGCCCAGGACTGAAATCTAAGTACTACCCCATGGACCACAGTCCAACCCTTATACACCATAGTTCTCTGCATCTCTAACTGCTAAGAGGCTTTTCATGAGGGGACTGGAGGGCATGGAGCTAGTGAGGCATCTCTGAGTAGAGCCACCCCAAGGACCAGGTAACTGGGTCATGATGCTCAGAGTGATTTAGGAGATAGTGTGAGGGAAGAACAAGTGCCACCTAAACAGAGAAATTAAATATTAGCGTCCATTTACTTACTACCTACTACAAACTTAGAAGGGAGTATTACCTTGCTTTTACTGATTTAGAGCTGAGGCTCAGAGAGGTTAAGTAACTTGCCCAAGGTTGCACAACAAGTAGGGGACAAAATCAAGATTTAAACACAAAATAGCTGGAGACCCAATTTCAACCTCACACTGCTCCTCACCCCCTTCTTTGCCGTGTTTATGATGCTGGAGCTTACAATCTGCAGACCACATCTTGGTTCTTCCAGCTACTCACTACTAGGTTCTGCCAGGAGGGGTGTTAGAGGAAGACTGCAAGGCTGATGGAGGGAGAAAGGATATGCTCTTTCCTGTCTGCTTCCTGTTCCTCTAAGTGACACCCCAGAAAAGCCTCTTTATCTCATCATTAGCAGCATCTTTCTATAGTAGCAGCTGAAGCCGGTTTTTAGTTTCTCTGATGCTTGTAAAACTAGCCTCAGAAACACTTGCACCAGCCAGCCTGGGCCTTCCCCTCAAAGTTGTGGATTCCAGACCCCAAGACCATCTTCTGAGTTTCCAAGTTTTAATAATTCTAACCTCGTCCATCTGTCCCCCAAACCTAGGGTTGGTAGCTGCATCCTACAATTGCTGCCTGATACCTCCATGTTTCTTTTTACTTTATCAATTATGTAGTTAACAATTCTCTTCTTTAAGATGTTATTTATATATTTATTTGAGAGAGAAGGGGGAAGGGGCAGGGGAAGAAGGGGAAGGGGCAGAGACAGGAGGAGAAGCAGACTCCCTGCTGAGCAGGGAGCCCAACACAGGGCTTGATCCCAGGACCCTGAGATCACAACCTGAGCCGAAAGCAGAGGCCTAACCAACTGAGCCACCCAGGTAACCCTGTAGTGAACAATTCTTTAAATTAAATTCCCTCATTTCAAATAAGTGGTATGATGTCTGTCTTCTACCATCCATTTTTGCTCTCCACTTCCCACTCATGTCCTCTGTTTGTCTCCATATGGCAAAATGGGTGGGAATGTCCCTCCCCTGTACACACATTCTGCTTATGTTAGCTTTAATTCTGGGGGGATCTAGGGGTTCTAAGAAGGAAATTGAAGTTTATGTAACTAGTACACTCTATACCTTTCTGGTCAAGCCTAAGCCACTGAGTATTCTTAATTTGATATATATTATTTTTATCATCTTTATTGAAGTATAATCTATGGAAAATGAACTGCATCCTTTCAAAAGGTATAATCTGATGCATTCTGGGACATGTACGCACCTGGAAACCATTGAGACCTTTTTTAGTCCATCCCTCCCTCTACTCAGACAACCAATCAATCAATTTACTTCTGTTGCTATAAATTAGTCTGCATTTTCTAGGAGTTTATATCAATGGAATTATATAGTATATAGTCCTTTGCATCTAACTTCTTTCACTCAATGTAATGATTTTGAGATTCATCCACGTTGTAGCATTTCTCAATTATTCAGTTATTTTTATTGCTAAGTAAAGTCCATTGTATAGGTGTACCACAGTTTGTTCATCCATTCAAATGTTGATACACATTTTATTAATTTCTAGTTTGAAGTTATTATGACTTAGGCCACTATGAATATTTATGTATAAGACTTTGTGTAGTAAATACCTAGGAGGGAAGATGTTATTTTTAAATTTAGGTGTAACATACATAAAGTACGCAAATCACAAATGTACAGATTGACAATTTCTTATACTTATGTGGACCTGTATAACACCATCCAGATTAAAACTGAGAACATTTTCAATATACAGAAGGTGCCCCTTCCCAGTTAGCAGAGTCCTGCAGAGATAATTACTATTCTGACTTCTGTCTCTATTGGTTAGTTTTGCTTGTTTGAGAATATCATATAAAGGGAATTATAAAGTACGTATTCATCCTTTTGTGTCTGGCTTCTCTTGCTCAACAACTGTCTATGAGATTCATTCATGCTATTGGTCAGGGTTGGAGTCCATTCATTTTATTGCAGTGCCATGCTATACTGTATACATGAGCTATTCCCAGGTTTCTTTCCTTTCAGCTACCATGGACATTTTGTACATGACTTTGGCGAACATATAATCTCATTTTTCTTAACTCACTAATGGGACTGTTGGGTCATGGGGTAGCCTTACGTTTCACTTTTCAAAGTGGTTGTATCTATTTGCTTATCTACCACCAATGTATGACAATTCCAATTCATATCTTCATTAGTCCTTGGTATTGACGGTCTTTTTAATTTTAGTCATTTGGGGAGATGTGTGATCACATTTCAGTTTTAATTTATATTTCCCTGCTGAAAAATTATGTTGAGAACTTTTCAGACACTTAGTGGTCATTTGAATATACTCTGGCAAAAAGTCTGTTCAAGCTTTTTTTCCATTTTTAATGTCATTGGCTTTCTATTACTGATTTGTAGGAGTTTTTTACATGTGCTACATATAAATCCTTTGAAATATCTTCTCCTAGTCTGTGACTTGAATTTTCACTTTTCAGTGTTTTTGATGACTAGAATTTCTTATTTTAATGAAGACTAATTTATCAACCTTAGCTTTTATGATAACTGCTATTCATATCCTCTTTACAAAATCTTTGCCTATTCCAAGATCATTTAACATTCATGTAAGATAATTTACCTATGTGAAATTTTAGGGATTCGAGGGCCAGGGTTCACATATTGTATGATGAATTTTAGATCCTATGCCCTACAAGATGGCACTGACATTCATACATGGGAGAGTAGGGAGGGGGAGTCTCACAAAACAAGGAGCAAGGAGAGCAGTCTGGGGCAAGAGGATAGAGAAGGAGCTCAAGAGAGAAGAAAAGGTATGAAGGGAGATGGGGACAAGTGAAAAGATACAATGGAAAGAAACAGAGAGGAAGAGAGAAAGATGTTGAGGAAGACAAGGGATGCCTCCCCAGCCTGAGCAAGATGTGCTTTCAGGAATCTGAGGACTCTGGCCAGGAAGGAAGCAGCCAAGTGGGCAGATCAAAAATTCCTTCTCCAGTCCTCCCAAGCCTACCTTCCCTCTCTGTGCTCAGACCAGGAAGCACTTACCCTTGAAAAGCATTTAAAAACGTTTTTAAAACACTGGATGATTTTGTTATAAGGGATTTTTACTTCCCAAAGACATACTAAGACATCACTACAACGTGTGCATAAAGACGCATCTAGGTTATGACCAATATCCAGAAATAAACCCTGACAAAATGTGTAGTATTTATAAATGTGGACGTTAGAGCCACATGAAACTTGGTGCCCACTCCTGTTCTCAGGAAGTTAATAAGCTTCTTTGAAGCTCAGTTTCTTCATCTATTAAATAAGTATTCAATCATTTATTCCTTCATTCATTCATCAGATTATTTACTGAGGATATAGGCCAGGGACTGTCTTAACCACAGAGAATTTATATATAAAATGAAAAAAAAAATATTTGCCCTCATGAAGCTTTCCTTCTAACAGGGGAAACAGACAGCAAACAAGATGAAATTGTATAATGTATAACATATTATGTAGTGATAAGTAGGAAGCAATGGAAAACAATAGCATTCTGGGCATATTTTGAAGGTAGAAGCAATATAATGTACTTCTGGACCCAATGTGCAGTATAAGAATTATTAAGGAATATAAGGAGAAGTGAAGAAGGACACCAGGATTTGTTGCCTGAGCAACTGGTGAAGAATGGAGTTAACCATTACCCTGATGGGGAAAATTGCAAGAGATATGGATGAGCTCACTTTGAGGTATATTACATTTTAGATGCTATTAGACATCCAAGATATCTCAAGTTGGTAGTTGGATATACAAGTTCAGGGAAGAGATACAGATTGGAAAGACACATTTGGAAGTCATCGATGAATTAATAGTTTTCAGAGCCATAAAACTGGATGAGATCATCCAAAGAGTGATTATAAATAAAGAATATGTAAAATGTGTTCCATTCATAGAGTTGTTGGTAGTGTGTGTGTGTGTGTGTGCGTGTGTGTGTGTGTAAGATTTAGCTGGATTAATACTGAGAGTTTTATTCATTGAGTTCTTCATATGTGCCAGATAATAATGCTAAGAGCTCTAGATCTCTTAACTCATTTAATTTTTTAGGAAACAGATGATAGTGTTTTCTCTACTTCTAAGATTTTGATACTGAGAAAGATTATATTTGCCTAATATCATAGAATTTGAACCCAGAATTCATGTTCTTGACCTACCTATATACTCCATCTCACATAATCAAATTTAAAAATTTAATGCCTGTTGGTCATTCCAGTACATGATAAGTAGTTAGTTAAGTGCGTCTCCCCACCACTACATAACAACTTGTGCCTTAGACAATAATTTGTTTGACCATGGCTTTGAGATCCCTGGTTTCAAATGTGCATGTTAATAATCATTACAACTCTCCAACCCAACTAATAAGAGCTATAACGAGGACCAAACGAGGCAATGTGTAAAGAAGCGGATCACAGATGGCTCTATACCTGTTAGAGAGCATTATCACTATCACTTCAAGAAGAGCCCAAGTTTCGTGAGCATGATAGAATCAGATCAATGAGTTCTGCTTATGAAATGTGTACTTCAATTGCACAGGAGTACTGTACCTTAGAGAAATGCCAATCTTTGTATGAGGTGTTTGACCTTGACTTGGGACTAATATTTCAACAACTGACTGCCCATAAACTGGAACATAAACTGAAATACTTATGTGCAAAACAAAAATAGAACATTCCCACACTGGCAAGAATTAAGTCAAGGTTTTGGATTTTTTTTTCTTAGATATATTATTGGATTTTCTCAACATTCAGTTGTCTTTGTAAGTTTATGGATTAACATGAAAGCATATAAGTTGGGTGAGAAATATTTGCTT